>NC_140594.1:963314089-963914089 GCF_964204655.1 Triturus cristatus | reverse complement strand
GAGGTCGCTGGCTGCAGAACAAAGCAACTTTTGGCACAGGATCTCTGGAAACTGCAGACAGGCCAGTAGGGCTGGGGTCAAGTCAGTTCTCAGCAGTCTCCTCTGCTGGGCGTGTTTTTTCGTTCTTTTTCTTCGTAGGTTGTGGGAATCTGTCTTCTTGGGTCAGGGTTGCCCCCAAAATGCTGCATTTCGGGGGTAATTTAGGGGTCTCGAGGTCAGTAGCCAATGGGCTACTGGCCTTAGGGTGACTGACTACACCATTGGTGTGCTCCCCCCAAGTGGGGGAGTGGGCACAAACCCTAATCCCGATTGGACAGTGCTTGCCATCTGCAAGATGGTGGGCACTGAAGAGTGGGCTTCACCTCGCCTCCCCCACTGGAAGGGTGGGGTTAGCAGAGGTGGGCACATCTTCTGGGCTGTGCTAATTTTTCCCGCCTGTTTTCCCACTGAAAAGGAGGGGGGACAGGAAGGGGGCCTGGAAGGGGGGGGGGCCTTACAGAGGCAGCAAGGACTTTGAAGCTCCCCTGCCACAGATGACGCTTCCTGGCCTGGGAGGAGGTGTGACCACCTCTGCCCAGGAAAGGCAGAGGTCCAGAAACATGTCTTGTGGTGGCAGGCTGGTATGTAGCAGTCAGGGAACCGACCAGAGGCTGGTCGTTTTTCAGGGGGCATCTCTAAGATGCCCTCCGAGTGCATTTTTCATTAAATCCCACACTGGCATCAGTGTGGGTTTAATGTGCTGAGAAGTTTAACACCAAACTTCCCAGTTTTCAGTAAAGCCATTATGGTGCAGTGGAGTTAGTAAACTCCCAGCACCATATACTCTCAATAGCACTCCTGCACTTACAATGTCTAAGAAATGGTCTAGACACTGTAGGGGTACAGGGCTCATGCACCTGTACCCTCACCGCTGGTATAGTGCACCCAGCTAGAGGGGTAGCTAACCTATGCCAGGGCAGTGGGTTGTAGGCATGGTACACAGGGATTTGTGCCATGTCGACTCTTCACTTTGTTCTGCACCAAAACACACAGCCTGCAATGGCAGTGTTTGTGTGTTAAGGTACAGGGCCGCTAAAGGTGGCACAATACGTGCTGCAGCCCTTGGAAGCCTTCCTGGACAACAGTGTCCTTGGTGCCTTTTACAAGGGTCTGATATGTGACCAGAGAGGTGCCAATTGGGGTTACAAGGTACAGTTTTGGTAAAGAACACAGGCCCTGGGAACCTGACTGGCAGGGACCTAGGGCCTACCAATTCAAATTGCATCAGTAGTCTGGTAAAAGTGCGTGTGTGTGTGTGGGGGGGGGGGGGGGGGTTACTGCAACAGAAACCCAGCTTCCTACAGCCCCTTGATGGTTAGCATCTGTAACACAGACCTTTTACCAGAAGTAAAAGTCAAGGTCAACAGTACAGCCCTTTTCCACAGAACATCCTTTGTCTGCTTTGTTAATGGATTCCAAGGGGCTCTATCAGCAGGGAAAGTACTGCATTTAACTTCCAGATCACCTGTCGTTTTCTAAACAGTGAAAATGCTATTAAGAGGCCCCTAAAATGACCCTCTGTTTTGCAGAGAAGGGGAGGAGCTGGATCACTGGAATGTTGAGATTGTTGCTAGAAGTGTATCAAAGGCCATACTCTGCCAACTGGATAAGAAGCTTTTGAGACGCCTTTCAGAGACAAAAGCTTCTACTTTCCCCTCATATCTTATTGGTGAATGTTGCTCTGACCTGGGCAAGGATTTTTCTACAGTTTTCTGGGGTTTCTAGTTCAGTTAACTCATAGTGCTCAAGACCCAGGCCATTAAATTCAACGACCATGAATCCAGGTGAAGCACCTGGCTTTCCTAGCATAACAGGGAGGGATCTATTCCCTATGGCGCAGGCATTGGAGGTGCCAGAGAGCCATGCAAGGCATCCATGTCCTAGAACTGTCTAGACCAGACTGGAGCTTTTAGGACAAGGCAGTACTGTTACTTTCATTTCGATAACTGTTCAGGGCAAAAGGAGGAAACAGGAGGATGGTACACGCAAACATTCTGCTCAACATCTCTGAAAATACAACATCCCTTGTTCCAGAAATCCCAGTGGCTGCTGACAAAAGCTGCATATGTATTTGACATTCCAAAGAGGTCTAGTTTAAACTGTCACCACTTCTAAAACACTAACCAGCACTAATGAATTAGGTTTCATTCATGGTATTCTCCAGCTAATCTGGTGAGTGAATCTGCCCACTGTTTGAGGATTCAGAAAGGTGCTCCATCTTCTGTGAGATGCTCCTCAAGGTGGTCCACAACAAGAGATGCTGAGCCTCCTGAGAAAAGCTATTAAGTCCACCTCTGTTGGCGCACTGTAAAAAACAACAGTAATGGGGATGTACTGGAGTAATCAAAATCGGGGAATGCAAGACCCTCACAAGGGGAAATGTCAAAGCCCTTGAAAATCGTCCTGGTTGAGAGGACATTAATGTGAAACAAAGACCCCTTCATGTTCCAAAAACTATTTACTGAAAATTCCTGATCATCAGCCCTAAGCAATCCATGGAGACATTTGTTACCACAAAATTTAAAGATGGTTCCTGAAAATGTAGGCCTTGAGCTGTGTTCCTTCTGCTGACTTACTAAAGAAAGAGTTTGCACGGATGACGGCTGTCTTTGAAAGAGATTCAAGACCTAAAGACTATGCAGCTCCTCCTGAGGTTTTCTCATGCAAAGTTGATAGTTGGGTATTAGGAGACTTGGGGAAGGATTTATTCCAACAAGTGACTTGCAGATGAGAACAGACACAGTCTGGATTATCAGGATTTGCCGAGAGGTCATCTACAGCGGTGCGGTTCAGTTTTCGGATAGGACCACTTTCTCTGCTTCAACGTCTAGAATGGCCCACAAAACACAAGACGGCTGCCTCACTGATATCTTTGAAATATGGAGTGTGAAACCAAGATTACTGAACAATATCAGGCAGGCGAAGGTGGTTGAAGCCTCTTCATTGTTTTTTCCACTGATAAGCCAGAAGTCCATGTATGGAAAGATAGGATGGCTCCAATGTCACAGTTGTGCCAGATGATGGACTTCCCATCTGGACAGCGCATATGTCTAGCCTCTATGATAACCTCATGTTGCGATTGTAACAATATTTCAGGAACCAACTGGTCTGATGTTATAGAAGAACATGACTGTAAGAAACAAAGTTTCTGTTGCAGTTCCCCCCATCACACACACACACACACACTTTTTGCCAGATTTCTGATGCACTTTGACTTTATGTGTATTTGTGTAGTGGAATCATGTGGCATGGTGAATAGATGTGGTGAGAGCTGCACAGAATAGATAGAAAGGAAGTCAGAGGGAGGGATAGGTAGCTTGTGCAGGAAGTGGTGCAGAAAGAGGGTTTGAGAAAGAGAAATAAGTGGCGAGCAGGCCACAGACGCATAAAGAGGGAGCACCTGTGTACGCATAACACACACCCCAAGAGTAGTAGAGCGTGGGTTTGAGGGACAGAAACCTTGAAAAAAGGCACCGGAATTATCGTGCTCAAAGACCTGAAGTCAACCACATGACAGAGGCAGGAGGAGTGCATGAGAGAGCGAGAGGGGGTGAGAGAGGGGTGAGAGAGAGGCTGAGAGGGAGAGGCACCAAGAGGTGTGGGGGGGGGGGGGGGGGGGGGGAGTTGAAAGGTGGACCAGTGCACTGCACGAGGAGGTACTGGAAGGCACCATGTGTGAGGAGGCAGTATGGAGAGAATGTGAGGGAGGAATGAGAGGGGGCAGTGGGATAGCAAGGTAAGAGGGGGTAGTGGCAGCATGAGGAGGAGATGAGAGGGGCAGTGGTTGTGTGTGAGGGAGATAACAGTGTTGGTGGAAGTGGGAGGTAGAGATTTGTTGTATTGGAATTGTTTGTTGTGGAATTGTGTGGCATGGAATTGTGTGGTGTGGTGGGGAGTTGTGAAGTGGAAATATGTGGCATGTTCTGCTGTGGAATTATGTGGATAGTAATTAAATGGTTTTAGGTGTACTTGAATTATGTAGAGTGAGATTGTGTGTTATGGAGTTTATTGTGTAAAATGACATTGTGTGTTTTGGAGTGGCATGTTGTGGAGTTGAATTATGTGGTGAGCTGTTAAATTTTGTGGCACGATGTGGAAATATGTGGTGTGGATTGGGGATATGTAGTGCGTTGTGGAATTGTGTTGTGTATTCGAAATATGTTGTTTGGTGTGGAATTGTGCGGTATGTATTGGAAATGCGTGGAGTTGAATTGTGTGGCTTGGAACTGTGTGGTGTTGAGTGAAATTATGCTTATTGGAAATATGTGTCATGGTGTGGAGAACATTTATGTGGATTGCTGGTATGTGGGATAAAGTACATTTATGTGGGGTGTATTCATGTTGTATTGAGTAGAGTGTTATTATGTGGAGTGTAATTATGCAGCGCTGAGTGGCATTGTGTGGAGTGTAATTATGTTGTGTGATGTAGAATTGTGTGGCATTAAATAGTGTGGTGTTGTGTGGGATTATGTGGCATGCTACAAAGTTGAATTTATTGTGTGCAATGGCCATAGGTCTCACTTTTGCAAGAGTTACAGCTATTGGCGCTGTAAATGACAATGTGCTTTACCCATGTGTTATGGAGCGGAGTGCATGAATGTGGAGTGGAATTAGGTGCGTTAGATTGAAATTGCTAATTGTGGAATTGTGTGACGCGTAAATGTGTGGTGTAGCGCAGATGTGTGTACTGGAATTATGTGCCATTGTGTGCAGTGGAATTATGTGGATAGTAATTATGTGGTTTTGAGTGTACTTGAATTATTTGTAGTGGGATTGTGTACTGGAAAGACTGGAAGGGCTGGGGCAGTATTAGTGAAATAGCAAAAGTTTGAGAGGCTGGGTTGTTCTCTTCTATGGACAAATCCGGAAGAGGCTTGCAGGAACATATCCCGCAAAGCCCTGGTCAGTGTGTACTATGATTGTAACCTGTCTGTGTGGTTATTGAGCGACAAAATGGGGTCAATGTTGAGTACATTTTTACGAATGAAAGACCATTATAAGATGGAGATTGCCCTGGATGACATTAATCCCATCGGTCTCAGAAAATTATTTCTCCAATGGAGACACAACTCCCTACCAATTAGAGCCCTTACGAGCAGATGGCACCCACCAACTACTAAAAATTGTCCTGCCTGTATTGAGGAGCTGGAGAATGATATTCATGTAATGTTTTTCTGTCCTTCTTATATGAAGCCTAGGAAAAAGTGGATTGTTCCCTTATGCAAAAAATGGGGGTTCAGGCAGCATTTGCACGCCTATCGATTATTAAAATCTGATCTATCCCCATTAACTGTTTTTGCTGTTAGCAAATTCTTAGCTGCAATGTGGAATATTAGAAGAAGCCTAGTGATATAATGAACTTACCTCCACTGTACATGACTATTTAACTGATGAATGAAATTCTTTGCTGATATATTCTACAGGCAATGGCGATGATGTTTTTTCCTTGGTCATTATTGTTATTTTAAGATGTATTTTTTACTGGAATTTTGATAATGATCTGTTTTATTTTGTATGCATCTCTTTTATGACATTTCGATAGTCGAAATAAAGATAATGAAATGAAATAGCAAACTCTGCTTTGACGTGCAACTCACTGCCACTGTAAAAGGTGAAAACTATGGCGCCTGTTAGTTAAAGTAAAAAAATCCATGTTACCACGTTGGATACACTGGAAGGGCTGGGGCCGTGTCAGTGGCACGCAAAGTCCTGCTTAAAGTGCAGCTCACTGCCACTGTAAAATACGAAAAATAAGGTGGCTTTTAAAGCTAGATATGCTATACATTTGTGTCTCCGCACAGACCGCACATATGGAGGGCCCATATTCTGTAATCAGTCGTTGCACATAATATATCTCTTAATGCAAATACTATATCTCTTACCACAGCTGTTTGCTGCATTCATGAACCACAAACTGTCCCGAGGCCAGTGACTCTCATAACGTGCATTGCTGAGGGCAAACCATCGGACTTTCATGTGCTAACTCTTGGAAGCTGCCTTTGCGCCTGACTAGATGTGTGTGTGTGCTATCTCCAAGTCACCAAATATAAACTTAGTCACTCATAAAAAATAATACATTCATATCATTAGCAAGTCGTGTTTCGGACCACGTTTCTGAAAGCACAGCTGTGTGTCCTCAAGGCCTCCCTGGTTGACACAGGCGCTCTTACAAGCTTTCGTCTTTAATGAAAGACTCAAAGTTGCATTTATTCCATTTATTTTCTACTTTTAGGAACACATCCATTTCGTTTGTGTGCACAAATTGAATGCAAGCACGATTTCACATTCAGAAATAAAGTGAATAGAAAAGCCCTGGGCACAGCAGTTTGAAACGAAAATGTTTCTCTTCCAGGCAGAGCTGGGAGAATTCAAAGTGGAAAATACCCATTAAAGTGAAGCATCACTTTAACATATGGCCACTTTGGGCGATCGACGTTGTTTAGGGCCCATTGATGGTGGAGACGTTATAGCGCCGATAAGATCTCTGCAGACCACAGAGCCGGCCAGCCTGCTTTGTTTCCGGATTGTCACTTGCATGTGCACAACACATGCTGTGGGCTTTCAATCTACGTGTCACTTCCTTTTACAACCAGGGGCACGTGAAAGGGGCGTGTCTTTTCGTTCTTATCTATGTTTTTAATTTGCAAGCCTTACATTCAAATTAAGGGACACAACTTAACCAAGCATTTGCAATGCAATAGGTCTCGCTTTTGCGAGATATTTAGCTACTGGCATTGTACATGACAATGCTATCTATTTATGTGTTTTGAAAACCTGCAAGAAACGACTATATGTAAATAAAAGGCATTGTCATTTATAATGCCAATAGATAAGTTTCAAAAATGCAAGACCTATTCCATTGCAAATTCTTGGGTGTAATGACAAAAACAGCAAAATACCAGTTGGACGCCACAGTATGCTAAACACAGATTTTTAGCGTACCTGTTTTTACGCCACGCCGTTAATTACATTGGCCATGCCTGTTTGAGCTACCCCCCCCCCCCCCCCTCAATTATTTCATCCCACCTAAAGCCCTGTTTAGACGTGTAGAAGTGGTGAAGATAAACAAATGCTGAGCAGAATCATAACTAGAAAATGGAGCGGTTTGAGGGATTGAAAGTGTGGGAAGCCAACATTCTGCAGTTGGGGGAAAAGAAGCAGATGTTGAAGGGAATGATATACTGGAGTGCTGTAAGGGCTGAAACATAGGCAGCTGCTCTCCGCTATGGTGCTGCGTGCGGCTGAGGCTTGGCACTCCGAGGAGTTGCTGCTGTTACAGCGTGCGCTGAGCCCTACCCTGCCCCCACCACCACCCTCAGCTGTGGCAGAGCGCCAGCCGTAAACTCAGGAACGAGGTTTATAAACAACTACAGGCGTCAGCGAAAAGGCAGTAGGATATGGGTTGGACATGTTTGGTGAGGGTGATGAATAAAAAAATCGTGCATATGCTAATATATTAAGCGTGGCGCATGTGTCATTAATCTAAACGCAGGCGCCATGCTGACAGTTAAATCGCGGCACCCGGGGGTGGGATGGGGATGAGAGTCTTCAAGCCGCTGCGGCCATTGTTGTCTGTGTGCGACAATGTACAACAAGGGAAAGGTGCGAGGGCACCATGTTAAAGATAAAGAGTGTGTGGCGCTTTATGGGTAAAAAAGTTTGGCATACTCAAGGGCCCCTCGCATCGCATGCCGCTTCTTCTGAGCGCTGAGGTGTAAAGGGGGGTGGATCCTATGATGCAAAGCAGCAAGTTAAAGGGGGACTAGATCCTTTGATGCGAAGGAGTCGGTGGAAGAGTGACTGGATCCTATGATGTGATGCACGCGGTGTAAGGGGGGTGCTGGATCCTGTGATGCGAAGCTGAAGCTGTACGGGGGACAAGGTCCGATGTTGCAAAGGCTGAATACCTGAGCTGCAAAGTACTGCATAGTTTGGTCCTCCCCTGCCGCATAATACCAGGGCCCTTGGATGTCAAGAGACGTGAAGACTGCTAGACCGGCGTAAAGAGGGAAAGGGTGCAAGAGGGCAAGTGTACGGGTGATGTACTGAGTGTAAGGAGGAGGTTCGAATGACTTAAAAGTGTTGGCAAATGGCCAGAACGTTTTTGGCAAAGGAGAGGACGACTCCGGGCAACACGGAGCGTGGGCTGGAAAAACAGGTTTCATTTTTCACATGCAAAGTGCAAAGAGCGAGTGCTGAAAACAAGCTATAAATAGCTCTGTTCCGTGTCCGAGTGCACGTGAGGGCGAGAAACTGCGGGTCACGCCGCACCGAGTCCTTTTCTCGAGAGCATGCACCTCACACACATCAGTATCCCCCACGAAACACCCCCGGAGAGTGCAGTCGGGCGAAATCATTAATTCAGCGGGCGTACACTGAGGAACAGTGGGGCAGAGTGCAGGATGTCACCTGGCACTCTGAGTTAGGATGAGAATGCCTCAAATGTAAACTAACTGCCTCTGCTTGGAACCCAGCATGGAAGGAGCCCACCGACCCCACTATACTGAAATATCACAAATTATGCATTTGCAGAATCGGAAACGTTCGTTATACAGATACAATCATGTGCTCTACAAAGTATAAAGTGGTGTTTACATTGTAAGATCCTATATGTAAATGTTTTCTAATGCTCAGCGACTCAAGGAGTTTTTTTGGAAAACTTTGTGTTTCGCTCAAAACTCAGAAAACAAGACAAGCCCGGCGGAGCGTGGCGCGCGCGCGCGCTTGGGGGCGGGGGAGTGAACTCTCTGAAGTGCTCCCAAAAGGCGGATTGCATGGCGGCACGATGCGCGTGATTGTGCGCGTGCTAGGCATGCAATCCGCTTTTTGGGAGCACTTTTCAAACACGCTTTCTATAGTCTCGCTTTGCGATCGCTTACACGATAGCAAGGTCGAGACCTAAAAATGAATTAGCCATGAAATTTAAACGCTAGGATTTAAACACAATCTCTGGAATTTAAACAAATACTGTCAACTAAGGAAGCCGACAGTGCACAGCAGTAGGGAGTTACGGATTAAGTTACTGGTTCCTGTATTAAATAGTTCCTATATTAATGCATTGCCTGCCCGCACGCATTGCGATTTTCCTGTGCTCGTGAAATGAGGAAGAGGTATATATCACTGCTGTTACTGTGACTTTAGGAAGTTATCCATTAGCACATATCATGAATTCCTCTCAGTGACGCCTGCTCACCTGCGGGCCACGCGCACCAGGATGCAGTTGACAAGCTGCTCGTGCCAGCTGCAGATGTTCCCCTGGAAGGCACTCTTAATGCAGTCCTCGACGTTGCACACCTTGACCCAGCTTGAGTGCCAGCAGATGTTCAGGTGCCTCAGAGCCGGCACCAGCACGAAGTTGTTCCTCTGCAGCTCCGCCGGGGAGTTGAAATTCAGCAGCAGCCAGAGGGCAGGGTCCGAGAAGACGTCCAGGAGGTCCCGGCAAGTGCGCACCAAGCTCCGCCGCCTATCCTTGTCCAGGAAGGAAAACACGTGCAGGAGGCACTCCCAGGCTCAGCTGAGTAACAAGCACTGCCCGGGGAGATGGGCCCAGAGGGAGGCCGCTGAGGGGCAGGGCCGGGAGAAGATTCAGGGCCTGGAGAAGATGCCGGGACAAGGATGGGGCCAAGTCTCTCTCGAGACGGACTAGGCCTGGATATGAGGCGGGAGTGACGGAGAGCAGGTCTGTGGAGACCCCCCAGGATGGGGAAGGCCTATAATGAGATGGGATTGGCCAGACCCCGTGACCCAAACACTGCTGTGTTGAACAATCTATAGCACTCAATGGGGCAGGCGCGTCCCTGACCAACCAGGTCTATACACAGCACTAGGCACGCTATGTGGAAAGTGTTACCTCAGATTGCACTAAAGCAGGAAAGGCAAGACCTTGAGGCACAGAAAGTTTGGAGTGGGTAAGAGGGTCTGAGACTAATTCGAAACTGAAAGGAGCACAGCTTGGAGGCAGAAGAGCTGTTCTGGATGAGGAAGAGGCTTGTTGAACTTGTTGAGACCAGAGTGTGTAAAGAGCAGTGCAGCCTGAAGCCTGTACTCCATAAAGTAGAGTTTTGCAAACGTAAACAAGCGGCTGTGAAAGTGAAAGCAATTGCGCAAGCGATTGCGCGAAGGCCAATTACAAGCACACGTGAAGCGGCATTTTCGTTGCTATGACAACAAAAGCTTCGCAAGATGGCGTCGGACTGTCCACAGTCCGACGGACACACGCATGCTGTCTGCTATGGACAAATGGCAACAGCAGCCATGTTTGTCCATGCAGACGCGTGCACATAAGCCCTCGGCAGAATAGATTTCAAAAGGTACTCGCGAGAGCAGCGCATGCACTGCTTTCGCCAGGCAAGACCTAAAAAGGCCCTTTTGGAGGTTTCAATCTGGAGGAAAGAATCACTTCAAACTTATTGCTAACAAAACATAACGGAGTTACTTATATTCGGAAATCCTATCAATCATTTGTTCTCTGCTTGGTGGCCTGCTGATTGAGATTCCCTACAGACTCCTACAACCATGGTAAATAAAAGATTGGGACCATTTTTGAATTAATTTAACCTTTCTCCACTCTAGAAAGCAAAAGTCTGCCTCCTGCTTTTAATATCCTACAATTACTCAAAAACATCTTCCCAATATGTAGGAAGCTGGCTCTTTATATACTATACCAAAGTAAGGTATGGTGTGCAAAGTCCAGTTGATTCCCAAAGGTAGGCAGAGGTAAAAATATATAATACCTTACTCTCTATTTGTGGTAGTGTGGGCGACCAGTAATGCTTTATTAGAGTATAGTGTTGAGCATTTATTCTATACAATCAGGCAAGGAATGATTTCACACACTCAAAGACTGAACTCTGACCAATTTGTTTTGTATAAAACTATTTGATTGCATTTTATTTTTAGAACTAATCCAGGCCTGGTACAGGTAAGTATAATGCTACTTTGCAAGAATAATGCAGTTAAACACAGTTTGGATGCAATTTGGTTGGTTACAGGTAATTCACTTGTTCATGAAGACTTGGAATTGCTTTTCAGTTAATATTGACATTACTTTCCAAGTTGCTTTTCAGATTACTTGAAGTTACTTTTGCTACTCTGTGTGACATGCCTAGATATCACACTGGGACATTTCCTAGATAAAGGATGAGTAAATCAGTTTTTGCAAGTATACAGTTTCTTATGGTTTCATACAAATTTCTAACTCCACACTTAGAATTGTTTTTACAGAAAAGCAGTCAACGCAATCCTATGGGAGGAAATTAAGTTATCGGTTTAAAGGCAAGTACTTAGTTTTAGGAGGTGGTTTTCTGGGGTTGGAACAAGGGTTACCCCAGGGTCAAGGAGGCACTCTCAAAGCACCCTCAGTGGCACTTGGGCGGCCGGGTGCAAAGTGCGGGTGCCCAATGTTATCCAATGGGGGATAGGGGGGCTTCCGGTTGGTGGCTGCTTATGAGCAGGCCACAAGGTTGTGGGAGCAAAGCTCCTGGGCTTAGGCTCAGGGCAAAAGGGGGATCAGATTTAGCATACAAGGTGTACCCACAGCAGCGGTCGGGTGCAGGGTACTGTTTTGGCGTTGGGTGTCCTGTTTTCGAAGGGGATTCTCCAGTTGCAACATACACTGCAAGCTCGACAACAAAGATCTTCTGGAAGTGACCACTGGTTGGAGACGTAAGTTAGAATGTCGAGGAATGCCGGGACACTGTCGGTTGGGTCACCCAAGGCCGTGGGGCGTCGAGTGAAAGGGTGTCTTTTGGTGTCGGGTTTTTCTTACTGGCTCCGGTCGGGGAATCAATCAGAAAGGGGCTGTGGAGGAAGCCGTCTCTGTATATACTATATCAAAGTAAGGTATAGTGTGCACAGAGTCCAGTGGAACCCCAAAGGTAGGCAGAGATAAAAAATAAAAACTATCTCACTCTCTATTTGTGGTAGTGTGGGCGAGCAGTAAAGCTTGATCAGAGGGTAGTGTTGAGCATTTAGTGTACACACTCAGGCAAGAAATTATGTCAAACACTCTAAGACTGAACTCAGACCAATTTGTTTAAATAAAGGGAAAATGCTATTTACCAGTATGAATCTGTTCTTGGCATGTAGAGCTGTAGATCCACACACTGTGCATAGATCGCCATCTGGTGTTGGGCCCGGATGTTTGCACTTTGTTGTCTTGGAAAGTCTTTGGAAGTCACGGGATAGGTGGCTCCTCCTTTGGACAATAGTGCGCATGGGCAACGACTCCATCGTCAGATTGTTTTTTCGCCAAGAAGGGAAATGGAGTTTTGTAAGAAATAGATGTCCATGTATGTTGTATCTAAATAAGACAATACTGGAACAGATAAAGGTAGCCGGAGAGGTGGGTGGGCGTGTGTGGATCTACAGCTCTACATGCCAAGAACAGATGCATACTGGTAAGTAGCATTTTCCGTTCAAGGCATATGAGCTGTAGATCACACACTGTGCATAGATTGCATAGCAGTACTCATCCTTAGCGGCGACCACCAGTATCTGTTACAGTAGTTTGAAATAGTGTTTGGAGTACAGCTTGGCCCACACTAGCTTGTTTTGCCTGCACATCTACACAATAGTGTTTTGTGGATGTGTGCGGTGTAGACCATGTAGCAGCTTTGCAGATGTCGTCTAGGGGAATGTTCCCTAAAAATGCCATTGAAGCCCCTATCTTTCAGGTAGAGTGGGCTTTTGGGGCGAATAGATAGTGTACGTTTTGCTTTGTGATTGTAAATTTGGATACATTTGACAATCCACCTTGCAATGCCAGATTTTGATATGGGATTGCCTTTATGTGGTGTTGCGAAGGATACAAAAAGTTGTTTTGTTTTACGAAAGGGTTTTGTTCTGTCTATATAGTAAAGGAGTGCTCTCTTTACGTCCAGTGTATGAAGAACTCTTTCTGCTGTTTGTGGTTGTGAGAAGAACACTGGCAACTCAACAAATTGGTTCAGATGGAAGGGAGAAATAACTTTAGGAAGAAATGTGGGATTTGTTCTGAGAACCACTTTGCTATGATGGAGTTGTAAAAATGGTTCTTGAATGGTTAGTGCCTGCAGCTCACTGACTAAGATGTAATGGCCACAAGGAAAGCGACTTTCCATGTGAGGAATTGCAGCTCGCATTTATGCAGAGGTTCAAATAGAGGACCCATTAATCTTGTGAGGACGACGTTTAGATTCCACACTAGGAAAGGAGGTACCCTGGGAGAAATTATTCTTTTGAGGCCTTCCATGAATGCCTTAATGGCGGGCACCCTGAACAGTGACAGGTGCTGTCTATTTTGTAGGTAAGCTGCAATGGCAGCGAGATGCAACCTAATTGATGTGTATGCAAGATTACATCTCTGAAAATGCAGTAGATAACATATGATGTGCTGAGTGGATGCATCAAGAGGGTTGATGTTATTGTTACAGTATATGACCAATCTTTTCCACTTGGCAGCATAGCAGGCTCTAGTGGTGGGGCGCCTAGCCTCCTTGATAACATTCATGCAATCAGGTGGAAGATTGAGATAACCAAACTCTAGGACTTCAGGAGCCAGATCGCTAGGTTGAGCTGTGCTGGATCTAGGTGTCTGAGCTCTCTATGGTTCTGTGTTCAGAGCTGTGGGGAGAGGCGTAGTTTTTGGTGCAGGACTACTGATAGTTCCAGCAATGTTGTGTACTAGAGTCAGTGTGAGCGACTGTTGCAGCTTGCGCACCACTCATGGAATGAGTGGGAGAGGCGGAAAAGCATACGCAAATCTGCCTGACCAAATCATCCATATCACACTGCCTTTGGACAATGGGTGTGGATATCTGGCGGCGAAGCTTGGGCATTTTGTGTTGTAATGTGTGGCGAAGAGATCTATCTCTGGCTGCCCCCACATTTGGAAGAACGGTTGGAGAACCTGTGGATGAAGTTTCCACTCGTGAATCTGTTGTGTCTGTCGACTTAATAGATCTGCCATGTGATTTTGAATTCCTGGGAGATGTTGAGCTAACAGGAAAATGTTCTGAGGAATGGCCCATCTCTATATGCTCCGTGCTAATTGAGAGAGCTGGAGAGCGTGCATCCCCCCCTTGTTTTTGTAAATAGTACATTGCTGTCATATTGTCCGTGCGGACTAAGACAGCTTTGCCTATTGTGTGCTTCTGGAATTATTTTAGTGCCAGAAAGATTGCTAGCAACTCCAAGTGGTTGATGTGGAGTAGCCTTTGCTGAGGTGTCCATGTGCCCTGTATGGTGTGATGAAGTAGATGAGCTCCCCAGCCGGTGAGCGATGCGTCTGTTAGCACAGTCTGTGGAACCGGCTCTATGAACGGTTGCCCTTCAACGGTTTTGGGTGTTCCAACAACGCAGAGAACGATGTGTGCGGCCGTCCACCAACACCAGATCTGTCAGCTTACCTTGAGTTTGGTTCCACTGACGTGCTGAGCATTCCTGTAAAGGGCGCATCCGGAGTCTTGCATGAGGAACTATGAATATGCAAGAGGCCATCATCCCCATTAGTTGGATGAACACTCGAGCTGGAAGGGAGTGTTGCGGTTGGAATCTTGCTATAAGAGCTTGCATGCTTGCTATCCTGGTTGGACTGGGATATGCAAGGCTTTTTGAGATGTCTATTGTGGCACCCAGATATTGTTGGATGTGGGATGGTTGGAGGTGAGACTTTGCGAGGTTTATGGTAAACCCCAAGTCGTGAAGTAGATGTATTGTGTCGTGTGTGTGATTTACACACTGGATATGTGACTTGGCTTTTATGAGCCAGTCGTCCAAATATGGGAAGACGTGAATCTGTTGTCTTCTTAAGTGGGCTGCCACCACTGTCAGACATTTTGTGAAGACCCTGGGTGCTGTGGTGACTGAGAACGGGAGGGTGGCATGTTTTTGTAGGAGGGAAAGTACCTCCTGTTTTAGAAGCGTTAAGTGTTCTGCCGACATTGGACGCTGTCTGGGTGGAATGTGTGGGGGAGTTGAAGTGAGCTCCAGGCAATAACCAGATTGGATGATTTGTCTCAACCACCTGTCTGTGGTAATGTTGTTCCAGACAGGTAGAAACTGTAGCAATCTTCCCCCAACTGGAGTAGAGTGGTCTGGGGGGGGAGTGGAGGGAAGTCAATGTTTAGGGGTGGAGGTGGTACGAGTGTTGGTAGTTTTGCCTCTACCCTTATTGTTATTGCCCCTGCAGCCTCCTCTGTAATAGCCGCTGTTAAATGAGGTCTGTGTTTGACTCTTGTACGAAGTGGAGGGGTTTTCGATGGAAAAACCTCTAGAGGCATCTCTGTAAGAGGCGCGACGAAAAGAACTTCTGGGAGCTTGCGATTGCAAGGCTCCCACTGATTTGGCAGTGTTGGTGTCCTTTTTCATCTTTTCTAAAGATGAAACTACATTGGGTCCAAACAGGTGTTCTTGATCAAATGGTTGGTTTAATATGGTGGGTTGGACCTCTGGCTTGAAGCCAGAAATGCGTAGCCATGCATGTCTGCGTAAAAGGACGCTGGTGTTAATAGCCCGGGATGCTGTGTCTGCAGCATCAAGAGCACAGCAAATGGAGGTATTTGTTATGACCTTGCCTTCCTGGATGAGATTAGCTCGTGTCTTGTATTGATCTGGAAGGTGTTGTAGTAGGGTCTCTAGCTCGACGTAGTGTGCCCTATCATATCTTGCAAGCAAAGCCTGTGTGTTGGCAATCCTCCACATGTTCGCTGCTTGGGACACTGTTCTTTTACCCGACGCGTCCAGCAGTTTTGATTCTTTATCAGGAGGTGGGGCATCTCCTGTGGTTTGCGAATTGGACCTTTTCCTGGCGTTGGAGACCACTAAGAAATCTAAGGGTATTTGCCCTTTAATATAAACAGGATCCGATGGGGCAGCTTTTAACTTTTTTTCTACCCTGGGGTTAATGACTCTGGCCCTTGCAGGATCCTTAAACACTTCAGGAGCGTGTTTGATTACCCCTTTTAACATGGGGAGAATGGCACTGAACCTTTGGGATGGTTCGAAAGTGTCCATGAGGAAATCTTCCTCTATAGGGTCTGTATGTAGGTTTTCCCGGTGATATTCTGCTGTCCTGTTTGTAAGTTGAGTGAACCCTATGGTGTCCTCAGGAGGGGATGGCCTAGCTGGGTAGATGTCGTCATGAGGTTTGTCTGGGACATCCGGTGTGTCATAATCCTCCCATGGATCTTTTGGGGCACCAGGAGGACTGGGTTCCCCTAAAGGGTGATCATGCCCCATGTCATCAGACGGTATCATTCAACACAGACAGATAAATTGCATGTACAAGACATTACAGTTAGGATAAGGAAGACTCTGAAAAAATTAAATTGAGAAAAGTCATATTGTATTAGATCAAAAAGTTTATACAAAAGTTTACAGAGGGACATACAAAAATGTAAATGAACAAGATAATGGAACAGTTGTATCGGCACTGTACGCAAAATCAATGAAGCATAAGGACAACCCGAACTTGTACTTGGTGCTTAAAGTGTACGTGACACGGAGACGGCGACGCAAATGACAAGGTGAGATCAGCAAAGGGCGGCGCAAAGTGAAGTCAAAGTGAAAATTGGAACAATATATACAAAGGTTCTGGATTCAATTTCTTACACTAGAAGTAATTAAATATTCATTTTAAAGAACCATAAGGCCATCAATTAAGCTGAGAAGTCGACGGCGTTTCGATCCGATCAAATTAGGATCATCATCAGGACTGGGCTGTAATATTCAAAACAGTGCTGTAGACATGAATCAATCTTAAATAAGGAAAACCCCTAGAGAGCAAGGTTCAGTGGAAGTCTGGACGTGGACCAATTGGACAAGTTCCAGAGAAGGAAGAGCGTCGTGGATGGCAAGTTAATAAAGGTCGTAATTACTCAGGACGCCGGACTCTGGGTGACTTAGATGCCTTCCCTGACGCTCTATTAACTAGTTTGTCAGGATACCTCGCGTTTCCATAGCGCCGACTAAGTATGAGGTTGAATTTATTGAATTGAGAATTGCTGCATTTATTGCGCTTTGGCTGCCCCCATTAATCACGAGTGTTACCCTCGGCCTTTTCAGGTATGAACTTTCTCTATACCTGACTTATAGGTTGCTGCAATTAACGACCTTTATTAACTTGCCATCCACGACGCTCTTCCTTCTCTGGAACGTGTCCAATTGGTCCACGTCCAGACTTCCACTGAACCTTGCTCTCTAGGGGATTTCCTTATTTAAGATTGATTCATGTCTACAGCACTGTTTTGAATATTACAGCCCAGTCCTGATGATGATCCTAATTTGATCGGATCGAAACGCCGTCGACTTCTCAGCTTAATTGATGGCCTTATGGTTCTTTAAAATGAATATTTAATTACTCCTATATTAAGAAATTGAATCCAGAACTTTTGTATATATTGTTCCAATTTTCACTTTCACTTCACTTTGCGCCGTCCTTTGCTGATCTCACCTTGTCACTTGCGTCTCCGTCTCCCGTACACTTTAAGCACCAAGTACAAGTTTGGGTTGTCCTTATGCTTCATTGATTTTGCGTACAGTGCTGATACAACTGTTCCATTATCTTGTTCATTTACATTTTTGTATGTCCCTCTGTAAACTTTTTGATCTAATACAATATGACTTTTCTCAATTTAATTTTTTCAGAGTCTTCCTTATCCTAACTGTAATGTCTTGTACATGCACTTTATCGGTCTGTGTTGAATGATACCAGTTGAGAATATTTGTTGTTTCTTACACTATTACCCCAGTCTCAACGAGGTTTATGGGTTTATGCTCCTGTTGTTTATTATACCATGTCATCAGAGACTTCATCATCATCTGGAGATGTAGAAGATGGTGAGGGAGGTGAATATGGGATAGGAGAGTGTCGTGGAGGAGGAGAAGGAATCCTTAAGGGAGAAGTAGCAATGAGTCTCTTTTTCAAAGGAAGTGGAGCTGGTACAAGTTTGTCCATTTTCCGTTTGGGTTAAGTAAGAGTTGACCTGTTTTAGGGTCTTTTTGAAGCGTTTTTTGGGTCGGATTCGGTCGAAAAAGCTCCTCCACTGACGTGTGATCTTTCGGTGCCGACTTTTTGGGGTCAGATTGTGTGTGTGTCAGGGGTTTTGGAGTGGTTTTCTTCTCTTTAGGCCTGGAATCGGGAATTTTCTTCGATTCCGATAGTGGTTTTGATACAGACTGTTTTTTCGGATTCGGTGGTCTTTTAGAATCCGTAGGCCTGTGCTCCGAAGGCTGAGAACCCAAGGTTTTTGGAGCCAGGTGTTTGCTCGGTTCCGAAGATTTTTTCGGAGCCGGGGCGTCCATACCAGTGGATTTTAGCGCCGAAGATGCGGAGGTAGGCGTTGGCGCGGAGTAAGGCATTGGTTTCTTTTTTGGTGCCGGGGATAGAGTTTCGGCACCAATGGCAGGCTGGCTCGATCCCGAGTGGCCTGAAGGCTTTTGTGTAGGCTTCTTTGTCCCGGTGTGCACCTAGGCTCAAAGGTGAAGGTGTGACCTTAGCCTTTTTGGGAAGGGGGGGTGGGGAAGGGGTAGACGTCAGTACTTACAACCCGCTGCCCCGGAGTGATGTCTTCGTCGTCAGATTCGGAGTGGCTGATGGCGCTGTGTTGGATCTGCTTCTGCTCCGGTACATTGATGCCTTCCTGGAAGATGTCATCGGGAATGGATGTCGATGATCGAGCCATTGTTCTTCGAGCTAGACGGTCCCGGATAGTCTTCTTGGAGCGGAAAGAGGTACAAGCTGGACAGTCTTTGGCCTCGTGCTCGGGTGAAAGGCAGAGGTTACACACCTCATGAAGATCTGCGTGTGGAAACTTGGATCCACATTTAGGACACCTTTTAAAGGGAGTGCTTTCCATGAGCCGAAGGCCCAATGGGGCAGGTAGGCCCAAAGGTCGATGACCTGAATTGAAGATTTGAAGGGCTGGAGAGATGCGCGTCGAAGGGGAAAGCGATCGAAACAAATCCGAAGTATGGGTGAGGATTTTGCGTCGAAAAGATGATCGGTAACGACACCAAACTGGAGCGCGATGAACACATCTGAGCCCGATGGCGGAAAAAAACAATCTTACAATGGAGTTGATGCCCATGTGCACTATTGTCCAAAGGAGGAGCCACCTATCCTGTGACTTCCAAAGACTTTCCACGACAACAACAAAGTGCAAACATCTGGGCCTAACACCAGATGGTGATCTATATACAGAGTGAGATCTACAGCTCATATGCCTCGAACATATTATTTAGTTATTTTTTTTCTAGAACCAAGCCAGGACTGGTGCAGGTAAGTGAAATAATACTTTGCAAACTTCAAGTAGTGGATTACAGCGGAATGCAGGTGGTTGATTTACAGCTAAGTCAATCAAAATGACTTTTCAGTTACTTTGCAGATTAAATTACAATACACATTACTTCTTGGATTACTTTTTAAGTTACTTTTGCTACTCAGTGTGATATGGGGGATAAGGGGCCTCTGGTTGGTGGCTGCTGAGGAGCAGACCACAAGGTTGTGGGAGCAAAGCTTCTGGACTTAAGCTCAGGGCACAGGGAGATGCAGCTTAGCACACAAAGTGCACCCACAGCACCACAGGGGCGGCAGGGTGCAGGGTGCTGGTTTGGCATCGGGTGCGAAGTTGTTTTCAATGGAGATTTTCCGGTTACAACAAAATGCAGGCTCAGGGACGAAGATATTCTGGAGGTGACAACCAGTTGGAGAGGTAAGTTGGGATGCTTGGACACAGTCGGTTGGGCCACCCGAGGCCGTGGGACCTCAGGTCCAGGGGTGTCTTTAGACGTTGGGTTTTCTTACCAGCTCCAGTTGAAGGTGGGGGGATCCTCCAGAAAAGGGCTGCAGGCGTCGATTGGAGATTCGAGGCAGGTCAGAGATAACCAGATCTCAGGTCAGGATCGCAATGGAGACCTCCTCGTGGTGTTGGGCCACTCGGGCCGTGGGTGTCTGGTGCAGAGTGGTGCAGACTCGCGGATTTAGCCGGAGCCAGCGTCTGTGGGTGAGCAAATACAGTGCTCACAGGGGACAAAGTCTTGGTTTGAGAAGGCAGGGAAGGTCCTCCGGGTTCTTGGGAGCTGCTGGTTCCAGGACACAGCGGGATTTCGCTGGAGCAAGTTCGAGGTGGGGACAAGCCTGTAGGGCTGGGGCTAAGTCAGTGGGCGTCATCCTCTTCTTATTTCAGCACAGCTTCTGCAGTCCTCCTTCTGGTCGATTCTTGTCTGAGGAGGCAGAGTTGCCCCTAAATGCAAAATTTAGGGGCCTTACAATTGGGTACAGGTCAGGACCGATTGGTGTCTTCCTTGGGGTGGGTACACTGCCTATTATGACACCCTCCAGTGGAAGGGGGGGCACAAGCCTCACTCTGTCCTCTTGAAGATTTGGGGACCCAGCCAACCAGAGTTGTGCTTCGTCTCACCTCCCCCACCTTAGGGGTGGGGTTGGCAAAAGTGAGCACACCTCTCCTCCTATCTTGGTTTTCACGCAGATTCTCCCACACAAAGTGGGTGTCAGAACTAGTGTGTGCCAGTTGCTGGGAGCAGCAAAGGGCTGGGTCAGCTAAGAAAGGCGGCAAGCCTTTGACGCTTCCCCTTCGTGGTCCCTGCGTATCCTGGGGGAGGAGGCTTGGCACCTCGTCCCAGGATGTGCTTTGTTTCAAGGACCCCAACATCAGGCAAAAAGGGGGGGAACCATGCAAAAAGGGGGACTTTCTTGCACTATCTTCCTCTAAACTGCCACTATCATTTGTATGTTTGACACCTGTATTTCAGTTACACCACATACATGATGACCAGATTTCTGCTAAAGACACATGTTTAGGTATCAGCCAGTTGTGGATGTTTGCATTAAATTATTAAAAGGGTGCCCGTTTCACATCCTTTGTGTCTTGCCACAGAGCTTTCTAGAGCAGTGGCCACCTTCACTTTCCTCATTAACTGATCCCTCCTCCCCCTTTATAGACCTCATCGAACAAGTTACTTACCTTCAGCAACGATGAGACCTAGGTTAGTTATAGATTCCTTCCCCTTCGAATCACCCCCAGGCGTCAGATTGGATCCAGAGAATTTTTACTTAGAAGTACCTCTGCGCGTCCGTGTGTGCCATCGGTCGACTCTGCTTCCGTCATCGAAGTCACCAGTATGACGTCACAGTGCCTACTTGGACACCGCCCCTGTGAGCTGACGTCAGTTCTGACACTACTTTCCACGCCAGAAGCGCAGAGCCATGAGAAACACTGACCACTGGTGCGCCATAACTAGGACCCTGGAAGGGAGCCCTGTGAGAAAGTGCCCTCATTCTGCATGGTAGCGCCCACTTTTTGCTGAACTGCTTATCTGCTTTGACTGAGTGTGGCCTGGGCTCCGGCCAATCAGGTGCCCAAGGCCTATGTTCTTTCCCTAAACCGGCATTAAAAACAAATCCAATTGGCATCTCTGGCCCCAGGTCAGTCCCTGGTAAATGGTACCATAGGTACCTAGGGCACTGTGACCAGTGAAGACCCTAAGGGCTGCAGCACTTATTGTGCCACCCTTAGAGGCCTTTTACCACTACACACACTGCCTTTGCAGGCTGCGTGTTTTGGTGCAGAACAAAATGAAGAGTCGACATGGCACACATCCCTGTGTGCCATGCCTACAAACCACTGCCCTGCCAAAGATCAGTCACCCGTCTAGCTGGGTGCACTAAACTAGTGGTGAGGGTGCATGAGCCATGTACCCCTACAGTGTCTAAGTCAAGTGTAGTGCTGCCATTAAGAGTATATGGTGCTGAGAGCTTGTCTATACGAATTCCACAGCACCATAATGGCTACACTGAACACTGAGAAGTTTGGGATCAAACTTCTCAGCACATTAAACCCACACTGATGCCAGTGAGGGATTTTATAAACAATGCACACAGGGGGCATCTTAGAGATGCCCCCTGAAAACGAACCTACCACTAGTGTCAAGGCTGACTGGCTGCTTTCAGCTGCCACCACCAGACATGTTTCTAGACCCCTGGGTCGAGAGCCTGCTGCTCTTGGGAGCCTGAAACAATGCACATCCTGGGATGAGGTGCCAAGCCTCTTCCCCCAGGATGGGCAGGGTTCACGAAGCGAAAGCTTCAAAGGCTTGCTGATTTAGCGAGCTGCCCCAGGCCACTTGCTGCTTTCAGCAACTGGTCCACACTGGTTCTGAACCCACTTTGGGCAGGGGAACTGAGGCAGCACTTGCGCAACTGCATCTCAAAAAGTATGGGAGTATCGGCCCAAGAAGCACACGGTATTCAGGGACCGCAGTGCAAAGCTGGAGGCAGAGAACATGCACTTCCAAAGATGATCCAGCTTCCTGGATTCCCTTTCTGGGGGAGCAGAAGGGAATGCGCCCTTGGAAGAGGAGACTTGGACCACCAGGCTCTCCAGGGAAGGGTGTTGGGTGAGGAAAACTGAATTGCCCAGAGCCGGGTTGTGGTGGGGGGGGGGGGGGCAATCATCCTTTCCACAGGAGCCCTGTGCTAGGCTTGGACCAGGTGCCCAGAAGGACGTCCGTGATGGCTTCGCTGAAGGGCAGAATGGGTTCAGAGGAGGTTGCTGCAGGCTGAAGCACCTCTGTCAGCAGATTAGTCCTGACTGCCACTGAAGGGAGCGCCAGGCCCAAGGCCTCGGCTGCTCTTCGTACCACCACAGCGTAAGACGCTCCCTCCTTTGTAGCCACGGTAGGGGGAGAAAGCATGCCAAGGTCTGAAGAAGTGTCCAGACCACTGGCCTGACCCGGGTCCTCTCTTCAGTCTGGCTCTTCAAGCTGGTCTGCAGGGTCAAGTGACTCCTCCCAACCCTCCTCACCACCTTCTGGGCCATCAGGAACACAACGGATGAACAGGGGAACACGTAAGGCCAGCTCCATCTCAGGGGTGAGGATAGGAATGGAGTCGGCCAGGGGAGTCGTCGCCAGGATCGCCACCGGGGAAGGTTGGGTAAGATCGACTACGTCGATCCGGATCCAGGCCTGGGTCAGCAAGGGCCCTCCAGCGCCAGGGACGGAGCCGCCGGTATCCAAGTCAGAGGTCCACCCCACCCCCCACCCAGACAGGCTTAGCGAGTCCCAAAGGCGCGTCGGCAGAGTCGGGCCGCCCAAAGATACGTAGAGGGCTTTGGAAATGTACAAAGCTGGGCATAGGATGCCCCGGCTCCTGGAAAAGGAGGGAGGTGTGGAGTCGTCCCTGAAGGAGGCATCGGAGACTAAGCCTTAGAGCGACAATGCTCCGGGTCGCACGTCGATTCAGCCGACCAACGGAGAGCAGGTAAAGAGCGCTAGAGCTTCTCTTTGCCGCCTTCTTGTTCTTGGAGTGCGATGAGAGTGGGGGCTCTGCGAACGGCCTTGTGACCCTCTTCTCGAATTAGAACGAGAGTGACGTGGAGCCGACCGCCAGGCCTAGCTTTCGGGACCGCTCCCGCAAAGACTTTGGATTCATGGCCCAGTAGTCGGAGCACGATTTCGGGTCGTGATCGGTCTCCAGACACCAAAGGCACACGAGATGCGGGTCTGTCACTTTAAGCCACTCCGGTGATGGGGCATCCCTCGCGCACCAGTAGTTGAAGACTCAAAAAAGAAGTCGACAAAACGTCGAAAAAGTGACTAAAGGGGTAGTTCTCTCCTGATCTGTGCTAGGCTGGCGCAAAAAAAGAAAGAAGTGACGTCAGCGTGCAGGAGCGGCATTTGAGCAGGCACCGCGACATCATCCCGGTGACCACGACGCGGAGTCGACAAACGCCACGCACCGACGCGGTGGGGGTACTGCTAAGAAATAATTCCCCAGATCCAGTCTGAGGCCTGTGGGTAATTTGAAGGTAGGGAATCCATAGCCGTTTCTTTGATTTGTTCTTCAGCAGTTCCAGGATTCCATAATGTTGGCACAAAATTCTGGACTGTCATCCTTACTCTCTATGGGCACTGTACATCTTTATTGGAAACCACAAATCTTTCAAGACCTTCCAATTTACCAGTAATTAACAACTTAGCCTGCTGCTCTCAGCAGTTCACCACGTCAGGACCCTATGCAATAACATTATGCCCTACAAATCTATACCCTCAACATGATGTAGGGGGCATGCCCTTTCCAACAGTACAGTATATATATATATATATATATATATATATATATATATATATATATATATATTTTACCTACTGGCGGTCGCCAGTAGGTAGTTATAGTTAGGACCCCTTTTCCATAGGAAAACCTCAACATTCTATTTTGAATAACTTTGGCGCCAGTCGATGAATCCTCGCGAATTTCTCAAAATAGGTGGGGCGCTACGCTTCGCTCCTACCCTGAAAGTCTCGGGGGGATTCGTCAAGCGGGGGCTGAGATAAAAGGGGGGTCCCAAAACGCGTTTTTCCCATGCATTTTTCCATAGGACCTTTAGAACGAGCTACAGCCCGAACGGCTGAACAGAATTACTAGAAATTTGGCAGAGAGGTAGTCCCTAGGTCAAGGAAGTGCCTTTTGTAGGTTTGGTGTAAATCTGTTCAGTAGATTCTGAGAAAATAGCCTTTAAATCAATATATATATCTGAGCCCGCTTACGGTACGCTTACCGTACGCTTACCGTAAGCGTACGGTGGCGTGCGCGAGCGCGATTCTGATTGGCTCTTAGATCTTAGTAAACATTCGAATCGGCCGAAACCAGGAAGCGGCGTCCGCCATTTTGTCTCTCGCACTGAGTGTTGTTTATCAAACATGATGGCCAAAAACATGTTACGGGGCTGTTTTGACAACTCCCTCCCACATAGTCATGTTGAGGGAGTCCCCAAACATCCCCCAAGAGCAAAAACGGTTTTATTTTTTTTTCGGCAATTTCGCCGAGTACGCTTACCGTACGCTTACCGTAAGCGTACGGTAAAAAAATAAAAAAAACACTATCCACATTGACCCCACCCCCTGTGCTTTTGGTGGCCGAAGGCCACCAAATGTACAGGGCTTATTAAAGTTGATAAAAACCGTGCACGGAACGAACTGCGTTAAGTGGGCGCGCACGCCTCGAATGGCGTAAAGTAACTTAGCATTTAAAAAAACGTACAAATTCACTGAAAAAACCATAGGTTTCACACACGTTATAGTTAGGAATTAGCATTTAAAAAACCTTGCAAATTCACTGAAAAAACCATAGGTTTCACACATGTTATAGTTAGCGGAAATTTTACTGATAAAAAAACCAGTGAAATTGCCCCGTTATAGTTAGTGCTGGCAACTATAACTCACGCGACCGTAATCTTCTGCTGATGACATATGTGTCTTTATGAAAAAAAAATATTTGTAATATATGTATAGCTAAAAATGTATGGAAGAAGACATGGGCAAATAAGTGTCTAAATACAGTATTAGCATCAGCAGAGGATTGCGGTCGCGTGAGTTATAGTTGCCAGCACTAACTATAACGGGGCAATTTCACTGGTTTTTTATCAGTAAAATTTCCGCTAACTATAACATGTGTGAAACCTATGGTTTTTTCAGTGAATATATATATATATATATATATATATATATATATATATATATATATATATATATATAATCAAATGTTGACAAAGAAATTGAGCAATTCCACCACACTGAGAAAACCGAAGACCATACAGGTATGACTGCTTTCTGCAGTTTGATCATCTACTGGTAAATGACATGCATGTCTCAAGATCGGCAGATAATGATCAGGATGTAAAGGTGAAGTTACCTAAATGACAGATTGTGAAAGCCCCACCAAAGGATCATGAGACCTTGCCATTGATGACTAATGGTAGTCCCTTAGATTTGCAACTGGTACCAAATAAACCACTGTATAGGCAGGGTCTAGATTCAAAGCTCTTAAAGGTGAATCACTAGTTGAAGTATCTCCATAAACAGTTGATGCAGGGTAACAAACTGCAATAACATCCTGTGAAGATTCGCCAAGTTCCACACCTCCAATGTCTGCAAATGGAGTAATTTTTGACTCTGTATTGAATCCCAATATAATGTATGGTTGTCATATTAGATAAAATGAAGGCAACTTTCTACTGGAGAACTGGAAAAAAAATTCAAATGCAAGACTGACTGGTTTCTCCAGACGATTATCCCGACATCTGGCAGATTCCCAGTGGCCTTCAGATTCGGATATACAAACTGCAATGTGCTTTCAACAGGACCTTCACAGAGTAGTAAATGCTCATCCATATCTATCGGCAAAAAGACTAACAGTGTCCCAGAGAAAATAAGGGGGCTTTAGCTCCCCACATCGGCATTTTGAACAGATACGGTTTTCCAGGGGATTAGTGGACAATTAAGGCGGTGCTGAAAAAAACTTGTCTGAGTGATACTTCATATACCAGGAACTTAAGACTCAAAGTTGTCTTCAGCTACCATGCAGCAGTCTGACAACTGCGAAAAGCAATGTTGTACTGAAAGAGAGTCAAACCTTCCCAAAGTTAGATTATATTGTCAACAGGGTTCCAAAACTGCCCAATGTAGAGCATAATATGAGATGGCAGCAATGAGGTCATTGGGAAGTTCACAGACAACCTTTAAATACTGTCTAGGATCAAAATGAGTCTCGTTTGAGCGTTGTGTGGTGAATTTTCCATCTTAATTCAGAACAGGGTCCTCATGCATATGTAACTTTCCAATAACCGCAGAAATTGCATTTTGCCAGTGGTATCAGACACATTAAGGTTAGTGAATTTGCCAGTGAAACACAAAGAAAATGTTTTTTTTGTTAAACAGAATCTTGAAAGCACGGAAAAGTTGGATCAAAAATGCAAATAAACAAAAGAGGCATGTGTGACATGTTTGCCTGGCTAGATGAAAATGAAGAGGATGCAGAGATAAAGGCTTCACTGTCAGAACTAATAAAGATTGAACTCAAAGGAACAGAAGCAAAGTTGGCTGGTGTGAGAAAATAAATCTTAGACCAATAAGGAGGAATAGACTGTATGAACTGTGGAAAGTTTGGTAGAACAGATTCCTTTGAGGCGTGCATATTAAAGTATGGAATTTTTTTCTATAATCTGCTATCAGTCGGTCCTCTGGAAGGTGGAGAAAAAAAACAGACTATCAAAACGCTGCTTAGACCCATAGGGAGAAGATTACTGTTGCACAATGTACACGCAGATTTGTTGAATGACAGAACTGCAAATTATGTTCAGATGGCTTGTAACGGAATCCCAAGACCCATTAAATTATGTGTGTATACATTCAAAACGTAGTGCATCATTATGATGCCATGCAGTAGAATCTCCGACATATCACGGCAGTCAGGAGACTGCCTGACAAACAGTCTGCGGTACAACCGCTGAATTAGGATGAGTGCTCTTTTAGATTGCGGCTTGTGCAGCACAAGCTATAGTGTAAAAGAGCACTTGGCACATATCCATGCACAGAGTGCCATCTTCGATACTGTAGGAGTGGGCGGTCTTTCCCTCCCGACCTCTGTGGCACGACCGCCTGCATTGTAATGCAGAGGTCGGACCGATGGCCTGTCTGTCGGGCAGACTGCCATGGACGGCCTGTCGGTGGCGGTTTGCGAGACATCATAATTGGGCCCGTCATATTTTTGGCGGGAGTAAACCTGCTTTGCACATACAAATATCTCCTGTGACAGCGTTTAAAGACTGCACTTTTTAACTAAAAGATTTTAGTAAGACAAACCGCTCGTTTATAACAGCATTGATTGTGTAAGTACATAGCTAAATTAAGTAAGATTGTAAAATTGTATACATACAGAACAGAACACATTGGCCAGTTTGCTTTATAGCTTAATAGGGACAATATTCAGACATAAACTAGATCATTTCTTGGGGAGCGCTATACAATGTTTCATAAGTAGCCAATGACCCAGTTAGACAAACATGCACCACCAAAGAAAATTAAAAGTCGCAAGTGGAACAAGGACCTTGGAGAACAGACTTTGTAGAGCATTCTGAAAGTTGAACACCTACTGCTAACATAACCTTTTTCTTCTAACATTTGTTTGAGGTATCTACTATACTGAACAAGATCTGAGCAGCTGCTCACAGGGCACCCTTGCATGCAATGCTAAAGCCTCAGACTACATAATAGCTTCCCTAAAGGGCATCCTATGCACCGCAGCCCATCTTCTCCAGGGCCTGAAAAAATACGATCACACCACCCCATCCTGACTGAAATCCACAGGCTCCACTTGCCGGCCTGAACCATCGTCCAAACCAGCTGCATCATGTACAAACCCATCATGATCAGCACTTCCGTTTATTCTGCAGATAAACTCACATCTCAGGTAGCTCTTGGTAAACCCACAACCAAGACACCATCAGACTGCAGACATAGAGGTATAAAGAAGCAAACAATAAGTCAGCAAGCCTTTTCAGTCTATGCAGACAGGGTTTTGAACAACATCCCTGTATCCATCACGACTGCCCTAAAGTTACTCTAATTAAAAAAAAGAGTTGTACCTCTTTAAAGAACACAACATCACAAAGCAGTCGCAGTCCAAACTATCTATCTCTCCATCACTCGTTGACTGTACGTTTGTTGTTGACCCTAACACTCTGCTGCCCTTTGCCTAGGTTTGCACTATAGGAGTACCACATACATTCAAGCCTGGTCTGAACAAATACAGGTAGAGTGCCTCAAATGCCCTAATGAGGGTTTCAAAATGCAGCCTACCTTGATACTTCTGATCCTCTTAAGACTCATGGTCTGAGAAGACTGGATCATTTTTGGTGTGCTAACAAATGGAACACCAAATGCAAGAGTTGTGGTCATTAGTAACTTGGGGTCTACCATACCTTATTGAAAGGGTAGAGGATTCAAGAAGGGCTTCTCTTTGGTATCAAACAATCAATCCATAGGTTGCTCACTATGTCAGCAAAGAAGATACATAAAAAAGCTAGTTTCCTGTAGGTGTGATCTGCTATGGCACTAGAAAGCACTGCTGTGGCTCGCTTCAGCGAGCGATCCAAAGGTACATGGCTAATGTTGCATAGAGAAGAGTGAAATAGTGACTTAAGTACAGATGGGTCTCGAAGAGCTTTATTAGAACAGGCTATAAACCAAACATGTGAAATGAAAAATAAAGAAACTAGGCCCATGAGAAATGAGAACCTGTGAGAGATCTTTGGAATACATGTTTGCAGTTCCGGGCAAATGCAATCAACCAATGAGACTAAAAGGACTCAGGGTTGGAAATCATCCTATCAAGGCCTGGGGCTGGTATTTTCTCTACCTCTACTCTACCCAGTGCAAAAAGGCTTATTTGCACCAAGCAAGTTTAGATGGTAAAGGCAAATGAACTTCCGAAAGGGCAGGAGATTGGAACATTTGGTACTTAGAATACCAGATCCACATCTCGCCCTGCTGCTGATAATGTGTATAAGGCTGCAGCTTAACTTGCTTGCCCTGCTACCTTGAATAGGAGTATCAGATAATTGTATGGGCAAGATGGCCGCTGACCTCTGTGAGCCGCTGTTTGTGCTCTCTCCTTTGATCAGCCTGATGTATTGACTTAAGCCGGTAAACCCTGAGGACATGCCGCTGAGCACCTACCCGATAGAGCGGCTGTTCGCCTGGCTGCGGAGACTAGGTTCGAGTTGGGGGCTGAGGATACTTTCAACAAATTTGGGAACACGGCGGGAGCGTGGAGTTGCCTACGACTCAGGGTGCCCAATCTGCGGGGGTCTGATGGCGCCTAAAACAACTAGGTCCACAAAAGACGGAGCCGTGAAAGACCCGCCGAAGGAGATCAGCGTGGCGGCCTAGGGACCGGGGCAATAACGCAGTGGTTCGCCATCAAAGGAAACGGAGACCGAGGAAAACACGGGAGGGCGGAGCTGATGGTCGGACCGGGCGGCGTGCAGCATGTGGTGAGAATGCGATGCGCCAGCCTACAGTTGCAGAGGCTTTTGTGGCTACGATGGCAGCGGCTGGAATCAATAACAATACACGCTTAGTAGAGCCCAGCATGTGCGAAACAGCCTCCCCAGGCTCCAACCCATCTGAAGAGGTAGTTCAACTACCCGGACTGGAGCGGGAGACGCCGGAGGAGGAGCGATCTGAGCCCGCCATGGGACAGTGTTTGCAACCAGGACAAGTAATACACGTACTGCAGGTATCACCGGTACCACAGAGTATTTTACAAGGTAACCAAAGTAACACTGTGGGGGATGTGTGGGTATCTCCTAACAAGGAAGCGGTAGTAATTGCACAGTCGATTGGCACTAAAGGTGGTGACTGATGGGAGCGGGACTGGCTCAGCAGCTCAGGCTTGTGCAGAAAATAACTTAAAAATCGACCTGGTGGAACTCCGTGAACTTGCTTTGAGTGAGGCTAGAGGGGTAAGAGGGGGTGTAGGCTTAAATTCAATTGTCTTGCGGTCTCAAGAGTTGGATCAATTATTTTCTTTAAATGATGATAAAGACATCTCTTCTACAAGTGTGCCCCACCCTTTCGCTAAACTCGTAGCACAGTTCCCTTCTTACAAACTCTATGCTGGTATGACCACAAGAATAAAGACATGGCAAAGATGGCAGATTAGGCCAGTCTTTTTCCTGTTTGGTCCACAATAAGACCGAAAACATACTACACTCTAAACACACTGTGTGCTGCAGTCATGGAAGAAGATATAAGTCAGATGTAGGTAAAAAAGAGGGTACATTTTTCCCAGCAATTTGCGTGTGTTAAACAACGAAGATCTAACCCAACAAACTAACAGTTTTGGCTTGGGAACGATAATAACAAGACATGATTCAACCGCCAGAATGTAGGAACTCAAACACCCAAAGCAGAGAAAAGGTAGGAGAAAATGTAAGCACATGTTCACCAAAAAGTGATCTAGGAGTGTCTAGGTGATGTCCTGAGAAATTGGTCAATATCTTGGATTTAGGATCGCTGGACTCATTTGAAAGACACAGGGAACTACATTACAGGTAATGACTGGGCGAGCCACTGATATGACCTGTGCACTACTTAAGGGAAGAAGTGTGCATTGTGAACTTTCATTTGGCACATTATTGAGGTTACAAATGTAAAGGTTGCTGTTTTAGTCCAATTTCCCAATAAACAAAAATTAGTGTTTAATATTGTGTTGATTTTTTTGTAGACTTCACAAAAAGCATTTAAAAATTGTACTAAGATACCACACTTGCACATATTCTACTATTAATAACAATCAGAGATAAAGCCATGCTTGAGAACCAGAATGACTTGTATAATGAGTGCTTTGATGACCCATACTTCAATTCCAGAGGCTATAACTTAATTTGCTTTGCTTTACGTCAATCAACATTTCTGAGTTTTAACGCACTTTGGTCCACCTTGGGTAGGTGAGAAGAAGCTTATTTTGAATGAAGGACAGATGTAGGCTCCATTCTAAAGAATAGATCTATTTTGAATAAATCACCACTTAATACATGGAACAAATGTATACTAGAATTAACATATATATATACACACATGCCCTTACTTTGCTTCATGAGTTGTACAGCTAGAGAAGGGCAATTGGAACACATCAAAGAGAACATGCGCACCACCATAATGAACATCCCAGAACTCAGGATCGGAGGGGTTACTACCAGGAGCTGCTGAATGTTTGTAAGCAAATCCTTAGAAGCAACTTGCTGTAGCAAATTCTAGAAAGAAAGAAGACAAGAAAACTTCTGACATTTGTATACATTTTCAGTTGAAACTGTTCACAGTTCATGCACTAGAGGTTTACCTATACGTCAGTTTCTTTTGAATAAACAATTTCCAATAAAATAAATTAGAGCAGGAGGTAATCAACTGAATAGACAGACCATAGATTTTAAGTGTTCACATTAACATTTAATAAAACAAAAACATGCATAGCAACAAAGTGTTGAACTTGGCTCTTTCTGCATGGTCAATCACAAAGGTTTTGCCTTCACCCTCCTGTTTCCTGAACCTGGTTTTGTAGGCTTTTAAGTCGCTGCGCACTCTACCAGTGCTAAAGAACTTGTGCTCTCTCCTTTAAACACAGTAAACTTGGCTTACATCCAATTGTCACATTTAATCTACCTGTAAGTCCCTAGTAAAGTGGCACTACATGTACCAGGTCATGTAAACTAAAAGCAGCTGGCGGGCCTGCAGCATTAATTGCATAACCCACTTAAGTAGCTTTTTAAACATGTCTGCCATTGAAGCCTGTGCGTGCCACTTTGAACTGCCATTTTGATCTGGCAAAAAAAAACCTTTTGCGAGGCCTAAAACCTCTTTTAATACATACAAGTCAACCACCCTATAGGGTAGGCAGTAAATAGCCCATGGGGCAGGTTCTAGTGTATTTAAAAACTTGAACATGTACTTAAAATTGATATGTCCTGGTGTTCAAAAACAACTTTGTTTTTCAATACTGCAAGGTATACCTCTCCCATTGCATAACATTAGGTTTCCTTATTACATTTGGGAACAGGTAGGAATGAGGAGTTTGTTTTTTAAAGAATTGTAATGTAAAACCCTCTTTAACAGTAAATTCCGATATTAAGTCCCAATTCTAAAAATGCCACTATTATAAAGTTGGCATTTTCTTATCCTAATCATTTGGTGCCTGCAGCTTATATTCTGTATCCTGGGACATATGACTAGGTTTAACTGGCAGTTGGTCCTTGTGTATTGCAACCAGACAGTGAGACAAAGCACAAATAGGTGTTGGCAGGATAGCCCACCACCGAGTTGAAATGGGTGAGGGGGGTAATAAGCGGTCTCCTACCACATTGGCACATCACAAAGGGCATTCCTGAACACAATATTGGACCCCCAGACCCAACTCTGTAAGAAAGTGGCTCTGTATATACTGTTCCCAAATAGGTACAGTGTGCACAGAGTCCACAGTCCCCAGAGGTTTGGCAAAGGTTAAAGTTAGATATAACCTTACTCTAAAGTGGCAGCTTGGTCGAGCAGTAAGGCAGTATCAGAGGACAGTGTAAAGCATTTGTTGTACACACTCAGCAAATGGTCTCACACACTCAAGAACTGAACTCTAGGCCAGTGGTTTGTATATAAAAATATATAGTTTTATTTTAGAACCAACAATAGGTATCAAAATATACTTTCTCAGAATGAGATGCTTTAGATAAATACTTTCAATGGGCAATAGACTTTTGAATGCAATACTTAGTTGTTGCAATTGGCAACACAATTCGAACACAATCATAACATTGAGCTCAATGGGACTTTAAGTAAATGCAATTTTAGTTACTTTACAAATTATTTTCTTACTCAGGGTTGGATCCTGGATTCAACCCTGGTGCATTTCCCGCAAACAGTTGAAAGAAATTGTTATTGTTACACATGCGATTTTTAAGGAATATTTGTAAGTTTGAAAAATCGACACTTGGAAGAATTTCTGGCAAAAACCAGCCAATGTTATCCTAAGGAGGAAAATCAGGTTATAGGTAAGTACGGTTGTAATTACTTTTCAAGGTCAGTGCTGGGCACCAAGATCCAGCACTGGGATCTCTTCTGATAGCAGGCGAGTAATTTCGATTTCGTTGATCGGCTGATTTTTTGTGAATATTTTAAAGTTTCAAAACTCGACACTTAGAAGAATTTCCAAGTGAAACCAGTCAATGGTTACCCTATGGAAGGAAAGTGAGTTATCGGCTTTTGGGCAAGTACTCGACTGGTAGAGTTAAGGTTTTGGGCACAGACTCAGGGGTCTCCCAAGGTCAGGTAAGTACAGTTGTTACACCCTCCGCAGCACAGGGGCAGCCAGGTGCAGAGGGAGTTAGGCCTAATGTTATCCTATGGCGGGCAGGGGCCTTTGGTTGGTGGCTGCTAGCAGGCAGGCCACGCGGCTGTGGAAGCTGGGCTCCTGGTCACTTGCTCAGGGCAAGTGGGGAAGAAAAACAGAACTAAGGTTGCACTCCCAGGGGCACTCTGGCAGCTGGGTGCAGGGTGCTTTTGAGCCGTCGGGCGCTCTACGGATTTCAATGGAGAAGCTCAAGGACGAACAAAGGCTGCAAGCTCGGGGACGACGATTCTTTAGGTGCGACCACCACTTCGAGAGGTAAGTTGGGAAGCTGTAGGTTAGGTAGGCACCCAGGAACTGGGCACAGGGGGCCGCAGGGCGCCGGGGTGTCTTTTCGAGTCGACAAATCTTACCCTCAGCTGGTCGCGGTTGGAGAGGTCCCTGGTTCTGAGGCTGCAGGCGTCATCAGGAGCGTCGAGGTGGGTCCTTGGGTGCTGGATTCTGGGTCACAGTCGCCGGGGGGACGTCTTCGTGGTCTTTGTCCACTCCGGCACAGGCTAAGCTTGGTGGATGCAGAGTGTGCAGGGGTCACGGTTCCTGGTTGGCACCAGGGGCTTGTTACTTGCTTTGAGCAGTACCACTGCTCGTGGGAGTCCCAGTCTTTTTAGAGTCAGAAGGCAGTCAGGTCCTCCGGGGTTTTTGAGGTTGCTGACCACTGGAGACACCAGGTTTCAGCAGGAGCAGGTTCAAGAGTCGACAGGCCTGTAGGGCTGGGGCCAAGTCAGTTGGTGTCTTCCTCTTGTTAGCAGCTGCACGGCAGGTCTTCTGGTTTCTTGTTCTTGCTTGTTTCGGGATCTGAGGAAGGAAGGTTCAAGGAGCCCCTAAATACTAAATTTTGGGTATTACAGGTAGGTAAAGGGTAGGGACCAATGTGTCCCTTCTCTGGGGTGGGTACACCCCCTATCTCCCACAGGAGAGTGGCAGGGGGGGCAGTAGCCTAGTCCTGATTGGGCAGGGCTCCCCATCTTCAAGATGGCGAGAGCCCCGAGATGTGCTTCACCTCGCCTCCCCCACCTGAGGGGTGGAGTTGGCAGAAGCTGGCACACCCCCTTTCCTCCCTTGGGGGTTTCCCGCCAGTCTTCCTGCCAGAGTGGGGGTCAGAACCGGTGGGGGCCAGTTGCTGAGTACAGCAAGTGGCCTGGAGAAGCTCACAAAAGGCGGCATGCCTTTTAAGCTTCTCCTGCCCATCCTGGGGGAGGAGACCTAGCACCTCGCCCAGGATGGGCATTTTTGCAGGCTCAGGAGAGCGGATGGCTCTCTACCCAGGGGTCCAGCAACATGTCTGCTGTGTGGCAGCCTAGGCAGCCTCTCAGACAGGACGTGGATTGTAGGTAAGGTTCAGGGGGCATCTCTAACATGCCCTTTGTCGTGCATTGTACATTAAATCCCACACTGGCATCAGTGCGGGTTTAATGTGCCGAGAAGTTTGATACCAAACTTCAGTCTTCAGTGTTGCCATCATGGTGCTGTGGAGTTAGTGTTGAAGACCTCCCAGCACCATGTACACTTAATGGCAGCACTGCACTTAGTGCTCAGGAATGGACCTGGTACTGTAGGGGTACAGGGCTCATGCAACTGTACCCACACCACTGCATAGGGCACCCAGCTAGAGGGGTGACAGAGGTATGCCAGGGCAGTGTGTGTTGTGGGCATGGCACACAGGGATGTGTGCCATGTCGACTCAGTTTTGAACCAAGACACTCAGCCTGCAAAGGCAGTGTATGTGTGTCAGGGTACAGGCCCTCTAAGGGCGGCACAATAGGTGCTGCAGCCCTTAGGGGCCTTCTCTGGTCACAAGTCCCTGGGGACCTAGGGTACCATTTACCAGGGGCTGATATGTGGCCAGAGATGCCAATTGGGTTTTAGGCTTCATGCAGTTTCAGGGAAGGAACATATGCCCTGGGTCCCTGATTGCAGGAGCCCAGGGCACACTCAAAGTACATCAGCAATTCAGCAAAAAGTGGGGGCATACCATGCAAGAAAGATGGCACTTTCTCACAAACTCTTCAGTACATTTGTAGATCTATGGATACTAGAGAAGGACTGCTGTGCTGTTTGACAGCCACAAGGACTAATACCCTGTTACTCTGTGGCCCTGCTTGCTGAAAAGGAAGACTTGATCAGTATCCGACATTCCAAGCTAAAGTGGTTTCAAGGGTCAGCTGGCTGACCTCCTGTTCTGAGCTACAGGGACTTTGCAAGCTCCAGAGACCTCCCTGCATCCACCCAGCTAAGCTACGGTCTGAACCTGCAAGTATACTCACCTAAACCCGGTATGTCTCTGCTGGAGTGAGTACCATACCCCCAAGAGGTGCCTCTCAGGTCCTGGAACCTTGGTGTGGCATCAGGTGAACTCTTCAAAGAAAAGGAAAAATCTTAACGTTTTGGCCAATTAGCGACCATGAATGGGACTGTTCGTGCCTAGATCTTGTCAATCCTGCCACCTGCCAACGCGAATCTCCAAGTGAACTAGCCTTTTCATGACACAGGGTGCATTAGTGATGCACGGCAATGCAAGATCTGCACTACAGCATTGACGAGCTGCGATGAGTTCCAATGTGAATCTCCAGTAACAACCGTCTGCGATGCTCATCACTATCTTCACGCTACATTGACTGTCTGCAACGCCCATCATGCTTTTCACACTACAGCCACGACCACCCGTAACGTTCTCCCTGCTCCTCGCAGCTCCTCCACCACAAACAGAACGCTTTGTACTGGACCTTTGAAAGGAACTTTCAGCGGGACTAACCTGGTCCATGTATCTGGCCCACGCTACATCAATGATGGCCTGAACTTGTTCATTTCGCCTGGTTTCGCAAGAACAGATAGGTGCAAGTGGCACTTTGTTTTTAAGCACGGTTTACCTAAATCTGTGAAATTATCTCTCTCCAGTTCTAAGGATTGGATTTATGTCAATTTATTACATTTCACAGTTTTTTTCTAAATTGGTGTAAGATTTTTCTGGTGTTGTGTTTTCATTTTATTACTGTTTGAAGTGCTGGAGAAATGCTTTACATGTTGCATCTAAGCCAAGCCTGACTGTTTTTGTGTCAAGCTATCGAGGTGGTAAAGTGCAGGTTAATTTGGGATCTGCTAGTGTTTCACCCTGACAACAACTGTTATTAAAGGAAAGGAGAGGGAATACAGATTAATTGCTAATTAGCAGGCAAATGTGTTAGGATGTGAATTTTAAATATATTCAGGTTTTTTTTTAACACTCATATTATACTAAACTGCCTAACTGTTTATTTGGTTTATACTTTTATGAATACGCAGAAATCAACTTGTTTTTTGCCATCCAACAATTAGGTGCATCGATAAGAAAAATACAACCAGTACAAGGTATAATAGGATATGAAAGCTGCTGGTCTCTTTAATGGAGCAGTGTCAAATAAAAGCTCCTTACACACACTGCTTAACTAGCTACAACTGCTCTTACTGTTTTTCAAGATTTATTTTACAAAATCGAAGCAAGATTACATTTAGTGCTACAATGTTTGCAGTAGAGTATTTTGTGTTTAATAGGTTGCATTATTTAAGTAAAACAAAGGAAATCCCGTAAATTTCGAATGAGATTGCTTGCATTATTGATCTGCATTTAAAATATATATGCAGAAGAATACTCTGATAGCCAGTTTGTAGTTACGTTAGGTAAGAGGCTCCTGAAACGGCTCTTCTTGATTTCTTAATAAATTTGGTGAGCATTCGACAAATCTGTGAAAAACTTTTCAACACAGTTCATCCGATTTAGATTTGTCATGGCAAGAATTGAGCAGATACGTCATGAGGTAGCCTAGAAAAGAGGCACTGGGGCAAAAAAAGACAAGCATTTGCAATGCAATAGGTCTCGCATTTACGAGAGTTTGATCTATTGACATTGTAAATTGCAATGTCATTAATTTATGTGTTATGTGTAAACGGCATTGTCATTTACAATGCCAATAGCTTAAACTCTTGCAAATGCAAGACCTATTGCATTGCAAAAGATTTTTTTCGTAAAAACGCCCATGCCGCACTTTCTCTTTAATGCCAGCTGCGCCCCTTTCTTTAGACGAGCCGCGTCTAAAGAAATGGGTCTGGCCACCATTAAAGTGAAAGTGCGGTTTGGGGCGCTTTTACAAAAAAAAAAAGCATCTGCTTGTCAAGTTGATAAACAAATGCTTTTTTTTGTAAAAGCCCTTCATGCCGCTGTTTCACTTTAATAGGGGCCATGCACCTTCACCTACTCATCTCGGCCCGGTGCCAGTGCTCCTGTTGCACCAATGATATCTACGCCCCTGGACTGTGAGAGACACAGCTTCGGCCCAGACTACTGATCGCTGCCCGGTGCCACTGCACCTGCAGCATCAATGATATCTACGAGCCCTGACTGTGAGAGACACAGCTTCGGCCCAAACTGCTCATCTCGGCCCGGTGCCACTGCACCTGCAGCATCAATGATATCTACGCCCCTTGACTGTGAGAGACACAGCTTCGATCCAAACAGACAACTCATCCTTGCCCGTTGCCACTGCACCGGCAGCACCATTGATATCTACGCCCCCAGACTGTGAGAGACACAGCTTCGGCCCAGACTACTGATCGCTGCCCGGTGCCACTGCCCCTGCAGCATCAATGATATCTACGACCCCTGACTGTGAGAGACACCGCTTCGGCCCAAACTGCTCATCTCGGCCCGGTGCCACTGCACATGCTGCACCAATGATCTCTACGCCCCGCGACTGTGAGTGACGCATCTTAGGCCCAAACAGACCACTCATCTCGATACGGGTAACCTAGGTGGGGGCAATGAGGCTTCTTTTCATACTGGCCATCGGAGACGAGCAGCGCCCTTCTGACCCCTTTCTGCACCCCTTTTGAGCCACTGTCACTGTGCTTTGTTTCCGAGTTTGTGGCATGTAACATGACAATGCTTACATCGCATGTCAGTGTGTCCTGCTGTGTTGTATGAAGTGACCCAGCTGCAAGCAGCATGTCAGAGCCAGTGTGAATTGGTCGCTGTGAAGGTAAAGGGCTATATTTGATTCGAATTGTAGTGCTGCAAACCCACCGAGTTTTAGGCGCTTAGACGCATATCTTATTAAACCCGATAACATTTCTGCATGCCATCAGCACAAGCCATAGAGTCCTTGTTTCACTCTGCACAAACGTTATCCTTGCTGCAGCATATTTGGAATTTACAAAGAAACATGACTTTAAATTGCATTTGACATAGGTAGCTAATTCAAGTCAAACTCTTTCATACAGGAAACGGTGACTGACTCGGCCATTGTCTAGTAGAGTTGCTGGGATTACCCTTTCTTTTCCACATCTCATCCTACATTCTTACAAATCACGCAGATGTATTGCATTCAAAGCTTGAAGAAGTTATGAAACCTAGACCCGCACCTTGCCCCGCTCATGTCCTCAGCCCCAACGTCCACACCTTCTCCACAGCATCTAAAGCCCTGCCCGGATCCTCCCCTCAGCGGGCTGCTGTCTGTGTGGTCCTGTGGCTCTCAAGTGCAGCAGGCACCAAAAACGCAGCAATGGACAGAACACCCGCCTGTAGGCGCGCAACACCCATTGGGCTCACCGGGCTTCAGCCCCCCCCCCCCCCCCCCCGTCATGTGTGTCAGCCCGGCTGAGACAGCCTCGCGGGCTGGCGTCCGTCTAATTGCAGCCGCACCTGAGTACTTCACGGGTCTTTAAAAAGACCATTTACACGTTAATGAGGCTTTTGTTGCGTTTTCGCCCCTTCTTACAGACACTCTGCCTATGGCTGGAAGACTTAGCCCCCCCCCCCCCCCCCCGAAATCTTTTTCAGCCCCCCCCCCCCGAAATTTGGCTCTAGTTGCCCGCCTGCTTAGGTCAGACTGCTCCCCTGAACAGAACGCGCCTGTACTCACATTCAACCCTTGTGAACAATCTCTACCTGGTGATTTCTTCTATCCAAATCATCCGAATTTAGGTTGCTGGTGTGGATCGAGATTCCTAAAATGCATAATACTCTTCAGAAATACTTAAAATAAAATAAAATGCTGTTTCGATGTGCGAGCAGCAGTCACCCTCGACCTTCTGTGTATCAAAAGCGCGTGTCGTGTCTCCGGCTAGTGAACCAGGCGTCACCTACGCTCGTCACATTGAGCGTTCACACCACATATTTCACAAACTGCGCAGCTGACTTGCACGCTTCTGTAACAGGTGTCACTATCACCGGACAGTTCCGTGGTCCTCATCTTGCCGACTCAAGAAGGTCGAGAGGCTGGGTCGGCCCCAATGATGTTCATGCCTGTGACGTGCAGCCTTCCTAGAGATGTGTGTGCAGCAGAACGAGCTCTCAATAATCTACAGGAACTCTGCTAAGGCTCTCGGGAGGGGCGGGGGCGAGCTTGTCTGTGCTGCTGCTTGCTATGTTCACCCTCCCTCCATAAAAAAGTGAAATAATACGGACACATCTGCAAATCACAAGTACACACTCTCACGGGACACAACGAGTCCAACACACACATACAAACACACCATTTCACGCACACACACACACACACACACACTATTGAACGCACACACACTATATATATATATATATTAAAAATTTTAAAAAGGGACGGGATAGGGCGTTATGTAATGTACTAACAAAAAAGATAATATAGCATGCTTACATTTAAAACAAGTTAATACTAGTCCACTGTTCCAGGCAACACCATCTGTTACACGTAAAAAGTGCCGGCGTCTGTCCTGCTGGTCACAACCGTTCTGATAATGGATCAGTATCAGCTCTAAAACTACAAACAACGACACTAGATAACACAGCACAATAACGGTCCGAAGGTTGACCAATCCATCACCGCTCTTGTGAGGGATAACAAAAAAATATAGCGTAACAAGGGTTTATCACGAAAGGACTATGTTTAATCTGACTGGAAAATAGACAAAAAGTGGCACTTTGAACAATGGCTACTGAAAAAAAACCAAGCATTGGCATAGCCAATAGATCTCGCCTTTGGGACCTTGTAAGTGTTTAGCCATGCAACAGTTGCATAACTAAATACTTATAAGGTCCCAAAAGCGAGACCTACTGGCTATGCCAAGCGGCCGCGAAAGTGATCGTGATCAAACATCAAAGCGGCCGTGCGGCCGCGAAAGTGAAAGTAAATCGCGATAAAGCGGGGCGCGCATGCCCACGCACATGCACTGTAGCTCTAGGCTGGCCTGGTAGCACTTTTTGGAGCCCTCTCAATAAGTCTCGCCAGACCAGCGCATGCGCTGTGTCAGGCGAGACCTAAAAAGGGGCTTTTCACAATTTAATTCACATAGTATTTTTAGGTCTCTACTGACCCAGCGCATGCGCTGGTCTGGCGAGACTTCTTGAGAGGGCTCCAAAAAGTGCTACCAGGCCAGCCTAGAGCTACAGTGCATGTGCGCGGGCGCGCCGCGCTTTACCGCGATTACTTTCACTTTTGCAGCCGCAGGGCCGCTTTGATGTTTGATCGTGATCGTGATCCCGATCATTTCGGGGCCGCACGGCCGCTTTGCATAGCCAATAGGTCTCGCTTTTGGGACCTTATAAGTATTTAGCCATGCAACAGTTGCATAACTAAATACTTATAAGGTCCCAAAAGCGAGACCTACTGGCTATGCCAATGCTTGTTTGCTCTGCTATACAGAAGAAAAGGCTGAACGAAATTACAGAAAACTTAACATGAAAGAAGAACTTGGCTGAAGTGCATTCCCTCGGTTTGGTGTGAACGTATTTTGTAGTTTGAAAAATTAGTGTTTCCAACAATTTTGGATATGCTTGAAACAGTCAATAAATAGACGTACCTGGACATACCTAGAACGGTGTGCCTATAACTTTAACACTGTTAGGCATATTTAGTTTCCTTCTTTTTTTTTGCATGTTTGAAGTTGTCAAGCGGGGCAACAGATAAAAAGTGGTCAAAAAGTGTACATCTAATGAAAACTGACATGTGACAAACCCACATGAAATGTTGCACGTTCAGTCCTCTGAGTATGGCACGTTTTGAGCAGATCCATCAGAGGAAGGGGACTAAGTTAAACAGAGAATCACATTTTTTTTTCTTTTTTTTTTTTTTTTTTTTTAGAGTTGCATGCAAATTGAGGGAGGCTGGCAGGGCATAGTGGGGTTTGAAAAAAATAAACTATTTCACAAAACTGGGCTTTCAAACACATGAAACCTTATGGTGAACTTCCCCAACTGACGGCAAATGCTTTTGGACCAACGGAGGCATGTGGGCACTTGTTAGGGCTGATGCAGTTTCAGAATCTGTTTGGTCGTTGCAAAAACCAGCTTAACGGTGAACGCATGGTTACATTTGATTATAACCCCAGAATACATGTTTAGGAAACCTTTCAGTTAAAAAAATCCAAGTATAGTTATGAATACAATTTTTAAACTTTTAAGTACTACAATTCACAAGCTAGGTTTAGCTTCACAATTTCTAGCTAGCTTAACATGCCATGCAAACAGTAATTTTCGCACCAAAAGCAATGTTTATAACCTCAAAATAGTTATACCAATAAGATGCAAAAAATTGAAAAAAACTATTAAATAACACAAACTACTAAATAATACCACATTCATAGTCTTCTCTTTCATAGTATTAAGAGTAATATTATATACAATCCCATCTATACGACTTCTAACTTTTCTATTTGCATATGCCACTTCAAGGGTGAGGGCATGAACATTACATTAATGCCATGAAAGCCATACAGTTGTGTGACATTTGAGGTTGTCCAATAGTGAACATTAATTTTTATATTCATCTATCTAGATGGTTTGAATTAACCATCTTCTTAATACTGTACGAATGGCCACATTTTAAAACTACATGTGCGCTCTTACTTTAGATCTCCGTTTGTAAGCTTTATCTAAACAGTTACTAAACTAAACATAATTAAGCATTACGATTAAGCATAACAAACTTAACTCGATCTAAAGTGATTGGAATATACTGGCCCTTGGTTCTGTAAACAGAATGGTCGAGATCTGCTAGACATGCATTACCTCCTCATGCTGGAAATTGTCCACCAGTCTTGCAAAACAGAGGCACGTGCTTTCCACTGATTTTTTATCCTATTGAAACAAAACATTTTAAAATACAGATCATTTACAGAACACAAAAAGATAACACAAATGTAAAATGTCCTTACAACACACTTAACCAGAGTAATAACGAAGGCAACTCTTCCTTTTAGGAACACTGATTGGCATAGTAATCTTAAAAGACTTCTAATAACATGACAGAATGAAAAGTTACTTAACAGTAGCAATAATTATCCACGATGGTCCTTATCCTCATTCAATAACTTTTGCAAAATCTTCATGTTGAAAATTCAATATTTCACGCAAGGCTCCTAACTAAGAGAATGAAAAGAAAAGCACTGCTTACATATAACAATCAGTTTGCAGTCGGTGGTAATGTAAATTCATTCGCTGGGCTTAATCCTGCTTTCTAGTGCTGTGCCTGGAACATTATATCTGTTTTTTTTCTTACAGGATATTTCTATTTCGAGGTGCCTCATGGTCCCTCTAGTGAAACCCACAGGGGCCCGGACACAATTCACCTAAAAACGCATCCCCCCAGCCATGGATACGTTTTTTTATAACAACCTTTATTTATTTTTTTTATTTTTTTTTTCTATTGCAAAATATTTAATTTGGAGGTACATAAAGAGCCTGCATTACTGCTGAAACTGAGAGAATAGACAACTGCAAACAACCTTTATTAAATGTTTTTCATTAGAAGGAGCAATGGATTACATATTGCATTAATCACATTAAGTACATATATGGCAGTGTTCTGTGCCATATCTGGAACCTGAGACAACGGGGTATACACCTCATATCAAGTCTGTACGTGGGTTAAGTTCTCCGATGACGTATCACTGATATATGCAGTTGATGTGTACCACTACTGAATGTACAATCTGTTATAACTATCTGAAAGACCTATATGATGTACAATGTGTATAATGTAAAAATGGCAAAAAAATAAGTAAAAAAAAAAAAAAAAAAGTACATATATGGCAGTGGAGACATCGCAAGCATCTTGCGCCAACCTGTAAGTAGTGTAGCACATTTGTCCGTACATTCTTAAACTGTATCAGGTCGGCCTGAAAGGCAACCAATCACGCACATTGCTATGCACTAAGAAACCATCCTTCAAGACACTTTACCCACGGGGAGCGGTGCCCACCCAATGTCAGCCATGGATACGTATGTGTAAACAAGATGCATTAGTAAGTTTTGGTAATACTAGGATATGCACAAATATCCCTGTTTACATGTATTACTTTGTGCTCGCCACCAGGAAGGTGGATAGGGCATGTGAATCCACAGCACTACAAGCTGCAAACCGATGTTAACAGGTAACGTTCTATGTTTGTAGCATGTGTAAGAATAGCTCACATGCCCTGCTCAGACTGAATAGCTGTACCCAGACAACTAATGCAGTGGCTTAAGAGCAGGGGTGGAAGGCATGTGGAACAAGGTTTTAATCACAGGTGGTAAAAGAAATCTCGTCCAATGTGAATGTCTGCAAAATAGCATTGTGACGGAGACTCCCTCCCTCAGGTCTTGCCACCCCTACTCACCCTGTCCGGGGTATCCCTTCCGCTCAATCCTCCCGGCCCGGGCGCTCCATCCAGGGTTTCAACCACAGCCTCGGTGACCCCAGGAACCCCGCCCCTCTCTCTATTACAGGAGCCCATCCCGAACGACGACCCACCGGAAGGACAACCCCTGGCTCCCGGAAGTCCCTCCTCCCCGTTCCCCGCCAGAGACAGAAAAGCCGGAAGACGGGAGGCAGAAGGCGTCGGAGGATCGTGGCAGGAGAGTTCAGCAGGAGATACGACGAAAGGAGAGGACGAGAGCGGCGAACCAGAAGAGTGGTCCGAAGACTGGTGGAGTCCCCCGGAGGAGGCTGAAGAGCGGCCGTAACTCGGATGAGAGTTACGGCGGAGCCCGTGAGTACCAGTTTTCCCTCGGTATAGCACCCTAAGTGCCCGTATGTACCATAGTCTCTCTGTAGATAGATGTATAGAGTCTCTCTCCTTTAGGCACCCCCTGCACCCTGGTAGGACCTATCAGTAGCCGTTGTACAGCATCTCACACTTTGTAAATAATACCCCGCACAACCCTTTTTCGAACACCCCTCTTTTCTTCAACTTATCCCTCTTCCTCCCCGTCCCTTTTCCTCACGCTCCCTTCCTCCTTTATCACTCCTGGTGACGGTTACGGCAGCGACATAGAGCGCCCGCAGGACTAACGGCTCCTTCTGTGTTTTGTCTCACTGCCCTCCGAGGTGCCATCCAACCTCCTACCTGTGATCGACGGCGGCGGCCTGGACGGCAGAAGAGCTTCGGTGACAACGACCGCAACCGACGGGCCCATCATCGTCTCTACGTTATCCTCCTGCTTAGACCTGTGTACTTTCCTATTGCACGACGTGCCTTGGGCACAATAAAGTAGACTATTGCACACTATATACGGCCTCCTTGCCTGCTTTTCCAGCCCACCGAATCCCCACGCTCACAAGCATGAAGCAAATGTGTGGATTGAGGTCAGGGAGCAGCCTTACGAATTTTCATTGTGGCATATTTAAAACGAGAGGAATGTGATGTGCGTTATGCAGTGCTCTGTTGGCTTTGGCAAACAGAACTGAATGTATGGCAATCCAAATTGTTAGGTATGCTTTCAATGTAGAAATTGCAAGATATAGCTGCGGGGAAGCTTTGTATTTCTCATGGAAAAAGTACACTTAGTAGTACTTCATGGCCCATCAGAAATATAATGCGTGTAATGTTTTTTCCACTAGAGATTGCGGATGTGGGGAAAAAAGGGGTTAATACTATATACTATAACTGGGTGATTGAAGGGGAGGACGAGTCAGCAGTGGTAAAACCAGATCGGATTTCAAACACTGAGGGTAGATTCCATTCACTAGGGGGTGATTACAAAGTCATGCCTATGGTTGAGGGCTGAAAGGGTAAAATGGTGCACGAGATGGGTCAGCAGATTCTCTTAACCATGACTGGATGCCACCTTGGCACTGAGCAATGCTGAAGGTAACACTGTTGATGGAATCTGATATCTATAGCTCAATGTACCCCAACGCCTCTGCTCGTGTTAGATTTGGAAAAGAGAGAGAATTAACACGGCCTTTTAAGATTGAAAGAGGTGTCAAGCAGGGGTGCGTCCTTGCCCCCTTTTTATTCTCCGCATATACAAATTGAGTTGAGGCTGCCCTCCAAGGAGTAACCCCAGATGTTCCTAAGTTTGGCTCCACTGTCACACCAATTCTAGCATACGCTGTTGATGCAGTTTTAATTGCAAGAACAGGGGTGACACTTCAGCCACTTCTACATCTACTCTCTCATTTATCCCAAACCCCATACCACTACTATGATCCCAAAATAACCCTTTCTAGACTCTCCTACTCTACCCCCTTTGCATCATGACACCTCTTTTTAGGTCTCGCCTAGCGATGCAGCGCATGCGCGCAGCTCGCCATGGCAAGATCTATTGTTGCCGCTTTCTGTGCCGAATGGGTGCAGGACATGGCACGCACACGGCTGGCAGCATTAGCACAAGGACAGGAGATGTGCACGAGCTACGGCTCGGCCACTCACTCCCTCCCTCCCTCCCTCCCTGTTTGCACGCACACTGTTTGCCTGCGCACGGCTCCTGACGGCAGACTCGGCACAAACTTTAGTGCCTGAAAACAATTTGTCATTTTAGCCTTATTTTGGTTACTACAGTCCGCCCCCCCTTCCAAAATTAGTTTGCTGTAAATATAAAAGTAGGAAGCAGAAATACCGTGACTAAAACCTGGCGGGCTGACTTGTTTGACCGTGAAATCCTCTTCGTCACAAGTTTGTTTCGCTTCACGTGCTCCTCTGTTGCGAGGAGAGAAAAGACAGGACGCTTTGCCCGTGGTCCATACTACCACACTACTAGGGTCCTCGCGCTCATTTCACATGTGCATCATAATACAAGCATTTGCAATGCGATATGTCTCGCATTTGACCTATTGACATTGCAAATAATGCCTTGTATTTTTGTTTTTGTTTTTAAAACAAATAAAAGGCAGTCATTTACAATGCCAATAGCTTAAACTGGCGTAAATGCAAGACCTCTTGCATTGCAAATGCTTGTTTACTATACCGATCCTCCCAAACATTTATAAACTCTCCCCTCTGACTTTTCCCCCTCAAAACCCCTTTTACTCATCCAAAAGCCTACTGCTATGAACTCAAAAAATAATTTAAAAAAAAAACAACTCACTCTTCTGTCCCTCCACTCTCCTTTTCAATCAAAATAACACAGACTTAAGACATTCACTTCTCAATTTCCATATTCCACTATACTAATTCATCACTAATCCTTTATGGGTTCCAGAGTAGCGTGCTACTCACCAATGAAGCGTTTCAACACCCCATCAGGGTTACCAGCGCTATATAAATACAAACCTTTTTCCCTTTTCTACCCCTCCCCAACCCTTCTCAATCCAAATAACTGACTAACATATCCACCACTCAAATTACTTTCATATTTCGCCATACTAATTCAACAGTAATCCTTATGGGTTCCAGAGCAGCGTCCTACTCGCCAATAAAGAACTTCAAAACTCCGTCATGGGGTAGCAAGCGCTATATAAATACAAACCTCTTTCCCTCTTCTCTCCAGCAACCTACCCTTCCCTATCCAAATAACTAAACATATCCACCACTCAAATTACTTCATACTTCACTATACTAATTTTCAACACTAATCCTTTATGGGTTCCGGAGTAGCGTCCTAATCGCCAGAAAAGCGCTTCAACACCCATCAGGGGTAACCGGTACTACATGAACGCAAACCTTTCTTCCCTTTTATCCCTCTGCTACCCTTCTCACTCCAAATAACTAACTAATATCCACCACTCAAATTACTTTCATATTTCACCATACTAATTCAGCACTAATCCTTTATGGGTTTCCGGAGTAGCGTGCTTCAACACCCCATCAGGGGTAACAAGTGCTATATAAATACCAACCTTTTTTTTCCCTCTATCCTTCCAAATAACTGACTAACCTATCCACCCCTTATAATAATTCAACACTAATCCTCTATGGGCCCCGGAGTAGCGTACTACTTGCCGAAAAAGCGCTTTGACGCTCATCAGGGGTAGTAAGCGCTATATAAATGCAATTACAATACAATATACTGATTAACTATACTACTACTAGCAACAACAAAAAAGAAACCACAAGGTTGAGTGCCAACCACAACTCACATGCAGCCTGGCATGGGGGGGGGGGGGGGGGGGGGGGGGGGGAGAGAAATTGATGAAAATACAAGAGGACATCAATCTCAGAACAGACACCACCGGATCTAGAGACCCACATTTGCAAGGTCTTGATGCATATCTGATAATGTCTTTCTGTTTGAGATGGGGAGGAGGCACTCGTCCAGGTGCCTGATGAGACCCACAGCTCTTTCCATTTTGGCCATTTCGTCATCTATGTGTGCGCCAAAGAGTTAGTTTGAGTAAATGGAAGGTTGAGAATTCACTGCTGTGGCTCCGATGTGAGGCCTGTGTGGCAAAGTCAGGAGGATCCTCTGGCACATACTCTGTGGGAATACCCATGTGCAGCGAGGTCTGATGCATCCTCTGAAGCACTAATAACCTGGATGCAGAACAGGCCCCCTTCATGTAGGATCTCTTGGGAGTCCTTTCTATCTTCCTTTGGTAATCTTTCTGTGAACCGGGAAAAAGAGTCCCAAAGAGACCCGTCATATCTCACCAGTAAGGCAGATGAGCTAGCCAACCTTCACCAAAGAAGCAGCCATGTCACATCTTTTTCCCCCAAAGTGTCCATCTCCTTGCTGTCCTTATCTGGGGGCACGCGTGACGAGGCAGCTACAGAGTGTGTTTTTCTTACAGCGGCTATAATGGAGTCTGGTGGTAGGTCATTCGTCAGGAATAATGGTTAATGGACTGGAGCTTATACTTTAAGGATCCGTGATGGAGTCACTCCCAGGGAGTCCGGAGAAAGGAAAAGTTCCAATGCCGGTACGAGAAGGCCTGGGAACAGAGGGAGCAGTGGTCTTGATGCTGCCCTATTATGCAAAGTCGCAAACATGACTGATGAAGATGTTGTCGTTGCTGGGATGTCAATGCTCAACTTAGCCACGCCTCTAACCAACACGTCATTGAATGTGGTTAAGTCATCTATTGGGGATTCTCTTGCTGGTGGAGTGTCCGTTAGAGTGGGCGAGTAGTCCCTCACTGAAAACCTAGAGGTGGTAGACAATGTAGGAGACCCAAGTCTACGATGCCGGGATCGGTGAGACCTCTGGGATGTTGAGGTGGATCTGGTCCTTGTTGTCCTGGACCTTGATCTATTTCTCAGAGGTGTCCTGGATCGTCTTGGGGCTCTAGGAGCAGGGACAACTCGCCCCGGAGGAGAACGAGAAGCCAGAGAGAACGCAGGTGGTGTGGATGGCTTTGGCGATGGTGATCTTGGCGTAGCCCCAGACGGGGAGTAGAGTCCAAGCTCTACACTACAGGCTTTTTGTAGAGCCTTTTCACCCAGCGTGGAGAGATGTTGAGTGCATCTCAGGAGGTGGAGACTGAACGAGACGATGTTCACTGGCTGCGCATGTGTAGCAAAGTGCTCTATTTGGCATGGTTACCCACCACCTATTGCTTATGAATGCAACTTTGCCTATGACTGCAACTTTGACTGGGCCTGCTAATCAGGTTTCCAGTGCCTGTGTTCTTTTCCAAAACTGTACCTTTGTTTTCACAATTGGCACACCTCTGGCCCACTAATAAAGGTAAAAAGGTACCAGTGGTACCAAGGGCATTGTGACCAGAGAGGGTCTCTAAGGGCTGCAGCAGGTGTTGTGCCAGCCTAAGAGACCCCATCACCAAACACATGCACAATGCAGCCTGTGTGTTCTGCGTGCAGCTAAAAGTGAAGTCTCGACCTGGCACATATCCTTGTGTGTCAGCACTGTCTGAGGCATAGGTAAGACACCCCTAAAGCAGGCTTCACAGCCCTAAGGCAGGGTGCACTATATACCGCTGCTGAGGGCATAACTGCATGAGCAGATATGCCCCTATAGTGTGTACATTTATTTATAGGCATTTTAAGTGCATAGTGAAGCCACATCGAATATTTGGGCTGGGAGCTTGTCAATACCAGTTCCACAGCTCCATGATGGCTTCACCATACATCTCAGATTAATGAGCCCACACTGATGCCAGTGTTGGATCCAATATTTAATGCACTCAGAGGGCACCTCAGAGGTGCCCCCTGAAAACCGACCCAACCACTAGTGTGTTGCTGACTGGTCAACACTAATCTGCCACTTACAGACATGTTTCTGACCACCTGAGGTGGAAGTCTTGTGGGTCAAACAAAGCATGCACTGGGTGGAGGTGCTGCACACCTACCCCCATGCAGGAAAAGCATGCAAAGGCAGTGAGCCTCAAAGGCTTCTTCCCTTCGTTGCGCTAGCCAGGGCCTCTCCAGCTAGTGGAGATGCCCCCCCCAACCAAACCCCTCTTTTAGCAGCAAAGAAGGAGGAAAAATTAGTACGCAGGAAAGGTGTATCCCCCTCCCAGCAAGGACCACCCCTAAGGTGTCCTGAGCTAAAATAGTCACCTTCTTTGAAAAGACTCCATATTGGTTGTGAGGATTTTAGCCAATAGGAATAGGGCTATGCCCCCTACCCAAAGGGAGTGGACATATAAAGGGTGTAGTCATCCCAAAGGTAAGTAGCCCATTGGCGACTACCTGCCAGTATTTGTAACTACCCTAAATTGAGTATTTAGGGGCACCCCTGAACCTTGATCATCAGTATCCTGGAGAACTAAAGAAGGACCAAAGAGCCTTGCAGTAATGAAGACTCCAGACAACAACTGACTTGACCTCAGCCCTACCGGCCTGCAGCCCTCGAAGAAACCCGCTCCAAAAAGGGACTAGTCCTGCAAGCCCAGCTACCTCCACAACCCTTGGAGGACTGCCTGCCTTCCCTAAAGACCAAGAACTCCAGAAGACAGCGGCCCGGTCCCCAAAGAAACACAAAAAGAGATCAGTACCCTGCGGGGCGTGGCTAACCGCCAACCATTGGCGGACATGTTGTAGCCGAGCTCCGGACCGGGCCCAGAATCCTGACAATACCCCAACTGATACGGGGCCATCTGACCCTCACAGCTGTTTAGCGGACCCCCACCAACCCGGTAAGACGCTCTGGGGATAAGAAAGCTGTTCAGTCGCCATGGCTGCCGTGCTTTTGGGCAGCGTCTCTGGAGCGGGAGCCCAGACTACAGAGAGGGCGGCGGCTGCAATGCGCAGTTAGATATTGGAGGTAGCTGACAGAGGTGGGTGAGCGGTGGAACCAAGACAGACCCGCCACTGAAATTGACCTCCTGGGGCTCACCGGAATTGACGATTCACCAATGGAAAACTGGTGTCAAAGGTCGGCGCCACAGAAGTAATCCTGCTGAATAACGCCACGAGGGAAGTGGCTCGGGTCGGCCGCTTTTGCCTCCACAGATGATTGCTGCCCACTGAGGGTGCCGTCGGGACCGGAGGATTCGGATGCCCCCCACCCGAAGGCTGAAATCTCTGGTTGTACAGCGACGTCTCCCTCCCACTGAACACTGGTGAGTGCAGCGCTGATCTGGGCTGGTACGAAGATCGCGGAAAAGTGTAGGAATCGGCCCGAGAGTAGAAAACCCAGCAGGACGCTCCGGCAGGCGGATCGGAAGGCCCACAGCCTTCGACCTGGGACCACAATAGCGACTTGGGACAGATATGGAGAGCGTCACTTGGACAGGATAGCAGTTCCCTGACCTCTCCGGATGTTGGTGTAGCAGCGAACAGTAAGTGCTATGCCTGAGTAGGCCGTGCAGGTGGCATTATTCTTTTAAGTACTTCCATAAACGCTTTGATAGCGGGTATGCAAAACAACGACAAATGTCTGTTTTGGAGGTAAGCAGCAATTGTAGCAAGATGTAACCATATAGATGTATATGCTAGGTTACACTGTTGTAGATCTAACAGATAATATTTTGGATGGAAGCATGTAGCAGATTGGTTTTGTTATTTGTACACTAAATGACCAATTGCTTCCACTTTGCTGCATAGTATGCTCTAGTAGTAGGACGTCTAGCCTCCTTAATGATGTTCATGCAGTCTGGAGATTAAGGTAGCCAAACTGTAGGACTTCAGAATCCAGATCGCAAGATTGAGTTGATTGGAATCTGGGTGCCTTATCTCTCCATGGTTCTGAGGGAGGAATTTGGGGAAGAGGTGGAGCTTTTGATGAGGCACTACTGAAAGTTCGAACAGGGTTGTGAACCATGGTTGGTGTGCCCATGTTGGAGCAACTAGGATCATTGTGAGGGAGTGTTATTTGAGCCTCCGAACCAGTAACAGAATGAGCGGGAGAGGCGGAAAAGTGTGTGCAAATGTGCCTGACCAGTTCATCCATAGAGCATTGCCTTTGGACAATGGGTGTGGATACCTGGAGGCGAAGCTTGGGCATTTTGTGTTTTGGTGTGTGGCGAACAGATCTAGGTCTGGATGACCCCACATGTGAAAAGAATGAAAGAAGAGCTTGAGGATGAAGTTCCCATTCGTGGATCTGCTGTGTTTGATGATTGAGTAGATCCGCAAACTGATTGTGTACTCCTAGTAGATGTTCTGGGAGGAGGGAAATGATTGAGGCATGGCCCATCTCCATATGCTTTGTGCTAGTTGCGAAAGCTGCTTTTGTATGTAATACATCGCTGTCATGTTCTCTGTACGGAGCAAGACAGCTTTGCCTAGTAGCAAAAGTTGAAAGAACTTTAGTGCTAGAAAGATTGCAAGTACATCCAGGTGATTTATGTGGAGTTGTTTTTGTTGATGAGTGCATATACCCTGAACAGTTTGGTTTTGGAAATGAGCTCTCAATCCAGTGAGCGATGCGTCTGTGGTGAACATTATTTGTGGAACCGGGTCGAGGAATGGCCGCCCTTTGGATAGCTTTTGTGTTCCACCACTGCAGAGAGCGATGTGTGCGGCTGTCCATCAACACCAGATCTGTTAACTGACCTTGAGCTTGGTTCCACTGATGTGCTAAACATTCCTGTGGGGACGCATTTGAAGTCTTGCATAAGGAACAATGAGGATGCAAGAGGCCATCATACCCATTACCTGCATGAACACTCGAGCTGGAAGGGAGTGCTGAGGTTGGAATTTTGATACGAGAGCTTGCATGCTGGCTATCCTGACTGGATTGGGGTATGCAAGGGCTTTTGAGGTATCTATTGTGGCACCTAGATACCGAATGATGTGAGACGGTTGAAGGTGTGACTTGGGTAGGTTTATTGTGAATCCCAAGTCGTGGAGCAGCTGGATTGTTCTGTGTGTATTGTGAACACAGTGTGTGAGACTTGGCTTTTATGAGCCTGTGGTCGAGATGAGGAAACACGTGAATGTGTTGTCTGCGCAAATGAGCTGCGACTACTGCGAGACATTTTGTGAAAACTCGGGGTGCTGTATTCACTCCGAACGGGAGGACTTTGAATTGGTAGTGCTGTCTGTCCACTACAAACCGTAGATATTTAGGCTGGGTGTCTGGGTGCAAGACAAAACAAATTCGACATGGCACACATCCCTGTGTGCCATGCCCATCACCTACACTGCCATGGCATACATAAGCCACCCCTCTAGCTGGGTGCCTTATGCCAATGGTGTGGGCACAGGAGCAGGAGCCCTGTGCCCCTACAGTACCCAGGTCCATTCCTGGGCACTGTAAGTGCAGTGCTGCCATTTAAGAGTACATGGTGCCGAGAGCTCGTCAAACACAAACTCCACAGCACCATAATGGCAAGACTGAGAAGTTTGGTATCAAACTTCTCAGCACATTAAACCCACACTGATGCCAGTGTGGGATTTAATGTACCAAGCACCCCAGAGGGCATCTTAGAGATGCCCCCTGAAACCTAACCTACAATCCACGTCTGCTCTGAGGCTACCTAGGCTGCCACACAGCAGACATGTTGCTGGACCCCTGGGTGGCAGAGACCCTGCTCTCCTGGGCCTGCAACAATGCACATCCTGGGCGAGGTGCTAAATCTCCTCCCCCAGGATGGGCAGGGGGAAGCTTCAAAGGCATGCCGCCTCTGTGAGCTTCCCCAGGCCACTGCAACCCCCCACTCTGGCGGGAAGCTTGGCCGGAAACCCCAAATAAGGACCGGGGATGTGCCAGCCTGCCAACCCCACCCCTCGGGTGGGAGAGGCGAGGTGAAACATCTCCGGGCTCTCGCCATCTTGAAGATGGGGAGCCCTACCCTATCAGGACTAGGCAACTGCACCCCTCCCTTAGGAGAGAGGCAGGATAGGGGGTGTACCCACCCCAGGACAGGGACCCATTGGTCCCTGCCCTTCACCTACCTGTAACGCCCCTAAATCTAGTATTTAGGGGCACCCTGAACCTTCCTTCCTCAGATTCCAGATTCCAAAATACAAAGAAGAGCAAGAAGAAAGAAGACCTGCCCTGTAGCTGCTAAGAAGAGGAAGACACCAACTGCTTTGGCACCAGCTCTACCGGCCTGTCGACCCTCGAACCTGCTCCTGCTCCAACCCGGCATCTCTTGTGGCCAGCAACCTCACAAACCCCGAAGGACCTGGCTACCTTTTGGCTCTAAGCCCCTCGGACTCCCATGAGTAGAGGCTCTACTCAAAACCTACCCCTAATCCCTGACAGCAGCCCAGAACCGCGAACCCAGCACCAGCCAAGCCTGGCCAGTGCCGGAGTGAACAAAGACCACGAGGACCCCACGGCGACCGTTACCCCGAGTCCGGCACCCAAGGACCTCCCTCGACGCTCCTGAAGAAGCCTGCAGCCTCAGAACAAGGTGCCCCCCCCCTACCGCGATCAACAGAGGGTAAGATTTCCCGACACCAAAAGACACCTGGGTAGGAGAGCCCTTGTTTTCCTGGGTCTGCAACAATGCACATCCTGGGCGAGGTGCAAGATCTACTTCCCCAGGATGGGCAGGGGGAAGCTTCAAGGGCAGGGGGAAGCTTCAAAGGCATGCCGCCTCTGTGAGCTTCCCCAGGCCACTTGCAACCCCCACTCTGGGGGGAAGCTTGGCCGGAAACCCCAAATAAGGAAAGGGGATGTGCCAGCCTGCCAACCCCAACCCTCAGGTGGGGAGGCGAGGTGAAGCACATCTCCGGGCGCTCGCCATCTTGAAGATGGGAGGCCCTACCCAATCAGAACTAAGCTACTGCCCCCCTCCCACAGGAGTGGCAGAACAGGGAGTGTACCCACCCCAGGACAGGGACCCATTGGTCCCTGCCCTTCACCTACCAGTAACACCCCTAAATCTAGTATTCAGGGGCACCCTGAACCTTCCTTCCCAGATTCTAAACTACAAAGAAGAGCAAGAAGAAAGAAGACCTGCCCTGCACCTGCTAAGAAGAGGAAGACACCAACTGCTTTGGCCCCAGACCTACCGGCCTGTCGACCCTCGAACCTGCTCCTGCTCCAACCCGGTACCTCTTGTGGCCAGCAACCTCACAAACCCCGGAGGACCTGGCTACCTTTTGGCTCTAAGCACCTGAGGATCTACTCAAAAATAACTTCTAATCCCTGGCATCAGCCCGGAACCGCGAACCCTGCACACACTGCACCCACCAAGCCTGGCCTGTGCCGGAGTGAACAAAGACCATGAGGACGACCCCCCGGCGACTGTGACCCCAAGTCCGGCACCCAAGGACTTCCCTCGATGCTCCTAACGACGCCTGCAGCCTCAGAACCAGGTACCTCCGCCCCCAACCGCGTTCACCAGAGGGTAAGATTTCCCGACACCAAAAGGCACCCCTGCACCCGGCGCCCTGCGGCCCCCTGTGCCCAACTCCTGGGTACCTACCTATCCTCCAACTACCCAACTTACCTCTCGAAGGGGTGGTGGCATCTGAAGAATCTTCGTCCCCGAGCTTGCAGTCTTTTTCCAAACCGGAGCTTTCCCATTGAAATCAATTGAGCACCCGAAGGCTCAAAAGAACCCTGCACCCAGCCGCCCGAGTGGCCCTGGCAGTGTAACCTCTACACCTATCTACTTCCCCATTTGCCCTGAGCAAGTGACCAGGAGCCCAGCTCCCACAGCCGCGTGGCCTGCTAGTCAGCAGCCACCAACCAAGGCCCTCCTGCCTCCCATAGGATAACATTGGGCCTAACTCACTCTGCACCCGGCTGCCCCTGTGCCACTGAGGGTGTAACAACTGTACCTACCTGACCCTGGGAGACCCCTGAGTCTGTGCCCAGAACCTTAACTTTGCCAGTCGAGTACTTACCTGAAAGCCGATAACTCAATTTTCTCCATAGGGTAACATTGACTGGTTTCTTTTAAGTGTGGAGTTTTCAAAACTTAAAATATTCACCAAAAATCAGCCGAGTAACGAAAACACTCACCTGCTATTAGGTGAGATCCCAGTGCTGGATCTTGATACCCAGCACTGACCCTGAAAAATATTCACAACCGTACTTACCAGTAACCCAATTTTCTTCCATAGGAAATCATTGACTGTTTTTCTGTGAAATTTCTTCTAAGTGTCGATTTTTGCAAACTACAAATATGCTTTAAAAAATCGTAACAACTGAAAACGTAATTACTTACCTGTTTTAGATAGGTGCCCCAGTACTGAGCCTAGGAGCCCAGCACTGGATTACAAAAGTAATGAGAACATACTTTACCCGTAACTTGAATTTTCTTCCATAGGAAACCATCGACTGTTTTTCTGTGAAATTTCGATTTTTCAAACTTATAAATATTCCTTAAAAATCGCCTGTATAACTTAAACGCAGTTTCTCAACTGCTTACAGGTGGTACACTAGTGCTGGATCCAGGATCCAACACTGACCTAGAAAAAGTACCCATAAGCCCACTTACCGGACTTACAAACTTCCTTCCGTAGGATAACATTGGTAATTTGATCAGAAAAAGTTCCTAAGTGTCAACTTTTAAAGTTGCAAATATTGCTTAAAAATCACAACAGTAACTAAAACGTTTTTACTCACTTGTTTCCAAGAACTGTCCCGGGACTGAATCTAGGATCCAGTCCTGGAGTTAGAAAAGTAATCCTGAAAGTAATCAATTGCATGTAACTTAAAATTCCCATTGAGCTCAATGTATTATTGTGTTTGAAATTGTGTTGCCTATTGCAACAAACTAACTATTGCATTTCAAGTCAACTGCCTCTTGCAAACTATTTAACTAAAGCATCTCATTCTGAGAAAGTGTATTTGATACCTATTGTTGGTTCTAAAATAAAACAACCATATATTTTTTATACAAACCATTGGCCTAGAGTTCAGTTCTTGAGTGTGTGAGACCATTTGCTGACTGAGTGTGTACAACAAATGCTTTACACTGTCCTCTGATACTGCCTTACTGCTTGACCAAGCTACCGCTTTAGAGAGTAAGGTTATATCTAACTTTAACCTCTGCCAAACCTCTGGGGACTGTGGAGTCTGTACACACTGTACCTATTTGGGAACAGTACATACAGAGCCACTTTCTTACAGGAGCCTTATGTTTTTGGGAAGAGGTAGGGGTGTCTGTCGGTACTCACGGTTCATTGCCCTAGAGTAACCGTCTGATCTTTGGCCTCTGATTAGTCGGCCTCGGAGACGTCCTCATTTTCCGGTTCTTGTTCCTCGGGAGCATCGAGCCTGCATCGAAGATGTCTTCCGGCACAGAGGTAGTGGATCGGGCATTACGAGACGTCTAGCCCGGCTATCACATATGGTTTTCTTCGATCAGAATGAAGCACAGGCCGGGCAATCTTTGTCCTCGTGTTCTGGAGAGAGGCAAAGGATACAAACCTCATGGAGATCAGTGTGTGGGAATTTGGCACCACACGGGTCATTTTTTTAATGGAGTTCTTTCCATTAGCTGTAGGGTCTGATGGAGCGGATAAGCCCAACGGCCAATCGACGACCGAAATCGAAGGTGTTGAGATTTGTGTTGGATCCGCATCGAGGAGGGTGATCGAAAACGAAAAGTTTCTTACCTGTCGGTGTAGTTTTGCAGCTTGAAGATCTTTCTGGATTCACTATGCTGTGCATTATTCCGCGATCTTGTGGTTGGGTCCGGATTCGTAGTCTTTTCTTTGTTTTTTTTTGTTTTTTTGTAGCCCAGGTGGGCGTCGACGTCCACCATTTGGTGCACCTCCCGTGACGTCGTCGTGCTTCCTGCGGAAGTCCCACCTTTGGGGCGCCATCTTCGGGTTCTTTTGTCCCTGTTTTTTTTTTTTTTTTTTTTTAACCCTAGGCGACTGATTAATCCTTTTGTCCATATTTCTGTACGTTTCCACTTCTTTGATCCTATCCATTTCACCCCCTCTTCCTCCAGCCTCATCTTCCTGGCGGAGGTGGGTGGGTTCGCTAGTGAATCCAGAAAGATCTTCAAGCTGCAAAACTACACCGACAGGTAAGAAACTTTTCGTTTTGCAGCGTGAATCTTTCTGGATTCACTATGCTGTGCATAGACTTTGTAGCGGTTTCCCTATTTTTGTGGTGGCTGGGTGGAAGATGATCGCTGGTCGTTGAAAATGTGTTGTAGCACCTTCTGTCCGACCTGTGCTTCCTTATTCATTTGAATGTCTACGCAGTAGTGCTTTGTGAACGTGTGCACAGATGCCCAAGTTGCTGCGAGACAAATGTCTTGGATGGGCGTGTTTGCCAGGAAGGCAACTGTGGCCCCCTTCTTCCTTGTGGAGTGAGCTTGGGGCCCCTCCGTTAGCTCCTGTCCAGCCTGTTTGTGACAGAATTGAATAGTGAGGGCAATCCACCTAGCGATGGTGCCCTTGGTCACTGGTCTACCCATGAAGCTAGTAGCAAAGGACACAAACAGCTGCTTCGACTTCCTGAGTTCCTTGGTTCTTTCAATGTAGTGCATCACCGCTCTTCTGGCATCGAGGGTGTGCAGGGCCTTTTCTGCGTTTGTAGTCGGGTTTTGGAAGAAACTCGGTATCTGGATACTCTGATTCATGTGGAACGCCGACACTACCTTGGGCATGAAGTGTGGGTCCGTCCTCAGGACTACCCTGTCTTTGTGAATTTGAATGTAGGGCTCCTGTAGCGTTAGTGCTTGAAGCTCGCTCACCCTGCGTAGTGAGGTTATGGCCACTAGAAAGGCAGTTTTCATCGTCAACATTTGTAGAGTGGCCTTGTGAATGGGTTCAAACGGCGCCTTCATGAGCTCCGTCAGAACCACGTTTAAATTCCATGCCGGCGGCGGCAACCTTTTCGGGGGTGCCATTCTTTTGGCTCCCTCCATGAATCTCTTCACCACCTGCGAGGTGAAGAAACTTCCACCCTTCTCACCTCTGGTGTAGGCAACGATCGCTGCTAGGTGTACCCTTAGGGAGCTCGAGCAGAGGTTACTCTTTAGAAGGTGTGTGAGGTACCTCAGCACAGTTGAGTCTCTTGTCATTCTGTTTTGCAGGCCCTTTTTCCTGCACCACACCGTGAATCTCTTCCACTTTGCGCTGTAGCACTTTCTTGTAGTAGGTTTCCTTGCCTCCCGTAGCACTCGCATAGTGCTCTGAGGTAACCTTAGGTGTGCGAACTCTAGGTCTTCAGGAGCCATGCTGCTAGGTTGAGTGTCTCTGGCTCTGGGTGCAGGACCTCCCCGTTTTGCATTGAGAGCAGGTCTTTTCTCCTCTCGAACCTGTACGGATTGCCTTGCGCCATTTCTTGAATCTGTGAGAACCATGTCTGCCTCGCCCACTGTGGAGCCACCAGGATCAGAGTCATGTTGCTGGTTCTGCACTTGTCGAGCACTCTGTGCAACAGGGGTATCGGTGGAAAGGCGTAGGCAAATGTCCTCCACCAGCTTATCCATAGGGCATTTCCCTTGGATTGCTGATCTGGTTGCCTGGACGCGAAGCTTTGGCATTTTGCATTGTGGCGTGTTGCAAATAGGTCTATTGTGGGAGTCCCCCATCTGTGGAAGATTTTCTCCGTTTCCTGGCCATTGAGCTCCCACTCGTGCGATGCTGAGGTCTGTCTGCTCAGCCAGTCTGCCTCCACATTGTCCTTCCCTGGTAGGTGAATTGCCAGTAGATCTATCTTGAGAGGTATGGCCCATCTCCAAATCTCCTGAGCTAGGGATGAGAGGGGAAACGACTGTGTCCCCCCTTGTTTGTTGATGTAGAACATCGCCGTGGTGTTGTCTGTCTGTACCAACACCCTCTGGCCGAACAGGTGTCTCTTGTGAGAAAGTGCCATCTTTCTTGCATGGTATGCCCCCACTTTTTGCTAAATTGCTGAATGTACTTCGATTGAGTGTACCCTGGGTTCCTGCCAATCAGGTGCCCAGGGCCTATGTTCCTTCCTTAAACCACACAAACTCCAAATTGGCAAACCCTAGCCACATGTCAGCCCCTAGTAAATGGTACCCTAGGTACCCAGGGCCTTGTGACCAGGGAAGGCCTCTAAGGGCTGCAGCACTCATTGTGCCACCCTCAGAGGCCCTGTACCCTTACACACACACTGCCCTTGCAGGCTGAGTGTCTGGGTGCAGGACAAAACAAAGAGTCGACATGGCACACATCACTGTGTACCATGCCCATCACCTACACTGCCAAGGCATATGTCAGCCACCCCTCTAGCTGGGTGCATTACGCCTATGGTGTGGGCACAGGAGCAGGAGCCCTGTGCCCCTACAGTACCCGGGTCCATTCCTGGGCACTGTAAGTGCAGTGCTGTCATTTAAGAATACATGGTGCTGAGAGCTTGTCAAACACGAGCTCCACAGCACCATATTGGCAACACTGAAGCCTGGGAAGTTTGGTATCAAACTTCTCAGCACATTGAACCCACACTGATGCCAGTGTAGGATTTAATGTACTAAGCACCCCAGAGGGCATCTTAGAAGATGCCCCCTTACAGCTAACTTACAATCCACGTCTGCTCTGAGGCTGCCCAGGCTGCCACACAGCAGACACGTTGCTGGACCCCTGGGTGGGAGAGCCCCTGCTCTCCCGGGCCTGCAACAATGCACATCCTGGGTGAGGTGAGAAATCTCCTCCCCCAGGATGAGCAAAGGGAAGCTTCAAAGGCATGCCGCCAGTTGGAGTTTCCCCAGGCCACTGCAACCCCCCACTCTGGCGGGAAGCTTGGCCGGAAACCCCATACAAGGACAGGGGATGTGCCAGCCTGCCCACCCCACCCCTCAGGTGGGGGAGGCGAGGTGAAGCACATCTCCGGGCTCTCGCCATCTTGAAGATGGGAGGCCCTACCCTATCAGGATTAGGCTACTGCCCCCCTCCCACAGGAGAGAGGCAGGATAGGGGGTGTACCCACCCCAGGACAAGGACCCATTGGTCCCTGGCCTTCACCTACCTGTAACGCCCCTAAATCTAGTATTTAGGGGCCCCCTGAACCTTCCTTCCTTAGATTCCAGATAGAAAACGACAAGAAGAGCAAGAAGAACAAAGACCTGCCCTGCAGCTGCTAAAAAGAGAAGAAGACACCAACTGCTTTGGCCCCAGCCCTACCGGCCTGTCGACTCTCGAACCTGCACCAGCGCGGCATCCCACGTGGCCAGCAACCTCACCAACCCCGGAGGACCTGGCTACCTTTTAGCTCTAAGCCCCTGGGACTCCCACGAGTAGAGGCTCTACTCAAGAAACCTATTTGCTATCCCTGGCACCAGCCCGGGACCGCGGACCCAACACACTCTGCACCAGCCAAGCCTGGCTAGTGCCGGAGTGGACAAAGACCCAGAGGACGACCCCACGGCGACTGTGACCCAGAGTCCGGCACCCAAGGACCCCCCTCGACATCCCGGAAGAAGCCTGCAGCCTCAGAACCAAGTGCCACCCCAGCCGCGATCAACCAGAGGGTAAGATTCCCGACGTCAAAAGGCACCCCTGCACCCGGCGCCCTGCGACCCCCTGTGCCCAATCCCGGGGTACCCACCTAACCTACAACTACCCAACTTACCTCTCGAAGTGGTGGTGGCACCTGAAACATCCTCGTCCCCGAGCCTGCAGCCTCTTTCCAAACCGGAACATTCCCATTGATTTCCATTGAGCGCCCTAAGGCTCAAAAGCACCCTGCACCCAGCCGCCCGAGTGGCCCTGGCAGTGCCCTCTCTACACTAACCTACTTCCCCACTTGCCCTGAGTAAGTGACCAGGAGCCCAGCTCCCACAGCCGCGTGGCTTGCCAGACAGCAGCCACCAACCAAGGCCCCCCTATCCCTCATAGGATAACATTGGGCCCAACTCTCTCTGCACCCGGCCGTCCTGAAACCGCTGAGGGTGAACCAACTGTACCTACCTGACACTGGGGGACCCCTGAGTCCATGCCCGGAATTTCAACACTACCAGTCGAGTACTTACCCTTAAACCGCTAACTTCATTTTCCTCATAGGGTAACATTGACTGGCTTTTTCTTCAAAAATCTTCTAAGTGTGAACTTTTCAAAACTGCAAAAATTCACCAAAAATCAGCCAAGTGACAAAAACGAATTTACTCACCTGCTCCTAGGTGAGCTCCCAGTGCTGGATCTTGGTGCCCAGCCCGGACTCTGAAAAGTGTTCACAACTATACTTACCTCTAACTCATTTTTCTCCCATAGGAAACCATTGTCTGCTTTTCTGTGAAATTTCTTCTAAGTGTCTACTTTTGCAAATTTGAAATATTCTTTTAAAATCGTACCATTTCTGCAAACGAAATTACTTACCTGCTTTTGATAAGGACCCCAGTCCTGGGTCTAGGCACCCAGTCCTGGATTACTAAAGTAACGATAAAGTACTCTACCTGCAATTTGAATTTCTTGCCATAGAGATCCATTGAATGTTTTCTGTGAAATATTTTCTAAGTGCTAACTTTTGAAATAGCTAAATATTATTTAAAAATCATTACAGTTATTAAGTCGACTTTCATCACTTGATTCTGAATACTGACCCCAGGCTGGTTCTAGGAGCCAGACCTGGAATTCCAAAAGTAATCTGAAAAGTAATTTATTACAAATAACCTGAATTTACCATTGAGCTCAATGCATTGTTATGTTTAGGAAATAGGATTGTTTATTGCAACCAACTGTGACTGTTTACACAAATTTATTGCTTAAAACAAAAGTATTTATATTCAACCTCTCATTCTGAGAAAGTATATTTTTACCCCCTTTGTGGTTCTAAAAATAAAACAAGGATATATTTTATATATACAAATCATTGGCCTAGAGTTCAGTTATTGAGTGTGTGAAACCATTTGCTGACTGAGTGTGTACAATAAATGCTTTACACTGTCCTCTGGTACTGCCTTACTGCTCGACCAAGCTACCACTTTTGAGAGTAAGGTCATACCTAACTTTGACCTCTATCAGCCTCTGGGGGACTGTGGACTCTGTACACCCTGTACCTATTAGGGAACAGTATATACAGAGCCACTTTCTCACATCTCTGGAATGCCTTCAGGGCTAACAGTATCGTTTTCAACTCGAGGTAGTTGATGTGGCGGACCGCGTCTGCTGGAGCCCATAGACCCCTCACTCTGAGGTTGTCCATGTGCGCTCCCCATCCCTTCTGCGATGCGTCCGTGGTAATGGTCATTGTTGGGCTTGGTGGTGTCAGGCTTCTCCCCGTTGTTATGTTGTCTCTGTTCCACCAAGTTATCTCCTCCTGCACTGCGTGCGTAACAACCACTAGATCCTCCCAACTTCCGTTTGCTTGTGACCATTGCTGTTGCAGCCATTCCTGGAATGGTCTCATGTGCAGGCGTACATTCGGCACCAGCTGGATACAGGACGCCATCATCCCCATCATCTTGCTCACCGCCCTCACTGTCAGAACTCGCCCCTTCTGGTAGAGCTGCGTCTCCTTCAGTAGAGCATCTGTCCTCCTGTCGCTGGGCACTACTGTACTGTTGAGGGAGTTGATCTTTGCCCCCAGGAAAATCTTTACCTGTTCCGGTTCCAGCGATGATTTTCCCCAGTGGATGGAAAATCCCAGATTTGTGAGGGTGTCTGTTACGCGTTTTGCGTGCCTCTCGCACTTCTCGCGTGAGTTTGCCTTGACCAGCCAGTCGTCCAAGTAGGGGTATACGTGTATTCCCTGCTTTCGTAGGTGTGCCGCTACCGCCGACAGGCATTTTGTAAAGACCCTTGGCGCTGATTTTAATCCGAAGGCCAGGGTTGTGAACTGGTAGTGTTCCTGTTCGATGTTGAATCTTAGAAGGCCCTTGTGCCTTCTGTTTATTGGGATGTGAAGGTAGGCATCCTTGAGGTCCACGGTGACCATGAAGTCCCCTTCTCTTATCTGTGGCAGTACCTCCTGCAGTGAAGTCATTTTGAACCTTTGCGTTCTGATGAACTTGTTTAGGTAACGGAGGTCCAGTATGGGTCTGAGGTCTCCGTCTACCTTCGGAACCACGAAGTAGTTTGAGTAGACCCCTTTGTTGCGTTCCCTGAACGGCACTGTCTCTATGGCTCCCTTTTGTAGGAGTTTCCGCGTTTCTTCTCTGAGTATTGCCAGTTCTTGGGCCGATCTCGGTCTTCCCTTCGGCTTCCTGTTTGGAGGTCTTTTCTCCAAGTCTACGCAGTATCCGTACTGCACAATGTTCCGTATCCACTTGTCTGTGGTTATACGCCGCCACTCCTGAAGGTAGAACCTCAGCCTTCCGCCTACTGGTGACGTATGCTCGTAGGCTCTTGAATCTTCTCTTCCCCCTGATGACACTTTTTTGCGCCTCACCCTTGGGGACCTTACGAGGGTAGGCGTCTTCTTGCGTGCTGAGTCACTTCGAGGAGGGCTGATCGCCCCCTCTCCTCCTTTGGCCACGTCCGTTCCCTCTCCCGCGAAAGGACTGGCCCCGAGGTTGATATTGCCAGCTTTGCTTCTGCTGACTTTGTCCGTGACCTTCGCCCTGCTGACCTTGTTGGAACGCCTGGTGCGACGTCCCCTGTTGGCTTCCACCCCTACCGTAGGGTCTCCTCGAGGGATTTCCTCGTCTCATTCCCCTCAGCTGTAGGGCCCCCATGGACCTCGCTGTCTCGTTTTCCTTCTTGAGCTGGGTGAGCTTTTCGTCCACCGTTGCTCCGAACAGTGTCTCTCCGTTGAAGGGGGTGCCAAGGATGTTGTTCTGCACTTCCGGTTTGAATTCCGAGATTCTTAGCCATGCATGCCTCCTCTCTGTGACCCCTATGGCCATGAGTCTTGCTGAAGTCTCAGCCCCATCCAACGCCGTCTTTATACAGGAGTTGGCGATGTTCTTGCCTTCATCCACCAGGTGAGAGGCTCTCTGGCGGTATTCTTCGGGGAGGTGCTTTACTAGCTCCCCCATCTCATCCCAGTGTTGGTATTGGTGTCTATTGAGGAGTGCATTCGAATTCGCCATGCGCCAGTGCATTGCGGCGTTCCTCTCGACCTTTCTGCCTGTGAGGTCGATCCTCCTGCTCTCTTTATCCGGAGGTGGGCCCGAAGTTGCTGGAACGTTGGCCCTTCTCCTGGCCGTGGAGGCTATGATGGAGTCTGCGGTGACGCTACCCTTGATGTAAGGTGGGTCCAGGGAGGAGTGCTTATATTTCTTCTCTGTCCTGGGCGTGATCGACCGGCAGGTGGCAGGCTCCTTGAAGGCTTCTCTCCCCTGGTTCATCACGCTTTGTAGCATGGGGAGGAACTGACTCCTAGTCTGGATGGGGAGCAGTGTTTCGACGAGAAAATCGGCTTTCGGCCTCTCCTCGTCGAGTTTGACGCCGAAGGCCATTGCTGCGCTCTTCACCACCATATTGTACACCCCGATGTCGTCGGGTGGCGAAGGCCTAGAGGGGTACGTGTCCACGGCCTCCTCCGGGTTTTCGGTGTCGAGATCGTGCCATTCGACGTCGTTGCTGGTAGATGCCGCCGATTCGAAGAACGACTGTTGGTCTTCTTCCTCGGCTTCTTCCTCATAATAGGGCTCCTCTTCTTCCTCGAGATCCCTTGTCAGCCCTTCGGCGTCGAACTCGTCTTCGACCTCGACGACGTCCGCCGATGAAACCGTTGGAATCTTGAATTCCTTCATCCTGGCGTCGAACTCCTTCTTCCTTTGAAGGATGTTCTCCATTTCGGCCTCGAGCCGCCTCTTCTTTTTCTCCATTTCGGAGATGCTTTCGGCGTCGACCGCGGGTCTTTTCGATGAAACTTGCGTCGACGTCGAACGTTCTTTCTGCGTCGATCGGCCCGTTTCATGGGATGATTTCGACGACCCTTGCCTTTCGGCGTCTTTCTGCACCAGGGAGTCCTTTTGTAAGGATCCGCTGGGCCTTTTGTCCGAAGCTCCCCCTTTGGACGTCGAAGTTTTCGGCGCCGGGGCTCCCTTCGTGGACCTTGACTCAGTTTTTCTCGAGTCACCCTCGTGTTTTCGAGGTGTTTTTTGATTTGCGCTCGACGATTCTCTTACCTCGTCTTCTTTTTTCTTGTCGGTCTCTACGACCGTGAAGTTTTCGGCTGTCTCGGCGACGTTGTCCTCGTCGTCCGTGTCGAGGCCCAGCTCGTAGAGTGTCGGGGTTTTCCCTTTGCCATCCATGTTGGCGTTGGCTCTTCTCTGCCTCTCTCTCACCCTGAGTGTCTTCGGCGCGAAGGCTGAGCAGGCGTTGCAGTCGATACTCTGGTGATCCACCGGTAGGCAGAGGTTGCAGACCGGATGCTGGTCTTTCTGCGCGAACTTGTGGTGGCAGTTTGGGCAGAACTTGAATGGCGTCTTGTCCATTTCGCTCAGGGTCTCTGAGCGTGCATTCTCCAAGGCTGTCGAAGAAAAAAGGTTCGCTGGTCCTCTTTCTTCGCGCTCCTGATGAAATCTGTTCTATTCCTGATGTCTTCTCTTGATTCTATCGATGAAACTCGCTTTTCTTCCTTCTTCCTCCGAGTGAATTTCTGGAGCTTCCCGATGACGATCCAGACCCAACGGCGGAAAAAAGAATCTGAAGATGGCGCCCCAAAGGTGGGACTTCCGCAGGAAGCACGACGACGTCACGGGAGGTGCACCAAATGGTGGACGTCGACGCCCACCTGGGCTACAAAAAAAAAAAAAAAAAACAAAGAAAAGACTACGAATCCGGACCCAACCACAAGATCGCGGAATAATGCACAGCATAGTGAATCCAGAAAGATTCACGCTGCAAAACCATACCGTCGAGCGGTGAAGGATTGCGCGTCGAAGGGGAATCGAATAAGATACCGACCCGGAGCGCAGCTATAGACATCCGAACCAGATGGCGGAGAAAAACAATCTGAAGATGGGGTCGATGCCCATGAGCACTATCACCATAAGAAGGAGTCACCTATTCCCGTGACTACAAATACTTCTTCGACAAAAACAAACTGCAAACATCCGAACCCAACATCAGATGGCGATCTATGCTAAAGTATACAATCTACAGCTCATACGCCTCCAACACTAGGATTAAAAAAAAAATCCAGTGTCCTGCTGAACCGCACAACCAGACCTCCTGACCTACCTCTCAACCAAACGCCTCCAGCCTGAGCTTAAGTGGCCTACCGGTGCTAAGAAGGTTCCCCAGCGGTCCCGAGCTCGGGTCTACTCCAGAGTGACCTCTCCTGGACGCCATGACAACTCCTGCAGTCTCAACACAAAGGACCACCCCTTAACAGCAACCAGCTCCAGTAAGGATCTTCCAACATCAAAGGATATTCCTGCACCTAGAGACCAAAGGCCTTGGGGAGCTCGACCAACAGAGCCTAGATGTCCTTCAACATCCCAACTTACCTACAGAGCAACCGGTTCCCTTCGTCCAGCTACCAGGTCTGAGCATGCAGGCTTTGTTTGAAATCTTCAGTCTCCATTGCTTTGCATTGGGCGCCTGACGCTGTGTTGCACTCTGCACCAGACTATCTTTATGCCGCTGAGGGCGTGTGTTTGGTGCTGCCTCGTGGCTCCCCCAGTACTGGTCCTAATCCCTGGAGATTGACCCCCCAACTTTGATTTTACCTACATGCAACCAGCACCTCTTTGCGTGCCCCCAGTCTCCATTGACTAACATTGAGCCCCAGTGACCGAATTTGACCTCTGCACACGGCCACCGCAGTGCTGCTGGTGGTGCAGCCTCTACATTTACCTGACCCTTGCCCAGTGTTGGTCCTAAAAATTGAAGACTGAAATTGTAAGTTGTGTACTTCGCTGTGAAATTACAGCAATGTTTTCGTCCATAGGTTAACATTGAACTGTTTGAGAAATGCACTAAGTGTCCACTTTTTATACTTAAACGATTTTCCGAAACATTTTACTGCAACAAAGTATCTTTGGTTTTAAGTAATAAACAAAAAGTAATATTTTTACAAACAATTGGTCTCAGAACTAGTCATTGAGTGTGTGCAATCATCTATTGCCTGAGTGTACACAACAAATGCTTAGTACAGCCCTCTGATAAGTCTAACTGCTCGACCACACTACCACAAAAGAGAGCATTAGTATTATCTACTTTTAGCCTCTGCAAAGCCTATAGGGATCCACTGTGCACACTATACCTTACTTTGGTATAGCATATGCAGAGCCAGCTTCCTACAGCCAGCAAAACCTGAACTTCAGAGGGCAATGGAACCTCCTCCTGGTGTTGAAGGTATTGTTTTTACTGATGAATGTGACCTTGGGTGATTTAATCACAAGTGCTTCTGGTCTGCCTGAATCTTCGACGTCGACAGAGTTCGACGTCTGAGCACCAACAGTGAGGTGCGCACTGGTGAGCCTGCTGAATGGGGCTTTGACATAGAGTGTTCTTTTGAAGCAGGCAGTGACCAGGCCGGTGATGTGTGCCTCGACATCTGTAGGCTATACTGAATCGGCGTTAGAAGTGTCTCAAATTCAAATGGTGATGCTTTGATGTTAACGGAGGCTCTGACAGAGATGTAGGTCTCGACACTGAAGGACGGTGCTTGGACGTTAAAGGAGTGACGAAATTGCTTTGATGCAGACCGGGGTCTTACCAGGGAAGAATGCCTTGACGTTGAGTGGCGTCGACGAAAAAGCACTTTCAACGCCAAACAGATAGGAATCTGCCCCGATCGACAGCCTACCTCGACATCAATCGGATTTGCCGTTTTCTCCACCTCTCTAGAGATAGTTGTTGGAAATGGCCCTTTTTGAAGGGTTATCCCCAAACTTTTTTGCTTCTTCCGCCTATTTTTTCCTGACCTGTGGTTGTTGGCTATAGAACTCTGGGCATTTTACCACTGCTGATCAGTGCTAAAGTACATATTCCCCCTGGGTAAATTGTTATTGGTTATCCATGATTGGCATATTTGTCTTACCAGTAGGTCCCTAATAACGTGCACTGAGTGTGACAGGGCTGGTAACTCAAATGCTACTAGTGGGCTTGCAGCACTGATTGTGCCATCCACATAAGTATCCCTGAAAAGATGTCTCAGACCTGCCACCGCAGTGCATGTGCGCAGTTTATTAACTGCCATGTCAACCTGGCCAGTGCTGGGGGGCTCCAGGAGTCTGGGTGAGTCAGCACTAGACTGAATAGGCCGAGTGGTGGGAGAAGTAGCACCTGGGCCTGAATAGGGCTGTGCCTGCCTTCGACAATGCTGGCTCCACCACTTACAGTGTATGTGATGACCCTGGCCCACACTAACAAGGGAAGAAGTTGTGCACTGGCTGAGACACCCAGAACTGGTTTGGACTGGGTCCAGGACCCCTTACACCTAGAGAACAAAGCCTTTTGGGGTATAAATGAGAGCTGAAACCCCTGAACTTTAGATCATCCTGGAATTCAAGAGGAACCTTTGTCGAGGAGAAGTGTTGAAGAAACTGAAGAGAAGGACTGCCCTTGCTGTGTGTTCTGGGGCTAACCTGCAGTTGCTTTTCTGCTAAGGAAATGAGGACTTTGCTGTGTGCTGTGTCCCCTGCTTGGAGAAGATCTCCAAGGGGCTGAGGAGAGCTGGCCTCCTGTTTTGTAGTCCCAGGAACAAAAGGAGTTCACCCCCAGCACCAGTGAACTCTGCTGTGTGAGTTCTGACCTGCCTAGAGTGCCTGACCCAGTTGAAGGGCTTCTGGAGGTTGTTTGCTGCTATTTGGGAGCTGGCAGAAGAAGCGTGAAAAGAACTGCAGAACCAGTCACATTGTTCTTCTTGCGGCACGTTTCACCAGCGCATCTCGACGGCACGAGTAGATTTCCATTGCATCGCCGTGCCGCTGCAAGAACCGACGCATCGATCGCTGTCGCATCCCAAAAATCTATGCATCGTACCTGTGCAAGAAGCTTTCCTGACATCACTTGCGGACCGAAACCGGCACGAAGACTCACTGCATCACTCCCCCTACAGACCGGATTAGACGCAACCCGTCCGCTGCGAGCAGCAGGGCTGTCGCATAGCCTCCCAAAGGTCTCAGGAGTGTCGCATCTCTTTGGTTTCCAATGCTGCTGCTGTTTGGCTTGGGAACTTTTGTCGCATCTACAGGTACTTTGGTGCAACGTCACGCATCCATAGATTACATTGGTACAAGTTCTTCAAACCTTTTTAAAGTCCTATTTTTACACTGTATATGTTGGATTTTTTGGGGTCTGGTTTCACTGTCTGGCAACTCTCGCAGTTGAGAGGGTCCTGCCAACAGAGGCTGCAGGCGAAGTCAGGAAGTTCATGAGGAGCCACTCCACAGTGGACTCAGTACCTTGAGGGCTTAGTGACCACACTGACACAGTTGGCCCACTTCGAAAAGGGCTGGGGGCTTGAGCAGTGGTGCTTGGTGGCATCTTGTTTTTGCAGTTCAGAGTCCTCTTGGTCCTTTTACTGTCTGCTGGATGAAGGTGACAGTTTCGCTGTCCCTCAGGAGGTCTTGGTTCGTGAGTAAAGGCTGGTAGCTCCTCTGGGTTTCAGGGACTCGGCAGCTGCAGGACAAGTTGGCAGGCCGGCAGGGTTGGCACCAAGTCAGCTGCTGGGTATTCTGTTTTTTCTGTGGGACTCTTCTCGTTAATCTTCTTCCTTCAGGTCATCAGGATCTGCTCTTCTGGTGCCAGGATCTACCCTAAATACTCAATTTAGTGGTGTTAGGGGAGTACAGGGTAGTAGCCAATGGGCTAGTGACCTTTGGGGTCAATACACCCACAATATGACATCACAAAGATGGCTACTTCTGAAAAATCATGTCCAACTCAGTTTAGCCCTCCTTACTACGCACTAGCATGGGGGTGGCCCACCTTCTTGAATAGCTAATTTCGCCACCTTTCCAGGTGCCATAGGGGCTCTGGGCAAGGGGGGAGGGTCTGCTTTCTCAATGGTGAGAGGGAGCCAGTATCGCATTTCAAAGGAAGGCTAATCCTTCTCAAAAAAAGTGTGGGGGTTGTAACCCTGGACTTCAACGGCAATAGTGTAATGAAGAACTACTATTCGAGTTAGTTATGGGATAGGTGCATTTATTTTAATAACGTTTCTAGATTGCAAAAAGGGTGCACAAGAGTAGGACATAGTATTCATATTACTTATAAAGACCAAACGTGCTCCAAAGAAGGGGCAGCACAGTGGAAGTGACAAAGGTAATAAGTGTGCTTGTGCTACCTACAGAAATATATACATGTGAGTGATTGGGACAATGTTGACAGGAATGGCATTCATGGTGTGAGTGCCAAAAAACTACAATCAAATCTTAAAATCAGTCCACATATGTTAAAGTAGACATTTTGACCCCTTCACACAATATTTAGAACAGGGTCATCATCAGGACAAAAACAACAAGAGACACTAGAGGGTTGGGGCAAAGGGACCTACAACCAAAGATGCATCAATCAATATTTCAATAGAATGCCTCAGTAAACTGCTTGACAAAAACAGGGGACTGCACCACTGATTTCTGGTACAACAGACCGATTTTCAGGGGACACTTCTAAGGTGCCCTCTGGGTCCATGTATTAGTAAATCAATCACTGGAATCAGTGTGGGTTTATCAATATGAGATGTTTGATGCAAAACATCCTTATCTTCAGTAAAGCCATCATGTTGCTGAGGAAGTCTTTTCCACCAGCGTCCAGCACATTTTTTAAAGTGGCTTCCCTGTCCATCTGTACTAGCAGTAATTGGACTGACCAGCACGGAGCAGATCTCCTCAAGAAGGTATGCCCTCACATGTAATATTCAGCACCCTTACTTAGAGCAGGCAGGCCTGCTGTAGGGGTGACTTACAATTATTACATGCAGTATTAGGGGAAATGGCAAACAGGGATCTGTGACGTTGTGTTTTCACTTTTGTCTGCACCAAGACACGCAGCATTCAATAGCAGTCTTGCATGTGCCTAGCGAGGGGTCCCTTAGGGTGGCACAATTCGTGCAGCAGCATTAGGGGCCCTCTTTAGTACCTCAGGCCATAGGTAGCAGGGTGCCATTTACTAGGGACTTACAGGGGTTACTAAAGGTTTTGGCAATTTGGAGAACAATTATACAGTTTTGGGAAAGAGTTCTGGCACTGTGGACCTGGCTAGCAGGAACCCGGTGCCCTTCCAGTCGAAATCACACCAGTTACAAGCCCCAAAGTGGGGTGACCATGTCAAAAAGGGGCACTTTCCAACACGTAACATGTTCATGATACATCCCTAGATCCCAAAGTTCAATTTTCATTCCATCTGTCTCCGTGACAAATTAAACAAGGCCCGGCACTAGGCAAAATACCCTGCACAAACAAAAGCAACGTAACCAATGTAATCAGAGCTGTGCTCGTTTTTATAGAGAAAATTCACTAGAACTGTGAATGCTAGAAGGAGCAGTCCCCACACTCCATTCATATAAACGAAGGACCACAAGAGTTGAAGAAATCAATTCTTAGCAGTCTACATATGGGCTTTCAAATAAACACAGTCCCCTATGCACAGAAAAAAAAAATGCATTCCATTGTGTGAACTGCATGACAAACGACAGAGCGCCTCCCGTATGTGAAGTAGCTTTACTACCTTAGCTATTTCCTTGCACAGTAGAAGAATGTGCTGTCATAAAAGACACTGTAGCTGACATTATGCAAATGAATTCCTTGCAGACGTCTCCCCTATGACCATGTAGGCTCATTATCCCACATTTATTAGCTCAGTCTGGAGACTGAGAACAGGACAGTATGAAATAACACTGTCTTGCAATAACAGTGTACCAAGCACCCAACAATAGCTATTACATGTTCCAATTACAACATTTTCACTATGACAATCTTTGAAGAACAGAGCAGCAGGAAGGCATGCTTAATGTTCACCTTTTATCTGCTGCAATTAAATCTTAATAATATAGAAACATCAGCATCCACGCTCATCCTAGACCTAAGGTAGATCTAGACTGCTACAGAGAGGAGTTCAAGTGCTAGAAATGAGATAGGCAAGGAGAATGAAAAGCTACTTGGAAGAGCAAATTCAAGAAGGATGCAGAGAAAGGACTTAGTAGCAGGAAAAAAGGAATGACTAATTGACAGCAAGAACGAGCAAAGGAAGAAATTAAGAACCACATTCTTCAAAAGCACTGGAAAACACCATGCCCATTATTTGTTATGGTAAAAAGAAAAGTGTAAACACTGATAACCATCAATTTTTTTCAATTTATGAAAGCATTTGAAAACACGGAGGACAAAACCACAGAATTCTGAACAAATAGAAACTGAAAACCGGAATGCCTAATTATATACCAAGGTAAAAAACTGGTGTTTGACCACCTTGAATGGATCTGGTGAAATGGATGGAGGAGTGGACCCCTCCCCTGACTGTTGCTCGCAGTGCCCACGAGACCAACAGAACAATGAAGTGGAGGAGGGCAAGAGAAAGAGAAGGCATCAAACACACTGTGGCTCGAGACAAAAGCAAAGAATGCATCAGAAGGAACTGCTTCCTGGCAGAGAACGGGTTGAGCCTAGCTCTGAATTCAATTGACAATGACAGGGGCGAGAGCACATCGACTCCAATGCGCAATGAGACTCACCGCTGAAGATTCTACTTAACTATCAGCTAGCAGTAACTCTATTGTGGATGCTTCTTGGAGTTAGGATAAGACAGAGGCAATATTGTGTGATGTTTTGTGCTAAAGACCGTCTGAGGATGTTTTCATATGGGCGATATGCTTCTAGCTAGGAAGAGGTGGGTGGTTGTCAGGACAAGCGAAGTTAGTTTTTAAGGCTGGAGAGGGAGTCTCAGCCGGACTACTGACAGGTAGATGCATATTTGAAACAGACACTGAGCAGTGCTTATTGGGGATATAAAGAAAGTTAATCGCTTCCTTGATAAGATCAAGAGGGGTGGATGAGGTCATGGCACTCACCAACGATCTCGCCCCAGATATTCTGTTGCTGCAAGAAACCAATCTGATGGGTAATACATGGGTCAACATGCCCATACTGGAGGATTTCATGCTGGGTACACTAATTTTAGGGGAGCAGCTTTAACACTAGCCCGAATAAGGTCATTGACTTAGATAGACCCACTGTTGCCGATAGATCCCTCCCTCTGGATAAATTGGTAAACTCCAGGGGATTTGGTGATGTGTGGCAGCACAGGCATCCGAGAGACAATACACACATTACGTTGGACCAACTGCTTTTGCTTGAGGAGGCTCAAAAGGCTGTAAGTTAGACTTCCTCCAGTAAAGCACATGGCCCCAACAGCCTACCGGTTCAACATTTAAAACAAAAAAATCCCCCTGCTCTCCCTACACTTACTGCGATTTTAACTGTCACTGCGCAGAGATCATCGAGCGGCTACGATAGTCGCCATCCTAATATTCAGTAAGCAGCCAGAGGAGTGTGTGTCATATCAACTCATCTTATTACTTAATGTGGAAACCAAGCTTGAGGCCAAGATACTGACCTTTAGATTAACCAGTGTGATTCGGACACTGGTACGTGAAGATCAAAATGGTTTCATACCTGGTAGAAGCACAAGGCATGGTCAGTTCCACTTCCAAGCGGCCTTAAGCATGGTACCCCAACTGCTTGGTTTGACTGCAATCTTTTTAGTAGAATATGTGAAGGCCTGTGATATAGCCCACTGGCTGTTTTCACACCAAGTGCTTCAGAAATCTTGGCCCTCAATTTCTGAAGAATGTGCTGGACCTTTGAGATTCTCTCACCATGCAGGTGAGTCAATTGGGTGTTATCTCCCTCATTCCCCATAGAGGGCGGGACCTAGCAGGGATGTACCCTCTCCACACTCTGGCAATCAAACCCTTGGTGGAATGGATCAGGAGAGATGCAAATGGGGTTGACTTCTATTGGCTGAGTTTGTGGGGAAGACAAGAAGGGCAAAACCAAAGGGGGTGATGGATGGAGTGTTGAACATTACAAGCACTCACCCCCAGTCAACTTATCTAGGTTTAATCCATCATTCTTTATCTCACTCGACACCCCAGTTCAGACATGGCCATATGCAAATCAGCCTGACCCTGTGCCTCATGGGAACAGTCCAGCCCAAACTGCCAGGCCAGGTCTTCCCTGGACCGGAAACAAGCATCCTGGGACCAGTTTCTGGCTAATCAGCCAGGCTAGCTTGAATCCAGTGGCAAAGTGAGCAAGGGACCCACGTCTGGGCATACCCTGCCAACTGCCCACTGGGTCCCAGGATGCTCATTTCTGGTCCAGGGAAGACCTGGCTTGGCAGTTCGGGCTGGACTGGTCACATGAGGCACAGGGTCAGACAGATTTGCAAATGACCATGTTTGAACTGGGGTGGCGGAGTGAGCTAAAGAATGATGATAGATTAAACCCAGATCAGTTGCCAGAGGATGAGTGCATGCAATGTTAAACACTCCGTCCATCATCCCCTTTGGTTTGGACCAGGGGAAGACAAGTATGCAGACAATTTCCTTTTCTGTAGAATTTGCACGCCTCCTTCTGGCGACAAGTCCAGATATTTGAAATCTATGGAGAGGCGTAGCACAGATTCGTGAACTAGAATCCCACCTAAATTAAAATTGTAGGTCCACTGCCACAACTCTACCTTTGTGCTCTCCCATCTAGATTGAAATGGATCGATTTAAATATCGAGGGATCATGATTACCCGAGACAGAGAGTTGGCCTGGGGCCAAAAGACTGCCTCCTTGCTGAAGCGTATCTGGTAGGAGCTGGAGTGTTGGTCCTTGTTACACATTTCTCTGATGTGATGGGTGGCACTGTATAAAATGGTCACATCTCCCCGTCTTTTTTATATGAGTTATGGAACTATCCTTTTGTCTCTCACATTTTTAGAGGGACAACGGGACTTTGTCACAAACTTTCTGTGAGCAGGAAAGACAGGAAAGCTTCAGAAGCTCTTGTTATGAAGTGCTTTCAATCAGTTTATGAGGGTGGTCTGGGAGCATCTGACCTTAGGCTCTACTATTGAGTGGCCCAAATGGTCCAGATAGGGTATTGGCTTTTTAGGGACAAGCAGGACTCGTCCCATGGCCTAAAACTAGAGATCCTAGAAAGGGTTTGGACTCAACACTTCCTATATAGCAGTCCACCCCCACTTCTTAAACACATAACTAGAGTCACTATTCTTTGTTGGTGAGACATCCTAAGGTATATTAACTAGTTGAATAAGTTGACTAGCCACACTCCATTATGGACTGGCACTAGACTACTGCAAGTGACAGTTTTGGCCAAGGGAAAATATTTGGGATATCATGCCTAGGGGATATCCAAGTAAAGGCTCACATCAATTATTTTGAGCAGCTAGCAGCAGAGAATGAGCTGCCCAACATAAAATTGTACAGGTACCTCCAAATCCAAAAGAACTATGCAGGTACAAGGAGGAACTAAAGGGGGTTTCTAACTCATCTGCTGTAGGCCAAACTGATACTGGAAACCTTGGGCCATAAGGGAATATCATGACTCTATAGATTCCTAATCCTTAACATTCCTGAGACACCTTTAGGGATGCTGAGTGGCAAGATAATGAAATGGCATCTAGAGTACTGAAAACCCTTCAAATTTTAGATTGATAGAATTCAATTATTTTTACATAGCCTACTATAGCCTGGAAAGTATTTGGAAGATGGGTCAAGTGACCAGTCATCTCTGTGCAGGTGTAAAGAGACAGCTTTAATCATGTGATCTGCAAGCACCTGCCCATCCAGAGATATTGGCAGAGAATACATCTCACATTAGTGGAGATCATAGGAATTCTGTCCGTCCCCATCCCATGACAGCGATACTGGGGATCATGGAAGGATGGGTCAACACAAGGGTGCAGAAAACATTAGCATGGGTGGCATTTTTTCCTTGGATTCTTGGCAGCAAAGAGGAACAGAAGCACAAGTTACTTACTTGTGTAACAATATATCTGTAAGAGACCTTAGTTAGTGATAGATTCCTTACCTTAGAATATCATCAGGCGTCAGACTGGATCCGGAAAGTTTTGCTAGCAGTACCCCTGCGCGTCCGTAGGCGTAGTCGTGCGGCCCCACGTACGTCGGTGGCGTCGCAGCCGCCAAGATGATGTCGTTAGAGCTACTTAGATGCTGACGTCCGTTCTGTACATAACTCTTCCGCGCCAGTAGCGCAGAGCCATGCCAGAGACAGACTACTGGTGCAATAGAACTTGGGCCCTAAAAGGGATGACCTGAAACCTAGAGAACAGTTCGCAGAACGGGGAGGATGGGCGGGCGGTTAGTAATCTATCACTAACTAATGTTTCTTAGAGCTATATCGTTACCCAAGTAAGTAACTTGTGCATCTGAAAGAGACACGTTAGTGATCGATTCCTTACCTTAGAATATATATCCAAGCAATACCAACCCCGGTGGTGGGTCTGCTAAGTGAGATTACACCAGAAAGTCATGGAGAATCAAACGGACAAAGCCGAAGTCTCTCCGGACCGGACTGTCAAGGCAATAGTGCTTTGTGAAAGTATGCAATGAGGCCCAAGTGACCGCCTGACAGAGGTCTTGCAGGGGGACACCACGTTCCAATTTTGTAGTAGCTGCTGTTGCCCTGGTAGAATGGGTGCACAGCCCAACCGAAGGCTCCTTTTTAGCCAGAGCGCAACAGGATTTAATGCACAAGGTAGCCCATCGGGAGATAGTCCGCTTGTGCACAGCCCGACCTTTCTTGGCACCCACGTAGCCAACAAAGCCGTGGTCATCCACCCGGAACTGTTGTGTGCAGTTGAGATGGAACGAAAGCGCACATTTTAGGTCCAGACGGTGGATCCTCTCCTCTTCTCTTGAAGGAGGCGGAAAGAAAGTGGGCAGAATGACAGTTTGCCCGAGATGAAAGGCAGACGCTACTTTTGGGAGAAAGGAGGGACGCGGTCGAAGCACAACCTTGTCCGGATGAATCGCCAGGAAAGGAGGTTTACAGGAAAGAGCCTGGAGCTCACTCACCCGCCGAGCGGAGGTGATGGCCACATTGAAGACAGTTTTCAAAGTTAATAACCGCAAGGGACAGTTATGAAGAGGCTCAAAGGGAGCGCACATCAAGTATGTAAGAACCAGGTTCAAGTACCATTGACTCATCACAAAAGGAATAGGAGGGAAAAGGTGAGTAATGCCTTTGAGAAATCTATTGACAACTGGGGACTTGAAAAGAGAGGGCTTATCAGGCTGCCTAAGAAAGGCTGAAAGAGCAGACAGGTAGCCCTTGATGGTGCCCAGAGCAGAGCCCTGCTGGGCCAAAGAGACTAGGAACAATAGGACCTCAGAAAGAGGGGCAGAAAGAGGATCTACATATTTTGCTGTGCACCATGTGTGAGAAAGTGGCTGTGTATATACTTTTCCCAAATAGGTACAGTGTGTGCAGAGTCCACAGTCCCCAGTGGTTTGGCAGAGGCTAAGGTTAGCTATAACCTTACTCTCTAAAGTGGTAGCTTGGTCGAGGAGTAAGGCAGTATCAGAGGACAGTGTAAAGCATTTGTTGTACACACTCAGTCAGCAAATGGTCTCACACACAAGAACTGAACTCTAGGCCAATGGTTTATATATAAAGAATATATGCTTGTTTTATTTCAGAACCAACAATAGGTACTAAAATATACTTTCTCAGAATGAGAAGCTTTAGGTAAATACTTTTGCAATATGCAATTTACTTTTGTGAATACTGGTCACAGGTTGTTGCAATAGGCAACACAATTTCAAACACAATAATGCATTGAGCTCAATGGAAGTTTTAAGTTATTTGTAATAGATGACTTTCAGGATTACTTTTGTAACTCCAGGACTGGATCGTAGATTCAGTCCTGGGACAGTTCTTAGAAACAAGTGATAAAAGTCAACTTAGTTACTGTTGTATTTAGCCATTTTAAAAGTTGACACTTAGAAGAAATTTCATAGAAAAACAGTTAATGACTCCCTATGGAAGAAAATTCAAGTTGCAGGTAAACTAGGTTCTCGTTACTTTTGTAATCCAGTACTGGGCTCCTAGACTCAGTACTGGGATCTCTATCTAACACAGGTAAGTAATTACGCTTTCACAGTTAGTACGATTTTTAAAGAATATTTAAAGTTTGCAAAAACCGACAGAAGAAATTTCACAGAAAAACAGTCAATGGTTTCCTATGGAAGAAAATTGGGTTTCTGGTAAGCACGGTTGTGAATATTTTTCAGGGTCAGTGCTTGGCACCAAGATCCAGCACTGGGATCTCTCCTAAAAGCAGATGAGGATTTTCGTTCGTTACTCGGCTGATTTTTGGTGAATATTTTAAGATTTGAAAAGTCCAAACTTAGAAGAAATTTCAGGAAAAAGCCAGTCGATGTTACCCTATGAAGAAAGGAATATGCTACTTACCAGTATGCATCTGTTCTTGGCATGTAGAGCTGCAGAGTTGTACACTTAGCATAGATCGCCATCTGGTGTTGGGCCCGGATGTTTGCAGTTTGTTTTTCTTCTTGGACAGTCTTTGGAAGTCACGAGTTTGGGGACTCCTCCTTCGGTCCGTACTGCGCATGGGCTTCGGCTCCATCCTCAGATTGTTTTTCGCCAACAGGGAAATGATGGAGCGTAGTAATAACAGTGAGAAACCCATGTGTTGTATCTAAATAGGATGTACTGGAACGGATACAGGTAGCCGGGGAGGCGGGTGGGCGTGTACAACTCTGCAGCTCTACATGCCAAGAACAGATGCATACTGGTAAGTAGCATATTCCGTTCGAGGCATATGAGCTGCAGATTGTACACTTAGCATAGATTATATAGCAGTACCCAACCCTAGCGGCGACCACCGGTATCCGTTGCAGCTGTTTGAAAAAGTGTCTTTAGTACAGCCTGGCCCACCCTAGCTTGCTGCTTGGAATGCACATCTACACAGTAGTGTTTTGTGAAGGTGTGCGGTGTAGACCATGTGGCTGCTTTGCAGATGTCATCTAAGGGTATATTCCCTAGAAAAGCCATAGAAGCCCCTAACTTTCTTGTAGAGTGGGCTTTAGGGGGAACAGATAATGTTCTCTTTGCCTTTTGATAGCAAATTTGTATGCATTTTACAATCCACCTAGCTATCCCTGATTTTGAAATGGGGTTGCCTTTATGTGGTGGAGAGAAGGAAACGAACAATTGTTTAGTCTTCCTGAAGGGTTGCGTTCTTTGTATGTAGTATAGTAACGCCCTTTTTACATCAAGCGTGTGTAAGGCCCTTTCTGCAACAGATTGGGGTTGCGAAAAGAAGACAGGTAATTCCACTGATTGATTGAGGTGGAAGGGGGAAATGACTTTGGGCAGAAACTTCGGATTTGTGCGAAGTATGACCTTGCTGTGATGCATTTGTATGTAGGGTTCCTGTATGGTGAACGCTTGTATTTCACCAACCCTTCTAAGGGAAGTGATAGCTACAAGGAAAGCTGTTTTCCAGGTGAGAAACTGTAGCTCACATTTGTGCATTGGTTCGAAGGGCGGACCCATTAGACGTGTAAGAACCAAATTTAGATTCCATACAGGGGAAGGTGGTGCCCTGGGAGGAATTACTCGTTTAAGGCCTTCCATGAAGGCTTTAATAGCGGGCACTCTGAAGAGTGATAAATGCTGCCTGTTTTGTAGATAGGCAGCGATCGCTGCTAGGTGTAGGCGTATGGATGAATATGCCAGGTTACACCTGTGAAGATGGAGCAGATAGCATATTATGTGCTGTATGGATGCATCTAGAGGGTTGATTGTATTGTTACGGCAGTAAATTACAAATCTTTTCCACTTTGCGGCATAGCATGCTCTAGTGGTAGGACGTCTGGCTTCCATGATGATGTTCATGCAATCAGGGGGAAGGTTAAGGTATCCGAATTCTAGGATTTCAGGAGCCAGATCGCCAGGTTGAGCTGAGCTGGGTCCGGGTGCCTGATTTCTCCATGGTTCTGGGTTAGGAGGCATGGGGATAGATGCAATTTTTGATGTGGTACCACTGACAGTTGTAGTAGCGTGGTGTACCACGGCTGCCTGGCCCACGTCGGAGCTACCAGAATGAGTGTGAGGGAGTGCTGTTGTAGCTTCCTGACCACTAATGGAATTAGTGGGAGAGGTGGAAAGGCGTATGCAAATCTGCCTGACCAGTTCATCCATATCGCATTGCCCTTGGACAATGGGTGTGGGTATCTGGCGGCGAAGCTTGGGCATTTTTTGTTTTCGTGGGTGGCGAAGAGGTCTATCTGAGGATGCCCCCACTGTTGGAAGAATGGGTGAAGAACTTGTGGATGCAGTTCCCATTCGTGTAGTTGTTGTGTTTGTCTGCTGAGCAGATCTGCCATGGTGTTTTGTACGCCTGGAACGTGCTGTGCCAGGAGAAAGATGTTTTGGGGAATTGCCCATCTCCATATGCTCTGGGCTAAGCGGGAGAGCTGGGGAGAGTGTGTCCCCCCCTGTTTTTGTATATAATACATCGCAGTCATATTGTCTGTGCGAATGAGGACTGCTTTGCCCGAAATCTGTTTTTGGAAAGATTTTAGGGCTAGAAAGATCGCCAAGAGCTCCAGGTGGTTGATGTGGAGCGATTTTTGCTGTGGCGTCCATAGACCTTGCATGGTGAGGTGTAGGAGGTGCGCTCCCCAGCCGGAGAGCGATGCGTCCGCTGTTAGAATCACCTGAGGAACCGGGTCCAGGAACGGCCGCCCTTTGGAAAGGTTTGTGGTGTTCCACCACTGCAGAGAGTGATGTGTGCGGCCGTCCACCAACACCAGATCCGTCAGCTGACCCTGGGCCTGGTTCCACTGTTGTGCTAGGCACTCTTGAAGTGGACGCATGTGGAGTCTTGCATGGGGCACTATGAAGATGCAAGACGCCATCATTCCTATGAGCTTCATAAACACTCTTGCTGGAAGAGAGTGTTGAGGAAGGAATGTTTTGCGTAAGGCTTGAATGCTTGTGATTCTGGCTGAGTTTGGATAGGCAATACCCTTGGAGGTGTCTATAGTGGCCCCGAGATATTGCTTTGTGTGAGATGGTATGAGGTGGGACTTTTGGTAGTTCACCGTGAAGCCTAGCTGGTGGAGCAGTTGGATGGTGCTGTTTGTATGCTGCACACATTGGTCGTAGGACGCGGCTTTTATCAGCCAGTCGTCCAGGTAAGGGAAGACGTGAATGTGTTGACGTCTGAGGTGTGCTGCTACTACTGCTAGGCATTTGGTAAACACCCGCGGTGCGGTGGTGACCCCGAAGGGGAGAACCGTGAATTGGTAATGTTGCCCGTCCACCACGAACCTGAGGTATTTCCTGTGAGAGGGGTGTATTGGAATGTGAAAGTATGCGTCTTTCAGATCCAAGGTTGTGAGAAAGTCTCCCTGGCAGAGGAGTGGGAGGACTTGCTGTAGGGTGACCATGTGAAAATGGTCTGAGTGTATGTAGGCATTTAGAGGCCGGAGGTCGAGAATGGGTCTGAGGGTCCCGTCTTTCTTTGGTATTAAGAAATATAGGGAGTAGACCCCTAGATTTTGTTGATTGACGGGGACCTGCTCTATAGCGTGTTTTTGGAGGAGTGAGAGTACCTCTTGTTTGAGCAGTGTGGAATGTTCTTGAGACATTGGACGGTGCCTTGGTGGGATATTGGGTGGGGTAGATGTTAGTTCGAGACAGTACCCTGACCGAATGATTTGGGTTACCCATTTGTCCGATGTTATGGACTCCCATACGTGGATAAAGTTTTGTAGTCTGCCCCCGACCGGAGTGGAATGGTCTGGGGGGAGCGGAGGGGAGTCATTGTGCAGGGGGGGTGGCAGAACGGGTGTTGTTGGTTTTGCCCCTGCCCTTATTGTGGTTACCCCTGTAACCACCTCTCTGATTGCCCTTTGAAAAGGTATTTTGAGGAGGGGACTTGTAGGAGGTAGAGGCGTTATCGGTGGAGGAGCCTCTGCCTGTGCCACGAAAGGACGAGCGTCGAAAGGAACGTTTGGAGGCTTGTGTTTGGAGTGCCCCCATAGACTTTGCTGTGTCTGTGTCTTTCTTCATCTTTTCGAGCGCTTCGTCTACCTTTGGCCCAAAGAGTGTTTCCTGGTCAAAGGGGTGATTGAGTATGGATGCCTGGACTTCAGGCTTGAAACCTGAGATCCTGAGCCAGGCGTGGCGACGAAGCAGGACACTGGTATTTATGGCCCTAGAAGCAGTGTCGGCTGCATCGAGGGCACACTTAATGGAGGTGTTTGTAATTAGTTTACCCTCCTGTATCAGGTCATGAGCCTTGTGCTTGTATTTTTCTGGAAGGTGCTGCATAAGAGCCTCTAGTTCGTCATAGTGTGCTCTATCATATCGCGCAAGCAGTGCTTGTGTGTTTGCAATGCGCCACATGTTTGCAGCTTGGGAGGCGGTGCGTTTACCAGACGCGTCCAGAAGTTTAGATTCTTTGTCTGGCGGTGGGGCATCTCCTGAGGATTGGGAGTTAGCCCGCTTTCTAGCTGTGGAGACAACTAGGGAATCTAGGGGAGCAGGGCCCTTGATGTAAGCAGGGTCTGTGGGTGCCGCCTTATACTTCTTCTCTATTCTAGGGTTCAGTACTCTGGCTCTGACAGGGTCTTTGAACACCTCTGTAGCGTGCTTGGTGACACCCTTAAGCATGGGTAAAATGGAAGTGGATTTGTCTTGTATATCAAATGTATCCAGTAGGAAGTCTTCTTCTACTGGTTCACTGTGCATGTCCACCCCATGGTAGTGTGCTGCTCTCTGCACTAAATGGTGAAACCCTAAGGAGTCCTCTGGAGGAGACGGTCTTGATGGGTATAAGTCGTCCTGAGGTACATTTGGTATATCAGGGTTATTGTAATCCTCCCATGGATCTGGGGTCCCTGGTGGAGTGGGATCCATTGGGGCGTCCGCCGGGTAATTGTCCGGATCCCCATCATCCGGATCTGGGGATGGGGTCGGATCGTAGTGAGGTACAGGTGGCGGAGACCTGTGAGGTGGAGGTGGTGGAGGAGGTGGAGGGGGTAGGGGAGGCGGTAGTGGGGAGGGCACTCTGAGGGGAGAAGTAGCAGAGTCCTTCCTTTTGGGTGGAGGAGGAGGAGCCGGAGCATCAAGGCGTCTTTTCTTGGTAGTTAAAGTCAAAAGCCCAGTCTTTGGATCTTTGGACAAAGTCTTTTGTAAAGGGTCTGGTGTAAACAGAGCCAATGGTGTCGAGTCGTCTGTCGGCACCGGTGATTTCGGAACCGGGGGTTTCGATGGTCTGTGTGCGCCATGCTTTTTTGAGGTCTCCGGGTGTTTCGGCGTCGAATGATGTTTCGGCGCCGGAGCATCGGTGCCGACAGATTTGTGTTTGTGTTTGGTCGGCACCGAGTGTCCAGGCTTTGGCACCGGTGGTTTCGGAGTCGAGCTGGATTTTGCAGTCTTCGGTGCCGGATGCTGTTTTTCGGCACCGGGTGTCGGCTGGCTCGATCCCGAGCTGCCATGAGACTTTGGGAGCTTCGACACCGGGCCCGAAGGTGGGGTGATCGAAGTTTTGGTTTTGGTTTTGCCCAGGCCGGCAGGCGAGGGAGTAACCTGAGTCTCTTTGGTTTTCGGCGTGGGGGTAGGAGGGGGCATATTACTCACGGCCCGCTGCGCTGGTGTAATGTCCTCCACGTCGGAGTCGTCGGCCTCGGAAGCGCTGACGACGTCTTCCTCCTGCTCGGTGTGTGTTTGCCCCGAAGCTTCGGCGTCGTCTCCGAAGATGTCCGGTGGAGCTGCAGAGGATGAGTGCGCCATGGTGCGTCGAGCTCTTCGATCTCGGATGGTCTTCTTCGATCGAAAAGACTTGCAGGCGGGGCAGTCTCTGGCCTCGTGTTCCGGAGAGAGGCAAAGGTTACACACCTGATGGAGGTCGGTGTGGGGAAATTTAGACCCACATTTTGGGCACTTTTTGAACGGAGTCCTTTCCATCGGCCGGGACCGGAGTCGCGGAGGGCCCGAAGGCCGGTGTCGATGTACGGGATGGAGAAAGTGCCGCTTCGAGAGATGAAGATGATGAAGGAACTCGAAGAATCGAGGATTTTCCGTCGAGGCTGGAACCGTAGAAGTTCGAAGCCGGAGCACGAAGTATCACATCCGAGCCCGATGGCGGAAAAAAACAATCTGAGGATGGAGCCGAAGCCCAAGCGCAGTACGGACCGAAGGAGGAGTCACCAAACTCGTGACTTCCAAAGACTGTCCAAGAAGAAAAACAAACTGCAAACATCCGGGCCCAACACCAGATGGCGATCTATGCTAAGTGTACAACTCTGCAGCTCATATGCCTCGAACATAGAGTTATCGGTTTAAAGGCAAGTACTCGACTGGCAGAGTTGAGGTTCTGGGCATAGACTCAGGGGTCCCCCAGGGTCAGGTAGGTACAGTTGGTTCACCCTCAGAGACTCTAGGGCGGCGGGTGCAGAGTGAGTTAGGCCCAATGTTATCCTATGAGGGATAGGGGGGGGCCTTGGTTGGTGGCTGCTGACTGGCAAGCCACGAGGCTGTGGGAGCTGGGCTTCTGGTCACTTACTCAGGGCAAGTGGGGAAGTAGGTAGGTGTAGAGGTTTCACTGGCAGGGCCAATCGGGTGGCTGGGTGCAGGGTGCTTTTAAGCCTTCGGGCGCTCAATTGATTTCAATGGGAAATCTCCGGTTTGGAAAAAGACTGCAAGCTCGGGGACGAGGATTCTTCAGGTGCCGCCACCACCACTTCGAGAGGTAAGTTGGGTAGTTGGAGGATAGGTAGGTACCCCGGGATTGGGCACATGGGGCCGTGGGGCGCCGCGTGCAGGAGTGCCTTTTGGTGTCGGGAAATCTTACCCTCTGTTGATCGCGGCTGGGGGGGCACCTTGTTCTGAGGGTGCAGGCTCCTTCAGGAGTGTCGAGGGAGGTCCTTGGGTGCCGGATTCGGGGTCACAGTCGCTGTGGGGTCGTCCTCATGGTCTTTGTCCACTCCGGCACTGGACAGGCTTGGCTGGTGCAGAGTGTGCTGGGTTCGCGGTTCCGGGCTGCTGCCAGGGATTAGAAGTAGGTTTTGAGTAGAGCCTCTACTCATGGGAGTCCCAAGGGCATAGAGCCAAAAGGTAGCCAGGTCCTCCGGGGTGTGTGAGGTTGCTGGCCACAAGAGATGCCAGGTTGGAGCAGGAGCAGGTTCGAGGGTCGACAGGCCGGTAGGGCTGGGGCCAAAGTAGTTGGTGTCTTCCTCTTTTTAGCAGCTGCAGGGCAGGTCTTCTTTCTTCTTGCTCTTCTTTGTAGTTTTTAATCTGGAATCTGGGTAAGGCAGGTTCAGGGTGCCCCTAAATACTAGATTTAGGGGCTTTACAGGTCGGTGAAGGGCAGGGGCCAATGGGTCCCTGTCCTGGGGTGGGTACACCCCCTATCCTGCCTCTCTCCTGTGGGAGGGGGGCAGGAGCCTAGTCCTGATTGGGCAGGGCTTCCCATCTTCAAGATGGCGAGAGCCCGGAGATGTGCTTCACCTCGCCTCCCCCACCTGAGGGGTGGGGTTGGCAGGCTGGCACATCCCCTATCCTTATTTGGGGTTTCCGGCCAAGCTTCCCGCCAGAGTGGGGGGTTGCAGTGGCCTGGGGAAGCTCACAGAGGCGGCATGCCTTTGAAGCTTCCCCCTGCCCATCCCGGGGGAGGAGATTTAGCACCTCGCCCAGGATGTGCATTGTTGCAGACCCAGGAGAGCAGGGGCTCTCCTACCCAGGGGTCCAGCAACATGTCTGCTGTGTGGCAGCGTAAGCAGCCTCAGAACAGATGTGGATTGTAGGTTTCAGGGGGCCTCTCTAAGATGCCCTCTGTGGTGCTTGGTACATTAAATCACACACTGGCATCAGTGTGGGTTTAATGTGCTGAGAAGTTTGATACCAAACTTCCCAGTCTTTGGTGTTGCCATTATGGTGCTGTGGAGTTAGTGTTTGACGAGCTCCCAGCACCATATACTCTTAAATGGCAGCACTGCACTTACAGTGCCCAGGAATGGACCTGGGTACTGTAGGGGCACAGGGCTCCTGCGCCCACACCATTGGCATAGGGCACCCAGCTAGAGGGGTGGCTGATGTATGCCATGGCAGTGTAGGTGGTGGGCATGGCACACAGGGATGTGTGCCATGTCGACTCTCTGTTTTGTCTTGTACCCAGACACTCAGCCTGCAAGAGCAGTGTGTGTTTGTAAGGGTACAGGGCCTCTAAGGGTGGCACAATGAGTGCTGCAGCCCTTAGAGGCCTTCCCTGGTCACAAGGCCCTGGGTACCTAGGGTACCATTTACCAGGGGCTGACATGTGGCCAGGGTTTGCCAATTTGTGTTCTGTGTTTTAGGGAAGGAACAAAGGCCCTGGGCACCTGATTGGCAGGAGTCCAGGGCACACTCAGTCAAAGCACATTCAGCAATTCAGCAAAAAGTGGGGGCATACCATGCAAGAAAGATCGCACTTTCTCACACCATGCCACACATTTTTTCCACCAACAGGAGTATACCGTTTTAGTGGAGGGACGCCTGGCAGCCAGAATCACATTACAGACTTCAGGAGGCAAGTCAAATGGAATCAGCTGTCGCCGCTCAATCTCTACGCAAGGAGGTGGAGGCTGGACAGGTTCGGGTGGAGGACCGTCCCCTGTTGCTGCGACAGGAGATCCTCCCGAAAAGGCAGTCGGATCGGCAGATCCATACTCATACGGAGTAGCTCGGGATACCAAACTCTTAGAGCCCAGTCCGGTGCCACAAGAATGACTTGGGATCGGTCGCGTCTGATCTTCTTCAGCACTCTAGGCAGAAGTGGTATAGGCGGAAAGGCGTACAAAAGACTGCAACTGCACTCACGACGAAAAGCGTCTGAGTGCCGCCTTGGAAACTCCAACGCGCAGAACTGCTGACATTGCGCGTTCTCTTCGATGGTGAATAGATCTAACCAAGGTTCCCCCAACTGCTGAAAGATACCTTGTGCCACCTCTGAGTGAAGACGCCATTCGTTATCCAACATACACCTACGGCTGAGTTTGTCCTGCCTGGCGTTCAGGGTACCTGCCAGGTGTTGAGCCACCAAGGAAATGCCTTGACGTTCCAGCCACGTACAGAGACGTAGAACCTCCCGACATAGGGTCCACGACCCCATCCCATCCTGCTTGTTGCAGTACCACATGGCGGTGGTGTTGTCTGTGAACACCTGCACTACTCTCCCCTTGACAGAGGGAAGGAATGCTCTCAGTGCAAGTAGGATCGCCCTAAGCTCCAAAACGTTGATATGGAGCCTAGACGTCGCTGGAGACCAGAGGCCTCTGATCTCCGCCTCGCCCATGTGGCCGCCTCATCCCAGGAGAGACACGTCCATCACCACTGTGTGCTCCGGTTGGCGAAGGGAGAGGGATCTGCTGCCGACCCAACGCTGGTTCGTGAGCCACCACTGCAAGTCCTGTGCAGTGCCCTCCGAGATGTGGACGTAGTCGGACAGGTTTCCCCGATGCTGCGTCCACTGGAACTTCAGGTCCCACTGCAGAGCCCACATATGCCATCTGGCAGGATAGATCAGCAGGATGCAGGAGGCCATGAGACCCAGCAGCCTCAGGGTCTTCCTGACCGAAACCCAGGAAAAGGGCCGAAAGATCGGAATCATAGCCCGAATGTCCCGGACTCGCTGTTCGGGAGGATAAACCCGAAACTGCGCCGTGTCCAGAACTGCTCTGATGAAGAGGAGCTTCTGAGAGGGAATCAGGTGCGACTTCGGCAAGTTGATGGAAAACCCTAGCAAATGCAGGAGGTCGGCTGTAGTCTGGAGGTGGGAGACCACTGCCTGGGGCAAGCCCGCCTTCAACAGCCAGTCATCGAGATAGGGGAAGACTGAAACCCCTGATCTGTGCAGATGAGCTGCGACCACCGCCATCACTTTCGTGAACACCCGAGGGGCGCTGGTAAGACCGAAAGGGAGCACGGTGAACTGAAAGGGCTCGTGGCTCACCGTGAACCGTAGGTAACGCTGGTGGGCTGGCAGGATGGGGATATGAAAATAGGCATCCTGCAAGTCCATCGCTACTGGCCAGTCTTGCGGGTCTAGTGCAGACAAGACCTGAGCAAGCATGAGCATCTTCAACTTCTCCTTCCGGAAGAAACGAGTGACGTTCTGGAGGTCTAAGATAGGGCGCAGACCTTTGTCCTTCATTGGAACCAAGAAGTAGTGGGAGTAACAACCACGACCTACTTCTGGCATCAGAACGTGTTAGATGGCCTCCTTGGCTAGGACGGCCGCAACTTCCTGCTGGAGAAGTACCAAGTGATCCCCCGACATGCGGTGGTACTGAGGTGGCATGGCTGGAAGGGTAGACTCGAAGAGGAGGGAGTAGCCCCTTCGGACTATCTGCAGAACCCACCTGTCCGAAGTGATGGTGCGCCAGTGGGGGAGGTGATGGCGAATCCTGCCACCCACTGGCGTCTGGTGGGCCTGAAACACCAGACTAGGAAGGTTTTGAGGCGGTGGTGGCAAGAGCGGTGGTGGATTGACCTGCCCGCTGTCCTCGGGACCCACCACGTCAGGTCCCACATCCGCGGCTGCGCAGAGACTGCGGCTGCACAGGCCTGCGGGTCTGAAAGGAACGCGATTGGGCGCCTCGACCCGGACCTAGACAGGAGAGAAAAGCAGACACCGAGGGAGTGTGCGTGGTGGCGAGACCAAAGGACTGGACCATAGCCCGAGAGTCCTTCAAGCGTTCCACGGTGCTATCTGCCTGTTCACCAAAGAGGCGTGTGCCATCAAAGGGCATGTCCAACAAAGTGTTCTGAACATCCCCTGAGAAGCCAGTTGTTCTGAGCCATGCGTAATGGCGGAGCACCACCGTTGAGATAAGCGCCCTGCCGAGTGAATCGGCCGTGTCAAGGTGACAACAGAAAGTGAATTTAACAGCATCTCTCCCCTCGGTACTGGCCTGGGAGAGCACGACCCGAGCTTCCACAGGGCCCCGAGGTAGCACATGTGCCACCGTGTCCCACACAGAATGTGAATAGCGGCCCAACAGGCACGCAGTATTCACCGCCCGCAAACCGGAACTTGTAGAAGTGAAAATCTTTTTCTCAAACTGCTCCAGTCTCTTCGATTCCTTGTCCGGAGGGGCAGAAGGGAATGCACTCGGCGAGGCAGAGGCCTGGACAACCAGACTCCGAGGCATCGGGTGTTGTGTGAGGAAGCTGGGGGCGCCTGGCGCCGGCCGCGTGCCTCACCCACAGTAGGACGCTGACTGCAGTACCTCAGTCAGGAGATTGGTCTCGATGGGTATATAAGGGAGCTCGCAGTTAAGAGCCTCAGCCGCCCTACGCAACATCACAGAAAAAGTCCCAACCTCCTCCGTAGCCACGGAAGAGGGGGACAGTGTACCATGATGTGGAGAGAAATCCAGATCCACTGGACCTTCCATATCACCTTCCCATTCTGGCTCATCCTCGCATTGAGCTGCGAGAGGGTCTTCAGAGCCCTCCAGGTAGTCCCCTTTGTCCACCGTTTGTTGAAGAGGCCGGTATGGACGAGGTGCCCAGGGGGATGGGATAAACTCTCCACCCAGAAACGGAACCAGGGGGGTAATAGACCAAACCCGGTTCAGCATCGTCCAGCGCAGCCCCCGAGGCCGGAGGCGCCGTAGGGTATCATGCCGGCATAGCCGGGGCCAAAGGCGGCAGCACGGGGGCAGAACCACCCAACGGGTCCACGGGCCCCGAAGGTGCTCTAGAGGGACCCGATGGGCCAAACAAACTGCTCATGGCTGACAGGAAAGCCTGTATTTTGCCCGGAGTCGCGTGCCGGCCTGGAAAGGGCAGGTAAGCCGCAGGCAACAACGGAGGCTCCATCGGAGCCGCAGGGGAGAGGGGGGGGGGGGAGAGGGAGTGACCGCCCGCCCCCTCTACCGCGTCCGGCGACCGGTTAGGTGTAGACTTACCTGTCCCAGAGTCCGACAAGCGATGTGACGGCTCCGCAACCGGGCCCTCGACCTCCCACGGGAGCGGGACCTCATTCGCGCAGAACATATTGCCGGACCTCCAATAACTTTCGGGAACGCTCCTGCAAAGCTTTTGGTGCCATAGCCCGACAATCAGGGCACGCCTCGGGGTCATGGGCGTGCCACAAGCAGAAGAGACACGTCGTGCGGGTCCGCTACCAACATGTTCCAACCGCAGGCCATACAGGACTTAAACCCGGGCATCCCTACTGCACCAGAAGTCGAGTACTCGACAAAACAAGAGAAACAAGTTCTCAGAAAACATTAACTTGGGGTACCGCTCTCTCCCGGATCTGGGCTTGCTTGCGCGGAAAAAGAAAGAACTGACGTCAGCGAGCGTGGGCGCGTCTAAGTAGCTCCGAAGTCATCTCGGCGGCTACGACACCACAGACGTACGCGGAGCCGCACGGCGATGCCTACCGACGCGCAGGGGTACTGCTGATGAAAACTTTCCGGATCCAGTCTGACACCTGGGGATATTCTAAGGTAAGGAATCTATCACTAACATGTCTCTTTCAGATCGAGATTTTAGCAAAGGGACACCCCGTCTGCCTGCCGCCCACTAGTAAGGGATTGGTAGAGAAATGGATTACTGTGCTGCTGCTGAAAAGATGGTGTATAAATTGAGGATGTAATGCCTGACATCAGAAAATATAGGGGCTTATGGCTGTCCAGCCAGCTAGAATGTTAATTGATTTAGGAGATTTTATCTATGTTAGGCCACTGCATGGTAGTAATGACCCACTGAACAGCAGTTCACCTTTAGTGATTAAATTAATCTCAATCATAACAGAATATTAAAAAAAAAAAAAAAAATCACATGATGGAACAATCTCTGACAAATGCAAACAGACTGGGCATAATTTTCAAAGTAATCTTTTTCGTCTCCGACAATACTAGCAGCAAATACTTAAATAACAGCAATAAGCTGCTAGCAACATAAAAAAAAAAATTGAGCATCTTAATTCAAACATTTGAGAGATTTTATTCTTACCTGATGAGTTAGCCGTTGAGTAAGCAATGGTAGAGAATCTGCAACAAAATTGAACTCATCTGTGGTGATGCTCTGGCAGCAGTTGGCAGCAATAGCCAATGCATTTCGTTGTGCATTTATACTGAAAAATTCTAAATATAGTAAGCAATCCGCCAGCCCACCCTGCAAAAAAAATAATATATATATACATATATGGGAAAAATATAATTTTAACAGCACACAAAAATGTTTATTGTACCACGAAGAATAATCTGGTAACATTTTCTAAACAGTTGTCATTAATGACTGTTCTCTCCCCTGAATCTCAATCCTACTCCAACACCAAACCATGACATTTCCCATCTGTAATGAAGATGCAGAATATTTTGTAGTTCAAATTGAATGTGCAGTTCAAATTGAATGTGCTATCATTCTAATCATCCAGAATTGTGTGTGACTTGAGAGACAAATATCCAGTGGCATAGCTTCGGGGGGGGGGGGGGGGGGGGGGGGGGGGTGGAGGGGTTGTTACACATCTCTGCTCATCTGTCTCCTCAATGTTTTGTGAGGACCATCACATTCCATAGCGCGCAGAGTATAGAGTTGTTCGCTCATCTTCTAGCTTGGAGATTTGGACTGCAGTCGTTCCTTCCGTAAAAACATTGGTGAGGAAGGAGAATTTTTTTATTCAGCTGCCAGAATTCCCCTGCCCATAGATTTAGACTTACTGAGTTAATCATGCATGCTTAGGGTAATCATATCAATGAAAAGATACTAACTGAGAAGGATATGTGGAGAACGTGTAATATTTTGATTGGCATAAGCAACAGCCCTTTTGGCTGTGATGTCCATTTTGTTTCCTTCGTAATTCTCCCATCCTCTGCTGCTTGTCTTTTTCGGTCTGTGCTATCTATTTTAGTTGACTTCCTGACTCAGCTAAAAGCAATGTACGTGCTGAGTTTGTAGCTGCCAGAACACATGGTCTCAGATGTTAACTGGCAATTAATCATTTACTGTAGTCATAAGCACTCCTGCTCCCCCCTCCCACTTTGCTGACCATGTGGTTTTTCATCTGTCCTTGTTTGCTGAAAACTATTTCTAAAACTGGTTCTTCCTATTTCTGTTCACATGCTTACAATGCACAAAACCTGTATACAAGACATGTGTTCTGTGAATTCAGGGTACTACCTCAGGCAGCACTTGAGTGTGCTGTGTGGGTGTGGTCCCAGTCATGAGTGATTAATAAACTTATTATGTATTTCCAACTCCAGTGCTGATCTCTATTTTGTTGGTCTTTGAACCCGTGGACAAAAGGGTGACCCTGCACCAGTGTACCCCTAAAAAGGTACATTTCCACAGTTGGCGCCAGACTCATGGGGCCCTATTGAAGACGCAGCTGTCCGAAGGAGTGGTCTTGACAGAGGACCAAAATTTTGCTGAGAAAGCGCACTGCACGAGGAGACCTTTGTCTTTGCAGGCCGACGTGACTTTTCCGGTTTTCCCGATTTGACCATACAGGTGGTGGCCGGTCTCAACTGGGGTTTTCTTTGGCGCATTCTGAAGTGACCATTAGGTCGACCAGACCAGGTGGGAGTTGGAGTCTTCTGTTTGGTAAGGTCGCTAAAGCGGCACTCTTGATTTGTTAAGCCTGGGCTTTCTGTTTGAATTTGATTATTGAATTTTTGAAAAAATTGAAGGCAGGTAATGTGGAGATTTTTCTCCTTTTTAAGTAATTTTAGTAGTAATATTTTACATATATTTATGAAACATGCCTGCTCTCAGCACACTCCATAAATGGTGTTGCTGCTCTTGTGATACCAAAACCAGTTTAGAACCAAGTCAGCCGGCTCCCCCAGAGGGGACGCCTAATCTAGATATGCATGTCAAATATGGTATTTCTTCCATAATGTACGGTCCACTGTGGAACAAATACACACAAAAAGATTCAGATCTACAATGGCCAGTGAATGGGTCATTAAAAAGGTTCAATATGTAGAGCAGTGTTTATATAAAAGAAAAAGTAGACAGGATATGTTTGATTGTGTGCGTATGCGGGAGAAAGTGCGAGAGAGCGAAAAGAGTAGAAGCTATAGCAGAAAAAGAACAACTAAAAACGATACATCAAAAAGTGCTAGAATTAAAAAATTAAGGAAAGGAAAAAACTGAAAAAGAAGAGAGAACATCGATCAGAGATAAATGGGCAGTATCCTATTAGGCGACCTCTCTATTCCCTACTTGATACATCTAAGGATGATTGCATCTTATTAGAACCCCCCCCTCAACCCCGTATAAATTTCCCACTCCAAGTGCCCCTGTTGAGGTTTCTGACTATGAGCATTTGTCTTCAGAAGACAAAGAACAAGATAAACAAGATGGGCGACAGACTCGCTCTATGTTGACTAAAGCAGAAAAGGACAAATTAAACACCGCTGGTAGGGAGGAGGCTAGTCTGTCTCACGCGGCATCGCTCATTGTAACTATGGTTCAACAGTGGAACAATGCAGAGCAATTATATTTAGTACAAAAATTTGTTAGGGAGCTAATATTTGATTATAGACAAATTTCTCAGGAACTAAAGCCAGCTGATCTAAATACTGATTATAAACAATTAACAAAGGAGACTTTTCCTTTTTCAAACCTATCTGACATGATTAGACGAGTGGTTAAAATTCAAGATGCAACATTGCGTTTACGAAAGGAGCGAGAGTTAGCTAGAACAGAGAGAGAGGTATAGAAGCAGTTCAATCTCAAGCACAGAATGTAGATGCTCCGGTGGAAGAGGCTACCCCCAGTAGTACTATGAAACCTATGCGTGAAGCTGCACCCCTGTATGTTCCTCCGAAGGGTGCGGGAACAAATGATAAAACTTCGGATGATGCAAAGGGATATTTCATATATAATTGGGTTTATACTGCTTGCAGTAGAGCTGATGTGATAGCTCTTAAAGCTGCTTTGCCCGACCCCCGGAAAAATCCTGCCGCCTTCTATGAGGAGGTGGAAGGAGCCATCAGCTCCTGCACTATGACCTTGCCAGATGTAATGTTCTTTGGGCTTATTTTGCCTCCTGATATGCGGAGAACAATACGTAAAATAGATGATAATGTAGCATATGGAGATACCTGGGAACATTTAGAACAAATAGATGCGGAAAGGGAGCCTGCGCAGAAACATCAGAAGGAGATATTAGATCTTTCTAAAGCTACTGTGACTAAGTTGAAGACACTCATACCCCCTAAGAAAATAGATTGGACTACGTCAGCGACCTGTAAACAGAAAACGGATGAGTCAGTTCCTGATTTCTTTTCAAGGTTTGAGGAAACATTCCATGATTTAAGTGGTCAGTCATTGGCCGATGATATGGGTAAGCATTTGTTTGTCGATAAAATTTGTCACTAATATGTTACCGGAAATAGCTAGTCGCTTAAAGGCCAGCGAGAGATCTTGGACCACGTCTTCCCCAGTATCCCTTTTGTCTAGGGCCCTATATTATGAGCGACAGGAAGCAAAAGGCAGGGAGGGTAAGAAGGTTAAGGAGTTAAAGACAAAAGTTATGTAGGCTCAAATATATGGGCCACTATTTATGGGAGATGGAAGAGGCGGAAGTGCAATGTATACACCTGGAGTGCCCCCAGGTCCCTCGAGCAAATTTGTCCCTTGATCAGTGTGCTTATTGTAAAGAGACTGGACATTGACCTCTTTTGCGAGGTCAGCAGTACCAGCGGGGAAGGGGTAGTATGAGAGGACGCCCAGGGAATTCAGGAAACAGGGGAGGTACAGGCACTCACCCCAGATTTGAAGCAGTTGAGCAAGGACCGAATTACTCTAATACTGTTGACAGACAAAATCAATATCAAATGTCTGATTATTCTGCTGATGCCCTTGCGGATTCAGATTATGCATAGGGATGCCTAGGACGGGGTAGGGAACCGGTTGAGGTGCCTGTAGATCAAATGGGTCCCTATGTTGATGCAAACGTCTTGGGATCTACTGATCGGCTTCTGGTTGATACAGGGGCTACTCGGAGTGCTCTGTCTAAAAAAACGGTTCCTAGGGCTCCCCTGTCCGGCACAATGATAACATTGATAGGCTTTGATGGGACACCCACACCTAGCCCACTTTCACAGCCACTTGAATTCAGACTTGATAAATTCACTGCAGCATGTCCATTTTTGCTTTCCCGTACCACACCGGACAACATTGTGGGTATCAATATGCTTAAATATTTTCGAGCCACAATACGTTGTTCTCCGGAAGGTGTGCGTGTTATTTTGAATGACTATTATCCAATGGTTGAGAGATCTTGTCTTATCAATGAGGATGTTTCTCTGGCATCCTTACCCAGTTCTTTGTGGGCTAAATCAGATACTGATGTGGGTCAAATGGTTATTCCACCTGTACATATTCAAGTAAAGCAGGGTGTCTCATTGCCTCGACTGCCCCAATACAAAATATACTGAGAAGGTGACGAGGCATTAGCACATATTGTTCAAGATTTGATTAAAGTGGGGGTAGTGGAAGAGGTACCCTATAACACTTGCAATAGCCCTATCCTTCCTATTTCGAAAAAAGACACCGACACTAAAATCTACAGATTCACTATTGATTTGAGAAGTTAATAAAATTGTAGTGCTCCAATATCCAGTGGTTTCTGACATCACTACACTTCTCTATAGTCCCTCCTACTGCGACTACATTTTCAGTGATCGATTTGAATAATGCTTTCTTCTCGATACCCATTCACCCCGACAGCCGTTATTTGTTCGGGTTCACCCTGAAAAATAGATCGTATAGGTTTTGTAGAGCTCCACAGGGCTACACAGAGTCCCAGCATTTACAGTCAGGCATTGAAAAGGCAGCTTGATTCTTTTCCTGTACCCAAAGAGGTGGCTCTTATCCAATACGTCGATTACATCTTGTTAGCGGCAGATACCCCTGAGCAGTGTGAAGAAGGAACACTTCTGGTTATCATTTCTTGCCTCTCACAATCACAAAGTCTCGCGAAAGAAATTGCAATTTTGTACACAGCAGGTTACCTATTTAGGTCACCTCCTGTCTAAGGAGGGACTTGCACTCACACCAGATCGCATTCAGACTATTTTAGATACTCCCGTGCCCCGTACTCAGAAGGATGTCTGTGCACTGATTGCCCTCACTTCTTTTTGTAGGCAATGGATCCCTAGTTTTTCACACATTATTAAACCTTTGTTGGCCTTTTTGACTAAAGACATACCGATGCCCCTTCCATGGACTACTGAATGTCAGAATGCCTTCCAACAGTTAAGCCAAGCTCTTTGCTCTGCACCAGTATTAGTAACTCCAGACTACACTAAGACTTTCACACTATGTCCACGAGAGGGAAGGCTGTGCCCTCTCGGTTTTAACACAGACACACGGTGATAAGCAACGTCCTTGCGCATATTTCTCAGCTGTCAGTGGTAGCAACGGCTGTATCAATACATCAGAGTGAAGGAATAGTTATGCCACAAACTGCTTGCGTTAGTACCCCATTCTGTTGATGCTTTGCTAAATCAAACGAAAATACAGCATTTGACTAGTGCTCGCTTGACAGGATATGAACTTGCACTTTTGGCTACTCAGCCACAGTCAAATGATTGCATATTCCTTACTGAAGAGCAAACAAAAGCCGCATTGACCTACAAGATACACCTCTCTCTAGTGTTGATGGGGAGCTATGGGTTGACGGCTCAGGTTTAAAGTTGCCTGACGACACTACATCTGCTGCCTATGCGATTACAACACTTCACACAACAGTGGAAACAGCTCACATCCCACAGAAGTCAGCCCAAGCAGCCGAATTGATTGCACTAACGAGAGCGTGCGAGCTTAGTACAGATATGCTTGTTAATATTTTTACTGACAGCCAGTACGCTTTCAGGGTGGCACACAATTTTGTCCGCTCATGGAATGAGAGGGGCTTTCTCACCTCACATGGGACACAGATCGTGCATGGAGAATTAGTACATAATCTCCTTACTGCTCTAATCTATCCCAAGAAAGTGGCAATTGTTAAGTGTACTGCACACAAGAAACTGACTGATAAAATAGAAGCAGGTAATGCCTTTGCAGATCACACAGCACGTGAAACCGCAATGCAGCGAAGTACCACATCTATGTATGTAGTGAAGTCATAAGCTGAACGTTAGCATGCCGCCAGGCAAGAGGTGCTGGACATGCAACAATCTGCCTCCACTGATGAGCTAGACCAATGGTCTAAGGAGGGAGCACTGGATGATGAGGGCTGTAGGAGGAATAAAGATATGACCAAATGGAAGTTACCCACAACCTACTTATACCCCTTGATTAACATGGCACATGGGCCGGCACATGTTGGTGCATCCTCAATGGCAAAACAACTTATGCAAGTTTGGGATCATCCTGATATTGCCGGCACTGCTAAACAGATGGTCCAGTCTTGTCTGGTCTGTCTCCATTATAATCCTGGAAAGGGAACGCAAACTCCAACAGGAGGGTTTGCAACACCAACTGCACCTTTTGAGGTCCTGCAAATAGACTACATTCAGTTTGAGCGCTGTAATAACCTAAAATGTCCTAGTAGTGGTTTGTGCCTTCAGTAAATGGGTGGACGCATATGCTACGAAGGATAATACAGCTCTCACGACAGCGAAAGTTCTCCTGAAGGAGTTCTTTCCTCGATTCGGCATTTGTCAGGTCTTATGGAGTGACAACGGACCTCATTTCATTGGGCAAGTTGTTGAATATGTCATGAAGGGGTTATGGATTAAGCAGAAATGTCATGCCGCTTTTCACCCACAATCAGCAGGCTTGGTGAAGCGTTACAACTCCACCCTGAAATTGACTAAAATACAGGCTTTTACGTCTTTGAAATGGCCTGATGCCCTGCCCCTAGCACTACTCTCTATCAGATAAATACCACATACACGATCTGGCCTTGCGCCATATGAGGTTGTGTTTGGCGGGCCCATGAATATTTGGGGAATCCCCAAGCCTCGCCCTATACATCATGTACCCCATGTGTTGACGAGTCACTATTTGTCCCAGTTAACTGACAGCTTGTCTTCTACTTATCAGCAGGTACGGGAAGCCCTTCCAGAAAGGTCGCAGGGTGATGGCCATTATCTGCAGCTTGGCGACTTTGTCTTGACAAAGTCGTTTCAACGAACCAGTTCCCGGGCACCCCGTTGGCGTGGACCGGAGCAAGTCCTCTTGGCTACCATAACTGCGGTACAAGTGACCAACCAAAAGAATTGGGTGCATGCTACCCACTGTCGTAAAGATCCGCATGCCTTTTGAGCCCAGCTGTGTTGAAAGATCACAGCGACATCCTAGTCATCGACAAAGGACGAGCTGTATCACCTGAAAGATCTTAGGAAGTCTTCCTGGACCACATGATCCTTGGTACATCTAGATATCTGATTTGATCCAGGAAGAAAGACATTTCATTGCATGAAAGACTGTTTGAGCCACTGTCCTGGGTGGTTAAAGACGGACTACAAAGGGGGGTAAGCCTATTATTGACTACTCGTCTCAACGTTAGTGAAGAAACCAACGCCAGGACCTTAGGGCACCATATGTTTTGTAATTTACAGACTAAATGAACATGCCTGAGGAGAAGAAATTGAATGCTGTAAAAATCTGTAGTAAAAGCACAATGTTCATCACTGGACTAACTTTGACAACTTATCAATGCTTGTAGAGGAAGTAGCTCCAGCTCAAAACTTATTGACTGCTACTACTCCTGTCCCCACCGAACATTATTTTACTCTTCCCTATCATGAACAAATGCACCAAATGTTGTATCTAAGTAACACTTTCATACAAATGTTGCATCATACTCATAATGCTACGAACATTAACAAGTGCTGGGTTTGTGGAATGATGCCAGCACATCAGAATAAGGGAGGAACACCTTTCATTCCCTTGCAATTCTCACATAATGGCTCCTGTAGAGCCTGGTTCACACTGTTATGGGCCTCTGAAATTGCGAATATCACTCTAGCTGACGTAGGAGGACTTGATGCAAAGCTTAATAAAGTTTGTTACCCCGATGAGGAAGGGGACCCACAAGCCAAAGGAACTGTATGGGAAATGGAGGAATATCGCAAAGGAAATTCCTCCACACGTTATGTTTTCCCCCACATTCGAACGGCCAAGGGTAACAGGTCTTTTGTTATCGCTGTTACTAGAGCCTGAGCAAATCTTTGTGTGACCAGTTTTGGTAGTATCCCAGTGGGAAAAAGTGACTGTACCACAGTATTTAACATTACTGGAACGAATAGCAGTTTTCTATCCTCACACAACACTTTTCATTTGTGGGAGTAAAAACTACTATCATCTACCAATCGGATGGTCCGGAACATGCTATGTGTCCTTTTTGCTTCCTCCTGTGTTCCTGGCACCTGCATCTTATCAAAGATCAAAAACTGTTTAATGACATTTCCTTGAACCGATTCAAAAGAACTATAAATAATGATGAAATGGATCAAACTGACACTGCATTACAGCAATATGTTGACTTTAATTTGAGACTCTCTTTGTTGGTGCAGCTTTGAATAGCAGGAAAATCAGGCGCTTAACCCGTGTAGTGGAGGCTGTGACTAATCAGACCGCAATGGAAATATTACGGAAGAACTCCAAATTACGAGAATTGTAACGTTACAAAACGAATGGTGCTAGACGTGCTTCTACCTGATCGTGGTGGAGCAGGTCGCAAATATTGGTAGTAGTGGTTGTGTCTTTATCCCTGACCACGCCCCTTCTGCTTATGATGCCATTTCCAAAATGCATAAAATAGCCACTGAGATACATGAAGATTCAGGAACATGGACTTGGGCTGGATGGTTCTGGAGCGTATTTTCTGTATGGGGATTGAAAATACTATCGGCCTTGTAGAACAAGTTACTTACCTTCGGTAACGATATTGAATATGCTACTTACCAGTATGCATCTGTTCTTGGCATGTAGGGCTGCTGACATTCATATCTGTGCATAGATCGCCGCCTAGTGTTGGGTCCGGATGTTTGCACATTGTTGTCCTGGAAGAGTCTTCGAAGTATCCTGAGATGGGTGACTCCTCCCCTGGACCATAGTGCGCATGGGCATCCTCTCCATCCCCAGATTGTTTTTCGCCATTGTGGCAGTGATGGAGTAGATACAGGAAGTGATGACCATGCTATACAGTAATTCTGAGAGCTGCAGTTGCGACAGGCGCCGGGGAGGAGGGTGGGCGATATGAATGTCAGCAGCCCTACATGCCAAGAACAGATGCATACTGGTAAGTAGCATATTCAGTTCGAGGCATGTGGGCTGCTGAATTCATATCTGTGCATAGAATACACAGCAGTACCTCCTATTAGCGGCGGCTACCCGTGCCAGCTGCAGCAGTCTGAAAAAGAGTTTGGAGAACAGCCTGTCCTACAGCTGCCTGCTGTTTTGAGTGTACATCTACACAGTAGTGTTTGGTAAATGTATGTATAGTGGACCATGTGGCTGCTCTACATATTTCTTGTAAAGGAATGTTTCCCAGGAAAGCCATGGACGCCCCTAACTTCCGTGTTGAGTGGGCTCGTGGTGGAATCGTTAATGTGAGTTTAGCTTTTTGATAACAAATTTGGATACATTTAACGATCCATCTGGCTATACCTGTTTTGGAAATGGCGTTGCCTTTGTGTTGTGGAGAGAAGGCAACGAAGAGTTGTTTAGTCTTCCTAAAGGCTTTAGTCCTGTCCATATAGTACATGAGGGCCCTTTTTACATCTAGTGTGTGGAGCATCCTTTCAGCGACATTTTGTGGGTTCTGAAAGAAAACAGGCAGTTCAATGGTTTGGTTCATGTGGAACTGCGATATTACTTTAGGCATGAATTTGGGGTTGGTACGTAGTACGACCCGGTTTGCGTGAACTTGTATAAATGGCTCCTGAATGGTTAGTGCCTGGAGTTCACGAACTCTTCTTAAGGAAGTGATGGCAACCAGGAAAGCCACTTTCCAGGTGAGGAATTGAATCTCACAAGAATGGAGAGGTTCAAAGGGTGGACCCATTAGTCTGGTGAGGACCAAGTTGAGGTTCCACACCGGTGCTGGGGGGTGCCTTGGAGGAATCACCCGTTTAAGTCCTTCCAAGAAGGCTTTAATGGCAGGCACAAAAAACAACGTAAGAGTGTATATAGAAAGAGGTACAACCGGCTGGTTGGACTCTAAAATAAAGCTCTGAGTGTTAGTGAGACAAAATCAATCTGATATTAAAATAAAACCCTCACTCACCAACATAGTTGGTGACATGCTTCATCATGGGGTTTTGCCAGTGGTGCCTTGTGCGCCTCTGGTGTGCTTCGACGCCTTTAGTATAGCGGAGCAGCTGTATTCAGATTAGAAAGTGTAGTGTGTGATAAATCAAGAGTGAGTTAAAAGTCATATGGCGTCAGCCAGAAAATTTTAATGATGGCGTCATATGAACAAATTAAAAAGGTGGTGGATATCAATTCCTGAACTTTAAATTGGTCAGGTCAATCCTGCTTATGATCAAATGGTCAACATGTTTCAGCTTATTGTTGTGTTTCACCAAGCTTTCATCAGGACCTAATCATGAGAAAAAACACCTTGGCGGTATAAGCACGCTAAGGCTTATCCAAACCTCAGGTGTGGTTGAACCGATACACTCACGGTTACATCAGGGGTCTTCCGCTAATTCGAGGGCAACCTCGTCTGTGTAAATGAAGATGAGGAAGTGCTCCTTGGGCAAACGAACGGGTGGCGGGACTACAGAACAAATCGTCCAAGTCCTCAGCCAGGCAAATTCACCTACATATGACCGCCGAGCCCGGCGGTCATATGTAGGTGAACCCGTTCCTCATTTACACAGACGAGGTTGCCCTCGAATTAGCGGAAGACCCCTGATGTAACCGTGAGTGTATCGGTTCAACCACACCTGAGGTTTGGATAAGCCTTAGCGTGCTTATACCGCCAAGGTGTTTTTTCTCATGATTAGGTCCTGATGAAAGCTTGGTGAAACACAACAATAAGCTGAAACATGTTGACCATTTGATCATAAGCAGGATTGACCTGACCAATTTAAAGTTCAGGAATTGATATCCACCACCTTTTTAATTTGTTCATATGACGCCATCATTAAAATTTTCTGGCTGACGCCATATGACTTTTAACTCACTCTTGATTTATCACACACCACACTTTCTAATCTGAATACAGCTGCTCCGCTATACTAAAGGCGTCGAAGCACACCAGAGGCGCACAAGGCACCACTGGCAAAACCCCATGATGAAGCATGTCACCAACTATGTTGGTGAGTGAGGGTTTTATTTTAATATCAGATTGATTTTGTCTCACTAACACTCAGAGCTTTATTTTAGAGTCCAACCAGCCGGTTGTACCTCTTTCTATATACACTCTTACGTTGTTTTTTGTACTTAACTCGGGGGAATAAGAGTGTAACTCTACCCTCTCTCTCTTGTTGTTCCTAATTTAATGGCAGGCACTCTGAATAAAGAGAGGTGCTGCCTGTTTTGGAGATAGGCTGCTATTGCTGTTAAATGGACACGTATTGAGGTGTATGCCAGATTGCATCGGTATAGGTGTAATAGATAGCAAATTATGTTCTGAATAGATGCGTCTAGCGGGTTAATGCGATTGTTGTTGCAATAAATGACGAACCGCTTCCATTTGGCTGCATAGCAAGCTCTGGTAGTGGGTCTCCTAGCTTCCTTGATGATCTCCATGCAGTCAGGTGGCAGGTTTAGGTAGCCAAACTCTAGGACTTCAGGAGCCAGATTGCCAGGTTCAGCTGCTGCGGATCTGGGTGCTGAATTTCTCCATGGTTCTGCGTCAAAAGCGCGGGTTTGATCCGCAGCCTTTGATGCGGCACCACGGAAAGTTCCAGAAAGGTGGTGTACCATGGCTGGCGAGCCCATGTTGGAGCAATCAGGATGAGTGTCAGTGAGTGCTGTCGCAGTTTGCGTGCCACCAGCGGAATCAGTGGCGCTGGGGGAAAAGCGTACGCAAATCTGCCGGACCAGTTCATCCATATCGCATTGCCCTGCGACTGTGGATGTGGGAACCTGGCGGCAAAGCTTTGGCATTTTGCGTTTTCCCTTGTGGCGAATAGGTCTATCTCTGGATGACCCCACTGCTGGAAGTACGGTTGGAGTACTGATGGGTGTAACTCCCACTCGTGCATTTGGTGGCTGTGTCTGCTGAGCAGATCCGCCATCTGGTTGTCCTTGCCCGGGAGGTGTTCCGCCATGAGGAATATGTTCCTCTGAATGGCCCACTTCCACATGCTCTGAGCCAGCTGAGACAACTGTGGAGAGTGTGTTCCTCCCTGCTTCTGTATGTAGTACATGGCAGTCATGTTGTCCGTCCGGATCAACACGACTTTGTTGCACAGGTGTACTTTGAATGCCTTCATGGCTAGGAAGATTGCCATCAGTTCCAGAAGGTTGATGTGCATCTTCTTTTATTGTGTAGTCCATAGTCCCTGCACTGTGTAATTGAGTACATGAGCTCCCCATCCCTGGAGAGACGCGTCCGCTGTCAGTATTATTTGTGGAACAGGCTCTTGGAACGGTCGGCCCTTGCAAAGGTTTTGTGGATTCCACCAATGCAGAGAGTTGTATGCCCGACCGCTTACCAACACTAGGTCTTTCAATTGTCCTTGAGCCTGATTCCACTGACGTGCTAAGCACTCCTGAAGCGGGCGCATATGTAGTCTCGCGTGTGGGACTATGAAGATGCAGGAGGCCATCATGCCTATCAACTGCATGAACACCCGCGCTGGAAGGGAGTGTTGAGGTTTGAATTTTGAGATCAGCAATAGCATGCTGTTGATTCTCACTAAAGTTGGCTGAGCTGTGGCCGCCAGAGTGTTGATTGTCGCGCCTAAGTACTGTTGTACGTGCGCAGGTTGGAGACTTGATTTTGGGTAATTTAGTGAGAATCCCAGATCGTGAAGAAGGTGAATGGTGTGGGACATGTGGGTGGCACATTGTTGTGCTGACTTGGCCTGAACTAGCCAGTCGTCCAAATAAGGGAAGACGTGAATACTTTGTCTTCGCAGATGCGCGGCCACCGTTGCCAGGCACTTGGTAAATACCCTGGGTGCTGTTACTCCGAATGGGAGAACTTTGAATTGATAGTGATTCCCTTGAATAGTGAATCTGAGGTATTTCCTGTGTGAAGGGTGTATTGGTATATGGAAGTATGCATCCTTCAGGTCTAGCGTAGCTAGGAAATCCCCTTGACTGAGTAGTGGGAGAACCTGTTGGAGGGTGAGCATATGGAAATGCTCCGATAGTATATATAGGTTTAGGGGTCGCAGGTCTAGGATAGGTCTGCGCGACCCGTCCTTTTTTGGGATTAAGAAGTACAGAGAGTACACCCCTGTGCCCTGCTGGGCGATGGGCACTACTTCTATGGCCCCTTTTGCGAGCATAGCAAGCACTTCTTGCTGGAGTAAATGTAAGTGTTCGGCTGACATAGGACGGTGCTTTGGTGGTATGTTGGGTGGAGTGGAAGTTAGTTCCAGACAGTACCCATGTTGAATGATGTCCCTGACCCACCTGTCCGTGGTGATGTTCTTCCATGCGGACAGGAACAGCTGGAGTCGTCCCCCGACAGGTGTTAGGTGGTCGGGGGGTAGGGAGAGGGCGTCACTGTTTGTTCTTTGGGGAGGACCTGGTGTTGCCATATCCACGTCCCCTGCCCTTGGTGCTGGATCCACGATATCCACCCCTGTTGTTTTTGTCGTAGGTGGTTTGTGTGCCACCTTTAGCATACTGTTGTTGTGACCCCTGACCCCTTGACGTTCCCCTATTTCCAGTGCGACGAAAGGAGCCACTACGGAATTGTTGGGTTTGTAGCGCCCCCATAGATTTGGCAGTATCTGTGTCTTTTTTTATTTTCTCTAGGGTAATGTCAACGTCTGGGCCAAATAAAAATTCTGTGTTAACAGGTAAGTTGAGGATATTGTTTTGGATCTCGGGTTTAAAGCCTGAGATGCGTAACCAGGCATGGCGTCGCAGCATGACACTTGTGTTGATTGCCCTGGCCGCTGTGTCAGCTGCGTCTAGGGCGCATTTTATGGACGCATTAGTGAGGAGTTGTCCTTCTCTAATAAGGAGTTTGGCTGACTCTTTATACTCCTCTGGTAGATGTTGGAGCAGTGACTCTAGCGTGTCATAATGTGACCTGTCATAGCGTGCCAGGAGTGCCTGTGTATTGGCAATGCGCAGGATATTGGCTGCTTGCGCTGCAACACGTTTGCCCGATGTTTCAAGGACTTTTGACTCTTTGTCTGGGGGAGGAGCATCACCAGTTGTCTGTGAGTGGGCTCTTTTGCGAGCGTTGGCAACCACCATAGAGTCTAATGGCAACTGACCCCTAATGTATTTAGGGTCACCCGGTGCAGGCTTATATTTCTTTTCAATCCTGGGGTTTAACACCCGGGCCCTGGTGGTGTCCTTGAAAATTTCTTTGGCAGGCTTGAGAACCCCTTTAAGCATGGGCAGAGTCTTGACAGTCCTTTCTGAAGATGCGAAAGTGTCAAGTAGGAAGTCCTCCTCAATGGCGTCAGAATGCAGCTCCACCCCATGATGAGCAGCAGCCCGTTCGATAAGGGCATTAAATGCGGCCGTGTCCTCCGTAGGAGACGTTTTAACATTATAGAGTTGCGCATCCTGAGCATGTGGCATGACACTTTGGTGGGGTCATCCCATGCCTGATCAGGATCTTGTGTTTCATCTGGACTGCGTCCCCGGGGTATATGGTATCGTCCCCACCATATTCCTGCATCGGGTCCGATTCAGAAGGGGTAGGAGAAAAGGACTGCGGATCTAGTTGGAGGGGATGGAAGTGTTCTTGTAGAACTGGTTCCTGCTCCGCCGGTAGCTTGCGTTTAAGAGGGATTTTGTATGGCACCTCTTCCCTGACTGGCGTTATTTTGCGCTTGTGTAGCATTAGCCTGCCAGTGTCGGCGTCGATAAATTGTGGCCCTGAAGAGTCTTGTTCTGTTAGGCCAGAGGTGGTGGACTGTGTGTTGAGGACACGTGTCCGAATTTGAAAGAGTTTCGGTGCCGATGTTGGTGGCAGCCCAAAGGTAATGTTGGTGGGCTCCGAGTGCACTCTACAGGGTGAGGCAGTGTCGGGATCCGAGGTAGAGTGGAGGGCTACCCGGTCCCGGATGTGTTGTAGAGATGCAGAGACCTGCTGCACAGCAAACTGAGATGGTGGTTTGGTGGGCATCTTGGTAGGTGGCATGGAGGCCGACCCCGACTTTTTTGTTGGAAGGGGGTCACTGGTTTGAAGCGAGGGATCGATAGTCGAGGACTTCTTCGGCATCGGTGCTTTAGGCGTCGACGTAGCCGAGGCGGCCATTTTGACTGCAGAGGTTTCAGGCTTCGGTGTCGGCGCCGAAGGTGCCGGTGCCTTGTGGTGCCAGAGGGCGCGTTTCTTTTGTGCGTCGACCGCGTCTGCTGCGGTGAGCTCGGCGCCGAAGTCTTTCTGTACGCGTTCGGAGCCGACAACTTTTTTCTGCGTCGGCGCCGGGGCAGTGGACTGTTTCGACGCCTTTGATCCGACCACCACCAGTTTCGCTTTCGGTTTTGAAGGGACTGGAGCGATGTATGTTTTCGGGTTTAACAACCCGGTCGTCTTTGGTAATAGTGGCTCTTGTATAGTGTCCGATGCCGGGCCGGAAGGCGGGGCCGAGGAACCATGGATTAGGTCTTGGGTAAGGCCCGAAGGCGATCCCTCGACCGGAGCCTGACGACGATGTACAATTTCGGCCTCCGTTTCGACGGATTGGCCTAGCTCCTCGGGAGAGCTGTCTTCTTCAGCCCCGTAGGCTTCGTCGAAGTCCCCTACCTCGTCGACGGCTTCTTCACGTTGAAAGAGCTCTTCGTCATCGTCGTCCGATCGGGAACCATGCTCTGAAGCGGGGCTAGACACTATTTCTTCCACGCTCTCGGCGTCCTCGTCCTCGGTGCTGAATATGTTGGTGGGTGCGGGCGCTGAGTGCTGCGCCTCGAGCCTCACCACCCGTCGGTTCCGTAGAGTTTTCTTGGATCGGAACCGCGCGCAGGCCATGCATTTCGATTCGTCGTGATCCGGCGAGAGACATTTGTTACAGACTGGGTGGACGTCGATGTGAGGGTACTTGGTGTGGCACAACGGACACCTCTTGAACGGAGTTCTCGATTCCATCGTCAATCGAGCGTCGAAGTTTGGAACAATTCGGTCCGAAAGTCGGAAGAGGGTGTGGAGCACTAGAACTAGTAGTCGACACCGAACGGTAACTGTACCGACGAAACTATAGGCCTTTTGGCCTAAAACTAAGTATTCCGAAGTTGAGCTAAGATAGTTGCATCCGAACCCAATGGCATGCCCATGCGCACTATGGTCCAGGGGAGGAGTCACCCATCTCAGGATACTTCACAGGATACACAATGTGCAATCATCCGGACCCAACACTAGGCGGCGATCTATGCACAGATATGAATTCAGCAGCCCACATGCCTCGAACATCTGTAAGAAACATTAGTTAGTTAGATAGATAGATTACTCACCTTAGAATATCCCCAGGCGTCAGGCTGGATCCGGAAAGATTTTTCGTCAGCAATACCCTTGCGCGTCGCTAGGCGGCGTCAGCGGCTCCGCGTCCGTCGTCGGCATGATAGCCGGGATGACTGAGTACTTAGACGCCGCCCTCACGTCAGTTCTTGTACATAGCTTTCCGCGCCAGGAACGCAGAGCCATGCAAGAGACCGACACTGGTGCCAAAAAATTCTAGGGCCCTGGAAGGGATGACCTCAACCCTAGATATCAGTTCGCAGAACGGGGAGGATGGGTGGGTCGGTGAGGAATCTAACTAACTAATGTTTCTTACAGATACATCGTTACCGAAGGTAAGTAACTTGTTCATCTGAAAGAAACACGTTAGTTAGATTCCTCACCTTAGAATAGATACCCCAGCAATACCAACCCCGGTGGTGGGTCTGCGAACCAAGATCATACCAGAAAGTCATGGAGAACAGAACGGTTAAAGAAGCAGTCTCTCTAGACTTCGCTGTCCCGGCAGTAATGCTTGGTAAACGTGTGCAGCGAGGCCCACGTAGCTGCCTCACAGATGTCATGCAAGGAAACTCCCCATCCCAAAGCAGTAGTGGCTGCCATTGCCCTGGTAGAATGGGCGCGCAGCCCCACCGGAGGCTCCTTTTTAGCCAAAGAATAACAAGCCTTTATGCACAGAATGACCCACCGAGCCATGGTCCGCTTGTGCACGGGCCGACCTTTCTTGGCGCCCACATAGCCAACAAAGAGCTGGTCATCCACCCGGAACTGTTGTGTGCGGTTCAGGTAGAATGAGAGCTCACATTTTGGGTCCAGACGGTGGAGCCTCTCTTGCTCTTTAGAGGGATGCAGAGGCGGAAAGAAGGTGGGCAAAGTGATGGTCTGCCCGATATGAAAGGCAGTGACAACCTTCGGCAGAAAAGATGGACGAGTTCTTAGAACCGCTTTGTCCGGATTGACAGAGAGAAAAGGAGGTTTAGATGAAAGAGCCTGGAGCTCACTCACTCTTCTGGCAGAGGTGATGGCCACCAGGAAAGCGGTCTTTAAAGGGAGAAGACGAAGAGGACAGTTGTGAAGTAGCTCAAAGGGAGCACACATCAGATATGTCAGAACCAGATTCATGTCCCACTGAGGCTTTATGAATGGAACAGGAGGGAAAAAATGAATAATGCCTTTCAAGAATCTATTTACAACTGGGGACTTGAAAAGGGATGGTTGACCTGGAGGCTGTAAAAAGGCTGAAATGGCCGAAAGATAGCCCTTGATAGTGCCCAGGGCAGAGACCTGCTGGGCCAAAGCAAGGAGGAATAGAAGGACCTCTGAAAGAGGAGCAGAAAGGGGATCCACAGCCTTTGCTGTGCACCATGCCACAAACTTATTCTACCTTCAGGCGTATACCGTCTTGATGGAGGGACGCCTGGCTGCCAAGATTACATCACTAACTTCGGGAGGTAGGTCAAAAGACGTCAACTGCCGCCGCTCAATCTCCACGGAAGGAGGTGGAGGCTGGACAGGTTTGGGTGGAGGACCGTCCCCTGGTGCTGCGACAGAAGATCCTCCTGAAGATGCAGTCGGATCGGGGGATCGAGAGCCATGCCGAGCAGCTCGGGATACCATACTCTTCGAGCCCAGTCTGGAGCCACAAGAATGACTTGGGCCCGGTCGCGCTTGATCTTCTTCAGCACTCTGGGCAGAAGTGGTATAGGCAGAAAGGCGTATAGTAGAGAGCAACTCCACTCGTGACGAAAAGCGAGTGCCACCTTGGAAATTCCAATATGCAGAATTGCTGACATTGCAAGTTCTCTTCTGCGGCGAATAGATCTAATCAAGGCTCTCCCCACTGCTGAAAGACGTTGCGCCACATCCGAGTTCAGACGCCATTCGTGATCCATCATGCACTGGCGGCTGAATTCGTCCACCCTGGCATTCAGAGAACCTGCCAGGTGTTAAACCACCAGGGAAATGCCCTGATGTTCCAGGCATGTCCAGAGGCGCAGAGCCTCCTGACATGGGGTCCACGACCCCACCCCGCCTTCCTTGTTGCAGTACCACATGGCGGTGGTGTTGTCTGTGAACACCTGCACTACTCTCCCATTGACAGAGGGAAGGAATGCCTTCAGTGCAAGTCAGATTGCCCGAAGCTCCAGAAGGTGGATATGGAACCAGGACTCCACCGGAGATCCAGAGTCCTCTGATCTCCACCTCTCCCAGGTGGCCACCGCATCCCAGAAGAGACGCGTCCATCACAACTGTGTGTTCCGGCTGGTGAAGGGAGAGGGATCTGTCATTGACCCAATCGCGATTCGGGAGCCACCACTGCAGTTGTCGTGCAGTGCCCTCCGAGATTTGGACGTGATCGGACAGGTTGCCCTGATGCTGTGCCCACTGGAACTTCAGGTCCCACTGCAGAGCCCGCATATGCCATCTGGCATGATCCACTAACAGGATGCAGGAGGCCATCAGGCCCAGTAGCCGGGATAGAGGCTGAAAGATTGGAATCGTCGCCTGAATATCCCGGACTCGCTGCTCGGGAGGATAAACCCGAAACTGCGCCGAGTCCAGACCCGCTCCGATGAAGAGGCACTTCTGAGAGGGAATCCGGTGCGACTTCGGCACGTTGATGGAGAACCCCAGCAAATGCAGGAGGTCAGCCGTAGCCTGGAGGTGGGAGACGACTGCCTGGGGCGAGTTCGCCTTAAACAACCAGTCGTCGAGATGGGGGAGGTCTGGAACCCCTGATCTGCGCAGATGAGCTGCGACAGCCGCCATCACTTTTGTTAACACCCGAAGGACGCTGGTAAGGCCAAAGGGGAGTACAGTGAACTGAAAGTGCTCATGGCCTACCGTGAACCGCAGTTAATGCCGGTGGGCCAGCAGGTAGGGGATATGAAAGTAAGCGTCCTGCAAGTCCAACGCTACCATCCACACTTGCGTGTCTAGGGCAGACAAGACCTGAGCAAGTGTGAGCATCTTGAACTTCTCCTTCCGGAAGAAGCGATTGACATTCCGAAGGTCTAAGATAGGACGCAGGGCCTTGTCCTTCTTTGGGACCAGAAAGTAGTGGGAATAACAACCACAACCTACTTCTGTCCCAGGAACGCGCTCAATGGCCCCCTAGGCCAAGAGGGCCGTGATTTCCTGTTGAAGAAGCACAAGATGGTCCCCCGACATGCGCTGGTAATGAGGTAGCATGGCTGGAGGGGAAGTCTCGAAGGGGAGGGAATAGCCACTTCGGACAATTTGCAGCACCCACTTGTCCGATGTGATGCTTGCGCCAGTGGAGGAGATAATGGCGAATTCTGCTGCCCACTGGCGTTTGATGGGCTTGAAAGGTCGGACTAGGAAGGCTTTGCAGTGGATGCTGCGGGGTGGAGGTGGACTGACCTGCCTGCTGGCCCCCAGAACCGCCTCGACGGTTCCCACGTCCGCGGCAGCGCTGAGAATGCTGCTGTGCAGGCCTGTGGCTCTGGAACGAACATGCTGGGGCACCCCTTCCGTGGCCACGAAAAGAGCGAAAAGCAGAAGCCGGAGGAGGGAGAGTGGCCGACAGGCCCAAGGACTTGGCCGTAGCCCGCGAGTCCTTAAAACGCTCCAACGCACTAACTGCCTTATTGCCAAAAAGGCGAATGTTATCAAAAGGCATGTCCATCAAGGTGTTCTGGACATCCCCGAGAAGCCAGCTGTCCTCAGCCAGGCGTGGCGCCGAAGCGCCACCGTCGTGGAAATCGCCCTGCTCAGCGAGTCTGCGGTATCCAGCCCACAACGAGTAGTGAACTTTGCTGCTTCTCTGCTAACTACTATAGCTTGGAAGAGTACTGTCTGTGCCTCCTCCGGACAGTTGGGCAGCACCTGCTTTACCGTATCCCACAGAGAGTGGGAATAACGGCCAATGAGGCATGCGGTGTTCACCGACTGCAGCCCTAAGCTGGCAGATGAAAACCGCTTCTTGCCAAGCTGCTCCAGCTTCTTGGATTCCCTATCCGGAGGTGCGGAAGGAAACGCGCTCTGGGAAGCAGAGGCTAGGACAACCAAGCTCTCGGGAGTGGGGTGTTGAGAGCAAGAGGGGGGGGGGGGGGGTCACTAAGAGCTAGTGGATGGCAGGAGGCCACGTTCCTGTCCACAGGAGCTCCTGTGTTGGGCCTGGACCAAGTGCCCAAAAGGACGTCAGAAAGTTAGTCATTAAAGGTTGCCGCCGGTTGAATCACTTCTGTCAGGAGGTTAGTCCTGACTGCCACTCTAGGGAGTTAGAGGTGGAGGGCCTCAGCTGCCCTACGTACTACCATTGCGTAACGGGCTTCCTCCTCCGTAGCCACGGTAGGAGGAGACAACATGCCAAGGCCAGGTGAGGTGTCAAGACCACTGGTATCCCCCAAATACTCTACCCAGTCCGGATCATAATCACACTATTGTGTGAGAGGGTCCTCAGACCCCTCCCAGTCCTCCCCTTCCTCCGAAGTCTGCGAAACAGGCTGAAAATAAAGAGGAGGACGGACATAGGGGAAAAAGGCCCTCATCGGCGTCGGAATCGGCGCAAAGTGGCACCGATCCGGCACCATGTCCGGTTCAGGGCTGAAACTGGGGACGACGTAGTCCCAAGGGCGACTACGGAGGTGGTGCCAGTGGGGTCGACGTCGGTGGAGGTGTTATAAGGTCAACTGGCGTCCGCCGGGGTCCGCTCCCGGGAGGTCCTGCGGCACCAGGGCCGGAGCTGCCGGCGACGCTGAGGCGGGAGCCGCCAGCGATGGAAGGACAGGACCTCCAATCGGGCCCGTAGGTGCACCAACGGGGCCAGACGGCCCAAAGAGGCGGGCCATGGCAGCAATAAACTCGTGCACCTGAGCAGTGGGGTTTGGCACCACCCGCACCCTCAGCTGCGACGGGAAGTCGAGGAGCAACGACGCTTCGACTTTTTTGGAATGCTTCGACTTACCTGACCCAGAGTGCGAAGACTTCCATCCAGAGGAACGATGGTGACTGCTCTGCGACCGGTCCCTCGACCTCCCACGGGACCGGGACACTGAGCGGCGCGGAGCCGACTGCTGGACTTCAGCAACTTTCAGGACCGCTCCCATAAAGTAGTCGGGGGCACGACTTGGAGTTGTGGTCGCGCCCCAGGCAGTAGAGACACACGCGGTGTGGGTCCGTCACCAACATCATGCGGTGACAGTCCCCACAGCTCTTAGAGCCGGCCATCCCTACGACACCAGGAGACGATTGACTCGAAGAAATTGAGACAAAAGATCTTGAAAAAACTCAGTCAAAAAGTGAATGGGGGTACTTGCTCTTCCCGGATCTGCACTTGCTGGCGCGGAAAAAGAAAGAACTGACGTCAATGCGTGGGCGCGTCTAAGTAGCTCCAGAGGTGTCATTCCAGCGCCAATGACTCACGCGGAACCGCACTACGACGCCTACCGACAAGCAGGGGTAATGCTGACGAAAACTTTCTGGATCCAGTCTGACGCCTGGGGGTAATTAATTCTAAGGTAATGAATCTATCACCAAGTGTTTCTTTCAGATCATAATTATAGCTATTCTCTTGTCTTGTTGTTTATGTATCCAATGTAGGCCAAAACAAATGTAAAAAATGTAAATGCCCATTCAGCAATACACCGAGAAGTCAGCGATAAGATGCTGATTGATATACATGACATTTATCGTACCCCTTTAGAAGCATAAGAAAATGTTTTAGCTTATGCCAAAAGGGAAGTCTGTGAAAAACGTACAATATTTTACTTGGCATAAGCAACAGCCAATTTGGCTGCGATGTCCATTTAGTTTCCTTCGTAATTCTCCCGTCCTGTGCTGCTCGTCTTTTTCTGCCTGTGCTATTTTAGTTGACTCCCTGACTCAGCTAAAAGCAATGTACGTGCTGAGAATTTGTAGTTGTCAGAACACCAGGTCTCAGATGTTAACTGAGAATCATTTACTGCTACAATAAGCACTCCTGCTCCCCCTCCCACTTTGCGGACCATGTGGGTTTTCATCTATCCTTCTTTGCTGAAAACTATTCCTAAAACTTGTTCTCCCTATTTCTGTTCACATGCTTACAATGCACAAAACGTGTATATCAAAGACGTGTGTTCTGTGAATTCAGGGTACTACCTCAGGCAGCACGAGAGTGCTTTGTGGATGTGGTCCCACTCATGAGCGAATAATAAACTTATTATTATTTATTTCCAACTCCAGTGCCGATCTCTATTTTGTTGGTCTTTGAACCCGTGGACAAAAGGGTGACCATGCACCTGTGTACCCCTAAAAAGGTACAATTCCACAGATTCATAAACAGTTTGTTGATCAGCTGGTTGCAAATGTTTTTGCTGATGGAGGTAGACATGGTTTCCGTATATGAAACATTTTGGCAGAATTTAGCTCAAATATTCCTCCGTGCATTTCCTTTGCTCTGAAGGAATTTCCATTTTAATAAAAGTCATACTCCACCAAAAAAAGAAATACAAATACTCATTTCTCTTCAAAACAATTTTTCACCCCTTTTCGGTTTTAACACTTTCATCAGCAGTCCTAAAACACATTACAATATTCCTTTTACCAAAATTCCTAATGGCCTTAAAGCTAATCTTCCTCTTTAAATCTGCCTGACTGCAAAAGAGAACCAGGGAGCAGGAGATGGTTAACAGCAGTTAGCCAATACAAATCTTAGCTTTTCTAATAGTGGCATGAGATTTCTGCAAGAAACAAAAAAAATCTTAGGATTCTCTAGAAGGCCATATTGTTTCAATATAAAAGTACTTTTCATAAAAATATATTTACTGTACTCACCGCCTGTAGAATGGCTTTACTGTGCCTTCGAGAAAGCATTTCCAGTGCAGTTAATGCCTGCTCTGCAACGTCAATACACTGAATAACTTGCAGCTATGAAGAACAACAATTGAAGGCATTGAGTGCATTACAAAACATTTTATTCAAACACACCTTGAGTAACCAATCTTCAGAAAATCATTTTGAGTGTTTTATAACATGAAGAGTTTTAATATAATTATACAAGACCACAAATGTGTGTTCTGGTAAGGTGCATCTGGAAGGCAGAACAATGAGGCAAGCTTGAAATATATTAAACAGCAAAAGGGATAATGGCAAAAGTAAAAATGGTGGAGCTTCAAGTTAGGCACATTGATTTACTGACTTTCAGTTTGGCACCCAGAGAGACTAAAGATGAGGCGGAAAATTATTTGAACTGGTCATGGGGAGATCACTGTAAAGAGCATTCTAAAACATTGCTTGTAATGGTTTGACATTCATGGCACATACTGCAATTAAATTAAAAAGAACCACACTTAAGTTTGGAGGCTCAAGACTATCGGCAAAAGGGAGACTGAGAAGTGGGGACTAGTACATGTTCTGCTATGGCACCATTTGTTTCAAGATTATGCATCTACCAGAAATGCACCACAGGAGAAATGTAACTGCCAGATGTGACCAAGTTGAAAGAAACACAAGAAAGCAGCACCATTACAACATTAGAGTCCTTAAAATAAACGACTGACCTAGCAGAAAATGATTATTCGGTAGCCACACAATACATGTATAAAAATATTTTCCCAATGACACTGATCACAAGCATGTACAGTTTAAGCCATGCTGGAATTTCTTAATCCGAAATGCATTTCACAGAGGCACTGCTGTATTTTCTTCAAATTAGGTTTTCTTCATGCTATAGTAGATAACTTTTTCAGAATGTAGAGTAGAAACTAGTGTGTGGAATAAAAAAAGAATTTCATTCATAGCCGCCAAACGCTAAGTTGCTTGGAAACAGCGGGCGTCACCTATTAATATGTAGAACAGTCATTCATTAATTTCTCTTTACTTTGATTTCAGTAAAAAAACATAAAACACTCAGGACAAAACGGTAAATGAGTAAGTTAAAAAGACATCAGCGACCTTTATCCAACAGCACCATTTAAAAGCTTACAATATAAAAACAAGTACTTTCAGATGATTGCATTTGTAAGTATGTAAAGGGCAGCCTGGTGTCAGTAAAATTCATCTTTTAAAATGATTCATCTTGTGTAAAATGAACTTGGTCCATGAATCAGCATAACAATGGTTTAAAAAAAATATGATGTAAGGCATTGGATCCTCATCTAAAAACAAATCAGAACCACGAGGTCCAAAGCTTTACACCTGGTATCACCCTCTTGGGAAGGCCAATAAGCAATGTACCAAATTTAGCCTGAACAAAGGTCTAAGAAATGTATTATCCAAATCAGTCAAACATCAGGCGAAGTTCAATCAACAAGGAGGTTTTCAATAATTTAGGTCACCTGTGCATGGGCGATGGCGGCAGGATATTGTCCTAGTCACAGGAGCCCCTGTGCTGGGTTTGAACCACATCCCCAGTAGAACATCAGTCAAGGCCTCATTAAAAAGCAGGAGGGGCTCAGAGGACGAGACACCTTGCTGTAGGGCCTCCGTCAAGGTGATCATCTTGACTGCCACAGAAAGGGAGCTGAAGTTTCAGGACCTCAGCTGCCCTTCACCCCACCATAGCAAATGAAGTTCCCTCCTCCATAGGCACAGTAGGCTGGGCAAAGCAAACAGAAATCTGGAAAAGTATCTAGTCCACTGACCTCACCTAATTCCTCATATCAGTCCATTTCTTGCTCTGGCTAGTGTTGCAAAGGGCCCAGCGGCCCCGCCAATCTTCCTAGCCCTTCAAAATAAGGTTGAGGAAACTACCTAGGACCCAAGGGTGCTGTTTGCGCCGATCGGGCTCTGGGTCGTTGGGGATGTGAATGGGGCTGGCACCGCCAGTGGGCACCAGGAGTCTCGGCGTAGAGGCCAGCTCGCAGTGGCATGACCAGCATCAGCCTAGATCCACTACTAGATCCATTGGGGGGTGGGAGGGGTCGTCATAGGAGCAGCCGGCATGGAACCAGATGGAGCTCCCTCTGAGCCTCCGGGGCCCTAAGGCATGTCCGGAAAGTCAGGCTGCCCAAATATGAGGCACATGGCATCATAAAATTCCTTGAGCTGGGCAGGGGTCGCTCTGGCACCTGGGAAGGCGGGAAGCGCAGAGCTGACGCAGGTGCAGGTTCAGCCAAACAAGGTCTGGAACGCTGAGACTACTCGGTCGTGTCGGCTTACCGACCAATGGGGAGAGGTTGAAGCATGCTTTAACTTCTTTTGTTTAGGCTTCTTACATGACCGGCTCGGAGACTGAATGAAAGGACGTAGATTTGGGGCTCCCAGAGCAGCGCCGGACCTTACCCTCGACCAAGAAAGAGAACAAGACCCTCGAGGCCTATAACGCAGTGCTAAACACGGGCCCCGAGCAGCTTTAGGGACCGCTCCCTTAAAGCTTTCAGAGCCATAGGCCGGCAGTCGAAGTAAGACTTCGAGTCGTGGTCGCGCTCCAGGCACGAAAGAAAAACCAGATGCGAGTCCGTGTATAACAAAGCACGGTGACAGGCACCACACAGCTTGAATCCAGAAGTCTTCTTGGACATCCTACACATCAAAAAAAACTATCAGACAACTGGTACAGAAAGAAAATAACTGATGTCCACACACAGAGGTGGTGTCTATATAGGTGACGTGGACATCACAACAGCAGAGATGATGCCGCTACGTCACGCGGAGCCAACCAACGCCACTGAACAGCGCCAAACAGTATTGCTCGATGAAAAATCTTCTGGATTCAGTCTGACGGCTGGGAAACGTAACCGTAAGGAATCTGCAGCTAGAGGTCTATTATATTTTGTAAAAATTCATATTTAAAAAAGTACCTACTTGATAACAAATTTATATAAAAATACACCAAACTTTTCTAAATTGGTCTCGAATTTATTCTTGAGTGACTGTCATTTATTGCCTCTGTGAGTACAAACTTATGGATAAGCCTAAACTGCTCAAATACACAACCCCAAAAGAAAGCCTTTATTGTTATCATTTTTACCTCTGTACACCAATAAGGATTGCCTTGACTCTTTACACGGTGTACCTCATTTTGGCCCACTATATAAAGAGCCGGCATCCTACACTTGTAACAGACAGAAAATTTAAAACAAAATGCTTTTGTGAAGATTTATAACTGGGACAGACAGCAGACCGCTTTGGCTTAAAATACCAGGTTTTTACTGTAGGTAATAGTGTGAGAAAGTGCCATCTTTCTTGCATGGTATGCCCCACTTTTTGCTGAATTGCTGAATGTACTTTGAGTGTGCCCTGGGCTCCTGCCAATCAGGTGCCCAGGGCCTATGTTCTTTCCCTAAACCCTAAAACCCAATTAGGCAAACCCTGGCCACATGTAAGCCCCTGGTAAATGGTACCCTAGGTACCCAGGGCCTTGTGACCAGGGAAGGCCTCTAAGGGCTGCAGCATATATTGTGCCACCCTTAGAGGCCCTGCACCCTAACACAAACACACTGCCCTTGCAGGCAGAGTGTCTTGGTACAGGACAAAACACAGTGAGCCATGCCCACAACCTACACTGCCCTGGCATACATCAGCCACCCCTCTAGCTGGGTGCCCTATGCCAGTGGTGTGGGCACAGAAGCATGAGCCCTGTGCCCCTGCAGTACCCAGGTCCATTCCTGGGCACTGCAAGTGCAGTGCTGCCATTTAAGAGTATATGGTGCTGGGAACTAGTCAATCACGAACTCCACAGCACCATGATGGCAACACTGAAGACTGAGAAGTTTGGTATCAAACTTCTCAGCACATTAAACCTGCACTGATGCCAGTGTGGGATGTAATGTACAATGCACGACAGAGATCATCTTAGAGATACCCCCTAAATCTAACCTACAATTCACATCTTGTCCGAGGGGCTGCCTAGGCTGCTACACAGCAGACATTTAGCTGGACCCCTGGGTAGAGAGCCATCCGCTCTCCTGGGCCTGCAACAATGCACATCCTGGGCGAGGTGCTAGGTCTCCTCCCGCAGGATGGGCAGGGGAAGCTTCAAAGGCATGCCGCCTTTGTGAGCTTCTCCAGGCCACTGGCTGTACTCAGCAACTGGCCCCTACCGGTTCTAAACCCCCACTCTGGCGGGAAGACTGGCCAAAAACCCCAAGGAAGGACAGGGGGTGTGCCAGCCTCTGCCAACCCCACCCCTCAGGTGGGGGAGGCGAAGTGAAGCACATCTCCGTGCTCTCGCCATCTTGAAGATGGGGAGCCCTGCCCAATCAGGACTAGGCCACTGCCCCCTCCCACAGGAGAGTGGCAGGATAGGGGGTGTACCCACCCCAGGGCAGGGACCCAGTGGTCCCTGCCCTTTACCTACCTGAAACGCCCCTAAATTTAGTATGTAGGGGCACCATGAACCTTCCTTCCTTAGATCCAGATTCCGAAAACAGCGAAGAAGATCAAGAAGAAAGAAGACCTGCTGTGCAGCTGCTAGCCCCGGAGGACTTGGCTACCTTGTGACTGAGTATCTGGGACTCCCACGAGCAGTGGTAATGCTCAAAGCAAGTAACTGACCCCTGGCATCAGCCAGGAACCGCGAACCCTGCACACTTTGCACCCACCAAGCCTGGCCTGTGCTGGAGTGGACAAAGACCATGAGGACGTCCCCCCGGCAACCGTGACCCGGAATCCAGCACCCAAGGACCCACCTCAACGCTCCTGACGCCGGCAGCCTCAGAACCAGGGACCCCCCCCCCGCCACCCAACTGCGATCAACAGAGGGTAAGATTTCCCGACACCAAAAGGCACCCCTACACCCGGCGCCCTGCGGCCCCCTGTGCCCGACTCCTGGGTACCTACCTATCCTCCAACTACCCAACTTACCTCTCGAAGTGGTGGTCACACCTGAAGAATCTTCGTCCCCGAGCTTGCAGCCCTTTGTTCGTTCTTGGGCTTCTCCATTGTAATCCACTGAGCGCCAGACCGCTCAAGAGCACCCTGCACCCAGCCGCCCGAGTGGCCCTTGCAGCGCCACTTCTACTCTAACCTACTTCCCCATTTGCCCTGAGCAAGTGACCAGGAGCCCAGCTCCCACAGCCGCATGGCCTGCTAGCCAGCAGCCAGCAGCCACCAACCACAGGCCCCCTGCCTCCCATAGGATAACATTGGGCCTAACTCACTCTGCACACAGCTGCCCCTCTGCCACCGAGGGTGTAACAACTATACTTACCTGACCCTGGGACACCCCAAGTCTATGCCCAGCACCTTAACTCTGCCAGTCGAGTACTTACCCAAAAGCCGATAACTCACTTTTCTTCCATAGGGTAACACTGGCTGGTTTCACTTGAAAATTATTCTAAGTGTGGAGTTTCTAAACTTTAAAATATTCACCTAAAATCAACCAAGTAACGAAATTGAAAATACTCACCTGCTATTAGGAGAGATCCCAGTGCTGGATCTTGGTGCCCAGCACTGACCCTAATTACAACCATACTTACCGCTAACTCAATTTTCTCCCATAGGAAACCATTGTGAGAAAGTGACTCTGTATATACTGTTCCTTAATAGGTACAGGGTGTACAGAGTCCACAGTCCCCCAGGGTTTGACAGAGGCTAAAGTTAGATATAACCTTACTCTCTAAAGTGGTAGCTTGGTCGAGCAGTAAGGCAGTATCAGAGGACAGTGTAAAGCATTTGTTGTAGACACTCAGTCAGCAAATGGTCTCACACACTCAATAGCTGAACTCTAGGCCAATGGTTTATATATAAAAAAATATATGCTTGTTTTATTTTAGAACCAACAATTGGATTTAAAATATACTTTCTCAGAATGAGATGTTTTATATAAATACTTTTACAATATGCAATTTACTTTTGTAAACAGGTACAAGTGGTTGCAATAGGCAACTCTATTTTAAACACAACAATGCATTGAGCTTAATGGAAATTTCAAGTTATTTGCAACAGATTACTTTTAGGATTACTTTTGGAATTCCAGGACTGGATCCTAGATTCAGTCCTGGGTCAGTACTTCGAATCAAGTGATGAAAGTCGACTTAATTACTGTAATGATTTTTAAACAATATTTAGCTATTTTAAAAGTTGACACTTAGAAAATATTTCAAAGAAAACAGTCAGTGATTCCCTATGGAAGAAAATTCAAGTTGCAGGAACAGTATGTTCTCGTTACTTTTGTAATCCAGTACTGGGTGCCTAGACTCAGTACTGGGACCTTTATCCAAAACAGGTAAGTAATTACGTTTTCAGATATTATATGTTTTTTAAAGAATATTTAAAGATTGCAGAAATTGACACAGAAGAAATTTCACAGAAAAACAATCAATGATTTCCTATGGAAGAAAATTGGGTTACGGGTAAGTACAGTTGTAAGTATTTTTCAGAGTCAGTGCTGGGCACCAAGATCCAGCACTGGGAGCTCACCTAAGAACAGGTGAGTAATTTCGTTTTCGTTACTCGGCTGATTTTTGGTGAATATTTTAAGATTTGAAAAGTCCACACTTAGAAGAAATTTCAGGAAAAAGCCAGTCAATGTTACCCTATGAGGAAAATAGAGTTATCGGTTTAAGGGTAAGTACTCGACTGGCAGAGTTGAGGTTCTGGGCATAGACTCTGGGGTCCCCCAGGGTCAGGTAGGTACAGTTGGTTCACCCTCAGCGACTCTAGGGCGGCCGGGTGCAGAGGGAGTTAGGCCCAATGTTATCCTATGAGGGATAGGGGGGCCTTGGTTGGTGGCTGCTGACTGGCAAGCCACGCGGCTGTGGGAGCTGGGCTCCTGGTCACTTTCTCAGGGCAAGTGGGGAAGTAGGTAGGTGTAGAGGTTGCACTGCCAGGGCCACTCGGGCGGCTGGGTGCAGGGTGCTTTTGAGCCTTCGGGCGCTCAATTGATTTCAATGGGAAATCTCCGGTTTAGAAAAAGACTGCAAACTCGGGGACGAGGATTCTTCAGGTGCCACCACCACTTCGAGAGGTAAGTTGGGTAGTTGGAGGTTAGGTAGGTACCCCGGGATTGGGCACAGGGGGCCGTGGGGCGCCGCGTGCAGGGGTGCCTTTTGGTGTCGGGAAATCCTACCCTCTGTTGATCGCGGTGGGGGGGCAACCTTGTTCTGAGGCTGCAGGCTTCTTCAGGAGTGTCGAGGGAGGTCCTTGGGTGCCGGACTCGGGGTCACAGTCGCTGTGGGGTCGTCCTCGTGGTCTTTGTTCACTCCGGCACTGGCCAGGCTTGGCTGGTGCAGAGTGTGCTGGGTTCGCGGTTCCGGGCTGCTGCCAGGGATTAGAGGTAGGTTTTGAGTAGAGCCTCTACTCATGGGAGTCCCAGGAGCTTAGAGCCAAAAGGTAGCCAGGTCCTCCAGGGTTTGTGAGGTTGCTGGCCACAAGAGATGCCGGGTTGGAGCAGGAGCAGGTTCGAGGGTTGACAGGCCGGTAGGGCTGGGGCCAAAGCAGTTGGTGTCTTCCTCTTCTTAGCAGCTGCAGTGCAGGTCTTTTTTCTTCTTGCTCTTCTTTGTAGTTTGGAATCTGCAGAAGGAAGGTTCAGGGTGCCCCTAAATACTAGATTTAGGGGTGTTACAGGTAGGTGAAGGGCAGGGACCAATGGGTCCCTGTCCTGGGGTGGGTACATTAAATCCCACACTGGCATCAGTGTGGGTTTAATGTGCTGAGAAGTTTGATACCAAACTTCTCAGTCTTCAGTGTTGCCATTATGGTGCTGTGGAGTTCGTGTTTGACGAGCTCTCAGCACCATGTACTCTTAAATGGCAGCACTGCACTTACAGTGCTCAGGAATGGACCTGGGTACTGTAGGGGCACAGGGCTCCTGCTCCTGTGCCCACACCATTGGCATAAGGCACCCAGCTAGAGGGGTGGCTGATGTATGCCATGGCAGTGTAGGTGATGGGCATGGCACACAGGGATGTGTGTCATGTCGACTTTGTTTTTGTCTTGCACCCAAACACTCAGCCTGCAAAGGCAGTGTGTGTGTGTGTAAGGGTGCAGGGCCTCTAAGGGTGGCACAAGGAGTGCTGCAGCCCTTAGAGGCATTCCCTGGTCACAAGGTCCTGGGAACCTAGGGTACCATTTACCAGGGGCTGACATGTGGCCAGGGTGTGACAATTTGGGTTTTGTTTGTTTTAGGGAAGGAACATAGGCCCTGGGCACCTGACTGGCAAGAGTCCAGGGCACACTCAGTCAAAGTACATTCAGCAATTCAGCAAAAAGTGGGGCATACCATGCAAGAAAGATGGCACTTTCTCACAACCATTGACTGTTTTTCTGTGAAATTTCTTTTAAGTGTTGATTTTTGCTAACTACAAATATTCTTTAAAAATCGTACCAACTGTGAAAACGTAATTACTTACATGTTTTAGATAGATGTCCCAGTACTGAGCCTAGGAGCCCAGCACTGGATGACAAAAGTAACGAGAACATACTTTACCTGCAACTTGAATTTCCTTCCATAGGATAACATTGCCTGGTTTTTGATGAAAAAGTTTTAAAGTGTCGATTTTTCAAACTTACAAAGATTTGTTAAAAATCGCCTGTATAACCTAAACGCATTCTCTCAACTGCTTACAGGTGGTACACTAGTGCCGGATCCAGGATCCAACACAGTGCTTGAAAAAGTAACAATAACCCCACTTACCTGCTAAGTGAATTTCATCCCATAGGATAACATTGGTGATTTCATTAGAAAAAGTTGCTAAGTTTCAACTTTTCAAATACCAAAATATTGCTTAAAAATCCCAACAGTAACTAAATCGTATTTACTCACCTGTTTCGAAGAACTGTCCCAGGACTGAATCTAGGATCCAGTCCTGGAGTTAGAAAAGTAATCCTAAAAGTAATCAATTGCATTTAACTTGAAATTCCCATTGAGCTTAATGTATTATTGTATTTGAAATTGTGTTGCCTATTGCAACAAACTAACTATTGCATTTAAAAGTCAATTGCCTATTGCAAAGTATTTAACTAAAGCATCTCATTCTGAGAAAGTATATTTTGATACCTATTGCTGGTTCTAAAATAAAACAACCATATATTTTTATATACAAACTGTTGGCCTAGAGTTCAGTTCTTGAGTGTGTGAGACCATTTGCTGACTGAGTGTGTACAACAAATGCTTTACACTGTCCTCTGATACTGCCTTACTGCTCGACCAAGCTACCACTTTAGAGAGTAAGGTTATATCTAACTTTAGCCTCTGCCAAACCTCTGGAGACTGTGGACTCTGTACACACTGTACCTATTTGGGAACAGTATATACAGAGCCACTTTCCAACAAATAGTTTGTTATTTCTGGTTCTCGCAATGCATAAAGGATATGCTTCCTCATCTACTAACAGAAATAGTGTTCCCCAAATCGGTGACAGTTGCAGACCTCTTGATCCCCATTATCTTGCGTTTCAACTTTTCAAAATGGTAGGGTCACCCACATGGGAGTCGTTTTCTTTTAAACTCAATAGAGACAAGTGACATATTGTAAAGATTGGGATTGTTGCTTGTTTTCCTTCGCAATATGAATGTCTCTGATCAATTCAATATGGGAAGGACGATTCCTTCCTTGGCCTTCAAGACTGATTTCTCATTAACAGCGAAGAGGAGTTCCAGCCTGACAATCGTAAGAGTGCTTCAGCTTATTTCTTAGCAGCTGACAACTGAAGTTCTTCCAGTCTCTCTTCACCTTACTTGACATTTTCTCCTCTTGATATTTTGATTGATTTAAACCAGATACAGATTTGCTGGACACTGAGTCGTCCCATATTCCCTCTTTAATGTGTTCACGAGGTCTTCTGCTATGATATCAAGCCTGGTTGATCAAAATGATTGCATCATCCAGATACCTGGTCTGGGAAGACTATGATGGGATTTTACTTTTCTGTTTGTCATCTGTGCAGCAAATCCTGCCCAGATCTCATCACATCTTCTGTTCAGCAGAGGAACTTCTACCGAGAAAGATCTCTGGCACAGATATACAGGAAGGATTTTTTTCTGGGGAGTCAGTGGTTACTGGGTAGTGCCCTGTACACAGTTAGTTTGTTTACCATTAGTACCTCAGAGCCACAATAATAATGCCATCCAATTTAATGCCCAAGTTTCTTAATTTGTGCACGGGCCTAACTAATGGTGGCAAAGATGAGCATCAAAGTTTATTTGAGGAGGTGCAGGGGTGTTACGCACTCAGATAAAGTATGACAAAGAAAATAACTCAAACACTTGAGTAATTTCTTCTATTCACAAAAAGAATAGTATGTTAAAATCTAAGCAGATGGTTCAGTCAAAAATAAGATGCATAAAATACAGAAGCACTGAGAAACAACCCCAAAAGTTACTGTGTTTAGCACTAGACTTCTAATAAGAGATTACTTTTTGCACATGTTAAAATATGGAGCTTAGTTTGCATTGTCTCAAGACTCTAAAGGCTGCAAGAGCATTCTTAAGCAAACAATTTCGGAAGTTTGCCAAAAGGATACAGATGAGGACTCTGGACCAAGTTCTTGGCCTGGGAGAAGAACTAAATCAGCATATCAGTAGTAAGGAAAAGGTGGTCTGTCTCCTCTTCCTTCTGGGGCCAAAGAAGGGCATTGAGGCACCCTACAGGCATGAGATTGGCCAAGAAAAATGTACAAGGGTGATAGTGTAACCTTTGAGCCAACTGATGCTTAGTTTCATATTGGGCAGCTGTTCTCGGTGACCTTGTGCCCCATGCCTGAAACAGTATGTTGAGCTACCTTCAAGCAAATGTTTCAAATAGCTAGGTGTTGGGCAGGCATCCCTGATGAGCATGTCAGATACTCCCGGCAGGTGCAGTCTAGGTCCGGGGCCGGTAGGTTGCTTCCAAGTCTTTGCATAAATTACTTGGGCAAGGCATCTCAACAGGTTTCAAACTCTGGCTCAGTTGGAGGCTGCACCCACCATGGTGCGAATGTTACCTTGCCTGTACCAGGCTCACCAAATGAGGGTGCTAATACAAGTATACCTTGATGTACGTACTTCAGTGGAGCAGCCCTGCACTTTACGATTACTACTGGTGTAACATTTAGGTAACTACACAAATGTGAGCATACAAAGTGCATTGGTGATTCAATTCCAAATTAGGGCACCTACAACAGACACGCTTGAAGCAAACTCTGGATAGTAAACTAGATATAGATATATTGATTGTTAAAGATAACAGAACAACCATAAAGGGTACTTCGGACTGTACAAACCTCTAAAAGAGAGAAATTTGGTGAAAAAAGTACTAACTGGTGAGACTCTCAATCAACGTCTGAAAGTGCAACAGAATGGAATGCAGAAAGACTATGAACAAACCTCAAAATAAGCATGGATTTTTTACCAAACCGAAGTCAAACAGCCACAAAATACTGCACTACAACCAATAAGTCAATTTGAGTACACTGCGGAAACTGTAAAAACTAGCAAAACAGTCTCTCCATCTCTAAAATTAAATATGGAGATTAACAGATTCTCTGTAGCACAAAAACTAAACTTATGTTTGATGTTCCATTTAAGCGTTATGATCTTGAGATAAATGTAATAAATATTTTTGCAAGCACAACCTAGATTAGATTCCATTACACTGAAGTAAAATTATCAGCCATACTAGTTACAAAAACGATACACTGGACAAAGAACGCATTTGCTCTTAAAGGGAAGTCTAGCTTGTCTCCTGTATTTCTATTGCAATATTTACCTTTTCCAAAAAGACTGGGATTGCATCAACAACTACAGCAGATGACCTAGGAAGTGCTTCCATCATGTATGTTAAGGCTCGACAGGCATGGTTCATCTGAAGAAGAAACAAGTATTTTAACCTACTACTCAACAATCGAGAAACACAAGTTTAAATACATGCCATGTTTATAAATCTGTATACTTACAATATCAAAGTTATGCTCCATCTGCAGCAATGTTATCTGTAAATAACAGAAGGGAAACTATTTTCATAAAAGTAAAAGACAGCCTTTGACACGTTTCAGTTACGTTAAACAACCCATTTCTGATCCAGTCAAGTGCATTTTACAACATTCCTGAAGGCATTTCTCCACATGGGATATGTTATCGTCAAAATCTCCAAATGGTTACCAAAGGCGTGTAAATCAGTTCTGCCCACAAAAAACACAAAACATGCTGAATGGGTCTAGTGGCATTTGCAGTAGAAAGTTCAAAGACACGTAGATCACCAGGGTTTGTGCTTCGCAATTTACATGAAATACAAAAGCAGTGTTACCCCAAGGGATAAAGGATGTAAAAGAAAGAAAAAAGAGGGAAACTAATTAGTCTACTTACTTTTGAAATCTGGTGATGCAACGGATTGCCTGCACTAAAATATCCACTATTCATACAGCTTTCACTTCAAGTATGAAATGAGCTTCCCCTCTACCATCATGGTAGTTTACAGAGATAGGTTTGGCAACAGAAGACAGCCTAGGGAGATGGAATAAATATAATGGCTCCCTCCTCCTGTACTGGCTCTGGTGTTGCCTGTAGTCCTAGCTCCAGTTCTTTGGTGTAGACTTTGATCAACTAGTTTCTCTCTCGAGGGGAGAAGTGGAATCTTGTATCCCTTTAAGATATAGTTGAACTATTTCTTCCTCTATTTTATGCCTGGATACATCTCTTCTTCCTCTCTACATTGAGCACTTTTCTTTTTTACTTCGACATCCACAGCCAGTGTCATTTTTTGGGTGAAGTTTTGTCATTGTGGGGTGACTTCTCCCTAATGTTCTATCGATCACCTTTCGGAGTAGAAGCCAGTTCTGAGGGTTTGCCTCCTACAGTATCTTTGTGTTTACATCAGAAAGACTTTTGGGCCTTTTGTTTGCTCTGTCATCTTGGAAGTCAAGGTAGACTTCTTGTATTTGCGGTCTCTTTAGGCTCCATCCCCGAACTCTCCTGCTGTATTCTGTGTTTTCTGCCCTTGGCATCCTTTGAGGACTGTCTCCTTAGCACATTCTTCTCAGCGTTGATTGCCTCGGCACCAGAGCCCTACCATTGTACTCTTTGTGTTGTCATCATAGGCTTCCCCTCGCCTGCAGATCTTCTTTTGCCCTTGTGCCATAACTTAGTGCGCCCACTTTTGTTTCTCTCCTACTTTGAGGATCTTTGGCTAGAACTCAGCCTAGGCATCTGATTTGGAGCCCTTTCGGCCAGACACAAATTGCTATCCTACTGAGAAAACCGGTTGTGGCATTTAGGGCAGACCATGAGCTGTGTGCTCCATGTCCGAAATGCATTCTCTGGACCACGTGGTAGATGACCCTGTGGTGTACTAGGGTTGACAAAGCCAGAGATCAGGTGATCCTCTTTAACGCCCAATTTTTTTTCCAGTGCCATTTGATTTGTTGCTTGGTTTCTGGAAAAATAAACTTCCTCTTCTCTTGTCCTTCCGGAGAGCTACCCATACCCCTCAGCTTCCAGGCTTAATGGCAGGGGAAAAAAAAGAGCCTGAAGACGGAGACCACGCAATGGAGCTTCCTGGGTGCACATCTGACGTCATCAAGGTGACAACAACGCCCACTCAAAAAAAAAAAAACATTTGCAATTCAATAGGTCTCGCATTTGTGAGAGCTTGAGTTATTGGTGTTGTAGATTACAATCTGCCTGTAAAACACAGGGACACATTTCGACCCACACACTTAACACAGCGAGGAAACACCAAATTTACAACGCATAAACATTACGATAGACATTACATAATAAGATCAGGTTTGTATTGTAAGAACCCACAACGTGGTGTGCAAGTGAAAAACATGATGCACTTTGCCGCAAAAAGGGGGCTTGAACTTTGCGGCCCAGAATTCTGAGACTGAGACAAGTCTGTCAGGGACAGAGAACACTTGAAAATGTGTGCTGTTCCCAGCAGTGCAGGATGCGCTCTGTCATAGAGATAGGCCTCGGACGTTGTGGCCAAGAATTCTGAGGTGCGGGGAGGAGTCGGTCAGTGCTGGATCTCAAACTCAAGCAACAAGAGCCTAGAATCAGCTTCCAGCCAAGCTCTATACTTTAACCACCGACCTGCATTACCAGAAGCAGATGGGCAGACCAGGACCACAAGCCCCAGCCTACCCAGCAGCCGTCGCCACATGTCCGCTGTTTGCGCCTGGAGGTGCATACTTCTGTTGGTTGGGCCCCTGCTGCGCGGGACATGCCCGGGTTGCGCCCCGGTGCGTGCCAGAGCCAAGAACGGGCCAGTCTGCACCTGTCAGAGGCTGGACCGGGCCCACTCTCTCTAAAGTGGCACAACAGCGCCGGCTTTGAGGTCTGAGGTGAGTGTTTGCCCACTATAACTGAAATAGTAACAGTTTGGCCAAGTAAGCATCCATGAGGAAATGTACTGGCCCACCATCTGCGCATCCTCCTGCTACTCTGGACAGCATGTTGGAGAGGGTGGTTAACATACTTTTCAATGAGATTGAGTTAACAGAGCGTAGACTATCATTGGGAAGCAAGGTAGTAAAGTCAGGCTCTGCGTCTGGTGGGTATTAGCTGATCCCGCACCTACCATCCCACCCCGTTACCTCTTGCACATAGTGGTTGGTTCTAACAATGTGATATCTAGTGGGAGTACCACTGGTGCACCAGGGCATGACCTGCATGAGACTGCCAATTAAGGGTGCCCTAACAACTGCAAATACAACATAGAAATCCTTGGGTCTAGATCAGCGAGGCAAACAGTCAGATACTGGAAAGAATCACACAGATACCGGTGGTATGATCCCATTCAGGACGTAATCCTTCCCACGCCGAAGGTGGCATGCTTCATCATCTGGGATTCTCCTCTTAACGGAAAACCCTAGTCCCGCCAAGGGCTACAACTCCCTCACTGAGAGGGAGGAGCTCAGGGATATTTTGTATATCTACTATATACAGGATTTTCTAAAACCAACAGATGATGAATAGGTTGCTGTGAGGGCGCAGCGCAACAGAAAATTACTGTGTAAGAAGTGATTGAAACTAACTAGCGAGAGCAAATTATATACTTTATTAGCTTGTTCACACTGCCAGGGTTAAAAACAGTGCATAATGACCCATACGGTGTCAAGGCTTTCGTCAGGACCTAGGTAGATGCTGCTGCACACAAACAAGTGAATCGTGAAAAATAATAAACAATACTGATACGGAAATACAAAACCACTGGTACAGTTGTTTTCAGTTCAAAGTATAGTAATTGTACCGGTCATGTACGGATAAGATACCTCACCTTTACCTGACAAAAGCTATGGAAGGGGGTGCTGCTCTCAGTCGGTACCCCAGGCTGAGTGAAAGCTGCAACCGGAGGTAGACAGGTAGAGGTGAGGTATCTTATCCATCCACGATGGGTAGGATTACTATACTTTGAACTGAAAACAGCTGTATCAGCGCCCACCTGATGACCCCCTAGTCATATCCTCCTGTAAAACAAACATCCTACTAAGGGAGTGCCTCCTTCCCAAGGCCAATACAGCGCCAAAGCCTTCTCTACCTAACAATGGTCCGCAAACCTCGGTTGGGGTAAATTCACCTGTTCCCCCTGTTCTTACACTTGAACCCATTCTTCGATCTAATGGTGACCGACCGAATTTGGGTCCATTTAGCAGCATTACACCAGACCTATTAAGGGGAATCCATCTTAGGCCAAATACAGATGTGTTGGGAATGCCACCGGCAGCCTGCCCCTATGTTTTGGTGCTGGCAGGGGTGCCTGCCCTTAAAGAGCAGAGGGAAACCTGGGATCAAGTACGTAACAAATATGTGGATTGGTTGTCTAAGAATAAGAGGCTTAGTGTGTTAAATGCAAAGGAGATAATCATGGTGCAAAGGGTTGGGTGGGTAGGCGACTCACCTAAGGACATAGAAGGGTAGTGCATTGTCATTCATTTTCATAGACCATCAATGGTTAGGACACTGTTGAGGTAACAGGAGACCCTCACCTCTAATCCATCTAAAATTTGGTCTCTACCACTGGGCTACTTTTACAAGCCAACCCCCCAGATTGGTTTTCTAATTACTGTAGGAAAGTGGGTTTCTGTTGCAGTAAACGCCCCACCCCACTTTTTGAAAGACTTCCTATTTATTTATAGGTTTTATATAGCGCCTGAAGTAAAAGTTACTTACCTTCGGTAACAATATATCTGTACACATTAGTTAGTGATAGATTCCTTACCTTAGAATATCCCCAGTCGCAGACTGGATCCGGAAAGTTTCCGTCAGCAGTACCCCTGCGCGTCGGAAGGTGGCGTCGTGCGGCTCCACATCAGTTGTAGGCATCGTGATCGCCGGGATGACATCGCGGCAGCTACTTAGATGCCGCCCGCGCGTCAGTTCTGTACACGTCTCTCCGCGCCAGGAACGCAGAGCCATGCAAGATACTGACCACTGGTGCATTGAAACTAGGGCCCTGAAAGGGATGACCTTAACCCTAGAAATCAGTTCGCAGAACGGGGAGGATGGGTGGGGCGGTAATAAATCTAACACTAACTAATGTTTCTTACAGTTATATCGTTACCGAAGGTAAGTAACTTGTGCATCTGAAAGAGATAAGTTAGTGATAGATTCCTTACCTTAGAAATAGATACCCCAGCAATGCCAATCCCGGTGGGGGGTCTGCGAACCAAGATTACACCATAAAGTCACAGAGAGCAGAACGGCCAGAGAAGCGGTCTCTCCGGACTTGGCTGTCTAGGCAATAATGCTTAGTAAAAGTGTGCAGCGAAGCACACGTAGCTGCCTGACAGATGTCTTGAAGGGGGACATCACGTCCCAATGCAGTAGTAGCTGCTGTCGCCCTGGTAGAATGGGCATGTAACCCCACCGGAGGTTCCTTTTTAGCCAGAGAATAGCAGGCTTTTATACACAAGACGACCCAGTGGGAGATAGTCCTCTTGTGTACAACCCGGCCTTTCTTGGCGCCTACGTAGCCAACAAAGAGCTGGTCATCCACCCGGAAATGTTGTGTGCGATTTAGGTAAAATGAGAGCTCACGTTTTGGGTCCAGACGGAGGAGCCTCTCTTCCTCTCTGGAAGGATGCGGAAAGAAAGTGGGCAAGGTGATAGTTTGCCCGATCTGAAAGGCAGTAACGACCTTTGGCAAGAAGGAAGGAGTAGTGGGAAGCACAACCATGTCAGGATGAACAGATAGAAAAGGAGGTTTACAGGAAAGAGCCTGGAGCTCACTCACTCACCTTGCGGAGGTGATGGCAACCATGAAAGCAGTCTTTAAAGTCAATAAACTAAGGACAATTGTGCAGCGGCTCAAAGGGAGCGCACATCAAATAGGTAAGAACCAGATTCAAGTCCCACTGCAGCATCACAAAAGGATTAGGAGGGAAAAGGTGAGAAATGCCTTTGAGAAATCAAATTACAACAGGGGACTTGAACTGATCAGGAACCCTGAGAAAGGCCGAGATTGCAGAAAGGTAGTACTTAATAGTGCTCAGAGCAGAGCCCTGGAGGGCCAAAGACAGAAGGAACAAAAGGACTTCAGAAAGGGGATCTACAGCCTTTGTTGTGCACCATACCACAAATCTGTTTCACCTGCAGACGTATACCGATTTAGTGGAGGGACACGTGGCTGCCAGAATGATATCACAGACTTCAGGAGGCAAGTCAAAAGGAATCAACTGTCGCCGCACAATCTCCACGCAAGGAGGTGGAGGCTGGACAGGTTCGGTTAGAGGACTGTCCCCTGCTGCTGCGTCAGAAGATCCTCCCGAAGAGGCAGTCAGATCGGGGGATCCACGCTCATACTGAGTAGCTCGGGATACCAAACTCTTCGAGCTCAGTCCGGGGCCACAAGAATGACTTGAGCCAGGTCGCACCCGATTTTCCTCAGCACTCTGGGCAAAAGTGGTATAGGCGGAAAAGCGTACAATAGACCGCAACTCCACTCGTGACGAAAAGCGTCGCCACGCAAGTGCCGCCTTGGAAATTCCAACGAGCAGAACTGCTGACATTGTGCGTTCTCTTCGGTGGTGAATAGATCTAACCAAGGCTATACCCACTGTTGAAAGAGACCTTGCGCCACCTCCGAGTGAAGATACCACTCGTGATCCATCATGCACCTGTGGCTGAGTTTGTCCGCCCTGGCGTTCAAAGAACCTGCCAAGTGTTGAACCACCAAGGAAATGCCTTGACGTTCCAGCCATGTCCAGAGATGCAGAGTGTCCTGACATAGGGTCCACGACTCCACCCTGCCTTGCTTGTTGCAGTACCACATGGTGGTGGTGTTGTCTGTGAACACCTGCACTATCCTCCCCTTGACAGAGGGAAGGAATGCCCTCAGTGCAAGTAGGATCGCCCGGAGCTCCAGAAGGTTGATATGGAGCCTGGACCCCGCCGGAGTCCAGAGGCCTCTGATCTCCGCCTCTCCCACCCATGGGGCTGCCCCATCCCAGGAGGGACACATCTGTCACCACTGTGTGCTCCTGCTGGGGAAGGGTGAGTGATCTGCTGCTGACCCAATGCTGGTTCGTGAGCCACTGTGAGAAAGTGCCATCTTTCTTGTATGGTATGCCCCCACATTTTGCTGAATTGCTGATGTACTTTGACTGAGTGTGCCCTGGGCGCCTGCCAATCAGGTGCCCAGGGCCTGTGTTCCTTCCCTAAAAACTGTTTTGAAACCTAAACCCAATTGGCATTTCTGGTCACATGTCAGCCCCTGGTAATTGGTACCCTAGGTACCCAGGGCACTGTTACCAGAGAAGGCTCCTAAGGGCTGCATCACTTATTGTGCCACCCTTAGGGGCCCTGTACCCCGACACTCTCACACTGCCTTTGCAGGCTGAGTGTCTTGGTACAGAACAAAACAAAGTCGACAAGGCACACATCCCTGTGTGCCATGCCCACAACACACTGCCATGGCATACCTCAGTCTTCCCTCTAGCTGGGTGCCCTATGCCAGTGGTGTGGGTACAGGTGCTTGAGCCCTGTACCCCTACAGTACCCAGGTCCATTCCTGGGCACTGTGAGTGCAGTGCTGCCCTAAAGAGTATATGGTGCTGGGAAATCGTCATCACAAACTCCACAGCACCTTGATGGCTACACTGAAGACTGAGAAGTTTGGTATCAAACTTCTCAGCACACTAAATCCACACTGATGCCAGTGTGGGATTTAATGTAAAATGCACGACAGAGGGCAACTTAAGAGTTGCCCTCTGAAACTAACCCACATCCTGACTGAGAGGCTGCCACCCAGCAGACATGTTGCTGCCCCCCTGGGTAGAGAGCCATCCGCTCTCGTGGGCCTGCAACAATGCACATCCTGGGGCGAGGTGCTAGGCCTCCTCCCACAGGATGGGCAGGGGAAGCTTCAAAGGCATGCCACCTTTGTGAGCCTCCCCAGATCACTTTCTGTACTCAGCAACTGGTTCCCACCGGTTCTGATCCTCACTCTTGCAGGAAGACTGGCAGGAAAACCCAAATGAGTAAACGGGGTGTGTAAGCCTCTGCCAACCCCACCCCTCAGGTGGGGGAGGCGAGGTGAAGCATAACTCCGGGCTCTCACCATCTTGAGGATGGGGAGCCCGACCCAATCAGGACTAGGCTCCTGCCCCCCTTCCACTGGAGAGTGGTAGGGTAGGGGGTGTACTCACCACAGGAAAGGGCCTCATTGGTCCCTGTCCTGTCCCTACCTGTAACGCCCCTAAATTTAGTATTTAGGGGCACCCTGAACCTTCCTTCCTCAGATTCCAAATCCGAAACTACAAAGAAGAACAAGAAGAAAGAAGACCTTCCGTGCAGCTGCTAACACGAGGATGACACCAAATGACTTGGCCCCAGCCTGTCGACCCTCGAACCTGCTCCTGCTAAACCCCGGCGTCTCCAGTGGTCAGCAACCTCAAAAACCCCAGAGGACCGGACTGCCTTGCTCATCTAAAGACTGGGACTCCCACGAGCAGTGGTTCTGCTCAAACAGCAACAACCCCTGGTGCCAGCTAGGAACCGTGAATCCAGCACACTCTGCACCCGCCTAATCCGGCCTGTGCCTGAGAGAACAAAGACCACGAGGACGACCCCTGGCGACTGACCAAAAATCCAGCACCCAAGGACCCTTGACACTCTTGACGCCTGCAGCCTCAACTCCAGGGACCCCCCCCCCCCCCCCCCCCAACCACGACCAGCAGAGGGTAAGATTTCCTGACGCCAAAAGACATCCCTGCACCCGGCGCCCTGCGGCACCCTGTGCCCAACTCCTGGGTGCCTACCTAACCTACCGTACCTCTCTAAGTGGTGGTCGCACCTGAAGAATCTCCGTCCTCGAGCTTGCAGCCTTTGTTCATCACGCAGATTTCCCATTGAAATCCATTGAGCGCCCAACGGCTCAAAAGCACCCTGCACCCAGAGTGCCCATGGAAGTGCAGCATCTGTTCTATTCTACTTCCCCACTAGCCCTGTGTAAGTGACCAGGAGCTCCGCTCCCACAGCCACGTGGACTGCCTCCTAGCAGGCACCAACCAAAGGCTCCCTACCCCCCATAAGCTAACATTGGGCCTACTCACTCTGCACCCGTTTGCCCCTGAGGGTGTAACGACTGTACCAACTTGAACCCGGGAGACAGTTTTCAGGAGATGCACCAGGACTGAATCCAGGATCCAGCCTCGAGCAAGAAAAACCTCCGTAAAGTAAATGTTATTGCAGATTGCTTAAAATTCCCATGGAGCTCAATGTTAGTATTGTGTAAGGAGTTGTTGCAATATGCAACACAATATCTATTGCATTGAAAAGTCTATTGCTTATTGAAAGTATTCAACTAGAGCATCTCATTATGAGAAAGTATTTTTATACCTACTTGTGGTTCGAAAATAAAACAATATATTTTTACATACAAACCAATTGGCCTAGAGTTCAGTTCTCGAGTGTGTGGAACCATTTGCTGACTGAGTGTGTACAACAAATGCTTTACACTGTCCTCGGATACTGGCTTACTGCTCAACCAAGCTACCACTTTAGAGTAAGGTTATATCTAACTTTAGCCTCAGCCAAACCTCTGGAGACTGTTGGACTCTGTACACACTGAACCTTACTTTGGTGCAGCATATACAGAGCCACTTTTACAGCCACCACTGCAACTGTTGTACAGTGCCCTCCAAGATATGGACGTACTCCGACAGGTTGCTTTGATGCTGCGCCCACCAGAACTTCAGGTCCCACTGCAGAGCCCGCATACAACCATCTGGCAAGTTTTGTCAGCAGGATGCAGGAGGCCATGAGGCCCAGCAGCCTCAAGGTCATCCTGACCGAAACCCAGGACAAGGGCCGAAAGATCGGAATCATAGCCCCAATGTCCCGGACTCGCTGTTGGGGAGGATAAACCCGAAACTGGGCCGTGCCCAGAACTGCTACGATGAAGAGGAGCCTCTGAGAGGGAATCATGTGTGACTTCAGCACGTTGATGGAGAACCCCAGCAAGTGCAGGAGGTCGCCGTAGTCTGGAGGTGGGAGATGACTGGCTGGGGCGAGCCCACCTTCAACAACCAGTCGTCGAGATAGGGGGAAGACTAACCCCTGATCTGCACAGATGAGCTGCGACAACCGCTATCACCTTCGTGAACACCGGAGGGGCGCTGGTAAGGCCGAAGGGGAGCACGGTGAACTGAAAGTGCTCGTGGCCCACCGTGAATCGCAGGTAACGCCAGTGGGCCGGCAGGACAGGGTTATGAAAGTAAGCGTCCTGCAAGTCCAACGTTACCATCCAGTCTTGCGGGTCTAGGGCAGACAAGACCTGAGCAAGTGAGAGCATCTTAAACTTCTCCTTCCGGAGGAAGCGATTGAAGTTCCGAAGGTCTAAGATAGGACGCAGACCCTTGTCCTTCTTTGGGAATCAAGAAGTAGTGGCAGTAACAACCACGACCTACTTCTGGCGTCGGAACGCACTCAATGGCCCCCTTGGCCAAGAGGACCGCAATTTCCTGCTGGAGAAGTGCCATATGTTCCTCGGACATGCAGTGGTGCTGAGGTGGCATGGCTAGAAGTGTAGTCTCAAAGGGGAGCGAGTAGCCCCTTCGGACTATCTGTAAAACGCACCTGTCCGAAGTGATGGTGTGCTAGTGGGGGAGGTGATGGCAAATCCTGCCGTCCACTGGCATTTGGTGAGCCTGAAACACCGGACTAGGAAGGTTTGGAGGCAGTGGTGGCAGGGGAGGTAGAGGACTGACCCGCCCCCTGGCCCCGTGACCCACCTCGACGGGTCCCACATCCACGGCTGTGCTGAGACTGTTGCTGCGCAGGCCTGTGGCTCTGAAACGAACGTGTTTGGGCGCACCTTCCTTGACCACGAAAGAAGCGAAAGGCAGAAGCCGAAGGAGTGAGTGTAGCCGACATGCCTAAGGACTTAGCCGTACGTAGCTCGCGAGTCCTTAAAGCGCTCCAATGCATTTTACGCCTTGTCGCCTAAAAGGCGAGTGCCATCAAAGGGCATGTCCAGAGTGTTCTGGACATCCCCTGAAAAGCCAGTCGTCCTCAGCCAAGCGTGACGGCGTAGCACCACTGTCGTGGAAATCGCTCTGCCCAGCGAGTCGGCGGTGTCAAGGACACAACGAATCGTGAATTTGGCTGCATCTCTACCCTCAGCAATAGCTTGAAAGAGCACTATCCAGGCCTCCTCCGGACACTGAGCCAACACCTGCATCACCGTATCCCACACAGAGTGGGAGTAACAGCCCAAGAGGCATGCAGTGTTCACAGACCGCAACCTTGAACTCGGGTCATGTTCCTATCCACAGGAGACCCTGTTTTGGGCCTGAACCAGGTGCCCAAAAGAAGTGGGTCATTGAAGGGCAGCAGCGGCTCCGCAAAGGAAGACGCTGGCCGAAGCACTTCGGTCAGGAGGTTAGTCCTGACAGCCACTGTAGGGAGCTTGAGGTGGAGAGCCTCGGCCGCCCTATGTAACACCTCTGAATAAGTACCACCCTCCTCCTTAGCCACAGTAGGAGACAGTGCGCCAGGTTCTGGAGAAAAATCCAGTCCACCTGCGTCCTTCAATTCCTGTTCTCAGTCCGGCTCGGACTCGCTTTGGGCAGCGAGAGGGTCTGGCCGGCGCCGTAGGCGTCGATGTCGATGTCAGTCGTATGAGGTCAAACGGCATTGGCTGTGATCCAAGCATGGATCCATGGGGGTCTTACGGCGCAGAGGCCAGAGCCGGCACAAAGGTAGGCAAGGAACCCCGGTCGGGCCCGCGGGGCCCAGAGGCGCGCCGGTGGGGCCAGACGGGCCAAATAGGCAGGCCATAGCAGACAGGAATTCCTGCAGCTGTACCGGCGTCGCAGAGGGACCCAAGAAAGGCGGGTAGGCCGTCGGCAACTGCCTAGGCTCCTCCGGAGCCGCAGGGGTGGCTCCTAAAGCACCCTCAGCCGTGTCACACGACAGACTAGGGAAAGGAGAAGAGCGACGCAACTTCTTGTGCTTAGTCTTACCTGACCCAGAGTGCGAAGACTTCGAACAATGGTGGCGGCTTTGCGGCCGGTCCCTCGACCTCCCACGGGACCAGGACCTTGAACGGCACGCAGCCGACTCCCGGGCCTCAAGCAACTTTCGGGACCGCTCCAGCAAAGTTTTCGGAGCCATGGCCTGTCAGTCGGGGCACAACTAGGGGTCGTGGTTGCGCCCCAGGAAATGGAGACACTCGTGGTGCAGGTCCATCACCGACATCATGCGGGGACAAGCCTTACGAGAGGTAAAACTGGGCATCCCTATACACCAGGAGTCAAAGACTCGAAGAGCAGACACAAAAAGTCCCACAAAAATCAGTCAAAAAATTGACTGGGGGTACCGCTCTCAGGATCTGCGCTTGCTGGCGCAGAAAAAGAAAGAACTGATGTCAGAGCGAGAGGGCGGCGTCTAAGTAGCTACCGCAACGTCAACCCCGCGATCACGACGCCTATGACAGATGCGGAGCCGCACAACGCCACCTTCAGATGCGCAGGGGTACTGCTGACGAAAACCTTCCGGATCCAGTCTGACGCCTGGGGATATTCTAAGGTAAGGAATCTATCACTAATGTGTCTCTTTGAGATTCACCCCCTAAGGGGTATCTCTGCGCTTTGGACTTTGCTGCTGGACGGGCTGACTGACATTATTAAAATTAAAATAGGGCGGTCTTAAGAAGTTTCCTGAAGTGCAGATAGTCAGGACATTGTCTCAGGTGAGTGGGGAGCTGGTTCCAGTAGAGGGGAACGAGGTAGGAGAAAGATTTCCTGCCTAGCCTTGTTTTCCTGACCAGGGGGACTTAGAGAAGCGATTTGCTTCCTAACCTGAGGGTCATGGTAGGGGGCGTAATACTCGAGTTTCATAGAGATGTAGAGAGGACCTTTGTTATGCAAGGCCTTGTGGACGATGCAGCAAACTTTGAATGTAACACGCTTGTGTATTGAAAGCCAGTGGAGCTGTTGAAGAAGGGGAAGGGAGGCAGTTTTCGGCGGGGCATTCATGACCAGGCACGCTGCGGTGTTCTGAACCACCTGAAATCTGCTAACTGAGGTCTCATTGACTGAGACCAGGAGAGCGTTGCAGTAGTCGAGTCGGCTCATTACCATAGTCTGAATGAGTGTTTTACGAGTGGAATCTGGAAGGAGAGGGGAAAACACGTTGTAGCAAGACCAGCACATAGAAGCAGGAGCCTGCAGTGTGAGCAGCATTCTCCTTCAAGGACAAGGCATGGTCTAGACGAATGCCCAGGTTTTTAACAAGAGCATAATCTCAGTCTTCCCTGTGTTGAGTTGGAGAAAATTGCTTTTCATCCAATTAGTGATAGCTATCATTCCCACTGAGAATGTGGACTGAACCGACAAGGTAGATTTGTTAAACGAGAAGAGGAGCTGGGTGTCGTCAGCATATGAAATAGGCTTAAAGCCACAGGACCGGAGGAGGTTGGCCAAGGGAGCAATATAGATGTTGAACAATGTAGAGCTAAAGTATGAGCCCTGGGGAACTCCCTTGGTCAGTTTTCGACCGAAAAGGGCCTAAATTGACAGACAGGGAATGGGAGGACAGGAAGTTCGTCATCCACTGGAGAGCAAGTCCTCCAAATCCAATCTCCTCCAATCTTCTCCAATCTCCTCCAATCTCCTCCAATCTCCTCCAATCTCCTCCAATCTCCTCCAATCTCCTCCAATCTCCTCCAATCTCCTGAGCAAGATCTGGTGGGAGACACTGTTTAACGCGGCAGAAAGGTCCAACAGCACGAGAATCATTAAGTGGCCGCTGTCTAAGGTCATCCTGATGTTATCCGTGACCTCCAACAGTACAGACTCAGTGCTGTATTTGAGCCTGAAACCAGATTGAGAGGGATCTAAGCTACCTGTATTATCGACATGGTGAGACAGATGTTTGATGTAATTTGCAAATACATTGCTCAGGAGAGGTAGTAAGGAAATGGGGCGGAGATTGGAAAGCTCTTCCATAGGGACCTTGGAGTTCTTGCGGAAAGGGATGACCTGTGCCGCCTTCTATTCCCGGGGAAGAAAGCCCTCTCTCATAGAGAGGTTGAGAATCGTGCCTATGGGCAAGAACAATTGGTTGGAGAGGGAGGTTGACTACTGTAGCTGGAATAACATCAAGGGGGAGCCTGGTTTTACTGTGTGAAGTAAGGCGTCTACTTTCTTGGCGGACATAGGGGCAAACTCTCCAGCAGTTGTGTAGTTGCGGATGCTGGCGGGTCAGGAGGTGAGGCATCCCGTTGCGGGCTCCCAGAGGGGGAGATCTTATCATAGATCAGTTCAATTCTCTGCGAGAAATACTGGGCAATATTATCACAGAGAGATTGAGATAGGGTCTCAGGGTCGTCATAGGCCTTAGGACTGGTAAAGGATTGGAGTAGCTGGTATAGGGTTTTGGGGGCATTCTCTGCCTTAGCTAGCTGTGAGGCAATAAAAGTTTTCCGCACACCCTTTATATTTTTATGGTAGGAGGAGAGGGCTCTCTTAAATCTGTCTGTGTCTCTCGCCTCCTGGGACCTACGCCAACATCTCTCCAGAATTTTGCACTGCCGTTTTTCAGCACGAAACTTGAGGGAGAACTAGGCTGTCTGAGGACGCCTGGCTGAGTTTGGCAATGGTTTAAGAGGCGCAAGCAGGTCAATGGCACTTTTAAAACCAGAATTTACCGGGTTAGGCCATCCTCCTGGTTAGAAGGTTCAGCTTGCCAGGGTGACGGAAAAGCAGCCTGGAAAATATCCGGGGAGATCTTACGCCATTATCTGCAGACACTGTGGGAGGCTAAGCAGCCACCCGGGACCCTGAACAGTGAATTCAATTGATGCATGGGCTGACCAAGTCAGTGGTCGGGGGGGGGGGGGGGGGGGGGAGGGGGGAGGGGTTCATACGTGCTGCAAGGTGTGTTGGTAAAGATGATATCAAGTGTGTGACCAGCAGACCAGCAGAGTGTGTCGGGCCGTCACTGAGCTTGGTTAAGCCTAAGAGAGCAAGGTCTGGTAAGAGCAGCAAAGTGTCGGGGTTAGTGGTGCATTCACTGTGCACGTTGAAGTCACCCAACAATAGACATGTATTAGTCGAGATTACATGGGGAGCTATTATTTCCGTAAGCTGGAGTGAGAAGTCTGCCAGAGGCCCAGGAGGCCAATACACTAAGGCACCTTTCCAGCTAAGTTGCGGGAGGAAATCAACGCAGAAGACTAAAATTTCAATATTAGCGTTACAACATTGCTCAAGTGTAGAGACTGAGATACAGTCTTTGTAAATGATAGCAATCCCACCCCCCACTTTTGATGGTCTATCCATTCTTAGGAACCTATAGCCAGCTAGCAGAGCTAGGGTGATGGCAGGAGTAGAGTTAGGCTTAAGCCATGTCAGGAACCCTAAGTTTGAGTATCGGAAATAAGAAGATCCCACACCTCCGTTGCATGTTTAGGGAGGGATCTGACATTGCTTAAGACACCTTTCCAGCCTTGGTTAGAGCTGTTAGGCGATCTCCCAGGTTCTGGGAAGGGTGAAACATCATCCTTGGGGGTGAAGAATGATACATATGGGGGCGACGTTCAGGGGTTCCAGGTGTCTCAATACTATTGGTTATATTACACTGAAACTGACAGAATATGCAGGAGAAAGGGCCTTCTGGTATTGGCCGGGTCCAAGCAACGTCCCGGGCGAGATGCTAACAGATGGGCGGTAAATCTTTCCTTAGATCAAGTAGATCCTTACTAGAATAAGATATACCTTGGGTCGGGGCGTGATCAGGAATGGAACGGGCACTGCTCCTGGCGACATCAGGGCGCGGACGGGTGCAGACGGGCTTGCCTTTGGTGGGCCTTCGGCGCGTCGTCGTATCCCTCCACGCAAACGGGACGTAACCCGCAGTGGACCGGGAAGAGGCAACCGAAAAAGAAAGTCAGTGAATGCCAAGTGCAAATGAACAAGTTACTTACCTTCGGAAACTATACATCTGTAAGAAACATTAGTTAGTTAGATTCCTCACCTTCGAATATCCCCAGGAGTTAGGCTGGATCCGGAAAGATTTTTCGTCAGCAATACCCTTGCGCGTCACTAGGCGTCGTCTGCGGCTCCGCGTCCGTCGTCGGCGTCGTGCGCCGGAATGACGTCGGAGTACTTAGACACCGCCCTCGCGCGCTGACGTCAGTTCTTTTACACGACATTCCACGCCAGAAGCGCAGAGCCATGCAAGATACTGACCACTGGTGCACAAAACTAGGGCCCTAAATGGGATTCCCTGAGCCTAGAAGTCAGTTCCCAGAACGGGGAGGATGGGTGGGGCGGTAAGGAATCTCTAACTAATCTAGGTTTCTTACAGATATATCATTACCAAAGGCAAGTAACTTGTTCATCTGAAAGACAATTAATTATAGATTCCTTACCTTAGGATAGATACCGCAGAAATACCAAACTCGGAGGTGGGTCTGCGAACCAAGTTCACACAAGAAAGTCCTTTAGAACAGAACGGCCAAAGAAGCAGTCTCTCCGGACTTGACTGTCCAGGCAGTAGTGTTTTATGAACATGCACAGAGATGCCCAGATAGCTGCTTGACAGATGTCATTGAGGGGGACTCCCCATCCCAAAGCAGTGGTAGCTCCAGTCGCCCTGGTGGAATGGACGTGCAGTCCCACTGGAGGCTCCTTCTTTGCCAAAGAGTAGCAAGCTTTGATGCACAAAAACGACCCGCCTGGAGATGGTACGTTTGTGCAGTGCCAACCTTTTTTGGTGCCCAAGTAGCCAACATAGAGCTGGTCATCCACCCGGAATTGCTTTGCGAGATCCAAATAAAAGGAAAGCTCATGTTTTGGATACAGACAGTGGAGCCTCTCTTCCTCCTTAGAAGGATGCAGAGGCGGAAAGAAGGTGGGCAAAGTGATGGTTTGACCAAATGTGGAAAGAAGTAACCACCTTGGGAAGAAAGGATGGTCTGGTTCTGAGGACGACCTTGCCCGGATGAACAGCCAGAAAAGGAGGCTTTCACCCTGCAAGCAGAGTTGATGGCAACCAGAAAAGCAGTCTTCAGAGTAAGAATTCTGAGAAGACAGTTATGAAGCGGCTCAAAGGGAGCACACAAGGTAAGTAAGAACCAAGTTCAAGTCCCACTGAGGCATTACGAAGGGAACAGGAGGAAAAAGATGAGTAATGCCCTTAAGGAAGCGATTTACAACAGGGGACTTGAAAAGAGAAGGCTAATCAGGAAGCCTAGGAAAGGCTGAAATGACAAAGCCCTGAAGAGTGCCCAGAGCACTGCTGGGCCAAAGAAAGGAGGAACAAGAGAACCTCAGAAAGAGGGGCAGAAAGGGGATCCACAGCCTTTGCTGTGCACCATGCCACAAAGTTGTTAATCTGCATCTCCTGCTGCTACGGAAGAAGATCCTCCCAAAGAGGCAGTCGGATCGGAGGATTGATGGCCATGTTTAACAGCTCGGGATACCAGAATCTTCGAGCCCAATCTGGAGCCACAAGGATGACTTTGGCCGAGTCGCGCTTGATCTTCTTCAGCACTCTGGGCAGAAGTGGTATAGGCGTAAATAAAACCACAACCCTACTCGCGACGAAAAGTGTTGCCTAGCGAGTGCCGCCTTGGAAATTCCAACGCGCATAATTGCTGACATTCCACGTTCTCTTCGGTGGCGAATAGATCTAACCAAGGCTCTCCCCACTGCTAAAAAAAGACCTTGCGCCACCTCAGAGTGAAGACGCCATACGTGATCCAGCATGCACCTGCCAGGTGTTGAACCACCATGGATACGCCCGGATGTCCAAGTCAATTCTAGAAGTGAAGGGCCACTTGACATAGGGTCGACGACCCCACTCCGCCCGGTTTGTTACAGTACCACATGGCGGTGGTGTAGTCCATGAACACCTGCACTACTCTTCCACAGACAGAGGAAAGGAATGCTTTCAGCGCAAGACTGATCGCCTGGAGCTCCAGATGTGGAGCACGGACTCCGCCGGAGACCAGAGGCCTCTGATCTCCGCCTCACCCATGTCGCCGCCCCACCCTAGAAGTGATGCATCCGTCACCATCTTGTACTCTGGTTGGGGAAGGGAGAGGGATCCGCCGTTCTGCCAATCCTGGTTCGTTAGCCACCACGGCAATTGACGTGCAGTGCCCTCCGAGATCTGAAAGCAATCGGACAGATTCCCCTGATGCTGTGCTCACTGGAACTTCAGGTCCCACTGCAGAGCCCGCATATGCTCTCTCTACCCTCTAAAGTGGTAGCTTGGTCGAGCAGTAAGGCAGTATCAGAGGACAGTGTAAAGCACTTGATGTACACACTCAGTCAGCAAATGGTCTCACACACTCAATAACTGAACAATTGTTTTGTATAAAAAAAATAGTTTTTTTTCTAGAACCAAGCAAGCTTGGTACAGGTAAGCATATAAATACTTTGCAGTAGTAATTGACTTGTTTGAACATAGTTCAGAATTGCAGCATAACTGGCACTGGTTTTGATTACAGGTTTAAGAAAGCAGTTTGCAACACATTGCAGGTATAGTACATTCAATTGAATGGGCTTTTTGGGTAAAATGCAGTTTATTACTTTTCAGATTACTATTCTAACCACAGGACTGTATCCTAGATTCAGCCCTGAGACATTTCCTGAAAACAGGTGAGTAAATGTGTTTTGGTTAAAGGTATGATTTTTAAGGAATATTATTGTATTTCAAAAGTTGACAGAAGCTTTTTCACATAGAATCACCAATGTTATCCTATCGGAGAATTTTCACTTAGCAGGTAAGTTACTTTTGCGTTACTTTTGTAATCCAGTGCAGGACTCCTAGAATCAGCACTGGGACATCTACTTAAAACAGGTAAGTAATTACATTTTGGTAGTTTGTACGATTTTTAAAGAATATTCTTGTATTTCAAAAGTTGACACCTAGAAACTTTTTCACACAGAATCACCAATGTTATCCTATTGGAGGAAATTCACTTAGCAGTTAAGGTATGTTATCGTTACTTTTTGTTACTCAGTGCTGGATCCTGGATTCAGCACTGGGACAATTGAACAAGTTACTTACCTTCAGTAACGATGTATCTGTAAGAAACATTAGTTAGTTAGATTCCTCACCTTAGAATATCCCCAGGCGTCAGACTGGATCCGGAAGATTTTTCGTCAGTAATACCCCTTGCGCGTCGCTAGGCGTCGTCTGCGGCTCCGCGTCCGTCGTCGGCGTCGTGCGCCGAAATGACGTCGGAGTACTTGGACGCCGCCCTCGCGCGCTGACGTCAGTTCTTGTACATAGCTTTCCGCACCAGGAACGCAGAGCCATGCAAAGACCGACACTGGTGCCAAAAATAAAATGTAGGGGCCTGAAAAGGATAACCTTAACCCTAGATGTCAGTTCGCAGAACAGGGAGGATGGGTGGGTCGGTGAGGAATCTAACTAACTAATGTTTCTTACAGATACATCGTTACCGAAGGTAAGTAACTTGTTCATCTGAAAGAAACACGTTAGTTAGATTCCTCACCTTAGAATAGATACCCCAGCAATACCAACCCCGGTGGTGGGTCTGCGAACCAAGATCACACCAGAAAGTCCTGGAGAACAGAACGGCCAAAGTAGCCATCTCTCCGGACTTGGCTGTACAGGCAATAGTGCTTGGCAAACGTGTGCAGCGAGGCCCAAGTTGCTGCCTGACAGATGTCCTGCAATGGGACTCCCCAGCCCAGGGCAGTGGTCGCAGCAGTGGCCCGAGTGGAATGGGCCCTCAGCCCTACATGAGGTTCCCTTTTTAGGAACGGGCCTTGAGACACAAAACGACCCACCGAGAGATGGTTCGTTTGTGCACCGCCCGCCCCTTCTTAGCACCCATGTAGCCAACAAAGAGTTGGTCGTTCACCCGGAACTGTTTGGTGTGGTCCAGATAGAAAGACCGCGCCTGCTTTGGGTCCAGACGGTGGAGCCTCTCTTCCGAGGGATGCGGAGGCGGAAAGAAAGCGGGCAGAGTAACAGACTGGCCGATGTGAAAGGCAGTTACCACCTTTGGGAGAAAGGTAGGACGAGTCCTGAGAACACCTTTGTCCAGATGGACGGAAAGGAGGCTTAGAAGAGAGAGCCTGGAGCTCACTCACCCGTCTAGCAGAAGTGATGGCAACCAAGAAAGCAGTCTTAAGAGTGAGAAGACGAAGGGGACAATTATGAAGTGGCTCAAAGGGAGCGCACATCAGAAAGGTCAATACAAGGTTCAAATCCCATTGAGGCATTACGAAAGGGACAGGAGGAAACATGTGAGTAATGCTTTTAAAGAATCGAGAAACAGGGGATTTGAAAAGAGAAGGCTGATCAGGAAGCCGTAAGAAAGCAGAAATAGATGAAAGATATCCCTTCAGGATGCACAGAGCAGAGCCCTGCTGGGCCAGGGAAATAAGAAAGAACCTCAGAAAGAGGGGTGGAAAGGGGATCCACAGCCTTTGCTGTGCACCATGCCACAAATTTGTTCCACCTGCAGGCGTATACCGTTTTTGTGGAGGGACGCCTGGCTGCCAGAATAACATTACAGACTTCAGGAGGCAAGTCAAATGACATCAACTGCCGTCGCTTAATCTTCACGCATGGAGGTGGAGGCTGGACAGGTTCGGGTGGAGGACCATACCCTGCTGCTGCGTCAGAAGGTCCTCCTGAATAGGCAGCCGTATCGGGGGATCGATGGACATACTGAGTAGCTCGGGATACCAGTACCTTCGTGCCCAATCTGGAGCCACCAAGGTGACTTGGGCCCGGTCGCGCCTTATCTTCTTCAGCACTCTGGGCAGAAGTGGTATAGGCGGAAAGGTGTAAAACAGACCGCAACTCCACTCGCGACAAAAGGAGTCTCCGAGCGAGTGCCGCCTTGGAAACTGCAACGCGCAGAACTGCTGACATTGTGCATTCTCTTTGGTTGCGAATAGATCTAACCAATGCTCTCCCCACTGCCGAAAGAGGCCTTGCGCCACGTACGAGTTTAGACGACATTCGTGATCCATCATGCACCAGCGGACGAGTTAGTCTGCTCTGACGTTCAGAGCTCGCCAGATTTTGAACCACCAGGGTGACGCCCTGATGTTCCAGCCATTTCCAGAGGCGCAGAGCCTCCTGACAAAGGGTCCACGACCCCACCCCGCCCTGTTTGCTGCAATACCATATGGCGGTGGTGTTGTCCGTGAACACCTGCACTACACTTCCCCGGACAGAGGGAAGGAATGCCTTCAGTGCAAGTCGGATCGCCCTCCGCTCTAGAAGGTTGATATGGAGCCGGGACTCCGCCGGAGACCAGAGGCCTCTGATCCCCGCCTCTCCCATGTGGCCCCCCCATCCCAGGAGGGTCGCATCCGTCACTACTACGTGCTCCTGTTGGGATAGGGAGAGGGATCTGCCACTGACCCAATCGCGGTCCGTGTGCCACCACTGCAGCTGTCTTGCAGTGCACTCCGAGATCAAGACATGGTCGGACAGGTTGCCCTGATGCTGGGCCCACTGAAACTTCAGGTCCCACTGAAACTTCAGGTCCCACTGAAACTTCAGGTCCCACTGCAGAGCCCGCATCCGCCATCTGGCGTGATGCACCAACAGGATGCAGGAGGCCATCAGACCCAGAAGCCGCAGTACCGACCTGACCGAAACCCAGGATAGAGGCCAAAAGATGGGAATCAGAGCCTGAATATCCCGGATCGCTGTTCCGGAGGGTAGGCCCGGAACTGCGCCGAGTCCAGAACCGCTCTGATGAAGAGGAGCTTCTGGGAGGGACTCAGATGCGACTTCGGCACATTGCTGGAGAACCCCAGCAAATGTAAGGTCAGCCGTAGTCTGGAGGTGGGAGACGACTGCCTGGGGCGAGCCCGCCTTCAACAACCAGTCGTCGAGATAGGGGAAGACTGGAACCCACCAATCTGCGCAGATGAGCTGCGACCACCGCCATCACTTTCGTGGACACCTGAGGGGCACTGGTGAGGCCGAAGGGGAGCACGGTAAACTGAAAATGCTCTTGGCCCACCGTGAACCGCAGGTAACGCCGGTGGGCTGGCAGGACGGGGATGTGGAAATAAGCGTCCTGCAAGTCCAACGCTACCATCCAGTCTGCAGGGTCTAGGGCAGCAAGAACCTGAGCTAAGGTGAGCATCTTGAAATTCTCCTTCCAGAAGAAGGCGTTGACGCTCCTGAGGTCCAAGATCTTGGGAACCAGAAAGTAGTGGGAATAACAACCACGACCTACTTCTGGACCAGGAACGCGCTCGATGGCCCCTTTGGCCAAGAGGGCCGTAACTTCCTCCTGCAGAAGTTGCAAGTGATCCCCCGAAATTCGGTGGCACTGCGGTGGCATGGCTGGAGGGGTCGCCTCGAAGGGGAGGGAGTAGCCCCTTCGGACGATTTGCAGCAACCACCTGTCCGATGTGATGGTACGCCAGTGGAGCAGGTGATGGCGAACTCTGCCTCCCACTGGCGTTGAATGGGCCTGAAAGCTCGGACTAGGAGGGCTTTGAGGCGGATGCTACTGAGGTAGATGTGGACGGACCGGCTCGCTGTCCCCCTGTACCGCCTCTGCGGAATCTACGTCCACGACCGCGTGGAGGTTGGTTCTGCGGCCTGTGGCTAGGCGCACGTGAGGGGGGTGCCTCTTCCTTGGCCACGAAAGGGGCGAAAAGCAGAAGGTTGTGGGCGAGAGCCGAAAGGCCCAAGGACTTGGCCGTAGCCCTGGAGTCCTTAAAGCGCTCCAGTGCACTATCCGCTTTGTCGCCAAAAAGGAGACTGCCATCGAAGGGCATGTCCATGAGGGTGCTCTGGACATCCCCAGAAAACTCGTGGACCGTAGCCAGGCGTGGCGATGAAGCACCACCGTGGTCGACATTGCCCTGCCCAGCGAGTCCGTTGTGTCCAGTCCACATCGGATTGCATGCCGTGCCGCATCCCGCCGCTCGGCAAGAGCCTGGGCGAGCCGTGTCCGGGCCTCCTCCGGACACTGGGGCAGCACGTCCTCCACCATATCCTACAGAGAGTGGGAGTAACGGTCCAAAAGGCAGGCGGCGTTGATAGACCGCAACCCCAAACTAAGGAAGGAGAACAGTTTCTTCCCAAACTGTTCTAGCCTTTTGGATTCCCGATCATGGGGAGCGGACGGGAAGGAGGTCTGGGAGGTGGAGAACTGGGAGGTAGAGGGGTGCAGGGACAGAAAACTGGGGTCGCCCAGTGCAGGGCGGTGGCGCTGGGCCACGTTCCGGTCCACAGGGGGAACTGTGGAGGGCTTGGACCAGGTGCCCTTCAGAACGTCAATGAGCGCTTCATTGAACTGCAGCAGAGGCTCCGAGGAGCTTGCTGACTGTTGAAGCACTTCAGTGGGGAGGTTCGTCCTCACGGCCACAGCAGGCAGTTCCGGCCACAGCAGGCAGTTCCAGCCCAAGGGCTTCGGATGCCTTGCGCAGCACTACAGAAAACGCAGCACCTTCCTCCGAAGCCACGGTCGGAGGAGAGATGAAGCCAGTGTCAGGGGAGGTGTCAGGATGACTGGCATCTCCCAGTTAGTCTGCCCAGTCCTGAGATAACTGGCCCTGCCGGGCTAAAGGGTCCTCAGACCCCTCCCAGTCTTCACAGTCATCAGATTCCAGCTATACAGGTGGAATGATCGGAGCCGGGCGGAAGATCAAATTGCCACCCAGCGTCACTTGAAGGCAGCGCCGGGGGCGGCACCGGAGGAGTCGGCGCCGGCGGAGGGGTCGTGAGGTCGACCGGCACCGACTGAGATCCAGGTCTGGATCCTTCGGGGACCTGCGGCGTCTGGACCGGAGTCGGCGCCGGGGCCGGAGCCACAGGCTCGCTAGGCCTCCCAGTCGAGCCTGCGGGGCCCGAAGGCGGGTCGACGGCAGAGCTAGGCTCCTCATGGCCACGAGGAAGTCTCTGATCTCCGCCGGAGTCGCGTCAGACCCAGGGACCGGAGGGTATGGGGTCGGATGGGACTCCTGCAGCTCCGACAGAGCCGCGCGGGTGGTGCCACCCGAACCCTCAGCCGAGTCGTGCAACCGGCGAGGGGAGCAAGAAGAGCGATTTCGCCTCTTCGACTTCTTGCTGAGCTTTAACTTACCGGATCTCGAAGACTTGGACCCGACGAGCGGTGATGGCTGCGGCTCCGCGACCGGTCCCTCGACCTCCTCCTCGACCAGGACCTTGAACGGCACGGAGCCGACTGCCGGAACTCTAGCAGCTTGCGGGACCGCTCCCGCCTAGCTTTCGAAGTCGAGGCCCGGCAGTCGAGGCACGACTCTGCGTCATGGTCGGCCCCAAGGTAATAGAGTCACCGGCGGTGGTGGTCCGTGACCGACATCAGTCGGTGACAAGAGTCACAAGCTTTGAAGCCAGGCATCCCTATCGGCACCAGAGTCGAAGTCGACTGGAAATGGAACCAAAAGAGTTCAAAAAAGTTTAGTCAAAAAGTGACTAAAAGGGTATGCTCTTCCCGGATCGGCGCTTACTGGCGCGGAAAAAATAAGAAACGACGTCAGCGCGCAAGGACGGCGTATAAGTACTCTGATGACGTCATCCCGGCGATCACGACGCCGACGACGGACGCAGAGCCGCAGATGACACCTAGCAACGCGCAATGGTATTGCTGATGAAAAATATTTCTGGATCCAGCCTGACGCCTGGGGATATTCTAAGGTGAGGAATCGAACTAACGTGTTTCTTTCAGATGTGGCAAGTTTAAAAGCAATTTAAAATGTTAGAGCAATTCTGAGTGCAAATGTGGCAAGTTAAAATCAATTTAGAAATGTCTGAACAATTATGAGCATATTCAAAATATAAGAGTATTGGAGCAGCAAAGAGACCGTATGTATCGCAGCGTTCGCCTTAGAAGCTCGCTGCACTTACTTGGTGTGCCCAGGTTCCCGGTGTGAGAAAGTGCCATCTTTCTTGCATGATATGCCCCCACTTTTTGCTTAATTGCTGATGTACTTTGACTGAGTGTGCACTGGACTCCTCGAATCAGGTGCCCAGGGCCTGTGTTCCTTCCCTAAAACTGCATTGAAGCCTAAACCCAATTGGCATCTCTGGCCACATGTCAGCCCCTACTAAATGGTACCATAGGTACCCGGGGCCTTGTGACCAGAGAAGGTCCCCAAGGACTGCAGCATGTATTGTGCCACCCTTAGAGGCCCTGTATCCTGAACCTGCCCCAACCCTCCAGCCAACGCCTGCAGCCTAAATCCAGACGGCCCCCCTAACCACGACCCGGAGCTGGTAATAAGATTCGACCCCAAAAGGCACCCCTGCACCAGATGCCCCACAGCCTTGTGCGCCCAAACAGACTGTGCCTTACCCACCCCTACCTTCCCAACTTACCTCTCGAAGTGGTGGTCGCACCCAGAAGTCCTTAGTCTCCCTGCCTGCAGTGCTTTTGCAAACCGGAGGTTCGCCACTGAAAACAGAGCACCCGACCCCGAAATAGCACCATGCACCTGGCTGCCCTAGAGCCGTTGAGGGCGCACCTTTGGTGCTACTTTGTTTCCCCATTTGCCCTGAGCTAAAGTCCAGGAGCTTTGCTCCCACAACCCAGTGGTCTGCTTGCCAGCAGCCACCAACCAGAGGCTCCCTATCCCGCATTGGATAACATTGGGCCTCAACACTCGGCACCCGGCCGCCCTAGTGCCACTGAGGGTGCAACAAGAGTGCATCACTGACCCGGGGGGACCCCCAATTCTAACCCCAGGACCTTAACTCCCACAGTCAATAACTTGCCTATGAACCGATAACCTGTTTTTCCTCCATAGGATAACACTGACAATTTTCTTCAAAAAGTTTCCAAGTGTGGAGTTTTGAAATCTAAAAATATTCTTTACAAATCGCACAAATAACCAAAACGCATGTACTTACCTGTTTGCAGGAAATGTCCCAGTGCTGAATCTAGGTATCCAGCACTGAGTTAGAAAAGTAACGTAAAAAGTAACTTACCAGTAATTAACTGAAAAAGCCTAATCATTTCAATGTACCATATTTGCAAAGTATGGCAACTAATGCATCCCCTGTAAATCAAAGTACAATTCCTATTGCATTTTCAAACTGTTCTACAATCAGCAACTTATTACTGTAAAGAATTTAATGCTTACCTGTGCCAGGCATGCTTGGTTCTAAAAATAAAACAGTATATGTTTTATACAAAAACAATTGGCCTAGAGTTCAGTTCTTGAGTGTGTGAATTAATTTGCTGACTGAGTGTGTACATCAAATGCTTAACACTGTCCTCTAATACTGCCTTGCTGCTCGACCACTCTGTGAGAAAGTGTCTCTGTATATACTGTTCCCTAATAGGTACAGGGTGTACAGAGTCCACAGTCCCCCAGAGGCTGATAGAGGTCAAAGTCAGGTATGACCTTACTCTCAAAAGTGGTAGCTTGGTCGAGCAGTAAGGCAGTACCAGAGGACAGTGTAAAGCATTTATTGTACACACTCAGTCAGCAAATGGTTTCACACACTCAATAACTGAACTCTAGGCCAATGGTTTATATATATATAAAATATATGCTTGTTTTATTTTTAGAACCACACAGGGGGTAAAAATATACTTTCTCAGAATGAGAGGTTGAATATAAATACTTTTGTCTTAAGCAATAAATTTGTGTAAACAGTCACAGTTGGTTGCAATAAACAATCCTATTTCCTAAACATAACAATGCATTGAGCTCAATGGTAAATTCAGGTTATTTGTAATAAATTACTTTTCAGATTACTTTTGGAATTCCAGGTCTGGCTCCTAGAACCAGCCTTGGGTCAGTATTCAGAATCAAGTGATGAAAGTCGACTTAATAACTGTAATGATTTTTAAATAATATTTAGCTATTTCAAAAGTTAGCACTTAGAAAATATTTCAAAGAAAACATTCAATGGATCTCTATGGCAAGAAATTCAAATTGCAGGTAGAGTACTTTATCGTTACTTTAGTAATCCAGGACTGGGTACCTAGACCCAGGACTGGGGTCCTTATCAAAAACAGGTAAATAATTTCGTTTTGCGGAAATGGTACGATTTTAAAAGAATATTTCAAATTTGCAAAAATAGACACTTAGAAGAAATTTCACAGAAAAGCAGACAATGGTTTCCTATGGGAGAAAAATGAGTTAGAGGTAAGTATAGTTGTGAACACTTTTCAGGGTCAGGGCTGGGCACCAAGATCCAGCACTGGAGCTCACCTAGGAGCAGGTGAGTAAATTCGTTTTTGTCACTTGGCTGATTTTTGGTGAATTTTTGCAGTTTTGAAAAGTTCACACTTAGAAGATTTTTGAAGAAAAAGCCAGTCAATGTTACCCCATGTGGAAAATGAAGTTAGCGGTTTAAGGGTAAGTACTCGACTGGCAGAGTTGAAATTCCGGGCATGGACTCAGGGGTCCCCCAGTGTCAGGTAGGTACAGTTGGTTCACCCTCAGCGGTTTCAGGACGGCCGGGTGCAGAGAGAGTTAGGCCCAATGTTATCCTATGAGGGATCGGGGGGCCTTGGTTGGTGGCTGCTGTCTGGCAAGCCACGCGGCTGTGGGAGCTGGGCTCCTGGTCACTTACTCAGGGCAAGTGGGGAAGTAGGTTAGTGTAGAGAGGGCACTGCCAGGGCCACTCGGGCGGCTGGGTGCAGGGTGCTTTAGAGCCCTCGGGCGCTCAATGGAAATCAATGGGAATGTTCCGGTTTGGAAAAAGGCTGCAGGCTCGGGGACGAGGATGTTTCAGGTGCCACCACCACTTCGAGAGGTAAGTTGGGTAGTTGTAGGTTAGGTGGGTACCCCGGGATTGGGCACAGGGGGCCGCAGGGCGCCGGGTGCAGGGGTGCCTTTTGACGTCGGGAATCTTACCCTCTGGTTGATCGCGGCTGGGGTGGCACTTGGTTCTGAGGCTGCAGGCTTCCTCCGGGATGTCGAGGGGGGTCCTTGGGTGCTGGACTCGTGGTCACAGTCGCCGTGGGGTCGTCCTCAGGGTCTTTGTTCACTCCGGCACTGGCCAGGCTTGGCTGGTGCAGAGTGTGTTGGGTCCGCGGTTCCGGGCTGCTGCCAGGGGTTAAAAATAGGTTTCTTGAGTAGAGCCTCTACTCATGGGAGTCCCAGGGGCTTAGAGCCAAAAGGTAGCCAGGTCCTCCGGGGTTGGTGAGGTTGCTGGCCACGAGAGATGCCGCGCTGGTGCAGGTTCGAGAGTCGACAGGCCGGTAGGGCTGGGGCCTAAGCAGTTGGTGTCTTCTTCTCTTTTTAGCAGCTGCAGGGCAGGTCTTTGTTCTTCTTGCTCTTCTTGCTCTTCTTGTAATTGTCTATCTGGAATCTAAGGAAGGAAGGTTCAGGGTGCCCCTAAATACTAGATTTAGGGGCGTTACAGGTAGGTGAAGGCCAGGGACCAATGGGTCCTTGTCCTGGGGTGGGTACACCCCCTATCCTGCCTCTCTCCTGTGGGAGGGGGGCAGTAGCCTAATCCTGATAGGGTAGGGCTCCCCATCTTCAAGATGGCGAGAGCCCGGAGATGTGCTTCACCTCGCCTCCCCCACCTGAGGGGTGGGGTGGGCAGGCTGGCACATCCCCTGTCCTTGTATGGGGTTTCCGGCCAAGCTTCCCGCCAGAGTGGGGGGTTGCAGTGGCCTGGGGAAACTCCAAATGGCGGCCTGCCTTTGAAGCTTCCCTTTGCTCATCCTGGGGGAGGAGATTTCTCACCTCACCCAGGATGTGCATTGTTGCAGGCCCGGGAGAGCAGGGGCTCTCCCACCCAGGGGTCCAGCAACGTGTCAGCTGTGTGGCAGCCTGAGCAGCCTCAGAGCAGACGTGGATTGTAAGTTAGCTGTAAGGGGGCATCTCTAAGATGCCCTCTGGGGTGCTTAGTACATTAAATCCTACACTGGCATCTGTGTGGGTTCAATGTGCTGAGAAGATTGATACCAAACTTCCCAGGCTTCAGTGTTGCCAATATGGTGCTGTGGAGCTCGTGTTTGACAAGCTCTCAGCACCATGTACTCTTAAATGACAGCACTGCACTTGCAGTGCCCAGGAATGGACCCGGGTACTGTAGGGGCACAGGGCTCCTGCTCCTGTGCCCACACCATAGGCGTAATGCACCCAGCTAGAGGGGTGGCTGACATATGCCTTGGCAGTGTAGGTGATGGGCATGGTACACAGTGATGTGTGCCATGTCGACTCTTTGTTTTGTCCTGCACCCAGACACTCAGCCTGCAAGGGCAGTGTGTGTGTGTAAGGGTACAGGCCCTCTGAGGGTGGCACAATGAGTGCTGCAGCCCTTAGAGGCCTTCCCTGGCCACAAGGCCCTGGGTACCTAGGGTACCATTTACTAGGGGCTGACATGTGGCTAGGGTTTGCCAATTTGGAGTTTGTGTGGTTTAAGGAAGGAACATAGGCCCTGGGCACCTGATTGGCAGGAACCCAGGGTACACTCAATCGAAGTACATTCAGCAATTTAGCAAAAGTGGGGGCATACCATGCAAGAAAGATGGCACTTTCTCACACACTCTACCACAAAATCGAGAGTAAGGTTCTATCTAACCTTAACCTCTACCTACCTCTGGGGTCACCTGGACTCTATACACACTACACCTCATTTTGTTGTAGTATATATAGAGCCAGTTTCCTACAATTCACCTATCTCCCTAGCAGCTAGGTATAAGTTTACAGCACTGTCTGATTTAGATACCCAGGATTGACTATTGCTGCCCCACAGACAGGTGGGGTCGACCAACACCTATATGCCCATTACATATAATCAAGATACATGACCAAGTTGCTATAGCTTTCCCTAAGGTTTGTGATAACCAGGATTTGAACATACTTTGTTGGAACATTGCTTGCCTGCCTGCAATCTAAAACAGATCTAGTAGATTGGCTAGAGCTAGTCAGGCAGCAGGACATCCTCATGTTTCAAGAAACCTGGGCCACTAAAGACATATATCTTGAAGGTTTTGAATGTTTTAATGTGCTAGCTCCAGCCCCAAAATTCGCTTGTCAGTCTGGTGGCCTTTCAATATGGGCGAACATTGTGTTCAGGTTTTACACACCCATAGCGATAAATTCCAAGCTCTCCAATACAAAAGGGGGTATCTATTTATTTGTTTAACTTTTACAACAATGACTTTCATAGCTCCCCCAACACAAATTTCAACTTGTTTGACTTTGTTACCACACAAAAGGACTCGAATGGTTTTGATAAAACAGCTGGTATCTGTCTGGGGGTGATTTTAATGCTAAGCTGCCCAATGAAGACACTGCTGTCCCCAGGCCCAGCAGCAGAGGTCAAACTTGGCTCATGGGTGTTGCGCTGATGGAGCACTTGCGAACCCATGATCGGGGTAATGTTATGGATATAGCTGCCATTACCACTAATAATAATCTACTTGAACCGGCATTCAGAGGCAGGGGCAGTGCCACTACAATTGATTATATTTTATCTCCCAGGTCTAGAGGACTTTATTGTACGCGGAGGTTGTTCCTACACACAACGGCGATCATAACCCGATCAAAGTGGTGTTGAGACTGTCCCCCAGGCCAACATATAAATCAGAATGTGGTGCTAGGAACTTGGCACCCTGAACAGATAAACTAACGGAGGTCTGGCGAGGGGTTAACAGCGCAGATCTGTTCCTTAGGGTGGTTAGGGAAAATCTGAGACTCATCGACTCTGGTCTGATAGTGCAGGAACCCAATCCTGAGCCAATTACTGCATTTATAAAACTATGTGGAGCCATAAAATCTGTGTTATTGAAACCCGCTATCGCCACACCTCAGAGACCTAGATGGTTTAATAGCAAGTGTTCAACGATAAATTGTCAGTTACGCAAGGCCCTACCATTAAACCGGGGTCTCACCTCACAATTCATTGATTCAGGAGAAGTGTCAAAAGCACAGGTATTCTGTAAATCTGGGTAAAACCCAACAACAATATAATGCATGGAAAATACATTGACTGAATCCTCATTATGTGGGACCATGTGAGGTATGTGAAACTGATTGGAATCCGAACTGACGAGGGCCTCCATTCTGGCAAAAATCCAAGTCAAGAAAGTGGAACTGCTGAGGATTCATCTTCGACAAAAAGCATGAACTTTAAAAAATGGCGCTTCACAAAATAGGGCAGACTTTCTGCTGAATTACTCGACTCTGTTGGTGTAGATGGCAGCACCAGAGGAAGGACAACTGGCTAGGACTTTGGCAGAGGTGTTGAGGCATGATCTGGAATGGTCTAGGGCAGACCCCAAGTGGGATCAGACTGCGTCAGGGAATGACTCACCAGCTGAACTGGTGATCAGCAGGTTTGATGGGGCCCAGAAGTCATGCTATAAATACTGAATATTTGCAGCATGGCGTCTTTGAAAGCAGAAATCTGCTCTGGCTACTAACACAGCCTTCGGAACTCAGGACATGCTTCATTACCAGGATCTGGACAGGATCCCAGGAAGGTGAAGCCACCATGGGCACTGTGGATGAAGACTATGTTCCTTCAACTGTAAATGGCAGCATCTAGAAATCAAGGAGTCCTGCATGTGTTTCTTGTGCTTAATCTTGGAAACCTTATCCTTTAGTTTACCTATGGAGAGTTGGAGGTCACCCTTTAAGGTGCATCAGGGAGCATTTGTCACAAGCTTTGGAGTCATGAGCGCCTGTGATGAATACTGGATTGGTTTACGTATGATCAGGATTAAAGCCTAGATTCTTTGGTGGCAACATGTTATGTTAAAAGAATTTCTGAAGTGCTCAGCTGCCCCAGGAGAGGGGCTTCCGGGCGTTTATCACTGATGCACAAAAGCTGCAAAAGAATCCAAGTACACCGTAGAGGAGAACAGATGCAGCCTAGGCTAAGAACAGCCAGGTCTTTAACTGCTCCTGAAAGCTCAAATGGTTTTGGATCTTCCTTAACTAAAGAGGCTGAACTCCATAAGGTTGGAGCCAGGACTTGAGGAGCGTACTCCCATTCTGGCTCTTTTAATGCAGAGTGTAAGTGCCAAATTCAAATCAGCGAGCGTAAGGCACTAGTAGGCAGATACAGTTGCATCAAGGTAGCCAAACTGGTATACCTTGCTTGTAACGGATCTTATGAGAGATACAGAGAGCTTTGAATTACATAGAATTGCATACACATCTCTATGGGAAACATAGCAGAATTTAAGGAGGGAAAAGAGTCATCTGTCAGCTGCATTCTGGACAACTTGCAGCCGATTCAAGACCTCTTTTAGTGCCCAGATAGAGAGCATTCCTTGAACACTGGCAGTGTTATAATTTTTTTTCCTTTTTAAGAGCGTGTTTGGAATCAAACAAAACTGGATCAGCATCCAAGTGTGCAGGAAAAAAAAAGGAAACTACTTCAGTGCGCAGAGTTGATGCCCATATGCAGCTAGTTTGTCATGTTCATGGCGTGAGTCGCACCTACCGCACATATGAGCTTTTGAAGATTTCCCAAATAGTCTGCTGCCTGGGAGGATTCAAACAGTGAGGAATCAGTTTGTGCGAGTATATCAAAAACAACTTCACATACATGACAAACGTACAGATTTTTAAGAGTCTAAACTTTGCTATTTTTGTCCTCAAATGTAATATAAGACAAATATAAAACAAACCACAAATGATGCATGCATTGATTGAGAACCAAATGGCACATTTTATGGGGGAAAATATTTTTTAGATTACAGAATGTTTTCTGAACTGTGCAAATCGGTTACACATCACAAATGTATTTTAGATTCTTACCAAAGCTGGAACAACACTCTTGACTGGAAATCCTCCCAATGTCTCTTCGTTGCCCATGACCAGCAACTGACACATCTCAATAACAGCTTGAAGCTGCTGACTTTCATCAGTTGCTTGGAGTCCTTGTAAAAGCTGCTGTGCTTTTGAACCTGAGCAAAACAAACATACACTTAAAATGATTAATAGAAACTAGTCTTACCAGTCAGTCATGCTCTTTACAGGGCTTGCGATGAATCCATAACACTAGTTAGTGTTGGAGGTTTTGTAGTGGGGGCTTGGGTTTGGCACATGGTGAGAAGCATGGGCATGGACTCCTCATATGCTTATACCATGTATATGGACCTCTACTGTTGACCCACAAAGCCTCAATCAACCTCACAACCTTTATATGCGTTTATTGGTATATCCTAGGCAAATAAACAATCCTATATTCTGAGTCAGCAGTTTAGAACTGTTTAAAAGAGATTACTAAGCATAGACTACCACATCTTAGTAACCATTCCGGCATCTGTATAAATACGGGGATGTCATGTAAATATCTTACCAGACCAAACTAACTTTTCATGTTTGTTAAATAGGGACGATTATAGTAGCTCTACAAATCTGATCACTATACAATCTTTTCAATAACTTTACAATCTTACGAGGGACTTTAAAATCTACCTAAAGTTGTTAGGTCAGTTTCAATAAAAAAAATACCATTCATGTATCGAATGCAAGGAATTAGGTAATTAGTTGTAGCACTCCATTTGAGCTTGAAGTGTTGTAGGTTCACATGCTGTTCGCTTCTCTACCATCTAGTGTTGGACTCTTAACATTACAAGTTCTTTTTCTTGCGAGAATGCTTTCGGTTAACAGCATGCAGGGAATGACTAGCTGCACTAGAACAGAGACAAAGATTTATCTTCTGCCATCACAAAAAAAGAAACAGCCTTTTATGCTCTGTCCCAGATGTAATTAGAATTTCCCTGTTGAGCTCAGGTCAAACCAGTGCTTACCTAGGGACCACAAGGCTAAATGCTCAGCATTCAAGGTGTTTTATTGCAAGAAAATGATGCAACAATAATCAAGGAGATGCTACTGAGCCCTAAGTCTTGTGTAATCAAAGAATTTTAGAATGAGATGGGTGACATCAAATCTTGTGGCATTAGCAATGTCTAGATCGAGGAGAAGAGCTAATCTCACAGGATAGAGATTAAAGTTCTACACACAGTCGCACAAACCATCAAAGAATACATCAGAAACACCCTCAATAGTGAGGGAACTTCCTTGAAAGGTGGTCCATGCCCTATTAGAATGACCCCAAAAAGACATCAAGACAAGGAAATCCAACAGAGGCAACTAGGATTCCCAGCATAAGGTAGACTGCCCCATTTATACATCTGTTTGAATGCCATAAGGCAGTCTCGGATTGCATGTCATTATTAAGAGGTTGGAAGTACAGAAGGATAGTGAAAACATCATTCAGTGGGACTGGCAGCTCTGTGGAGACTCCAGAGATTCAGTAAAATGTATATGAAGGCTCGGGGGCAGAATGGATTGAACAAGGATGGAAATTAATGAGACACATGACCGTGAAACACTTCACACGTGTTACAGCATGAGGAACTAAGGGAGTTGGGAGAGGACAGTTTCTACTTTACGAATGGGCAGCCCATGACAAATAACTGATTCTCACGTAGAAACCCCCTCACCCCAACAGTTCAGTACTCTTTTAAAGTTACCGTCACTAATGGAAAGTGTGAGACCAATATCATCCATTTATAGGGCACTATGAGAAGATCAACGAAACAATCTCATTGACTAAAGCAAAAGGGATAAGGACTGCGGAAACCAACTGTCAGAAAACAATTGAGCTAGGGTGATGAAACCTAAGAGAAATGTTGCGTAATGCTAGATTCAGATGCAGGCAAATCAATTCCAAATAGCTTTATATCGACAGTACTAGTCATAAAAAGCGCCATTACATAAAATAAGATTAACAATAAATATTTTCCATAAAACGTGTATGTTATTCGTAAAGTAAATCAATCAGAAGAGGGGTTAAAAAGTTAAATCATACGGTTAAAACGTCTGGGAACACAAGTATGGATGTTGAAAGCGTTAGGATAAATAGACAAGACCAAGACTCAGAAGAAAACAGCCAAAAAGTCATACAAGTGTCAATAGCAATTCATCAAGCAACAATTAAAAACCAAATCATATAGATTAAAACACTAGCAAATGTGGATAATATCGACATTACAGTAAATGGACAACACCAGGGCTCAGAAAAAGAGAAAAACATACGGGTCACACCCCATAAAAGCGAGAGCGATGTCATAATTCATAAGATATCAACTCATCATAAAACAGTTGTAAGGAAGTGGGTTTCTGTTATCAGGAGAGATCCCAGTGCTGGATCATGGCGCCCAGCACTGACCCTGAAAAGTAATTACAACCGTACTTACCGCTAACTTGATTTTCCTTCATAGGACAACATTGCCTGGTTTTTGCTGGAAATTCTTCTAAGTGTCGATTTTGCAAACTTACAAATATTCGTTTAAAGTCGCCTGTATAACAAAAACGCATTCTTTCAACTGTTTACAGGAGATGCACCAGTGCTGGATCCAGGATCCAACACTGAGTAAGAAAAAGTAACGATAACCCTACTTACCTGCTAAGTGAATTTCCTCCCATAGGATAACATTGGTGATTTTATAACAGAAAAGTTTCTAAGTGTCAACTTTTAAAATACAATAATATTCCTTAAAAATCACCACTGTAACCAAAACGTGTTTACTCAACTGTTTACAGGAGATGTCCCAGGACTGAATCTAGAATCCAGTCCTGTGGTAAGAAAAGTTATCCAAAAAGTAATCAATTGCATTTAACTAGAAATTCCCATTGAGCTCAATGTATATTTGTGTTTGAAATTGTGTTGCCTATTGCAACAACTGTATCTATTGCATTCAAAAGTCTATTGCCTGTTGAAAGTATTTATCTAAAGCATCTCATTCTGAGAAAGTATATTTTGATACCTATTTTTGGTTCTAAAATAAAACCACTATATATTTTGATACAAAACCAATGGCCTAGAGTTCAGTTCTTGAGTGTGTGAGACCATTTGCTGACTGAGTGGGTACAACAAATGCTTTACACTGTCCTCCGATACTGCCTTACTGCTTGACCAAGCTACCACTTTAGAGAGTAAGGTTATATCTAACTTTAGCCTCTGCCAAACCTCTGGGGACTGTGGACTCTGTACACACTGTACCTATTTGGGAACAGTATATACAGAGCCACTTTCTTACACAAGTACAACAAAAAAAATCACATCCTATCATTAGTGCAATAACGGACAGACTGCCAAGTCCGGAGAGACGGCTTTTTTGGCTGTTCTGTTATCCAGGATTTTCTGGTGTGATCTTGGTTCGCAGAACCACCTCTGGGGTTGGTATTGCTGGGGTATCTATTGTAAGGTAATGAATCTATAACTGTTTCTTTCAGATGAACAAGTTACTTACCTTCGGTAACGATATATCTGTAAGAAACATTGGTTAGTTTTAGATTCCTTACCGCTCCACCCATCCTCCCTGTTCTTCGAACTGATTTCTAGGGTTAAGGACATCCCTTTAGGACCCTAGTTTTGTGCACCAGTGGTCAGTGTCTTGCATGGCTCTGCCTTTCTGACGCGGAAAGTAGTCTACAGAACTGACGTCCGTGCACCAGGGTGGCGTCTAAGGAGCTGCTGTGATGTCATTCCAGCGATCATGACGCTAACGACGGACACTGAGCCGACCGACACTAACGACGGACGCGTAGAAGTACTGCAGACGAAAAACTTCCTGGATCCAGTCTGACACCTGGAGGTAATTCTAAGGTATGGAATCTATAACTAACCTATGTTTATTACAGATATATCATTACCGAAGGTAAGTAACTTATTCAATAGAAAAAGTATGTTCGAGGCATACGAGCTACAGATCGCACACTTTGCATTAGATCGCCATCTGGTGTTGGACTTGGATGCTTGCACCTTGTTGTTGTCTTGGAAGAAGTCTTTGTGGTCACGAGATGGGTGACTCCTCCCTTGGACGATAGTGCACATGGGCATCGACTTCATCCTCAGATTGTTTTTTTCCGCCATTGGGTTCGGATGCAAGTTTGGCGCACCGGTTCGAAACTTCATTTTTACATTTTTCGACTCGCAAACCTTTCTCTAACTCTTCGGAATTGGCTTCGAACATCCAAATCTTCGCACCTAACATCAGCTCGATTCCAGTTGTCGACACAGGCTGCTGGGCCTATCAACGCCATAAAGGCCTACGGCTCATGGAAAGGACGCCGTTCAAAAAATGCCCCCAGTGTGGAGCGAAGTTCCCACACAGTAACCATCACAAGGTCTGTAAACTGTGCCTCTCGCCAGAACACGACCAACTGCCAAACCTGCGCCTTTTTTGATCGAAAAAGACTGAGATCGTCAGGCCCGACGACACATCATGGCGTAGAGATCAGCTCCAGAACCAGTGGACATCTTCGACGAAGGCCAAGATGTCCCAGAGGAAGATTCCAAAAACCTGGAAATCGTGTCAGAGGCAGAAGACTCAGACTACCCCATCACTCCTGGTCAACAAGTGAGTACAACTGCCCCAGCCCTTTGGAAGACTCAGACTTTTTATCTTGGAGATTCTCACCACCTTTCCCCTGGGGAGGTTTTGGGACCACTTTCTTTTGGTCACCCCCAGTGGCTGTCTTTGTCACCCTAGTCTTGACCCAGTGGTCTGCCTTCTTTCCCAAAATTAGACATAGGTCTACCAAATGCTGATGCAACTTTTCATTTGTGCAGTTACTCAATATATGTTCCTTCATGAATAAATTATACAGTCCAGTAAAATCCTGCACACCATGTCCAGCTAACCAACCATCCAGTGTCTTTACTGAGAAGTCTACAAAGTCAATCCTGGACTGGGTCTGGGTTTTGTGAGCCCCCCTGAATCTAATTCCATACTCCTCAGTAGTGAATCCAAATCCCTCAATCAGTCTTCCTCATGAGATCATAGGATCCTGCCTCTGGCCCAGAGAGGGTCAGAAGCCTGTCTCTGCAGTTACCAGAGAACAGTTTCCACAGGAGTGCCCCCCAGAGAGTTTTCTTTACTCTTATTTCAAAAGCCCTCTCAAAGGCTGTGAACCATTTGGTGATGTCATCACCTTCCTCAAATTTAGGGACAATCCCTTTGGGGATTTTAGGATCAGAAGTTCCCTCCCTATCCTTGTTTTTATTATTGCTGCCACAATTGATGGGTGCTAATCCATAACTCTCCTTTCTTTTTCTAGAGCCAGGAGCCTGGACTCTAGCTCCAATCTTTTGGCCAGCCTTGTCAAAAGGCTGTTCCTCTTCACTAGTGGGTCCCCCATTGATCTCTCTGGTACCAGGGTCACCTGTGTGATCCCTAGGTTCCCAGATGCTAATTCTTGGACTGGCCATCACCATGTTCAGATGGGTGGTCCTTAGCATACTCAGCCAAGAGCTCCTGGAGCCCTAGTTTTGTTGGATGCAGGCCCATTGGTATATTTTTGAGTTTGTATAGGGACCTCAATTCCTTGAAAGACAAGTGTAAGTAAGGTGTGAGTTTGAGCTCCTCCACCAGGTCCATGTTATGTTCACCAATAGCTGGGTTTGTTTGAGTCATTCTAAACTGACAGTTCTAATCCTCTACCCTGACTATAGTGACTTATTTTTCTAAAATTCTAATGGGACTTAAGCAAGGCCCTAGCAAGACTTAGTAATTTTGGAAAAGACCAATCAGAATTCTAAAGGCAATGTTAAGAGTTCTGTCATGTGATCAGTATTATTAGTCAGATTTGTAAAGCGCATGGCTGCCCCAGCAAGGGGCATCCCAGCGGGACCCCAAACCAAGACAGACGCCCAGGAGACAGAAATGAGATGTTAATTGAAAAAGCCGGGGAAAAGCCAGGTTTTTATGGCTTTACGAAAAGCCAGGTGATTCTGGATTACTCTGATGGGAACAGGCAAGGAGTTCCAGAGTTTTGCCGCCAGACTTCGAAAGGAACAGCCGCCTGCTCTAGCTTTACAAACAGGGGGAATACAAACCTGGGCACGGCCCGCCGATCTCAATAGGCGTTGCGGAACATAAAACTTGAGCAAGTTAGGCTAACCCACAGAAGCCTGACAGGACAAGATCTTATGCGACATACAGAGTGCTTTAAACTGGATGAGTTTTTCAACAGGCAGCCAGTGCAACTTGGGGAGCAGATGGGCAACTGAGCTGGACTTCGGGAGTGCTACTAACAGACGAGCTGCAGCATTCTGAAGCTTCTGCAGGCGCTTGATACTGGTCTTATTGGCGGCCAAATAAAGGGCGTTCCCATAGTCCAATCTGGACAAAATTAAAGCCTGGATTATGGTTTGTCGCACTTTAGGAGGAAAAAACCCCAGCAATGGTCTTAAACCCCGCAAAAGCCCAAAGCACACCCCTGCCACTGCTTTAGATTGAGCTTCGAACATCAGACCCTGATCGAGCCACTCCCCTAAGTTCTTCACAACCTCCTTGGGTATGGGGGCGGGTTTCAGATGCTCTGGCCAGCACTGTTCAGACCATAATTCACGGTCCTTCCCGAACAGTAAGATCTCCGATTTGCTAGCGTTAAGCTGCAAGCAATTGGCCGCCATCCAGTCAGCCACTACTAGAAGGTCCTCTTTGAATTTAACCAGATTGTCACCACAGTTCTTAGAGAAGGAGATCACCAATTGGGTGTCGTCCGCGTATGACACCAGCGCCAACCCTCTATCTTTCGCTACAGCGGCCAGGGGGCGAACGTAGATGTTAAACAAAAGCGGGCTCAAGACTAAGCCCTGCGGTACTCCCTGACGCAGAGCAAACTCCTGTGAATGGAATGGTGGCACAGACACTTGAAAGGACCTCCCCTCTAAGAAGGAGCAAAACCAGCCTAGGGCCACATCCTTAACGCCAATTTCCTGAAGATGAGTTAGTAAGATTGCATGGGAGATGGTGTCAAAGGCGGCACTTCGGTCTAGAAGGACCAAGGCCGCTGAATCACCGCCGTCACTACCAGTAGTGCGGACTCAGTCCATTGCCGCACTCGGAAGCCATGCTGAGATGGATCCAGAATGGCATTCTGTTCAATGTACTCTGAGAGGACAGAGTTAACGTGAGATTCAGCCACCTTTGCCAAAAAAGGCAGCTGAGAGATTGGCCGATAATTACCTGGTTCCGCAGGATCCAAGGAGGATTTTTTGAGTAATGGAATGACTTTGGCATGCTTCCATACCCTGGGAACAACTGCAGATGACAGGGACAGGTTCACCAAACCAATATCCCAAGGGGAAATCAAGGGGTGAAGCTGACTAAACAGGGCAGGGGTCAGAGCATCTGCTGGAGATCCTGACTTGATTTTCAGGCAAAGTGCATCAAATTCCGTAGTTGATAAAGGCGGAAAGGAAAACAGACTGTTACCCGCCGTAGGACCAGAGATCACCAAAGCCTCCACCCCAACACACAGATCCTCCGCCGGCAGATTAAGATAGATCTGCTCAACTTTGTTCACAAAGTAATGAACAAACTCATTACACTGGTGGTTAGAAACAATCGGGGAGGTTACCAATGAACCTGCACTTTTCATACCTTTGAGCAGAGAGAAAATAGACAGCCGGATTAGTGCTGGCCAAGATTTTATTGGCCACGTACTCTGCTCATGTCTTCCGGATGAGCCAATGGTACTGCTTAATGGCTGCCCGGTATTCCAATGTTGCTGTAATATCATAGGAGCGTCTCCAAGCGTGTTTGAGCTGCTTGCACCCCTTTTTAGCTGACATAAGTGAGTTGTCAAACCACGGGATAGAAGACCCTAGACTCCTCGCTCCCAATCTAGCAGGAATACAAGTATCCAGACCCAATAACACCCAATCATGGAAGCGTGAAATTGCTGAATCCATGTCTGAAGGCAACAAGGGCCTATGGCGTTTCAGAACTTGAGCTGAATGGAAAAGGACAGCTTTCCCCTGCAGTTGCAGCACGAAGGAGACCAAGAAGTGGTCAGTCCACGCCTGAGGAGCCGGTGGAAAGAACTTTAGAGGGCATAAATTGGAGAATATAGGGTCCAATAAATGCCCTGCCACATGCGTACCCTCAAGGACACATTGCACCAATTGGAAAGCCTCAAAGTCAGCCAAAATGCTCGAAATCTCGGCTTTCTCATGCATCTCAAAGTGAAGGTTGAGATCCCCTAAGATAGTAAAGTTAGCAGCCCTACTTGCGTATAGCGCAACTTTACTCAGGAAGTCTTCCCTAAAACTATAAGCGGGGCCTGGGGGCCGATAAACTAAAAGACCGGACATGGTGAAATTGGAGTTCAGCGTAATTTTAAACACTGCGCTTTCACAGTCCGCAATTTTCTCTTTACTAAGGCTGCAAATATAGACATCCTTAGTAATCACAGCAATACCAGCACCCCCCCCCCCACCCGTTTGACTGTCTTCAACGCATATCCCTGGAGAAGGGCCAACCAGGGCAGAGCCACCGAATCCTGCGTGAACCAAGTCTCCGTTAAAAATAAGGCATCTGGAGCCTCATCTATCAACAAATCAAACACCTCAGCGTGGTGTTTCACAAGGGATCGGCAGTTCAAACTAAGGAACTTGTACGCCACAACATCTGAAGGACAGGGTACCCTATCCACCCCTGGCAGCTGATGTATGCCATGGCAGTGTAGGGGATGGGCATGTTGTGTCGACTGTTTTTGCCTTGCACCCAAACACTCAGCCTGCAAAGGCAGTGTGTGTGTAAGGGTACAGGGCCTCTAAGGGTGGCACAATGAGTGCTGCAGCCCTTAGAGGCCTTCCCTGGTCACAAGGCCCTGGGTACCTAGGGTACCATTTACCAGGGGCTGACATGTGGCCAGGGTTAGCCAATTTGGGTTTTGTTTGTTTTAGGGAAGGAACATAGGCCCTGGGCACCTGATTGGCAGGAGTCCAGGGCACACTCAGTCAAAGTACATTCAGCAAAAAGTGGGGGCACACCATGCAAGAAAGATGGCACTCTCACACCTGTGGATTCCTCACTTTTTGAATTTACCCCAGCGCCAGCATTCCACAGAAAATGTTTCATAGCTTTCCCACGTCGACGAAGACGTCACAATAGCACAGCTCCGCTCGCGACTCCGTATGACATCACCGGAGGCATAAGAAGATCTTGTCGGCGTGCTGACGTCCGTTCGCTTTTTTCCATGCTATTGATGCACAACGTTTTTTTCTGGGACTCTCCATTTCTCCTCAGATAGTTTTGGTGCCAAATTCTTCGCAGAGTCCATGAGCGCATGAATATAGCGTCCCAAGAGGCAAGTGGCATTTGTTGATTTAAGTGCCATGCTGGCCGATGAAAAGACCTTTTTGGCCGACTGATCTAACTTTTTAGCCTCTCTGTCACCTGGAACCTGAGGAAAAGCACCCTTGGATTTTCCTGAACAAGCCGCCTGAACCACCAGGCTCTCAGGCGATGGATGCGATGTTAAGAACTCAGGGTCCCCTGGAGCTGCCCTATACCTCCTAGCAACCGTCTTAGAGACTGCGGGAGCAGAAAAAGGCTTACGGCACACCTCCAACACAGGGTCAATAATGGCCTCATTAAAAGGCAACAACGGCTCTGAAACTGCAGAAGAAGAATGCAAAACTTCAGTCAGAATATTTGATTTGAATTCAGTAGTAGGCAACTGAAGATCTAACAGTTCTGCAGCCTTCCTGATGACTGCATGATATGGAGCCACATCCTTCGAGGGTTCATCGGAAGGTGGAGTAATTTCCCACTCAGGAGACAAATCCAATCCACTAGCCTCTTTAAGTTCCTCAAAACCCCGTCAGACTGCACCAGCTCTCCTTCTTCTGCTTCTTCCAGAAGGTACCTTCGCTCATCAATCACCCTTTGAGCTTCCCTTCTGGACCGAATCCGTACAAGCGGTGGCGCCGTGTTCGAATCAGCCGGCGCCGGCGTTGAACGTGGATCCGTAGGAACAGCCGGCGTCAAACGAGGTCGAGCCGGCGAAGAAGGAAGCGGCGTCGACGTCCTCGGCGCCGGTGGATGCCAAGACGGCGTCGCCAGAAAAAATGGCATGAAAGGGGCCTGCGGATAGACTTGTGGCACCCCCAAATTGAAGGCCATTGGACCCATCGGACCCGCAGGTGCACCGGTGGTGTACATGGCTCTCGAAAATACCCCGTACATAGCATTTAAATAATGCGAGGGGTCCTGACCTGGTCCAGGGAACACAGGGTACTGGTCAGGCATCACCGGACTCGGGCCAACCGGCGCCGACGGTGGAATAAGCGGCTTCGCAGGCTCACCCGGTGCTTGAAGCTCCTCAACCGGGGCCGGAGACAGAGCCGGAGATGAACCCTGAGCCGGAGATGGAACCGGCGTCGGAGATGGAACCGGAGCCGGTGAAGCCACTGGAGAAGAAGGACCAGGAGGCGAATCCGGAACAGGTGAAGGAGACAGAGTCCTTACGGCGTCGAGTTGGTGACTTCGACTTCGGAGCCGAACTCTTGTCAGAGTGACGTCGAGAAGAATGTCTCCTCTTCTTCTTGTGCTTCTTGGATCGTGAAGCATGCCCCGAAGTCGACTTCGACGCCGACCTCGATCGTGACCTCGACCTCGTTCTCGACTTCCTTCTTCCTCTCTTCTCCTTTTTCATCCTAGCGATGAAGAGTTTCGCTTCCCTTTCTTTTAGAGCCTTGGAGCTCATCTTGCGACAGCAAGAACAACCATCCACATCATGGTCAGATAAACACCATACACAGTCGTCATGTGGATCCGTGATCGACATATATATGCCACATTCACGACAGGGCTCGAAGCCCGATTACATTGTCGACATCTTTTTCGAAAAAGATACCGAGAACAGACGGAGCAATTGGCAGTAATATTTGGGAGGAGTGTGGGTTATAAATTGAACTTAACTAAGACACAGGTAATCTGTACTGAACAAACACGATTTAGGGATCAGAGAGTTTTAGAGGAGGCCGTATATTTGGGAATACGCCTGAATGCTTGTTTAGATACGATGGTTAAATGTAATTGGGAATCTCTTCTTAATAAAATTAAAAGAGATTTGGATAGGATGCAAAACTTACATCTGTCATTACTGGGAAGATGCAATGTTATCAAAATGAATGTTCTTCCAAAGGTTTTATATTTTTTTAGGGCAGTACCACTGGAAATCACAAAACAGCAAATGCAGAGACTACAATCTATTTGCAATAGTTTTTTATGGGCACAGGGGAAACCCTGACGAGCACTAAAATTTATGACCCTACCACGGGATAAAGGGGGGTGGGCAGTACCCAATTTTATCGGGCTAGTTTCTTACAGCACATTGGAATTTTATTGGTGGGAACTAGTGGTGAAACTCTAGGGGATGTGCCTCATATATATCAGCTATTATTAGGTGCAAGGACAGAGCGAACATTTTTTTTTAATTCTAGAGCCAAGTTATTATAAGAAGACCCGCTTCAAAGTCCTCCAGGCAGCTTATAAGGCCTGGCACCAAATAAAGAGGCAGCTAAATATGGGTAAAATAAACGATTATACACCCACGGATGCAGCGGCACTACTTCCATCTGTCTTCTTAGATGGCATTATGAATAAATGGAGAATTAAGGGTATTATAACTTTGGGCCAGCTGGTAGACAGTAGTGGTGTTAAAACGTATGATACATTGATGACTAAATATGACCTTCCAAAGCGGATTTTTTTTAAATACTTGCAGATCCGAGACTTCTTTTGCAGAAGGAGGGATATCTCGCGTTTGGCTGAGAAAAACAATCTTTTAGAAATTGTGATGGCCCGGGGTAAAATTGGGGATATTATTGAGGCACTTATTGATACACAAAAGGATGATATTGAGGCACAGAACGATAAATGGAAATTGAGAGTGGTCGCAGAAGGGAGTATTCTGCAAGAATCTATTTATTTAGCTGAAAAACTTATAATATCCTCAAATCTGAAAACCCAGCAATATAAAACCATGTTTAATCTATATTATACACCTGCTAAATTGGCACGCTGGGGTGGAGTAAATGAGGACAGATGTACTCAATGTGTGGGGGAACAGGCGGATATAGTTCACATGTTTGCTACATGTTCAGAGCTGAGATTATTGATAAATAGGATACGGATATTTTTAACTGAAGTCACAGGAGTACATATTGAGATAACCCCATTAGTTATGATGCTGGGGGTCATGGAGCATAAAACACCTACACATGGAATGTATATATATATATAGATATTTTATCTATATTGCAGTTACAGTAGCAAGGTTATGTATAGCTTCACTGTGGCGTCAGAAAGAACCCCCTACATTTGAGATGTGGTGAGGCAGATTATTTGCAATTTGTAAACCTGAGACTAGTTTATATGCCATTAAAAGCCCACGGAAACGTAAACTCGGTGAGGAGATATGGGGGGCTCTAACGGAATATCTCTCACCAACAACATAAGATCTCAATTAAGCCCTGTCGGGTTGGTAGAGACTCTATCCTCTCCTCCAAAAAAAAAGGAAAAGAAAGGGGGAAAAAAAAAAAAGGAGAAAAAAAGGGGAAGGGAAAGGGGGAAAAAGGAAAAAGGGGGAAAAAGAGAAGAAAAGAAGGAGGGGGGAAGAAGGGAAAAAAAAAAAAAGAAAAAAGGTAGTACTCTGCTTTCTATGATGTGGTATATGTACATTTCATTTGTATTATTAGCTCCTTTTCTTTTTCGGCTGAATTTATATGACTTTACAATGGCTTTTTTTTTCTTTTTCTGTTGATCCCATATGATTTTGCAATGTTTTTATTTCCTGTCATGGGGTACATGTTGTGTATTTTCTTATGATTTGCCTTATTCTCGTGTATCAACTTACTGACTTAATTAAAAAAAATAAAGAATAAAAAAATGCAAAAGTCAATTGCATATTGCAAAAGCATTTATATAAAACATCTAATTCTGAGAAAGTATATTTTCAATCCAATTGTTGGTTCTAAAATAAAACAAGCATATCTTTTTTATAAATAAACCATTGGCCTAGAGTTCAGTTATTGAGTGTGTGAGTCCATTTGCAGACTGAGTGTGTACAACAAATGCTTTACAATGTCCCCTTACTGCTCGACCAAGCTACCACTTTAGAGAGTAAGGTTATATCTAACTTTAGCCTCTGCCAAGCCTCTGGGGACTGTGGACTCTGTACACCCTGTACCTATTTGGGAACAGTATATACAGAGCCACTTTCTCACAGGAGCACAAAAGCGGTCTTAACCTGGAGTGCCAAAGAACACGCCCAAACCTAATGGCTGAAAGAAAACAAGTTGATGATCATGCGCAATATCACAAAGAGGAGGAGTCACCTCGTGACTCAGGAGATTTTTCCAAAGAAAAACAACTTGTACACATCAGGACCCAACACTAGATGGCAGGAGTATGCAGAGCATGTGTATCAGCCACATAGGCTATTGAACTAGAACTTTCACCTTCCATAGAGGAAACCACTGCTCAATGAAGAGGTTAGGCACAGCCTGTCTGGGACAATAGAGGTATGATTCCAATGTTCAGCCAACATATAAGGACTCATTTGAAAGATAAGCAACAGAGCTCACATTTAGCACAATACATTTCTTCAGAAAATGTATTCAATCATCAACAGCACAAGGATAATCTTACTGAAATTTCATAAATCCCCTTTCCCACCACCAAAAAGACTACCACAACTCCGCCAAATCAAAAAAGGAATTATAACAAACAGAGTTTCCATTTTACTTACTTGCTCCACTTCCAATTGTTCTGTGGAAAAGCTGAGACATCCTTGGGCCAAGTGGACCAAAAAGGTGAGGCGGAAGTCCCCTGGCCTCTAACAGAGCTAAAACGTAGCAAAGAAAACAAATACATGCATTTAATTTAAACCTTCAAGTTCCTTCAAAGAAATAAGACTTTGGCCTACATTTTGTTTAATCACAATTGCCTTAAGAACAGTCAAACTTTATACTGAGATTCATTTAACCAATTTTCAGAGTTTTTGTACTGGAAGAGCAGCGTGGGGGGAAGCATGTGGCTAGAAAGGTGTGAGGCACAGATGTAAGAGAAACAAAGATACGTTTTCTCAAGTAAACCCCTAGAAATTCACTGAAAAAAAAAAACTAAGGTTAAAGTAACGTTATATTAAGGTGAACTGTTCAGTAACAACGTTCGGTTTTAAACTCTAAAAACGTCTGAAACTCACCAGTTATAGTGCTCAAGTAACTAACTTGTGCCCTCGCCATGCACTGCTAATTACCCCACATATTACATCACTTATGACATAATTGATATCTCTGCAACATTAGCAGTGAAAAGTATTGATGAGAACACACTACATGGCGGGTGCATGAGTTATAGTTACTTTAGGGCACGAGCTATAGTGCTATGGTCAACCCCCCAAAGGCAGTCAAGACGGGTGAGGGGCAAGCAGCGCCTCACCCTGGACTGATCTTGGCCCCGGGGACCCCATCCCTCGGTCCCGTGGACCCCAACTACCCTTCACCACCATTCCCCCACCCCCAACAAGGCCTGCACCTTTTTGGTGGTATGGGTCACCCTGCCCGTCCGCAGATGGCCCCGGGAAGCCAATATCCCAGCACCCCTCTCTTAAATTATGGGGGAAAAGTGCATCCAGCCCCCTCCCCAGGCCAATTTTAACCCAGAGGACCCCATCTCCCGGGACCTGGCCTTATTATAAAGGGGTGGCACTTAGGCCCCATCCACTGGCCAATACTGGTCCCGGGACCCCATACCCTGGCCAAATAAAAATGGGTTTGAGGCCCCCCCACCCTCTACTTCCAGGCCAATTTCGGCCCCAGGGACCTCATCCCCAGGGCCCACCCAAAATTATGGAAGGGTAAGGGGGGACAGTGCAGCCCCCCCCCCCCCCATCCTGGACAGATTTCGGCCCCTGGAACCCCATTCCCCTGGTGCCAGGCCAATCAACAGTGGATACCCTGGAGGCCACCCAGTGACTTTGTTGGGGGCCGTGGGGAGGAGCTGGCTCCCGGCCTCCAGCGGGAGCAGACATTGCTTCCGCATGCAGGGAGTAGCGATTTTTTAAATCTGTTTCCATGCCTGCTTTACAGCTGGCAGGGAAACAGATGTAAATTCCGCTCCCAGCGGCTGATATTTTTCGTGCTCCAGTCTGCTGGGAGCAGACTTACTGTTTGTTCTCGCCTAGCGGGAGTTTTAAATTGCGCCTGCTGAGCGAGAGCAAGCCAAGGTTTCCCTGCCTGCCCTCCCCATTTTTTAAATCTTCATGGCCCCAGGAAGATGATGGTCCCCAGGGTCAAATACAGCCAGAAGGGAGGGGCAAGCGCACCCCCTTTAAATCACAACTGAACTCCCCGGCATTGGCCCCCCCGGAGGGGGGGGGCATATAGAAAACAAGCACAAGAGACTACCCTTGTTGATGATAAAAAAAAAAAAAAATCAGATTTCGCAGCTAAAATGAAAGGAGAAAAAAACCACACTTGGGCCCCCACCTGGATTCCTGTGGGAAGCAACCACCAAACCTAGGAGGTCAGGGTATACCTACCCTAACCCCTTATGGGTTTTTTTCACCTTTTTTCTTGGGTCTCGGCTGAGTCTGAATCTCTGTTGATGTGTTGGCAGCCAATCAGATCTCAGCATGAGATAGGTCAGATCCGCGGAGGATTCGCATACTCCGATATCTATAAATCATTTATAATCACCCCAAAACTAATCAACGGATTTACACCAAATCACAAAAGGAAAATGCTACCTACCCAGTATGCATCTGTTCTTGGAGTGTAGAGCTGTAGAGTCACAAGCTGGGCATAGCATGCCATCTAGTGTTGGGTCCGGATGTTTGCACTTTGTTTTTGTTCAAAGAATTATTTTCCAGTCACGAGGTAGGTGACTCCTCCTTTCGGTGATAGTGCAGATGGGCATCGACTCCATTGTTAGATTGTTTGCAGCATAGGGTGATAATGGAGTTATTAAGAGTAGTAAGTGGTGTCTATGTATATATGTATCTACGTAAGATGTAAGATGTAACTGCAAAAAGGTATAGGTACCCAGGGAGGCAGGTGGGTGCATGTGACTTTACAGCTCTACATGCCAAGAACAGATGCACACTGGGTAAGTAGCATTTTCCGTTCGAGGCATGTGAGCTATAGAACACATGCTGTGCATAGAATAAAAAGCAGTTATCTCTCAAAGTGGTGGCTAACCTGTAGCTGTTGCAGTGGTTTGAAATAGTGTACGTAAAACTGCTTGGCCAACACTAGCTTGTTGTCTTGCTAACACATCTACGCAATAGTGTTTTGTGAATGTGTGAGGTGTAGGCCATGTTGCAGCTTTGCAGATATCATCTATGGGTATGTTTCCTAAAAATGCCATAGAAGCCCCTAGTTTGCGAGTAGAGTGCACTCTAGGGGAAATTGTTAAAGTTCTTTTTGATTAGCATAGCATATTGGAATGCACTTGACTATCCACCTTGCAATGCCCGATTTGGATATTTGACTGCCTTTATGTGGTGGAGCAAAAGCGACAATAGCTGTTTTGCAGAAACTTTTTGTCCTTTCTATATAGTAAAGAATTGCTCTTTTCACATCTAAAGTGTGTAAAGCACATTCTGCCACGGAATCTGGTTGAGGGAAGAACACAGGCAACTCAACAGATTGGTTGATATAAAAAGCACAAATGACCTTTGGTAGAAATGTAGGGTTGGTCCGAAGAACCACTTTGTTTTGATGTATTTGTAAGAATGGTTCTTTTATGGTTAGTGCCTAAAGCTCATCCACTCTCTTCAGAGATGTGATAGCTATGAGGAAAGCTATCTTCTAAGTAAGAAATTGTATTTTATACCTATGCAATGGTTCAAAGGGTAGACCCATTAGCCTGGTGAGGACAATGTTGAGATTCCACACTGGAGCAGGTGGAAGCCTTGGAGGAATGATTATCTTAAGCTCCTTCATAAATTCTTTGATGACAGGCACTTTAAAAAGAGACAGATGTTGTCTGTTCTGTAGTTATGCAGCAAGATTTAAGCATTTGGAAGAGTACGCTAAATTGGTACACTGCAGATAAAATAAATAGCAAATGATATTTTGAACTGAAGCATCCAGTGGATCGATTTGATTGTTATTGCAGTACATCACAAATCGCTTCCACTTTCCTGCATAGCATGCTTTTGTGGTAGGGCGTCTAGCGTCTTTGAAAATGTTCATACAGTCTGGCCGAAGATAAAGGTAGCCAAACTAAGATTTCAGGTGCCAGATCGCAAGGTTGAGATGGCTGGGATCTGGAGGTCTTATTTCTCCATGGCTCCGAGTGAGCAGATTGGGAGTGAGGTGTAGTTTTTGGTGAGGAACTACTGGGAGCTCCAACGGGGTTGTGAACCAGAGTGGTCGGGCCCATGTGGGAGAAACTAGGATTATTGTCAGGGACGCCTGTCTGAGCTTCTGAACCACTAATGGAATTAGTGGGAGAAGTGGAAAAGCGTAGGCAAATATCCCTGACCAAATCAGGGTGTGGATGTCTGGATGCGAAGTTTGGGCATTTTGCGTTTAGGTTTGTGGCGAACAGATCTAGGTCTGGAAATCCCCACATTTGGAAGAATGGGAGGAGAACTTGACGGTGGAGTTCCCATTCATGGAACTGTTGTTTTTGACGACTGAGCAGATCTGCAATCTGATTGTTTACTCCTGGAAGGTGTTCTGCAAGGAGAAACATTCTGTGATGTAAGGCCCATCTCCAGATGGTCTGTGCTAGCTGGAGTGTGTGTTCCCCCCCCCCTGTTTTTGTATGTAGTACATTGCTCTCATGTCTGTACGGATCAGGACAGCTTTGCCTACTAGATGAACTTGAAACGCTTTGAGCGTTGGAAAAGTTGCTAGCAGCTCTAGATGATTTATGTGGAGCTGCTTTTGCTGCAGGCTCCACATGCCCTGAAGTGTATGCGTCTGGAGATGAGCTCCCCAACCAGTGAGCGATGAGTCTGCTGTTAGCACTATCTGTGGAACCAGGTCGATGAAGGGCCGCCCTTTTGAAAAGTTGTGTGTAATCCAAGATCGTGAAGCTTGGATTGAGACAGCTTTTTTGCGAACTGGCTTTTATGAGCCAGTCGTCCAGATATGGAAAGACGTGAATGTGTTGTCTTCGAAGATGAGCTGCAACTACTGCTGGGTGCAGTGGTTACACCGAATAGGAGCACCTTGAACTGATAATGCTGTCCTGCTACTATACACTTTAGGTATTTGGAATGAGCAGGATGTATTGGGATATGGAAATGGGCATCCTTTAAGTCCAGAGTGGACAGAAAGTCGCCTTGTTGAAGAAGCAGATGTACTTGTTGGAGAGTGACCATGTGAAAGTGGTCCGATTGAATGTATGGATTTAGTTGTCTGAGGTATAGTATAGGCCTGAGAGACGTTCTTCTTACAAATTAATAAGTACGGGGAGTATACCCCGGTTCCTTGATGTTTTATTGGGACTGATTGTATTGCTCCTTTTTGTAACAGTGAGAACTTCTTGTGGTAAGGTGTTCCTGTGATATTGCATGTGATCTTGGAAGAATGTGTGTGTGTGTGTGTGTGTGTGGGGGGGGGGTCTGTAAGTTTCAGGCAGTAACCATATTGGATAATTTGTAAAACCCATTTGTCTGAGGTGATGTTGTTCCAGACAGTGAAAAATTGAGAGCCGTCCCCTGACAAGAGTGAAATGATCAGGGGGTAGCGGAAGGAAGTCACTGTTTGTTATTAACGGGGGATGTGCATGTGGAGTTGTCTCTGCCTCTTCCCTTACCATTGTTTCCTCTAAAACCTCCTATAAAATATCCTCTTGACGAGGGGAATTGGTTGTTGCCTTTGTAAGAGGTGGAGGGATTTTCTGTGGTAACATTTTGGAACTACCCCAGTAAAAGGAACCTCTATTAGTAGGCAATTGTAAAGCCCCCATACACTTTGCGACTTCAGTGTCTTTGTTCATTTTTTCCAGCGAGGTGTCAACTGCTGGACCAAAGAGGTGTTCTTTATGAAAGAAGGCCTGTACTTCAGGTTTGAAACCTGCTATTCATAACCATGCGTGTCTGCGTAACACTGTTGTTTTACTGCGTGAGCTGTTGTGTCTACTGCATCTAATGCACACTTGATGGAGGTATTGGTGATAAGTTCTCCCTCTCGTATAGGATCACTTGCCTTAGATTTGTGCTCATCAGGCAGAAATTGGTTAAGTTATTCCAGCTCATCATAATGAGCTCTATCGTATCTGGCTACCAAAGCCTGAGCATTGGCAGTGCGCCAACGATTAGCTGCCTGTGAGGCTACCCTTTTGCCAGAGGCATCAATTAACTTGGACTCCTTATCAGGAGGAGGGGCCTCTGTGAGTTTGCTCTCTTACGAGCTTTAGAGACCACGAGAGAGTCTAAGGGCAGCTGACCCTTGATGTAAGCAGGGTCAGTAGGCGCTGGCTTATATTTTTTCTCAACCCTGTGCGTGATGATTCTTGCCCTGACGGGGTCTCTGAAAACCTCATCTGCATACTTAGGCATCCCCTTAAGCGTTGGTAATGTATGTGTACTTTGAGTGGATCTTAAGGTCTCAAACAAGAAGTCCTCCTCTAAAGCCTCCTTATGTAGTTCCACCCCATGGTAATGAGCAGCCCTGTGAAGAAGCTCAAAATATCCTATATTGTGATCACGAGGTGATGACCTGGATGGATACAAGTCGGGGTCAGTGTTTGTGTGTGGATCAGTATCATAATCCTCCCATGGGTCAACATCTTGTGGCCTATCCTCATACCCTTCATCCTGAGGGTCAGGTGATAGTGGTGGTGGTGAATTAGTGGGGGTAATGAGTAGTTGAGGATTAGTAGATGAAGGGGGTGGTACATAAGGTGGCAATGGGTTTGAACCCACATTCCTTTTCTTCAGGGGCATGTAATGCTCAGCCTGAGGGGCCAATTTCCTTTTTCCGGCAATTTGGCATGAATATGCCCAGTATCTGGGTTAATATCCAGTTTTTTGTATTGGATTCTGGTGTGGAACATCGGACCGAGGCTCTTTTGTCGGAGTCTATTTCTCTTTACTTGCAGTTTTTGGCTTTGAAAGTTCCGGTTCCAAACTATTCATCACCGAAGATTTAGGATTCCACAAAGATGTAACATGGACATGCTTGGTTTTCGGAATACAGGATTTTGGCCCGGCATGGGGCCAACTCAAGCCTGAGCCGGGAGGCTTTTCTTTGAGTTTCAGCGCCGGTCCCGCGGTCGGGGTGCTCAAAACTTTCTCAGTGCCGACCTTGGCCCGCAGGCAGAGGATGGACCAGAGCCTTTTTCTGTTTTGGTTGTTGGGGCAAGGGGGTTTCTGTATTCACGGTACGCTGACCCGGTGTAACTTGCTCCTCTTCTTCCATGTAGGAGTCAGCCTTGGAGACATGTTCCTCTTCCTTTGCTCCTTGAGCGTGTGTTTCTTCTCGGTCAGAATCTTCTCCGAAGATGTCCAGTACAGAGCCGCCTTGGTGTTGCATCTCATGACGTTGAGCCAGCCTGTCACGAAGCGTCTTCTTTGATCGAAACGATCAGCAGGCGTCGCAGTCTTTATCGTCGTGTTCCGGGGACAAACAAATTGCATACTCCGTGCAGATCAGTGGCGCGACACCCGGGACAGAGTTTGAATGTTCCATCGACTGCTAGCGAGCCTGGCACGGGTAGGCCCAACTGCCCTCCACGAGCTTTCCGAACGAAGATTCTTGGTTCGAAACGATAAGTGGAGAATGGGAAACGTGATCGAGAAACAATACTGTTGAGGTTAGTGGATTGTGCATCGAAGGGAACGCGAGAAGGTTGCCGAACCACAGCAATTTACATCCGAACCCAATGGGGGAAAAAACAATCTAACAATTGACTCGATGCCCCTGCGCAATATCACCGAAAGGAGTAGTCAACCACCTCGTGACTGGAAAAGACGTCTTCGAACAAAAACAAAGTGCAAACATCCGGACACAACACTAGATGGCAGGCTATGCACAGCATGTGATCTACAGCTCACATGCCTCGAACAGGGCTCTTTCTAGACCTAGCTTTCTGCCAAATTCAGTATAATTTGGTTCAGCGGCTCGGGCTGGAGCCGCTTATTAAATCTGAATGGGGAATTGCATAAAAAAACTTTTTTTTTTTAAACCTTTTTTTTTTTTTAACCAGACCCCCGTTTGACGGATCACACCTAAACTTTCCATACTGACCTAGACCAAGTAGGTTGCTTTTTGGGGGAACATTTCATGAAGATTCGTTATACGGTACCAAAGTTATTAGCGAACCAAAAAACGCTTCGTCTATGGGAATTAGGTTCTAACTATAACTACCTACTGGCGAATGCCAGTATCGGTTAAATATGCATATACACATACATGCCTATACTTTTGCGCATACATGCATATACATTTGCACATACATTTTCACATAATCGCATACACACAAGCATATGCATAAACACATACACATACCTATACGCATACACACATATATAAATTTATTGACAATCGTGCACAGAGGCATGTAACCTACTTAAGGATATTAATACTCACTTCTATGGACTACAGCAACCAGTATCCCTGGCGGCGGAAACCATGTAAGCCACACCCACTTAGGGCGGACTAATTCAATAAAATGTTTATTGAATTAATTTAGGTTAGCCCTACATTCCTTTGTGATGAGTTCATGAGGAGGGGGCGTTCTGGCCCCGAAACGCGTTGAACCTGATAATTAATGTGGAGAGAGGCTGTGAGGCTGCTTGCAGGGCCAGGAAAGCCGGATGGTTGGAGTGCCGTGGTGAGCCCTTTCAAAAAAGCTTTAGTGCCTTTGTTTGTTCCTATAACTTACACGGCTGGCCCTGGCCGTGGGAAGGAGCTCCGCTTCTACATGCGGCCATAAACACTGCGTGTGAGATGACTGTGGCGAGATTACCTCTTGCCATGCAGCGCGACATTCCGTTTAAAGTTGTGGCCTTGGAACCTGCTCTCATTTCCTACTAAAGGACTGTATAAATTTATTGACAATTGTGCACAGAGGCATGTAACCTACTTAAGGATATTAATAATACTCACCTCTATGGACTACAGCAACCAGTATCCCTGGCGGCGGAAACCATGTAAGCCACACCCACTTAGGGCGGACTAATTCAATAAAATGTTTGTTGAATTATTTGAGGTGAGCCCTACATTCCTTTGTGCTGAGTTCATGAGGAGGGGACGTTCTGGCCCCGAAACGCGTCGAACCTGATAATTAATGTGGAGAGAGGCTGTGAGGCTGCTTGCGGGGCCAGGAAAGCCGGATGGTTGGAGTGCCGTGGTGAGCCCTTTCAAAAAAGCTTCAGTGCCTTTGTTTGTTCTCATACACACATACCTACACACAAATACCTATACGCATACACGTAGAAATATACACAGACATATATGGATATTACTCCACAGCTTGCTCTAAAGTTTCATACCCACACAAGGGTGGCGCGTTAATCGGCAGAGCTGCCAATCATCTATAACGAGAGACTTGATAAATTAGATGAAACAAAATTACGCAATCAAAACATTTGAGGGATTTGCAGGATTACGAAGGAGGTGCATCCTTACATTTAATAGAAACCATGACTCCCGGTACAGAGAAGGAAAGCAGAAGAATACAAATGCAAGTAGATTCCATGTGAATGGAAAAGGAAGCAGAATTCACAGAAAAAAGTGACGTCCCCCCCACATCCTCAAGAAGTAGGGGACACGGAAGCAGAGAAGGCGGAAACCGAGGAAGAGGAACCAGCAGAGTAAGAGGAAAAATGGACAACAGCAGTAGGAAGGAACAACAGGGGAAAATCACACGAGTGAGGGATGCAGTAAATAAAAGTGTAATCAACATTGCCAATAGAATATTGACACCTGAAGAGGAGTAAGTTTTAAGGCTGGGCCCAACACTGACCCACCATGATATTAGACTATGTGCAGACTAGAATAACGATTTAAATTAGTACGAAAACTGAAAACATTTTCTATCCAAGGTGAAAACCAGACGAGATGGTGGTAATGTGATAATTATCTAAAAATAAGTGATGTGAACATGCTTGTTATGTTGCATGAACTGGAAAGAGGCAATACAATAAATGAAGAAAACGTAAAAAACGTCTGTATGGGTTAGGAATAGTTTATGATAGGAGTATCCCCAGGCATTTCAAACCTAGTTCTACATTTACACCACATCCCACAAATGACATGGTAGACCCATCATGGAAATACTATAAGGAAATTGAAAAAGTTGAGGAAAAAAAATCACACGCTGTCACATATAAGAGCAATAAAAACAAAAATGAGAGGACAAAAGTAGTGATCCATCCTGCCGATAAATGAGGAAATGTGGTAAAATTGCAAGTTGAAATGTATAAAACAGAAGCAATGAGACAAATCACCACATAAGATGGCTATGAATAAAGATGCCTATCTTCCCACGATACCGTGGCCGATACCGCGATGGAGTAAGGACATCGATCAGATCATCTCCAGTTGTAAAAATCACGCTGTGCCCTGGATTGCCCGATTCATTCAGCCAACTTTCGCCACACATACGGGCCTGATTATTACGTTCCATGGATGGTTTTGGCACCACCGCCATGGTCTATATCTACTGAATAACAGGATTTGTCCTTAGTTGGCCCTTGCCACGTTACGGGCATTGGTGTAACCAGGTTTTGGACTCCAATTGAGCATTGCAAGAGTGATGAGGTTCAATTCACCCGTCCCCTTCTCCTGAGGAAGATCCGCATAGCTGAGGTATTAAAGTACCTCTTTTGCCAATAAGCCGGATCGAAACGTAGACGCTACCCCATAGCGGACCTGGATCAATTTCCCCTTCCCCATTACCCCAGTTTACAGCCTTAAGGATATTCTCCTTACAAATTCAAATGAATAATTTCATGAGACCAGGTTGCATCTAGCTGTTTATTATCAGTTTTGTACAGTCTTGTAAATATATGCTTTCTTGACCCTCTAATGATTGTTCCTTTAAATGACTAAATAAAAATATTGTAATACTACTTAGTGGTTTTTCTGCACATTTATTTTCACGATTTACAGACGTTGGGGAGCTGATCAATGTAAGCTTAAATAAGTTGATAAATCTGTTAATATAACTCTTCCTTGAAAAATTGGTCCCAGACCACTGTTTCTTTAGAATATCTTTCCACAATAGTAACATTTTAAGACATGCTCACAAATTGGAAAGATCAAGGTTTACTTGAGTAGGAGTAGTATGATCATCAGAAATGTAACTTTGCACGAACTCCTGTTTTTTAGCTCTTACCCAAACTACATAAAGATGCTAGTAACCTACCAGGGAGGCCTATTGTATCCCAAATAGAGAGCCCTCTCGAGAATAGCTCTAAGTTTAGTGATCATTTTATCAAACCTTATGTGACAAGTGAGCCCTCTTTCATAAAAGACAAAAGATTTCCTAAACAAAATAGAGGGCATTAGCTGGGAACAAGACTAGTGGGTCATAACATTAGACTTTACATCACTGTACACAAGCATCAGACATGAGGATGGCCCTGTGGCTATGAAACATTTTCTTAGAGCCAGATAAGTGAGTTTACTATCAAAAACCAAGGTGCTATTGGAGAGTTTCAAGTACTGCTTAGAAAACAAGGTGTTCATGTTTCATCATGTGTCGTACAGACAAACACAGGGGACTGCGATGGGCACTTGTTTCACTCCAAGTTATGCAGGGCTCATGATGGGCTTGTGGAAGGAGCAGTTGTCCATTACAAAAGGTACCCAGGCAGGATTTGAACACGCTTTATGGCTTCAATATATCGATGACTTTTTTCTGATCTGGCAGGGGAGCATAGAATTGGTTGAATGTTTGAATATGAAGGAGTACAATCCTAAATTCACATCAGAGATTAGCAGAGAAAAGATCACTTTCCTAGATGTCGAAATAGAGATACAGTGACACCATCTGTACAAGACTATTCAGGAAATCTATGGCAGACAACACCATCCTGCATGCCATAAGTGTCCACCCTGGACCACTGAAGTAGAGTATTCTGTATGGAGAACTCTTGAAGGCATGCAGAAATTGTAGCACAGAAATGTCTTTTAATAAAGAGCAAGATACAATGATTGGTAGATTTTAAGAAACGGGATAACCAAAATGGGCATTAGAGACGGCAGTAAGAAGGGTCAAAGAGAAAACAACAAGCTAAATTTACTTCCAAAAAAATTAGGGGGTGAAATGTATAACTACATTCAATGAAGCCTTCAAAAAGGTTGAGAGGATCATATCTAGGAACTGGCAGATGTTGCAATGTGACCCTATAATACAGAATGCATTAGATGAGACACCGAGCATCACACAGAAAAGGGAGATCCCTTAGAGACCAACTGATGCAAAGTGAATTCGAAAGAACCCCAATACAGACCACACAGAACTTAAAAAGCTATTATCCTTGCAAGGCCTGTAAGAATAGCGTGTGTGTAAAGGAATATTCTGTCCAATATGATAGTGGAAAGAAAAAAATCAAACAATTTCTTACTTGTAACTCCAACTTTGTGATCTATGTGAAAAGCGATACATAGGAAGCACCATCTATCCCGTAAAAAAACGTATCCTTCAATACATTAGGGAAATTGACAATGTTGATCGACATTACCTTGTAGCCCATCACTTTGCAGAATACAATTTCAGCAAAAGAAATATGCTGAGGTATTATGCTACTGAACAAGTGAAAAATCAATCTAGAGGGGGCAACAGAGCTTTTATACTAAGAAGAGAATCCAAATATATAGTGGATTTAGAAACCAGGAACCCTATAGGGCTGAATGTGGAAAATTAATTAAGAATCCACATAGGAGATTAGACCTAGCTCAGATGCCGGTCTTTTTCACTCTTTTGCTTTTACCAATATAAAAAAAAAAGTTGTTAATAAGTGTTGATTTGTTTTTCAGGATGGAGAACTAGAGGATTTAAAGATGGAAAACGAGAGCGATATCTTTGGCGGAATTTACAACCTCTACCCTTTTCTTCGTTCCACACAAGAAACTGACCTTTCGAGAATGAAGCAAAGAAGGATAAGTTACTTAGCTGTAATCCTAGTTCTCTTTCAGGGGTATCCTCATCAGTCATAAGCACTGAATATTCCCGCCCATGTGCGGGGACCCCAGAATCTATAAAAAAAGTATATATGAGAACATACATTTGCAGCTCTATATTTATATATACACACCTATATCATTTTGTCACCAAACAATGCAGCCTCATCAACAAAAACCAAAAGCTAATCAATGTCCTGAAAATCTGCTTTTGCCACCTTGGACTGTAGAAAATAGAAAACAGTAGAACAAGAATCACTTACACTCTCAATTAATGAGCAAAAGAGACTCAATCTGCAAAACAGCAGGCATTGTTAGCTCATAGGCTGCATTGAAATCCCAAAACCATAAAAAATTAAAGTATTGTTAGAATAAGAAAACGGGTACCGTGCCTTTAAGGTAGCCATGACCCCTAGCTTCCCATCATACCTCAGGGGCGACCATTAGGTCATTTGTTCTTTGCGGATCCTTCACTCAGGACCCTGGAGTTTTAGCTCCGACTAGTTTTTGACTTTTTTGTAAAAAATCTCATATTTGACTATATCACTAAGAGGAATAGTCACTACCTCATGATTCGAAAGACATCTTTGAAGAAAAACAACCTGCACACATCTGGGCCCAACTCAAGATGGCAGAAGTAAGCAAAGCATGTGTATCTACAGCCTCACATGCCTGGAACACAACTGTACGCCCTCACTGGGGGCCCTAACCAGATTTTAGACGCATTTGAGCTGGACAACAAGACTAGGATCTTTCTGTTCTTTTTCCCTTTGATCTCTCTTCTCCTTTCATGTCTTGCATCAAACCTCGTAGTTGGATGCCTTCCGTCTTTAAGTGTCCTTTGACATTTTCATACAAATGTAACATCCTTTTAGCTAGTGTGATTGTGAAAGATAAACCACAAAGACCTTATGAGCATCTGCTCACCTTTCTTCCACATGAAGGGTAGGTTGTAAATAGTGAAGGCATTCGGACTTTGAAAAAGACTTAAGATGAAAATAGAGGTTTTAATGGTGTGAAAAAACACACGAGTTGTTCAGAGATCCTGCCTGTAGGACCCAGGCAAAAGAACTAACTCATAGGTTAACTGCCACTAGAATGCATTGTGGAATAGAGTGCTTCTGGGCTTCTTTTTTAACTTCGGTCAGTATTAGCCAATCAAGCTGTTTTTTCTCCTCATGCTTTTGGTACAAAGATAGCTTTTTCATGACAAAGTGCTGCACTTTCAAAAACTATTTAATAGCTTCACCTAATTGTTCATCAGCATTCGGAAGGAAAATACATCTGACAGATCAAATTGAGATTCTTTGGAAAGTTAACTTGAGTGATGGACATTCTTCAATTAAATTTTCCTCAAGTTTTAACTATGTTTAAAGAAGGTGTTCCGGGGTCGAGCAGGCTGCGGGGAATTATTCAACGTTTATGACCATCAATGAAGACCCTAGGATGCAGAATATATATATATATATATATATAGCTTTCCAAACGACCAAGTTTCCAAAGTCTGTGGCCCGTAGACAGGTGGCGAGTCAAACCGGGCAGGTCTCCCGGTGTAATTATCACACGCTGCAAACTTCTTCAAAGAAGGACTCGCACTCAGGGAAAACCAAGATTTATTCACCACGGTAACGCGTTTCGACAGACAAGCTGTCTTGCTCACACAAAGTCGTGTGCATTTCAAAGGAATCTTTATAGGTACAAACATGAAAGAAAGACTACTGTTTGTCAAATGGTCTCGACCTGCAAATGTGGCGGCCATGTCTGAATGTCCAAAAACGAATAATACATTATATTTTGTACTCAATAGATCAGTTGGAATAGACAATACAGACATACATTGAATGTAAATTATGTACAATTATATTTCGTTATTATAGACCCATAGTCCTCTAACTGTAATCATATTGCATCAAAAAGTGAATCTGATCGAATCAGTATAATTAAAACGGCCGATAGTGCTCGACAAAATTAAGATAAACACACAGATCACATATAGTCAGGCGATCAAACTTGTATCTTGAGCGGGGATGAATCAGACTTGATACCTTTTGTTTTTGCATCAATATACTGGCGGCTTGGTGCCCCTAATGTATTAGGCTGATTACCCACTAAATAAAATATATTGTGCCCGACTTCATAATATATTACAGAGGACTGATCAATATTGACAACGGTTATCAGCAAACATAAGTAATACACAGTTCTAACAGTTTTTTAAAGATTCAAGAAATGCAAGGAAGAAACAATTGATATAGTGCACAATACAACGATTAAGGATAAGGAAAAAGTAATATATATAGTAATCTTATCTGGGAAAGAGCCATGGACTGCGGAAGAAAAGGGTAGGGTAGCTGGAACGGAAGAAACAGTCCACAACTGGAATAACCCTTCCTTTCTTCCTGTGTAAAAAAATATCAAACATGAAAGAAAAATATGTAAAATCACATATTAAAATATAGCGGCACATACTATTACATCATAGTAAGTAATTCAATATAAAAGCAACAACAGTATGAATGCTAGCAGCTATATACACAGACAGCTAAAGTGTAATAGAGGGTCTAATTATCCCGTAAGTGGGTGTTTAATTCTTCATCAAGATTGTGCCCCTTAGGATACTTAGTTTCCAGTTCAATGATCCATCTAGATTCTCTTTTCCGTAACAATAATGTTCTGTTGCCTCCCCTGGGACCAGTATGTACTTGGTCAATCACAAAGTAGCTGAGTAACGAGCTATTAGATAGGTGGAACAGTTCAAAGTGTCTGGCAATGGGATAGTGGGTATCTTTTTTGTTTATTGCCCGCATGTGTTCTAACACACGTTTTTTTGGCCATCAATGTAGTGCTTCCCACATACCACTTTTGACATGGACATACCAAGACATAAACACAATATGTAGAGCTACACGTTAGAAATTGTTTAATGCTCTTGGGGGACCTGTGACCTGGAATTTGTATAGTTTTCTTCATGCTACTGTTACGACAGGCTTTGCAGTGCCCGCAAGGGAAAAAACCTTTTAGATTATGTTCACTTGAGGGTTTCCTAGATGTAATGTCGTTATGTATTAAGATATCTCTGATGTTACGGCCTTTTCTGTAGGTAATTCTAGGTCTACGCTCCATTGTTTTCCCTATGATGGAGTCGCTGGTCAAAATATCCCATTTGTCAGCCAGTATTTTGTGTATTTGGTTGGAGTTAGTGTTGTAGGTAAGAATTACTCTACCTGTTTCTTGGATGTTGTCATTTTTGTCAGAGCTTGTTTGTGTCTGGGGGTTTAATGTCTGGGTGCGATCAATTTGATCTACTCTTTTGATGGCTCTTTGGATTACCCAGGCAGGGTAGCCTCTGTCTTTGAATCTTTGAATCATGATTTCTTTTTCTTTTTCAAATGTGGCAACAGTACTACAATTTCTTCGTGCCCTGAGCAGCTCACCAAACGGGATACTCCACTTGAGAGTTTCGGGGTGGCTGCTAAGGGCATGAAGAAGAGTGTTACCAGCCTTTGTTTTACGAAATAAACTGGTTTGCAGTGTGTTAGCCTGAGGTGTTATTACAAGGTCCAAAAACTCAACTGATTGTCTACTCATATTGCTTGTCAGGACAATGTTCTTATTGTTGTTATTCAGTTTGTCAATAAATTCGACAGCTTGTTGTTCGGTGTCAGACCAGATGACAAAAAGGTCATCAATATATCGAAGCCATAATTTGACCTTTGAGAGATATTGATAAAGTGTGGTATCTGATTTGATGTCCTCCTCCCATTTACCCAGAAAAAGGTTGGCAAAACTAGGGGCAAAACATGTCCCCATCGCCGTACCTTTGATTTGTTTGTACATAGTACCATTGAACATAAAAATATTGCTGGTAAGACAGAGTGACATCTCCAGCAACATATTAGTATGTTCAAGGTATTGGATGGGTCTGGTCTTCAGAAAATGGTGGCATGACTTAACACCTTCAGTTTGATCTATGATAGTATAGAGTGAGTTAACGTCTAGCGTTATCATAAGATCATTGGGTTCCCAGGTGACATGTCGAAGTTTGGTCAAAAAATCGGTGGTATCTTTAACATGGGAAGGGAGTTCAGTGACATACTCACGTAAGAAGTGATCCACATACTTGGATACATTCTCAAAGGCACTTCCTATTGAGGAGACAATAGGTCTCCCTGGTGGTACTGTGGGGTTTTTGTGGATCTTAGGCAAAAGATATAGGATAGATAGTTTGGGGTAGTCCCGTTTGAGAAAACAATATTCCTCCCACGTTAGATAACCTTTTTCCTCCCAATCCTTTAGTTTTTCCCAAATATTGCAAATGCTGACATTGTACATTTCCATATTGGCCTTCATATAGAAGTGGTGATCATTCAATTGTCTTTCCGCCTCCAATATATATTGGTCTTTCTGCCAGAGGACGATGTTGCCACCTTTGTCCGCTGGGCGGATAACAATGTTAGTATCGATGGCAAGTTCAATCAAAAATTCTCTTTGTTTGTTGGAAAGATTAGATTGGATGCGGTTGTTTGTTTTATGTTTCAGTTTCAATAAGGCTTGGGTAACAACCTCCTGAAAAGTGTCGATGTTATCGTGAGGGAGGTTAGGGTAAAAGATCGATCGAGGTTTAAATTTGGTAGAGGTGATGGAGTCAGTGGGAATATCAAGTTCCCATTCCTGATTGTCCATAGGAAATAGGGGGTCAAGTTCAGTTGCAAGATCCTGTATCATGTGCAACGTTTGGGCATCAGCAATAGTTAGATTGGAAAAGGGTTGATTCATAGTGGTGTCTTCGTCTCTGGATAGTGTATTGGAGCTATCCTTTTTGTACAAGGCATGCCATTTTTTTAGTTTCATTTTTCTAATGAATTTATACAGATCAATCCGTGTATCTGCATAATTAAAAGTTTCTGAGGGACAGAAAGTTAATCCCAGACACAGAGTACTTTTTTCGGAGAATGTTAATTTTCTCTTACTCAGGTTGACAATGGTTTTATTTACCGTATCGTAATCCATTATTGTTTGCCTTTGGAGCCACGTATTCCGTTTCCCATGGGCTCTCTTGCATTGATCTTTTGTTTGTCTCTGTTTTCGTCGCTTCCGTCTCTGTTTGCTCCTAGACGTTAACTCACTCTATACTATCATAGATCAAACTGAAGGTGTTAAGTCATGCCACCATTTTCTGAAGACCAGACCCATCCAATACCTTGAACATACTAATATTTTGCTGGAGATGATGTCACTCTGTCTTACCAGCAATATTTTTATGTTCAATGGTACTATGTGCAAACAAATCAAAGGTACGGCGATGGGGACATGTTTTGCCCCTAGTTTTGCCAACCTTTTTCTGGGTAAATGGGAGGAGGACATCAAATCAGATACCACACTTTATCAATATCTCTCAAAGGTCAAATTATGGCTTCGATATATTGATGACCTTTTTGTCATCTGGTCAGACACCGAACAACAAGCTGTCGAATTTATTGACAAACTGAATAACAACAATAAGAACATTGTCCTGACAAGCAATATGAGTAGACAATCAGTTGAGTTTTTGGACCTTGTAATAACACCTCAGGCTAACACACTGCAAACCAGTTTATTTCGTAAAACAACGGCTGGTAACACTCTTCTTCATGCCCTTAGCAGCCAGCCCGAAACTCTCAAGTGGAGTATCCCGTTTGGTGAGCTGCTCAGGGCACGAAGAAATTGTAGTACCGTTGCCACATTTGAAAAAGAAAAAGAAATCATGATTCAAAGATTCAAAGACAGAGGCTACCCTGCCTGGGTAATCCAAAGAGCCATCAAAAGAGTAGATCAAATTGATTGCACCCAGACATTAAACCCCCAGACACAAACAAGCTCTGACAAAAATGACAACATCCAAGAAACAGGTAGAGTAATTCTTACCTACAACACTAACTCCAACCAAATACACAAAATACTGGCTGACAAATGGGATATTTTGACCAGCGACTCCATCATAGGGAAAACAATGGAGCGTAGACCTAGAATTACCTACAGAAAAGGCCGTAACATCAGAGATATCTTAATACATAACGACATTACATCTAGGAAACCCTCAAGTGAACATAATCTAAAAGGTTTTTTCCCTTGCGGGCACTGCAAAGCCTGTCGTAACAGTAGCATGAAGAAAACTATACAAATTCCAGGTCACAGGTCCCCCAAGAGCATTAAACAATTTCTAACGTGTAGCTCTACATATTGTGTTTATGTCTTGGTATGTCCATGTCAAAAGTGGTATGTGGGAAGCACTACATTGATGGCCAAAAAAACGTGTGTTCGAACACATGCGGGCAATAAACAAAAAAGATACCCACTATCCCATTGCCAGACACTTTGAACTGTTCCACCTATCTAATAGCTCGTTACTCAGCTACTTTGTGATTGACCAAGTACATACTGGTCCCAGGGGAGGCAACAGAACATTATTGTTACGGAAAAGAGAATCTAGATGGATCATTGAACTGGAAACTAAGTATCCTAAGGGGCACAATCTTGATGAAGAATTAAACACCCACTTACGGGATAATTAGACCCTCTATTACACTTTAGCTGTCTGTGTATATAGCTGCTAGCATTCATACTGTTGTTGCTTTTATATTGAATTACTTACTATGATGTAATAGTATGTGCCGATATATTTTAATATGTGATTTTACATATTTTTCTTTCATGTTTGATATTTTTTTACACAGGAAGAAAGGAAGGGTTATTCCAGTTGTGGACTGTTTCTTCCGTTCCAGCTACCCTACCCTTTTCTTCCGCAATCCATGGGTCTTTCCCAGATAAGATTACTATATATATTACTTTTTCCTTATCCTTAATCGTTGTATTGTGCACTATATCAATTGTTTCTTCCTTGCATTTCTTGAATCTTTAAAAAACTGTTAGAACTGTGTATTACTTATGTTTGCTGATAACCGTTGTCAATATTGATCAGTCCTCTGTAATATATTATGAAGTCAGGCACAATATATTTTATTTAGTGGGTAATCAGCCTAATACATTAGGGGCACTAAGCCGCCAGTATATTGATGCAAAAACAAAAGGTATCAAGTCTGATTCATCCCCGCTCAAGATACAAGTTTGATCGCCTGACTATATGTGATCTGTGTGTTTATCTTAATTTTGTCGAGCACTATCGGCCGTTTTAATTATACTGATTCGATCAGATTCACTTTTTGATGCAATATGATTACAGTTAGAGGACTATGGGTCTATAATAACGAAATATAATTGTACATAATTTACATTCAATGTATGTCTGTATTGTCTATTCCAACTGATCTATTGAGTACAAAATATAATGTATTATTCGTTTTTGGACATTCAGACATGGCCGCCACATTTGCAGGTCGAGACCATTTGACAAACAGTAGTCTTTCTTTCAGGTTTGTACCTATAAAGATTCCTTTGAAATGCACACGACTTTGTGTGAGCAAGACAGCTTGTCTGTCGAAACGCGTTACCGTGGTGAATAAATCTTGGTTTTCCCTGAGTGCGAGTCCTTCTTTGAATATATATATATATATATATATATATATATATATATATATATATATATATATATATATATATATATATATATATATATATATATATATATAGCTATATCTCCACATAGATGCTCCTTCCAGATTGCGGGGGACCCGTGAAGGTTGGCGTACATCCCGGCGGAGCGCGCCGGGCAATCAATCTCCAAAGTGTAAGCCAAAGTAGAGTACACTCTCAGTAGATAAAAGACGGATACCATGAAGATAGGGTAGTCGAGTGTTTATTTCACACAACGCGTTTCGGCGAAGAGCCTTGATCACGTGTGACAGTAATCCAACACCAGCAGTCTATGATATACATTCAGCCATTGCTCAAAAAATCAAAATCAACGAAGGATTTAGTTTAGCTGCATACCATGTTTGTCAACCAACGGCGGCCATCTTAGCCTGTGCAAATTCTGTGTGAAACACATTAGATAGTCATATTACTGGCGATGATAAACATTATCTTAAAGTTCAAGCAAAGTACAATGTTCGATTAAGTCCTATACATCAGAAAGACTAAATTCAAATAATCAAATTAAGTGTTTGCATTTGCACGTCTACCATGGGTCAAAAACAATTACTAGTGGCCATATTGGATCGGTAAGACTTTATCGTGATATTTCGAAAGATGACATGTAATCACAACTAATACAATATGATAAATGTAATCACAACTAACACAATAGGATAACATAAATCGGATGCAGTGAGTACATATTTTGCCATTTTCATCAAATTCGAAAGATTATATTATATACATAATGACACATAATTTCCACCTTGGAGTAATTTTAAAATTTTAAATTACGTGTTGGTGTAAGTGAGGAATCTTTATATTGGCAGCACATTGTTTGATAGATATAGCCTTCACTGTGTACCCAAGAGTGTATCCTATGTATATTAAATAAGGAAACAACCCCAACAAGTATGCATGTGATCATGCCAATGTTCCTCCTTGCGGAGATGAAACAGATGCATCCTGCTTAGATAACAGAAGGCGTCAAATACATATTATCCGAGCCAGTGCTCCAAATATTAGCATGAATGTAATTCTATATCCCCCTCAGCAAATTCATATGTAGATTGTACAGATGACAAATTACACCTCTAGATCATATGTAATTTCTCAGACAAAAGTTTGAGCCAGTGCTCAAAGTACTACTTCCAGTCAATTCATCATAAGTGGTTTAGTATGCATCATTAAACAAAGTCAAATAAGGGTGGGAAAAGTGGTCGCAAATGTATCTGAGGCCGGTATATCCTATTTCTTGGACGCACATTGCTCAATAGGTATCCCCTTCGCTATATACCCAAGAGAGTATATCCTATATATATTAGATAAGGAAACAAAACCAGCAAGCAAGCATGTGATCAATGCCAAATTCTCACGTACAATACCGATGCACAAAAAATCAAACAGTGTCGAGACATTGGAACATTCTTAAAGCAGACACTACACTGGGGGACTCCATTACTGACAGACCTACTGTAACTTACAGGAGGGACAAAAATATACGAGACTTGGTGGTAAGAAATGATATCACCCATTATCCCAATTTGGCTAACCATGGCCTCATGGGATTTTTTCCATGCGGCCATTGTAAAGCTTATAAGTATAGCAAATACAAAGCATTTCTTCAGTATAATGGTGTGACAAAAGGAATCAAACAATTTTTGACATGCAGTACCAACTTTGTAATATATGCTATCGAATGTACCTGCAAACTTTGGCACATAGGTAGCACGACATGTCTAGCTAAAAAGAGGGTCCTAGAACATCTCAGAGCGATAATTAATAATGACCCCAAATACCCAGTTGCCCGTCACTTCCATGAACGCCATTGCTCTAATGTCGCTGATATGAGTTATCTGATTTTAGAACATATCCCTAAAAATCCGAGGGGAGGCGACAGAGTTTTGACTCTTAGACAAAAATAATCTAAGTATATCATAGATTTCCAGACCAAATTTCCAGGAGGCCTCAATATTGATGAAGAACTGTCAATTCACCTCAAAACTTGATTTTAGTACTGTATTACTTTTTAGTTTGCTGATTACTGAACAAGGATGTCATGAACTATACGAATAGAAGGTTAATTTGTTACTTAGGCTGCATAAACCTTTCTCTACCATGTGTACCTCTAATATGTATTGTGATTTTGGATGAAATATTTCACGGTTTTAATTCTATTTTTATGTTTTATATTACTTTACAGGAGAGAAGGAAGGGGCCCCTTCACATGTCTGCACCTGCACGGGCATCCTACCCATTTTCTCCGTTTTGTTCTGCACCTCCTCACAATGTCTTCATTATTTTTGCAATTCAGATCAGCAGTTTCATGAAGGATATACCAGCCTCAGGTGTATTTGTTACTGGTTTTTCCATCCTTATTTGAATTTATTCAATGATGCATACTAAACTACTCATGTAGAACTGATGGGAAGAAGTATTTTGAGCATTGGCTCAAACTTTTGTACCAGAGGAATCATATATTATCCAGAGGTGTATTTGTTACCTGTATAATCAGCATATGATTTTGATGAGGGAGATGTATAATCACATTTACGTTAGTCTTGGAGCACTGGCTCGGATATTAATATGCAATTGACACCCCTTGTCATCTGAGCAGGATGCGCCTTTGTATCTCCGATAGGAGGAGCATTGGCTTTGATCACATGCTTGCTTGCTGGTTTTGTTTCCTTATCTAATATATATATAGGATATACTCTCTTGGGTATATAGCGAAGGGGATACCTATTAAGCAATGTGCGTCCAAGATATAGGATATACCGGCCTCAGATACATTTGCGACCACTTTTCCCACCCTTATTTGACTTTGTTTAATGATGCATACTAAACCACTTATGATGAATTGACTGGAAGTAGTACTTTGAGAACTGGCTCAAACTTTTGTGTCTGAGAAATTACATATGATCTAGAGGTGTAATTTGTCATCTGTACAATCTACATATGAATTTGCTGAGGGGGATATAAAATTACATTCATGCTAATTTTTGGAGCACTGGCTCGGATAATATGTATTTGACGCCTTCTGTTAGCTAAGTAGGATGCATCTGTTTCATCTCCGCAAGGAGGAACATTGGCATGATCACATGCATACTTGTTGGGGTTGTTTCCTTATTTAATATACATAGGATACACTCTCTTGGGTACACAGTGAAGGCTATATCTATCAAACAATGTGCGGCCAATATTTGCACAGGCTAAGATGGCCGCCGTTGGTTGACAAACATGGTATGCAGCTAAACTAAATCCTTGGTTGATTTTGATTTTTTGAGCAATGGCTGAATGTATATCATAGACTGCTGGTGTTGGATTACTGTCACACGTGATCAAGGCTCTTCGCCGAAACGCGTTGTGTGAAATAAACACTCGACCACCCTATCTTCAGGGTATCCGTCTTTTATCTACTGAGAGCGTACGCTAATTTGGCTTACACTTTGGATATATTATATATATATATTTTCACTTAAAAAAACCATAGGTTTCACACATGTTATAGTTACCTGGACATTTCACTCGTAAAAAAACAATGAAATTCCCCCGTTATAGTTAGTGCAGGCAACTATAACTCACGCGACCGCAATCCTCTGCTGATGACATCAGATATTACATCACTGTATTTAGACACTTATTTACACATGTCTTCTTCCATTAATCTTTAGCTATACATATATTACAAATATTTATTTTTCAGAAAGACACATATGTCATCAGTGATGTAATATCTGACGTCATCAGCAGAGGGTTGCGGTCGCGTGAGTTATAGTTGCCTGCACTAACTATAACGTGTGTGAAACCTATGGTTTTTTCAGTGAATTTCAAAGGTTTTTTAAATCCTAATTTATGTATGCATTTTTTTTTATGGAATTTTCAGCGTGCGCGCACCGTGCGCGTACTTCGCGGAAGTTTTTCAGTTTTTTCACCGTGCGCGCATGATGCGCGCACTCCGCGATTTTTCGAAAAAAAAAATCTTTTTTTTGCCCTTGGGGGTCCTTCTGGGACCCCCTGACAAAGGCTAGGGGGTCAGGAACTGTCCACCCTGCCCCCTTTTCACGTTCTCCACCTTTGTCTGCGAGAGACAAAATGGCGGCCGACACTTCCTGGTTTCGACCGATTCGAATGTTTACCGACATCTAACAACCAATCAGAATTGCACTCGCGCACGGCAGGGTGCGCGCGTATAGATATTGATATGGTTTTAAATGCTATTTTCTCTGGAAATACTGAACAGATTTACACGAGACCTTCAAAAGGTACTTCTTTGACCTTATGGCTACCTCTCTGCCAAATTTCACGTAATTCTGTTCAGCCGTTCGGGCTGTAGCTGCGACTAAAGGTCCTATGGAAAAATGCATGGGGAAAACGCGTTTTGGGACCCCCCCTTGACGAATCACCCCGAGACTTTCAGGGTAGGAGCTGAACGGAGCGCCCCATTTGTTTTGAAAATTGCGCGGGGATTTGTCAACCGGCGCCAAAGTTATTCAAAATAGAATTTTGAGATTTCCTATGAAAAATAGGTTGTAACTATAACTATCTACTGGCGACCGGCAGTAGAATGTAGATATATATATATATATATATATATATATACACATATACATACACACACACCTTCAAAGCAAACTCTCCAAACTTCCTTTGTGGCAAAAAGAAGGGGACGGACCCAAACGACTGAGGCAGGAAAATGTTTATATTGTTCTTTCCCTCTGCGACGCATTTAGAGCACGCTGTGCCCTTGATCATACACACATACACGCACACATACATAAACCCATATATACATGCATATACTACATGATCTTCCTCCACAATATGTTGTACGACGGAACAAACTCCTCAGACACAGTCATCCGTAAGTTACAATTTTTCTTTATTTCTCTATTCCATCACCATTCCATGTGATCCCAAAGAGTAACAGCAAATTAAAGTGCGATAAAAAGAGAAAATTGTATCAATCTTACAGGCCACAAAAAAAACTCCAGGGCTTCTGTCAAGTTTAGTCCACGGGTGGGCCAGGTCCTGGGAGCATGAACAATTATATAAAGGAGGGGGTGCACAGTGCCCCCTTCCTAGGGCTTATGAAAGCCCCAGGGAAGGGCACTTCCTGTGAGCAAATTAAGTTAAATTAATGGAAGGGGGCCTGCGCCACCCCCTTCCCCCACAGCCCCGCCACCTCCCCAGCACAAAACATAAAAAAATTATAGCAGCCCCCACCCCCTGCCATCGCCTCAGGGCTGAAATAAATTAATGTAGGGGGGGGGGGGGGGAAGCATCGCAGACCCCTGTCCACGTGGACCACCACAGGTAAAGTTTTACAATAGAAAGGGGGTTGCCGCCCCCCACGTGGTGCCATTTAGGACCCTGTGGACTGCCACCCCCAGGGCCGGCTCCTGTTACCTCCTGAGGTGCCCACTCTTGGGACTTAGCCATTTATTTTTGCTTGGTGAGAAAACGTAACTCCACTTTCTGCAAGCCGGAGATGTCAAACAGTTCCAGCTTGCAGAAAGTGGAGCTCTCATCTGTTTCCCTGCACAGAAATATGCGTGCAGGGGAACAGTAGAAAACATTGCTCATGCAAGCAGGGAGCTGCCATTTCAATCAGCTCCCTGCTTGTGGGAGCAATTCCAGCACCTGTAGGAGTTGGGAGTTGGCTGGGATCATGGGGGCCTTGAGGCTCACCCCGCGGTCCCATAGCATAATGGGAGCACTCCTACAGGAGACTGCCAGCCCTTCACAAATTGAGTGCTATCTTCCTTGGAGTAGAGGAGATACTTCCCTGCAGTCCGCAGGCACCCAAACCGCAAAGTTAAGTCTACTCAGTTGCCGCTCCCCAGCCAATCTAATGCAGCAGCCCCCCAGAAGAGGATCCTGTGCTCCTGAACGATCCCTAGCAGCAAACCGAGCCCATGAGAGTCCAATCCGTACTCCCACTGCACCAAGACAGAACAGCATCCAGGGTTGCCAGCAGCGCAGAGGGCGGCCCACTCCCAGAGCAACTCTGCTGTCCTGATTTTGTAAACTAAACTGGCCAAGACCGACAACCACAAGGCCCTATGATGCACAGAGCCTAGCCGACCTTTCTGCTGTGCACCAGAGTGTCCCAGCCCAGGCACTGGTAAACCGGCTGTGCCCCCATGTCCCCAGGACCCTTGTGACCTCTGTCCCCCATTAGGAGCTCCCGGACTTGCCCCCAAGTTCCCCCCGCTGCAGCCTGTGACCCCCACACCCCATTTCTTTTTACCAGTGTAGCATACACAACTACCAACCTGACCAGCTCCTCTGCACCCGGATACCCCAGGGCAGCTAACAAGTAACTGCAGGTGGTATTTGGGACCTAGGTCCCTTATAAAGGAGAACCCCCAGAAACCCATCGCAAATTACTGTATGCAACATTTGCCTTTTCTCCCATGGGGAAGCATTGTTGCGTAAAAACGCATTAAATTGAACTATTTACTTACCTTTAAAAATTCATATATAAAAAATACTTACTTGATAAGGATGTTCATGGTATCAAAAGTTAGATAAAAATCTGAGTTATTTTTCTAATTAGGTTTGATTTATTCTTGAGTGTATGTCATTTATTGCCCCTGTGAGTACAAAAAATGCTTCGCTCTACCATCTGATAAGCCTAACTGCTCACTCACACTACCACAAAAGAGTATTTGGGTTTTCATTTGTGCCTCTGTAAACTAACTGGGTTTGCCTGGCTCTTTACACAGTGTACCTCGTTGTGGTCCACTATATAAAGAGCCAGCTTCCTACACTCTGGGAGTAACAAAGATCTCCAAACAACGATTTAATCTTCATCTTATTCAATTTCCTGATTTCGTGTGGTGAATCAAAGAGGGTCGATAAGTTCAAAGCAACGTTAATTTTATGTACATCGGCTAACCAGCAGATGGAAAATCCATTATCCAAGTGCAAACAGTCCAAAATGACTTCCCTATTTACATTTGCCTCACAGTTAGACCAGATACTAATCCACAATAAAAGTAGGGCCAACTTCAACAGTTCACAAATATTCCTAAGCCCAAGTGCGGTGTACAAAATAAAACGGGAGCTCGAGGGGGTTGAGTGCATGATCTGCCTACAGATACGAACCTCAGCTCCATAAATTGCCGCCAAGACACACAGATATTTGTAAATGTACAGGAAGAGGGAGATGACCCACCTTCCAACCCTCTGAGGTAGGTTAAAGACTACTCCGGCTGCTCTGCTGAGCTTTGAGCATGAATTTCTGAACCATGTGTGGCATGTCCCTGCACTACTAAAAGTAACCCACAAGTAGTTAAAGTCATTTACCTAGAGTGTTCTCCTTAACCATGATCTTAGGGGTTTCTTCCCAGGTTGACATGCCATTATGTGCAATTTACTATAATTAGGGACCAAATCCAATTTGCTCATAAAGGATACAAAGGATTCTACCAATAATCTAGTGCCCCTGGAGTACGTGCTATAAGTACAGCGTTATCTGCATAAAGCAGTGGCAGCAAAAGAGGCATCCTCGATTTTTGCAATGTCCTTAGTGACTGTGATCAAGGTCGAACACAGGTTAAACAATAAGCAGTGAGGCCAAAATACAACCTTGGAGCACCCCGGTGCGAGTGGAAAGAGTACAAGCATGGTAAAGCGCAAAGGGCAGCAGCCACTGCCAAACCTACTGGTTTTGCCAATGCTCGTTTCCAGACCATTTCAGTAAACACTTTATTTAGTTTTCTACAGATAGCTTTCCTGCTAATTCCACTCTGAGATAACTTTTTCCCCCTAAAGGAAGACTGGTTGGGTTTCGGTCGGTGGAGTGAGATGACAGTCCAGGCTTGAGAGAGAGTTTTCACAGTGATATCTACCACTTTTACTTTTCCCACCCTTGTCGGACCTAAAAATAAACCTGTCAAGACTTCAGTTACAACAGAATCAAAGAAAGGAAGAAGAATCAAGTGTAGCAACAAAAACTAAAGAAATATTAACCAAGATAACTCTGCATCCATTTAGAAAAAACTGTTCACACAACAAATGATCCCACTAAAATTTAGTAAAACATTTTTTTACATGTAAATAACTCCTACCTTGTAACCTTCCCATTTCTGAATCATCGGATTCGCTCTCCCCAGAAGTGGTCAGGCCCACAGCCCCAGGAACAGAACTAGAAGCTGAAAAATAAGAAATTATCAATAGTAAAAAAAACTTCAATATACAAATGGGTTCTTCTAGGCTGTCCCAACCTCAACAAAGACAGTCTGAAAGACTGACACGCAAGACCACATCATCCAATGTACACGCGCCCTGCTTAATGATGATGCTGGTGAACAAAGGTTTGGAAATGTAAACAGATGACAAAAAAAAAAAAAAAGAAAAAGAAACGGAGACCGGCCTTTCAACAATTAATTATCTGAATTACAAACAAGTTTCAAAACGATTACGGACATTAACTTTTCAAGTATGCTTGCGACACAATACCCTTATATGGACCTATGCGGCTAATACACAAATTTAAGTAACAAAATTATCAACATGTTGAACAAGTTACTTGCCTTCGGTAATGCCTCATCTGGTAGAGACTATCTAGTCGAAATCCATGTTTGCACTTTCTGCGTCGGAAGGGATGTGTGCAATGCCTATATAGGCGCCAGCTTCTCGCACTAACAGTGTCATTTCGCAACTTTCCACGCCAGAAGTGTGGAGCTATGAAGAATGCTGAAACACTGGTGTGTATTAACAAGGCCCTTAGAGAGGGCCCTCGCGGAGAGGCAGTGTTCCCAGCCTTGACTTTAGTAGAATGTGCACGCAAGCCCTAAGGGGGGTGCTTTTTGGCCAATGTGTAGCAGATCTCTATCGAAAGATGGTCCTCTTCTGCGCAGACTTCTTCTTAGCACCAACATACCCAACGAAGAGTCGGTCATCCACTGCAACTATTTTGTGCGATGTAGAATGAACCTGTTATTTTTGGGTCCAGACAATGGAGCCTCTCCTCTTCTTTAGAAGGGTGAGGAGGAGCAAAGAAGGCAGCCATGCTGATGGGGAGGAGTGGCGTGGCCAAGATGGCAGCCGTATCGGACGCAGTGTGTGGAGCTCTGCTGCTGGCCCGTAATTACTCCTCAAATAATCCTGCCCATCCAGCCTGCAGCTATGCTGATACTTACACAGATGTGCAGGGGAGGTAGTGGCTTTGCCATTGCTTTCAAGATCTAGCAGTACACGACTGCTCTGCCAGTCTGCAACATAGGACTGGGGACTTTTTTGCTTGGGGATGTCCAGGGTGTCACAACCAGCAATGCAAGCCCCGGGGTACCCCTCTAACTTACATGCCCAGGATATCAAGGTACCATATATTAAGGACTTAGTCATTTCCAATTGGGTAAAGCCAATTCAACATACACTTTGGGTCAGGGCACTGGCACGGATTCCTGGTTAGCAGGCCTCAGTGCACACTCAGTCGAAAAACCTGAGGGTTACCATACAAAGGTATTTCAACCAACCATCTAACAAACTGGAGCCCTCTCAACACATTACATCGCCAAAATCATGCAGATCATCCACTGAGGATCTCTCACAGGCCCCTGCCCTCACCATATTTAAAACCTGGGAAGGACACTGATCGGCGCCAATCTCACCACCATCACCAACCCCTCCATCCTCAGCTGAACTTTTCAGAGAGCAGGAAACACGTGTGAGAAAGTGGCTCTGTATATACCGTTCACAAATAGGTACAGTGTGCACAGAGTCCACAGTTCCCAGAGGTTTGGAAGAGGTTAAAGTTAGATATAACCTTACTCTCTAAAGTGGTAGCTTGGTCGAGCAGTAAGGCAGTATCAGAGGACAGTGTAAAAAAAATGTTGTACACACTCAGTCAGCAAATGGTCTCTCACACTCAAGAACTGAACTCTAGGCCAATGGCTCAAATAACAAATATATGGTTGTTTTATTTTAGAACCAACAATAGAAAACATACTTTCTCAGAATGAGATGCTTTAGTTAAATACTTTTGCAAAATGCAATATGCAACTGACTTTTGTAGGTAATAGTTACAGGTTGTTGCAATAGGCAACACAATTTCAAACACAATAATACATTGAGCTCAATTATTTGCAATAATTACTTTCAGGATTACTTTTCTAACTCAGGACTGGATCCTAGGTTCAGTCCTGAGACAGTTCTTGGAAACAAGTGAGTAAATTAGTCTTAGTTACTGTTGTGATTTTTAGGCAATATTTTGCTATTTTAAAAGTTGACACATAAGAAATTTCACAGAAAAACAGTCAATGATTTCCTATGGAAGAAAACTGGGTTAGTGGCAAGTACGGTTGTGAGTACTTTTCAGGGTCAGTGCTGGGCACCAAGATCCAGCACTGAGATCTCTCCTAATAGCAGGTGAGTATTTCTGTTTTCGTTACTCGGTTGATTTTAGGTGAATATTTTAAGTTTTAGAAACTCCACACTTAGAAGAAATTTCAGAAGAAACCAGTTAATGTTACCCTATGGAAGAAAATTGGGTTATCGGCTTTTGGGTAAGTACTCGACTGGCAGAGTTAAGGTTCTGGGCACAGACTCTGGGTTCTCCCAGGGTCAGGTTGGTACAGTTGTTAAACCCTCAGCGGCACTGGGGCGGCCGGGTGCAGAGTGAGTTAGGCTCAATGTTATCCTATGGGAGGCAGGGGGGCCTTGGTTGGTGGCTGCTGACTAGCAGACCACGCAGCTATGGGAGCTGGGCTCCTGGTCACTTGCTCAGGGAAAATGGGGAAGTAGGTAGGAGTAGAAGTTACACTGCCAGGGCCACTCGGGCGGCTGGGTGGGGGTTGCTTTTGAGCCTTCGGGCACTCAATGGTTTTCAATGGGAAAGCTCCAGGGCGAACAAAGGCTGCAAGCTCGGGGACGAAGATTCTTCAGGTGCCACCACCACTTCAAGAGGTAAGTTGGAGGATAGGTAGGTACCCAGGAGTCGGGCACAGGGGGGCACAGGGGGCCACAGGGTGCAGGGGTGCCTTTAGAGGTTGGGAAATCTTACCCTCTGTTGATCGCGGTTGGGGGAGTCCCTGGTTCTGAGGCTGCAGGCGTCAGGAGCATTGAGGTGAGTCCTTGGGTGCCGGATTCGGGGTCACATTCGCCGGGGGGACGTCCTCGGGGTCTTTGTCCACACCGGCACAGGCCAGGGTTGGCGGGTGCAGAGTGTGCAGGCTTCGCGGTTCGGGGCTGATGCCAGGGGTTAAAAACTGGCTTTGAGCAGAGCCACTGCTCATGGGAGTCCCAGGTGCTCAGTCACAAGGTAGCCAGGTCCTCCGGGGTTGGTGAGGTTGCTGGCCACAAGAGGTGCCGGGATTTAGCAGGAGCAGGTTCGAGGGTCGACAGGCCGGTAGGGCTGGGGGCAAAGCAGTTGGTATCTTCCTCTTCTTAGCAGCTGCACGGCGGGTCTTCTTTCTTCTTGTTCTTCTTTGCTTTTTTGGAATCTGGAATCTGAGGAAGGAAGGTTCAGGGTGCCCCTAAATACCTATTTTTAGGGGTGTTACAGGTAGGTAAAGGGCAGGGACCAATGGGTCCCTGCCCTGGGGTGGGTACACCCCCTATCCTGCCACTCTCCTGAGGGAGGGGGGGCAGTAGCCTAGTCCTGATTGGGCAGGGCTTCCCATCTTCAAGATGGTGAGAGCCCGGAGATGTGCTTCACCTCGCCTCCCCCCACCTGAGGGGGGGGGGGGGGTTGGCAGAAGCTGCACATCCCCTGTCCTTACTTGAGGTTTCCGGCCAGTCTTCCCTTCAGAGTGGGGGTCAGAACCGGTGGGGGCCAGTTTGCTGGGTACAGCAAGTGGCCTGGAGAAGCTCACAAAGGCGGCAGGCCTTTGAAGCTTCCCCCTGCCCATCCTGGGGGAGGAGACCTAGCACCTCGCCCAGGATGTGCATTGTTGCAGGCCCAGGAGAGCGGGGGCTCTCCACCCAGGGGGCCAGCAACATGTCTGCTGTGTGGCAGCCTAGGCAGCCTCCCAGACAAGACGTGGATTGTAGGTTAGATTTCAGGGGGCATCTCTAACATGCCCTCTGTAGTGCTTTGTACATTAAATCCCACACTGGCATCAGTGCAGGTTTAGTGTGCTGAGAAGCTGGATACCAAACTTCTCAGTCTTCAGTGTTGCCATTATGGTGCTGTGGAGTTAGTGTTTGACGAGCTCTCAGCACCATATGCGCTGAAATGGCAGCACTGCACTTAGTGCCCAGGAATGGACCTAGGTACTCTAGGGGCACAGGGCTCATGCTCCTGTGCCCACACTACTGGCATAGGGAACCCAGCTCGAGGGGTGGCTGATGTATGCCAGGGCAGTGTAGGTTGTGAGCATGGCACACAGGGATGTGTGTCATGTCGACTCTTTGTTTTGTCTTGTACCCAGACACAGTTTGTGTTAGGGTACAGGGCCTCTAAGGGTGGCACAATAAGTGCTGCAGCCCTTAGAGGCCTTCCCTGGTCACAAGGCCCTGGGTACCTAGGGTACCATTTACCAAGGGCTGACATGTGGCCAGGGTTTGCCAATTTGGAGTTTTAGGCTTTAGGGAAGGAACATAGGCCCTGGGCACCTTATTGGCAGGAGTCCAGGGCACACTCAAAGTACATACAGCAATTCAGCAAAAAGTGGGGGCATACCATGCAAGAAAGATGGCACTTTCTCACGACACGCAGAAGTCACAGTTCTCCTGAAGAAAACCTCAGCCAATCCGATATATCTTTTCAACTACAGGCCCATCTCACTCTTTCCTTTCCTGGCCAAAGTCCAGGAGAAAGATCAAAAATAAGTTCTTCGTCCATCTCGAACAGCACCGCCTTCTGAACTCCACCCAGTCAGGGTTCCACAGAAACCGCAGCACTGAAACCGCCGCCTAGACAGCAACAGACGACATGCGGGCCATCATGGAGAGAGGAGGAACTGCTTGCTTCCTCCCTAACAGGACTCAACAAGTCAGACTCTCAACTTTCACCTTCAAACACAAGAAGCTCATCTGCAAAGTCCCCCAGGGCTCCTCCCTCACCCTAACCCTGTTCAAGGTGTACACGATACCCCTCCCCCCCATCATTAGAACCCAAAGCAACAACATTTTCTCCTAAGCCGACACTAGGACTCAGCCTCTCCCTCACCGACATGACTAACACCATTCGGATTGTTAACGTGGCCAAATGGATGTGAGAGAACTGCTTCGAACTCAACACTGACCAAACCGATCATGATTTTCAGAAACAAGAGCTCCCTTTGGAACTCCTCCTGGCGGCCACAAGTTCCACACTTACTCACACAAACCACGTCAACACCTCCGCTTTATCCTGGAAGACAAACTCGCAATGAACAAACAGGTCAACGCTGTGATCGCATCCTGCTGCCACATCCTCTGAATGCTTTGCAAGATTTTCAAATGGCCCAACGAACACAAGTTGCACACTCACAAGGTCCTAATAATCAGCAGACAACTACGGCAATGCACTCTACAACGGTATCTCCAACAAACTCATGCAAAGACTACAGAACATCAAAAGTAAGGACGCCACATGCATCATAGACGTCTCCAGAAGCGATCACATCACTCCCTATATCACTGACCTACATTGGCTACCCATCCAGAAATGTTGCAAACTCAAGCTGCTCATTGACGCCTACAAAGCCCTCCATAACATAGGAATAGCATACCTCAACAACTGACACCAACTTTACCAACCTTTCAAACGGCTACACTTCACCTCTCCCTCGAGTCCCCGTGCATTCACAGAAGCAGGAAAGGAGGGTGTGCCTTCCCCTTTATTGTGAGTCCCCGTGCATTCACAGAAGCAGGAAAGGAGGGTGTGCCTTCCCCTTTATTGTCACCAAGAACTGGAATAAACTTCAACACATCAGGACTGCAACATCCATTTCTCAATTTCCCCAAGAAGCTGACGAACTGTCTGTTGAACTAGGAGCACCGCCAGTCTTTCATTCCTACTCCAGCAACTGGATACTCACGGATGATAAGCTAGGCCATACAATTAGGCATAACATGCACAGTAGTGGATCAACTTTTTAAGCTAACTGCAAAAGTTACAATTGTTGGCCTGGTGTAGGAGGGCCTTAACAATTCATACTGTATGAAATGCTTGATTAATCTGGGCTGGTAACTTGACAAATCAAACTCTTGCATAATGCAGATGCTTACTTACTGGATGAACGGATTATTGCCATTTATAGGTGTAGGATTTAGAGGCCCAATTCTCTGTAACCACGCATGCCTTACAAATACAGAATTTCTGGTGAGCACATTAACCTAGATTTGTGAAGTTGCCCATATGAGCCCACCCACCATTAATAGACATGAGTGGCGATTTTTGAATGTGACTAGATGACTGTGCACTACCGCACAATACTTTAAAGACGGAACATTTTCCACTGAAATGGCTACTAACTTTGCACAGACAGTTTTACTAACAAAACCATAGAGCACGGAAATGATGTGCAGAAATCAGGTTTCTGTGAATATTTATCATGTGTACCTCACCAAATCTCTACTTCCAGCACACTTCAGAACTACAAAAATAAAATGTGCTTCATTTGTAACTGCTGAATGCATTTGCAAGTATTCACATTTTGTTGTGCTGCAAAAAACATCTTACAGCCTTTCCTTTCACACTCTCCTGTACCTCAGCAAGACTGTCCCACAATTCACTTTAAAAACTCCTCTCACTTTGGAATCAGAAAACAAAAAGTAAACATCAATCCAGATGGTAAATCAATGATGGTGGTATAGCAGTCCCAGACATCAGGTTGAATTACTGGGCCTCCCAGTTGCAGGTTATTAATTATTGGGTCTATGTGGGCAGGGAGGAGCCAGCTTACAGAGTGGATAAAGCAGTCATGCCTGGAGGGAATTGTGAACCTCTCCTGTACTAGACGATTACGCCCGGAGTGGCCTGAACACAGCTAAGTGGTCATACAGAGTTGGAGGGAAGCCAATAAATTCCTGGGATGGGCGGATAAATTGACAGGAAAACCCCCGCTCTGGGAGGGTAACTAAGCGAGGTCGCGGCGCTGACAGGCTTTAAAGGGTGGAAATTGATCGGTATAGAATACTTGGGGGATGTATGGAAAAGGGACTCACCCCTTGCATTTGAGGAACTCCAGAAAGAGTATAACTCGCACAGATCACAGAGGTACTCGTACCTGCAACTGATACATGCTCTCCACACACACATACACAGTGGGGATTCAATTCCAGACTACTCCCCGCTAGAAGATAGGTTACTATTGGATCCCATCGCGGAGAAACCTTCAATGATATATCATAAACTGATAAACAATATGCCGGATCCGCTGATTACTCAGAGCAGCTTGGGTTACGGATCTGGGGAACATAGAAGATGAAGAGTGGCAAGAGGCATTCCAGAGTCCTAGAGAAATTGCAATGTGCTCTAGATCCCGCTTAGTGCAGCTCAAGATCCTTCACCGCACCTACTAACCACGCACTCATCTATACTCTTGGGGTAGGGCACTATCAGCGTGATGTGTAAGGGGCTGCGGGGAGGACGGAACCATCATGCACATTCTGTACGGCTGCCCCAAGATAGCCAGATTCTGACGGCGAGTCACAGACACCATGACTGAAGTTGTGGAAGAAACTGTCACTTGGAACCGAAAAGGCTTCTAGTAATGATACGGGGTGATGCGGATTAGTCCAGATACGTGGAAATATGGCTGGCTCTATCTGCGGGGGTGGAAAAACATAACCTAGCCAGGAGCTGGGGGGGGGCGCCTACACCCCCGCAGGTGGAAGATTGGAAGCAAGATCTTGACTGGTGTCAGAGAGCATAAGAGACGGTGTATAAAAGTAGGGAATGTGCCAAAAAGTGGGAAAAGGTGTGGGCACCGTGGCGAAACTACAGGGAGCTGGGGAGGGGGATTAATGGGGTGACAGAATGCTACGGTGCTGTTCTCTTTCATTTATAACTATACTGTCATTACTTTTCTGTGTCTGATACCTGATGTACTAATGGTGATGCTTGTGTATGATATGGTCTTTCGAGCTTTGTTAATAAAAAATGTAAAAAAAGATTCCCCCCCCAAAAAAATACAGATGTTAAAAAAAATAACAGCAATTTTCAGAAGATATGGTCTGGCATTTGACCTCTGTCTTTAAAGCAACAGTAAGTGTGACGAGAAACCCAGAATTTAAAGGCATCTTTATTTATTGCTCGGGCTTCCCTGACCCACCAAAAATTGGCTTACAACCCACCGGTGGGGTGCAACCACAGTTTGGGAAACAATGGCTTTTGTGGTTGTTGTACTGCCCTGATCCAATCCTGCTGTTTTCAACATCATTAATGCCTAGGACCGTAGGACTGCTTTCACTGATGATACCTTAATAGTACTCACCTTGATTCTGCTGCGATCTTGGTTACGTTTGGAAAAGCCGAAAAAATTCCTGGTGGGACCATCATAAAATATGTATACTGGACCGATTCTCAGCGTCTCAGCACTGTCCCCCAAGGGATATTGTCGTTAAGGCCCAATAGGTGTGTTGACAAACTATATACTCAACGCTGTTCCTTTTCGAACAGTGAAGATGATTTCACTTGTTCAATGATGGTCCACTGTAGATCATCCGCAGTATGATTGAAGCGTAGGAAGTGCTCAGTCAATTTTGTCGCACTTCTTTTACATCGGACGTTACTCCGATGTTCGCCAATGCGTAATTTGATCTTCCGTGTGGTCATGCCCACGTATTTTAAATCGCATGGACAGGTAATTAGGTAGACCACATCAGCAGTGTTGCAATTTGTGTGACTACGTTGAGTCCAGGAATTTTTTCGGGGTTAGGGTTTAATGTAATCTTTTTTACATATCGAATAACCCTTGTACTCTCATTCAAAAACCGTTGGGGCCGGTTATTTATATGTGGCTTCTTTTCTATATCTGGCTTCATGATAACATCGATCTTCTGTGGTAATCTGAAATTTATGCCCCTTTTTAGATGAAGCCTGCGCTGGGTAATATTGCTTATTTAAGCGGGGATGAAAAAAGTCTGAAGCATCTGATGTGGCTTAACCTCACCTTTGCTTTCCTCCTTTACCTGCTTTGATGCTTGCTTTGCGCACAGACTAACAGACGAGTGAATTACTGATCTTTTGCCTGTTTTTTGTTTGGCCAATACCATTCAATAAAGTTTTGTGAGAACCAAAGCCTTGACGCTCTAGCTTTTTTCGAAAAAATCAGCCTCTCAGTCCCTCTTCACTGTCTCGACTGATGACGCACACGCGGAAAAGCCCACACGTTCATTTCCGGTTCTTCAGCGCTTGGCTGTTTACATTTAAACACGAGCCCGTCATTGCGTAACTGACTCCGGGCTCGGCGGACCTTTTAGGTGCAGACTGCTGGCTGAGGACTTGGACGATGTGAGTACCTCTGTTAAAGAGAACGCATTGTTTGTCCCGTTTTGTACGGTATGATGTGGTACATAACTTTTGAGATCAACGGGTTGTGTCACAATCAACATCTTTCCAGTTTTTCTTCCTTGTTACCACAGCTGTTCTGTAGTCCCGCACTCCGCCTTCTTGCCCAAGGAGCACGCACTTATCTACTTATACGTAAGCTCCCAGTATTTCTTACTTTGCATTTCTTCTACTTTGGCTACCACATCGCCATATTGAAATGTATATAATTTTAATGTGCCTTTTGTTAACGTGATCTATATTTACACTACTATACCATTTTTTTGCAAGACTATTGATCAAATTGATCAATTACACTGTCCATATAGGCCTTGTCCATATGGATTTTGGCATGTTTACAATTTTATAACTCCAGACATCTCAATGTACGTGAAAGTTGTCGAATATTTACATAGGTCATGTAAGTTTGCATGGACCCAACAGTTGAGTCTATGTGCCCTGCTTAAGACTATTTGTTTTCTGATGAAGATAAATTTAGCAATTATTATGTATGCTGACTAAACAAATTCTTTTTCAGATACACAAGGTCTTTTGCGGAAAAGTGGAAGACCTCTACTGTAACCGTGAGTTTATCGGTTCTTTGCACCTGAGGTTAGGGTAAGCCTTAGCGAGCTTACACCGCCAAGGTGCTTTTCTCTCTTTTTTTTTTTGGCAACTAGGTCCTGATGAAAGCTTAGTGAATAACATTGACAAGCTGAAACATGTCGACCACTTGACCACTCAAAGGATAAGTCTGACCAAATTAAAGTCAGAAGTAACTATCCTTCATAATTTTTAATCTATTCCTGTCTCGGCACTATTAAAATGTTCTGGTGCACGATACATGATTTTTAATCCTTTTTGATTATTTCACTCACATATCACCTCACTTTTTCTAGTTTGAAGTTGCTGCTCCGCTCTAAATCAAGCGTTGAAGCACACCAGAGGTGCACAAGGCACCCCTGGCTAAAACCCCATGATGAAGCATGTCACCAACTATGTTGGTGAGTGAGGGTTTTATTTGATTTTTCATCAGATTTATTCTACTTTGATCAAATTGATTCTGTTTGGCACCACGTTAATCACACAGGGAATCACCGTCTGTGTGAATTTCCCTTTCTTATCACACTCTTTTGTTATAAAAGAAAATAATCAACTACTCCTGAAAGGATTCATTTTGTGCTTGCTTGCATTGTTAGGGCCAGCATATTAGGCCTTACATGACATTTTCCACAAACCCTGAAGGTTTCCATAATGTATAGGCGCAGGGACGTTCACACTTTCAGCAACACACACCATTCTAACTGGCCAACAATGTGAGGTTGTTGATCATATTAGACACCCTGAATGACAGCAGCCTCACGTCATGACAGAAATACCCGTTACGTATGAGAAGTAAAGAAAATGCTTTTGTGATACTTCGATGTCAGTAATTTATATTTATCACTGTAGTTAAAGAAATCAGTATACACAGATACACCATTTTAGATAAAAATTCCTCAGGAATTAAAACAATTGATGTGCAGCTATGGTTACAAAGCAAAACGCAAAAAATACTGGAGTTTGCCAGTTAAGAGTCAGCAAACTAACCAGAACTTCTGCCCAGTCATGCACAGATTATAAACTCACATCACTCATGACGACGTGCTAAATGCAATCTTCAAAGGGCTAGAACAGATCCACTGCTCTGGAGCAGGATCAGAGTTCTAATCCTAGAGCAACATGAACCCTAAATCTGACGCAAGCCCCAGTATGCAGCACCAGGAATTAGAAGATTGCTGGTGTCGCTAATCAGCTACTGCGCCACTTTGTCTGGGGGCTGAGAGAGGGGATGACGGGGTGCAAAAAAAATATAGTTTATTGTTCTTTCATTTAACTTTAAGGTCGGTTCCTTTAAAGCCATCCCCCATTGAGCCTGCGGATCAGGGTATGCTCGCCGTTGTGGAAGTTAGTCCACAATTTGAAATATATATTGCATTAAATCTAGCTCTACCACATTTTCATTCATATATGTGTATTAATCTGGAGTTATTGCAACCTGAAAGAAAACTATTATGCCGTGCTTTAGTGTGTTTTTCAGGCTTAGGGTCGACTACTACTTCTTAAAAATAGCTGCCATATGTTGATTGTGTGTTCATATTTCTTGTTGGGACACCATACGCAGCAAGATCTGCACTGTTTATTTTTTAGCACATTGTTCATGAATAACTCGCTGGAGGAATCCCTTTGCTACTTTCCAAGGCTCTTAATGCTAACGTACTATATTGCATTCATTCACAATTATCTGCTTATGTAACTAGTGTATTCTGACAATGAATTTGTATTCTGTGTGTTTACTGAATTAAAGATCACCACTGCATTTTCTCTATTGCAACTGAAATTTTATTAAACCTTCATGGTTTTCCAAATTTCTGAATTCGAACTCCCTTTGAGTGAATCTTAATTGTCTGCCTTTTGAAATGCTGTTTTGAATCATGTCTAGGTACAAATTATTTCATTGTTCTTGGGATCAACGCCACCCCCACAAATGGGCAATCACTATCATGCATATTTTTGAAGTCATGGGTACTTGCAAACATTTGCCCAGGGGCCAAAGTATAGTATGTGGTGTGACCGAGGGCTGCACTGATACCAGCAGGGTGGCGGTAGGGGGTCTGGATTACTCCAGGATCGTGTAAATAGTTCTTGGGGAAAAAAAATATGTATGTTAAACGGGCAAGCATTTATTTGCAGGTTAACTAAAGTTAAGTGGTGCAGGACACCACCGTAGTTACTTAACTTCATTTATTCTGCAAATAAATTCTTGACTGTAACATTTATTTCTGACTATTACTGCTCAGCAAGTAAACAGCAGCGCATGCTGCTGTTCACCAGTGGGACCGCATGTAAAGGTGAAGAGGGTCACAAGCAGCCCCAGGCCGTATTTTGAGTATCAGTGACCCAAGTGATAGCGCCCACACGATTTTTGGTGCCAGAAGTGGATCAAGGAGACAACAAAACAGACCTCTTTTTGAGATTTGTGACCCTAATGTGTATTTTGTCTATAATCTGCAAAAGTCCAATTTGGATTATTTGCAGTTCATCATTGTTCCAGTGCTGTTCCCAAGCTAAGGATTGTGCGTATTAGGGCAGAATGAAATCGGAGTGATTGGGAGTGGTTTTGGCGTGTTGGTGCATTATGAGATTTGTAGTTTGAGGGCGGATGTGTGTTGCATCATGAATTGCACTGTATGTAATAATTTGGCTATGTGTTATTAAGATGTGTTTCATTAGGTGGTTTCATCACTGTGATTTTGATGTTTGTATCCTGTGAGTTAGAAAGTTGATGTGTGTCATTGTGTGTAATGTTTTGAGGCCTGAATTGTATGTGCGTCAATGAAGGTGTTTGATTTTTATGTACATTGTTGGTTAAGGTAATATGATTTTTTGTAATCTAAGATCTTGAGATATATTATTGAACGTGCCTGAAGGGTAGTGCCATTTGTTAGGTGCCGCATACAATCATGGAATTATAGATTCCGATTTCAGTATTAGCAAGAGTCTTAGAACTTTTAGACAGAATGCGTTTAACTCAGATTGGCGTTGTTCATTCTTTGGTGCACAGAAGTAAACGTGTTAATAAGGGGTAGACAGCTGGACGGGAATCTGCCTTAGTGTGAATTTGACATTGATAAGAGCAGCGAAGGGTCTGGTTTAGTTTCCCATCACTTGCACAATTGTTTTCATTTAAATTTGTGTTTTTACCTCTCTTATTTAGGTTGTGCAGACAAGATTTCATTTGTCTATTTGAGTGTGTTTGGTGGCGGAAGGCATAGTGTTGACTCCTACTCACTTAGAAATCATGTAATTTGCTGACTGACGCGCGGGGACTGGTGAGGCTTCGTCACTAGTCACACAGTCATTGGTTGATTGCCGCTGTAGGTCGTGCTAGGGTTGGTTGACCTTTGCCATAGCCACACAGGAACGGTCTGATTTTGTTTACTATCATAAGATTTTGTAATGAGTTTGAATGAGAATAATGGGTGCTGTATTTTCAAATGTATCCGTTATGAAAGGTGAGAGCACTCCTTAGAAAGGTTCACCTGCATTTGAAAGGATGAAGGACGTCAGGACACTCAAGTTTGCCAAAGATTGCAGTGACTGCTTTAATCCCAAGCAAAAGAAAATTAAGTACAGGTTTATGATTGCACAGACAAAACAGATTCAGAGAGGTAGTAATAATTTGATGATGAAGTCAGACATAGATTTTGTGCCATCTGCAAGTTCTGGTGTGATTGCCAACTCCAATTTTGGGATGCAAGCAGTTAGAACGAGGAGTGATATGGTGCAGGAACAAGCCAAAGCAGGAGTAGAGGGTTTCTAAGAAAAATCCCGGAATTAATGTGTTTTTAAAATTGGAGAACTGCTTGTCATTTCTGCAGAAATATCGGTCACTGGAAGCATGAACGTAGAGAGAACCAATTTTGAATTCAATCAGATTTTGTTCCCCAAATACAACAAAATACAAAAATCAGTTGCAGGGATAATGAACTGTTTGGACCCAACAGGCGGTCCCAACCCAACAATACGCTACATAAAATGTGCCAAATCGGGGACAAATCCATACAAATATGCCTTCGGCTCCAGGGCTGCAGCAAAACTGAGAAACAAAATGCCACACAACCCAGGGTTTCAACAGAATCCATTGATTCTGAGCAATGATTTTCCCCAGTTTTCACCAAAGACAACAAAGTTGCAATAAGGGTGCCTGAGGGGGCAGGAGGATTGCACGCTTAGTACAGTCCTAGAGGTAGACCAGAGTGGCCCTTATGTATATGGTGAGGAGAATGGCCTCCTGTATTATTTTTAAACAATACTGGTCCTACCCGCTCCATGGAGGTCCCAAACCTAGCCGTCTTGGGAAAATAAGTCCAAGTTGTGGAAATAAGCAATGAAGAAATTACTAAACCGGTTTTAGCAAATGTCCCTGTTTAGATCGGGTCCGTGGAGAATAATCATCAATTCGTAGTGTGATTCGAATCCTGTTCATTTACTTGGCAGAGACTTCCTCAGCAAGAAGAATTGTGTAGTCTATTGCACATCGGATGGTGTCATGACTGAAACGTGAGGTAAAGATTAAGTGTTTAAAATAAAATAACAAGAGTCGAGAGTTCAGTTGTTCCCAGTTCTTATAAAAGACGACCTGCCTCTTGCCTTAAGACACACCGTGAAAGAGGTATATTCTTAATCTATTATAAGACATTCAGCAACCAACAGAGACACTGGCTGGAAAGTGCGTTGCTCCCAAGTCTGGGGATACGGCTGCTTCAGGGAACATATTACTACAATAAACCAGGTCTTCAGATTTTGTACAGTGCATTGGAAAATTGCAGTTCTAAATAAGGGCCGCTTTTATGTTGCTGTAGTGTACTTAAAATCCACTTGTGACCTAGTGCTAAGGGGTAAACTTTGGATAGCACTAGAGAGGATGGATGTTCCTAGCAATCTTCTGTCCATACTTAAGTGCATGCACAATGGGAATTATAGTGGCCAGGGTAAACTGAATTAATGCACCCCAGTCGAAAAAAAATCTGAGGTAGGGATGTGTAAAAACCCAACACTATTTGTCTTGTACCTAAATGATGCAATTATACACCTGGATGCGTGCAAAAATTATTCCCCCAACCCGACGGGCAGCAAAGTTCCTGAGCTGCTATTTGTAGAGGACACATTGCTGGTTTCAAAACCCGCTACGAGGGTTGCAAATTTTAATTGACCATTTTGTACGCTTTTGTAGTGAGCGCGTATTGGAGGTGAAGCCGTCTAAAACAAAATATATGACTATCAACCACACAAATCATACAGGGGGAAGATATCCATAGGAAGTAAAAGCCTCAAAATAGTCCGAGATTTTGATCATCTGGTAATTAAACTGACACATGGCATGTACGGGTCAAAGCATTTTTGCAAGAGCAGACTGAAACTTCAGCAGAACATCTGTGGAATATCAAGAGTTTTTAAACCAACAACTAGATTAGTGGCTCCTGCTCTTCATATTTGTGATGTCTAAGCCATGGGTGATACACTATATAGGGCTGAACTGTGGGGCCCATCGCAGTTGGGTGAGAGCACTACACATGAAAACAAATTTCTGAGTTCCACTGTCAAACTCCCTCAGAGTACACCACTGCTCCCCCTGTTCTTGGGCTTGGGGATGAAAACACCATCCTTAAAGGATAAGTTGAGATCACTGTTATATTGGCGAAGGTCGTGGTACACAAAGGAGTCAGAGCAGTTGCATATGGCTCTGGATGAAATCACCTCCCTTCACAGGGAAAGTAAAATCCCGGGGATCAAAAACATAAGCTCGATGCTTGCATTACTCAGGTATGACATGCGGTGGAGAAATATGACTAGTTCTGACACAATCACAGGACAACTAAAAAAAAATAATGGAAATATGTCAGAGAAAAAACTGACCAACCCAGACTCAGGACTTCATCCTTTGCCTTTTGGGACATTAAATGTACGCAATTTTATGAAAGTTATCTTGATTAGATTACCCTTCCAATGACAAGGCAACTGTTGCAAAATATAGATTTAGTACCTTTGCGGTAAATATTTTTTGTCAAAATGGTAGAATTTAGATTACCAGTACAATGCTTGTCCTGTTTGTAATACAATCTAAAACAATGGCAAAATTACTGTCTTTTTTTAGGGGAAGAGGATAATCACGATATGGAGGCTGATGCGAGTAAAGCAAAACCAAAGGGGATGATGGACGGGATGATGGACGGAGTGTTGAACATTACAAGCACTCACCCCCAGTCAACTGATCTGGGTTTAATCCATCATTCTTTAGCTCACTCCACCACCCCAGGTCAAACATGGCCATATGCAAATCAGTCTGACCCTAGGCCTCTTGGGAACAGTCCAGCACGAACTGCCAAGCCATGTCTTCCCTGGACCGGAAACAAGCATCCTGGGACTGGTTTCTGGCTAATCAGCCGTCATCAGACAGGCTAGCTTCAATCCAGTGGCAAAGTGAGCAAGGGACCCACGTCTGGGCATACCTTACCAACTTAAGGCGAACAAAGCAAAACCAAAGGGGAAGCTAAGGGTGAGTGTTGCTTTGTTCACCCTAAGATGGCAGGGTATGCCCAGATGTGGGTCCCTTGCTCACTTTGCCATTGGATTCAAGATAGCCTGGCTGATGAGGGTTATGAACCCGAAAACGGTCCCAGGATGCATGTTTCCGTTCGAGGAAAGACATGGCTTGGCTGTTCGGGCTGGACTGTTCCCATGAGGCACAGGGTCAGACTGATTTGCATATGGCCATGTCGTAACTGGGGTGTCGGAGTGAGCTAAAGAATGATGATGGATTAAACCCAGATCAGTTGACTGGGGGTGAGTGTTTGCAATGTTCAACACTCCGTGCATCATCTCGTTTGGTATTGGCTGATGCGAGGAACCAAATATGTTGTGGCCTTGAGACTACGGAGGTCAGATATGCAGGAATCAACTGTGTGTAGTGTGGCAAAATACCTATATAGCACACGGTGCGCAAGACAAATGTACATCAAAGCGCAAACAGTATAGATGAACCCCCCCGAATATGTTAAAGAAAAGAAGGGAATCACTATCTACGGACTGATTTTACTGGAATAACTTTGTAACCAACTGTAAGCACAGTAGCAAAAACTACCAAAGAACTTTGCACACTTGGCTTTACAGGTGAACTAAACTAAATTATGAATTCCGGTTCAAATTACTCATCTTAGTGCCAATTTATACTTTTCAATCAAAGCTTTAGGATTTTTGCAGCACGCGTTGTATAGAATACAATTTAACCTTTTGTCACATATTGTATTATAAATTGATGAAAGTGCATTATTGCTTTAAGTGTATGGTTGATTTATCTTATATGGTTTAATAACTGAGAAAGATTTATTTAAAATGTGGTTACAATGGGTTAATTACTATGCTGATGAAGTTGCAAAATACTGTGCTCTTGATACTTTAACTATTAAACAGAATTAGCAAAAACAACAACCAGAACAATGTAAAGCTGATAAGAAAATTGATGTAGATAATGTGAATTGTTTTTATTTAGTCCAATACAGACAACATTAAGTGAACCCCGAGAATTACAAGAGGAGATACAGGAGGATGAGAAGAAAAGGAGGTAAACAGCTAGTTGGAAGAAGGACTATAATGGACATTAAGTGACTTCAGATCATCATTATGTTTCTCCAGATTTAAGGCTGCAGGGCATGGCGAGGTTCCTTCATGTACAAACACAAGTAGGGACACACTATGTTCAGGATCTTTTGAGAAATACTGGCACAAAACAAAACTCCTAAGTGTAGCAGAAGATTTATGCCCGATGCTTTAATTGTCAGACTTCATCGGGAAAGCATACACTGGTTACTACAAGCCATGTAAGCAAATTACTATAATAACTATTTACTAGAGTTCAAGCAGACTTCAGAGATGAATATTTACAATAGGCTCCAATATATTCTAGTGATTGTCTGCTTGTTTTTTCTAAATGGATGGAAGCCTATCCCACCAGGAGAAGTGATGGCATGACTGTAGCTAAACTCTTGTTAAGAGAATAATACAGAGATCTAGTATGCCTACTTCTACTGAGACCAACCACGGAACCCACTTTAACATTAAAAATGAGGTTCTAAAACCTATGTGTACAGCCTTACAAGCTGGGCAAAAGTTCCATTGCAGTAACAGACCAAAAAAGTCAGGTGAAGATAAAAAAAAAACGAATGGTGCCATTAATAACAAGCTTAAGCAAGGGTGTGCCTCCATGACCTTAAAATGGCCAGAAGCTCTTCTTCTTGTTCTGAGGAACATTAGAACTGCTTGAAACAAAGACTAGTGTCTCTCCTCACAAAAACTTCATGATGGGGCTATGCGGATCCATTCAGCAGTATTTGTATCAACAACTGATGGCATTATACTGGTTAATTGTAAGGGTCTGCCTGATGTGGTGAAATCTGTCTCTCATCAAGTGAATTTGGCAACAACGTCAACAAAAGACATCCAGTGCCACACACAGCAACCAGGAGATTGGATCCTGGTAAAGGAACGTATCCCCAAGAACTACTTAAAACCACAGTGGAAGGGGCCTTATCAAATAGTTGTGACTAACAATGCAGCGCTCACCAAGAGAGTTAAGAAAGCAGATGGACTGGTGACAAGAATCGCTGATTTACAGAGTCAAACTCAAGATCCCTGTGTGGATCCAGGGTGGTGGGGAGGATGATCCTAGTGAAGGTGTAAGTCACCCGACTGAAAGTCACATAGTTTGAAATTAAGAAGAAATGTTGCTAAGTCAGAAGAAGGACTGAAATGTCAGTACTTGAAAGAGAAAAGCCGAAAATCAGAGTCTCAAGAACCCCCAAAGAAAAGCGATTCACCATAAGTAAAGCTGATTATGTCAATCAAAGCACAAACCCAGCTATGAGTAGAGAAGATTCAGCAATAGTTAAAAGTGAAGTAACAGACGTTTTGAATGCACATTGAGGAGTAAGTTGCCTTTATCAGTGAGAAGCAGTAAAGGATTGCGCTGGAAGACTCAGCAACCAGAATCGATTAGAGAAGAACCAGAAAACAAACTAATTTGATTCTGAGATCCTGTCCGAGATTGAATCAAGTATCGAAGTATCAAAGTATTGAGGACCGTTGATTTATAACCTGCCTCATCCTTCAACTGAGAAAAAAAAAACTGATTGAATCAGTCACCGTACAGTCTACCAATTCATGTTCCACCTCTTCCACCCCACTGGCCTTTAGAACGCCCCTACAGAGACCAATTGACCCCAAAGCCAGCCCCTTTTCAGGCTTGCACAACTTCTACTCCTAAAACCTACAGGGAGAAACCAACAAGCAATTCCAGTTTTAGAAATTCAGTTGGCCTGCCCACTGTTACTCCTCTCTGCGGTCTCTTATCCTCTTCACCTACCACTCCTGCAAATGCTTTATGCTCCAATCCACCTAATAATATACCTCATGATTGTTGCCTACTTCCCCCTCCAACAATACATTTACCATGCGAGGTGAACCACTACACTTTAATTTTGACCAATGTTCCATCTCTTACCCGTAGCAACAGTGAACACTATTCCAAACGCAAGAACAAGGTGATCGATTGATCTCCAGATTGGTGGTGCTGAAATTTTGTTTCACCCCTTTAATATGCTCAGATTCATTTCCTGCAGTCAGCCTGATTTAGCTGGTCATATTTTATTGCACTTGTCTTATTCTCTTATTTGTAACCAGGATACAGGACTTGCCTTTAGGCTATTCTTATAAGCCTAGTTGCGTGTTACATCCCAGGCCATCTCCTGCACCCCATTTTACTCCAGCCTCAGCAATTGCTTCTAACTTTGGGGTCCCAATTTCCAATAAATCTGTGGCTTTTTTGTATCCTACCGTATATTGTTTAACTTGTTAGGTGTGTGTGAGAAAGTGCCACCTTTCTTGCATGGTATGCCCCCACTTTTTGCTGAATTGGTGATGTACTTTGACTGAGTGTGCCCTGGGCTCCTGCCAATCAGGTACCCAGGGCCTATGTTCCTTCCCTAAAACGGTGTTGAAGCCTAAACCCAATTGGCATCTCTGGCCACGTCAGCCCCTGGTAAATGGTACACTAGGTACCCAGGGCCTTGTGATCAGAGAAGGCCCCCAAGGGCTGCCACCCTTAGAGGCCTGTGTGAGTCGACATGGCAAACAACCTGTGTGTGCCATGCCCACAACACACACTGCTCTGGCATACATCAGCCACCCCTCTACTTGGGTACCCTATGCCAGTGGTGTGGGTACAGGTGCATGAGCCCTGTGCCCCCTACAGTGCCCAGGTCCATTCCTGGGCACTGTCAAGTGCAGTGCTGCCATTTAAGAGTACATGGTGCTGGGAGATAGTCAACACGAACTCCACAGCACCATGACGGCTACACTGAAGACTGAGAAGTTTGGTATCAAACTTCTCAGCACATTAAACCTGCGCTGATGTCAGTGTGGGATTTAATGTACAATGCACGACAAAGGTCATCTTAGAGATGCCCCCTGAACCTAACCTACAATCCACGTCTTGTCTGAGGGGCTGCCTAGGCTGCCACACAGCAGACATGTTGCTGGACCCCTGGGTAGAGAGCCATCCGCTCTCCTGGGCCTGCAACAATGCACATCCTGGGCGAGGTGCTAGGTCTCTCCCCATGATGGGCAGGGGAAGCTTCAAAGTCAAGCCGGCTATGTGAGCTTCTCCAGTCCACTTGCTGTACTCGGCAACTGGCCCCTACTGGTTCTGACCCCCACTCTGGTGAAAAAAAGACTGTCCGGAAACCCCAAGGAAGGAAAGGGGATGTGCCAGTCTCTGCCAACCCCACCCCTCAGGTGGGGAAGGCAGGGTGAAGCACATCTCCGGGCTCTCGCCATCTTGAAGATGGGAAGCCCTGCCCAATCAGGACTAGGCTACTGCCCCCCCTCCCACAGGTCACAGTCGCTGTTGGGACGTCCTCGTGGTCTTTGGTCACTCCGGCACAGGCTAGGCTTGGCAGGTGCAGAGTGTGGCAGGTGCAGAGTGTGAAGGGATCGCGGTTCCGGGCTGCTGCCAGGGATTAGAAATAGATTGGGAGTAGATCCTCTACTCATGGGAGTCCCAGGGTTGAGAGTCAAAAGTTTGCTAGGTCCTCCAGGGTTTGTGAGGTTGCAGGCCACAAGAGATGCCGGGCTGGAGCAGGAGCAGGTTCGAGGGTCGACAGGCCGGTAGGGCTGGGCCAAAGCAGTTGGTGTCTTCCTCTTCTTAGCAGCTGCAGAGCAGGTCTTTCTTCTAGCTCTTCTTCGGATTTCAGAATCCGAGATAGGAAGGTTCAGGGTGCCCCTAAATACTAGATTTAGGGGCGTTACAGGTAGGTGAAGGGCAGGGACCAACGGGTCCCTGCCCTCGGGTGGGTACACCCGCTATCCTGCCTCTCTCCTGTGGGAGGGGGGGCAGTAGCCTAGTCCTGATTGGGCAGGGCCTCCCATCTTCAAGATGGCGAGAGCCCGGAGATGTGCTTCACCTCGCCTCCCCCACCTGAAGGGTGGGGTTGGCAGGCTGGCACATCCCCTGTCCTTATTTGGGGTTTCCGGCCAAGCTTCCCGCCATAATGGGGGTTGCAGTGGCCTGGGGAAGATCACAGAGGCGGCATGCCTTTGAAGCTTCCCCCTGCTCATCCTGGGGGAGGAGATTTAGCACCTCACCCAGGATGTGCATTGTTGCAGACCCAGGAGAGATGGGGCTCTCCTACCCAGGGTTCTCGCAACATGTCTGCTGTGTGGCAGCCTAAGAACAGACGTGGATTGTAGGTTAGGTTTCAGGGGGCACGTCTAAGATGCCCTCTGGGGTGCTTGGTACATTAAACCCCACACTGGCATCAGTGTGGGTTTAATGTGCTGAGAAGTTTGATACCAAACTTCTCAGTCTTGCGATTATGGTGCGAGCCGGGGGGGGGGGGGGGGGGGGGGGGGGGGGGTGTGCATTCATACATGCTTTCCAAACAGATCCTTTTGAGGACTGGAAGACTGGAAACTGCCTTATGGTTTCAAATTTCATTTAATAACGCCATAAATATCTTAAAGGGTGCAACGCAAGCTTTCATATACACAAGAAAAAAACATATTCTACTATGCTCCATTTCGGCATCTGTTGCTACAACCAGGTTGGAAAGACACAGCAATGAGGGGCCCAACCCCTTTGATAAATGTGTTCGGTAAGCTACTGGTGCCACAAGCATAATCTTTCAGTTATATGGACTCCTTTTAAGAGGCGTCTCCATTTGATTATATAGCCCAAAAAAAAAAAAACAGTATCTCAGATTTATTGAGGTGGTATTTACAGGATTTTCAATAGTATCTGATCTAGAGAGATCTGCATCAAAGCTTATAAGGAACGCTGGGAAAGGTAGCTCACCATGAATTGCTACTAGAATGGTATAGATCACAAGTTAATCTTAACAAGATCTACCTACTGGTGGCTCCAAAATGCTGGACAGGAAGTGAGGCAAGCGGAGATGTGAAAAATATTTGGGGGAAACGCCCATGTTTTCTGCCATTCAAAACAGAGGTTGCCAAAGAACTCATAACTATTTTGGGGTACCCTCTCCTTCAGTACCTCCATCACATTACTACTCGGGATGAGATCACCAGTACTGAAGCATCAAACCATGGCACAAGACTTCGCTAGCAGCATGCTGGGGGGGGTTGACCCCACATCCCTACCATAGGAACTCCCGATAGTAGAATCTTATTGCTATGGAGATACTGCGTTTCAATTTAGCTGAGCGTAAACAGGACTTTTAGGCAGTTTGGGGGCTACTGCTTTCACATTTATCAGAGGTGTCCCCAGCGATAATGTACCCACCGAAGCTAGAAACGGGAAACTTATTTAAGTGTTGGTAGAAGAAGGGATTAGATGCAAGAAGGTTAACTAGAAGTGATGTTACAGAAAAAAGACCTTTTATTAGTCTTAGAGGTTTCATAAACATAAGTGAATCAACAATCTGGCAGAATTATTATGTAAAAAAAGGACTGTGTGGTTGGGCTTGAAGGTGGTCATATGCTCATTTGTTTACCAGATTTTTACACTGAATTCTTGAGCGAGTGCAAGCTAGGGAGTCAGACCCATGAAGACTGAAATACTACTGTATGAATTTCTGTCATATTCGAAATATTTGTAACCTAGTCTCAATTCTGTTAAATGTATGTATATCTTCATGCCCAACCTGAGCATCTTTTTAAATGTTAATTTCTCAAAAACTGTTGAACACGTTCACCATAAACAAAGGCACTTCCTTAAGTTCAGTTCAACCTGCATGCCAAGTTTTGTTTAATTCTGTTCAGCTTTTTATTCTGTACCGAGGAAAAAAGAATTCTATGGGAAATAGTTTGGGAAACCACCTTTTTCTTGGCCTAGCTTCCCAGATCTCCACAAAACGTGGCATTAAGAATACAGTGACTATACTTTATTTATAAAATAAAAATATTTTTTGCAGATTCAAACTGTGCCAGTGTAACGCCCTGAACGTCTCAGGATCGTTTAACAGACACGACAATGAGGACGCAACCACTTGTGAAGGGTTAGTTCTTTTAATGAAGGCAAATAAAATACAAAGAACAAACAAAAGTTATAGTCACTGGAATCCTCCAGGCTAAGTACGTTACCAGCCCACAGCACGGATGGTCCTAACCGTCCTCTGCATATACGCCGATCCCGGCGTATGCCAACAGAGGGCAGAAATGAAATGGCCGACAATGCCAATCGGTAGGCTGTGAGGGGCACGAAGAGTGTTGGGGAGAATCGAGGAGTCAGGGAAACACCCAGCCGGGGTCTCTACCTGAAGGGAGCAGCCGCTCAACCTCTTCCTCAGACTGCATCGGGACGCGGAGTCACCTCCTGGTGATGCGTCACCGATACCCCAATCACAAGCAAGAAGACTGAACCGAGAGCAGCCGCTCGATCGATCCTGTGGACTTCCGAGTCTGTAACGCGGCAAACACCTCCTGGTGTGCGTTTACAGCTGGCAGTCCCTGTGTCTCTGGTCGGGCTGGGAGTTACGACTCCAACCAGCAAAAGCGCCACTGCGCTTGGACTCAGCCGAGTCAAAAAGCGAAGCTCAATGGTTGACCGGTAGAGCTTCCGGGTCCTTCACAGGTGACGATGGGGCAAGACACGGCCCAGGGAGTAACGACTCGACCTACCTCCGTTCTTGCCTTACTGGAGCACCACTCCGGAACACTGCTCTTCACGAAGCAGGTACGTCGGTGTAAACACAATATCCGACAGCCTTGTACCTCCCGGTTCCTCCCTTTATAGGGCGTGTTTTCCTTGAGTTATGTAACAGCTCTCCTGTTTACATAAGGGCGTGTTTCCCTTGAGTTATGTAACAGCTCTCCTGTTTACATAAGGGCGTGTTTCCTTTCCCTTGAGTTATGTAACAGCTCTCCTGTTTACATAAGGGCGTGTTTCCCTTGTATGACAGGAATTCTTGACAGTACATCCTCCCTCTCAGCGGCTCCCCACGGGTCCAGCGCTGGCAGGAAAACGCCGATGGAACAAGGAGACCAAGCGCGGAGCATGAACCCCTTCAGCCGGTTCCCATGAATGCTCCTCCGGGCCATAGCCTTTCCACGCAACCAGGTACCACAGCTTCCCCCTGCGCCATTTGGACGCCCGTATGCCCGACACTTCATACTCCACCTCCGACTCCACGCATACCGGCCTAGGTGTCCCAGACGGCTTGGAGGGTGCTGGTTTGAGCAATGATACATGAAAGACAGGGTGTATCCGCAATGACTGGGGCAAGCACACCTTCACGTTCACGGGACCCATACACCTGGTAATTCGATAGGGGCCCATGTACTTGGGATGGAACACACTGTTCTTTCGAAACCTCATGTTTCTTGTGGATATCCAGACGTAGTCTCCAGTGCGGTACAGTGGCCCGGGCCTTCTCTTCCTATCTGCCGCAGCCTTGTATCTTCTCTTGGCCTCTATTAGGACAGCCCTTGAGCGCATCAACGTGTCTTTTATGTGTGCCACCCTGTCCGCTGTGGCGGGAATCCTGTCCTCTCTGAACGGATGTAGAAATGGCAAGAACCTGGGATGTTGGCCATAGTTGCTATAGAACGGAGATGACTGTGTGGAGCTGTGAGTGGCGTTGTTATAGGCTATCTCTGCAACCCATAGCAAGTCGACCCATTCTTCCCTGCCCTGGTCCACAAAACATCGCAGATACTGTTTGAGCGTTTGGTTCAGGCGCTCGGTTTGGCCGTCCGTTTGAGGGTGGTAGCTGGTGGACAGGGCGGTCTTAACATGCAGCGCAGTGCACCAAGTTTTCCAGAATTGCGCAGTAAACTGCGACCCCCGGTCCGACACGATCACCCCAGGTAATCCATGCAGTCGTACCACATTCTGTAGGAGTAGTGACGCCAATTCCCCGGCTGTAGGGACTCTCTTGCAGGGGATGAAGTGCCCCATTTTCGTCAAGTAATCCACCACCACCAGTATTGCCGTCATCCCCTGGTCTACCGGTAGGCCCACCACGAAGTCCAGTGATATGCTATCCCATGGTCTATCCGGGGTCGGAAGTGGATGTAAGAGCCCTTGGGTTCGGCCATGGTCGGCCTTCATGGTAGCACACGTAGGACACTCCTGTCCCCACCTCCTGACATCCACTCTCATGGTTGGCCACCAGAAATGCCGTCCCATGCTAGCCACCGTTTTTTCAAAGCCCAAATGACCTGCGCATGGAGAGTCATGGCACCAGATGAATGCTTGTTTCCTTAGCCTAGGCGTGGGTATCAATAGGCACCTGCCCTTCAGGGGTATCCCGTCCTTCAGCTGCCATTCTCTGTGACTGAGGAGCCACCTCCGCCATGCGAATGACCTGATCCCTCTCTTTATTCCCTTCAGGAAAGTATCTGGTTGGATAACCCCCAATACCATCCTCGGGGAAATGATGGAACGCTCGGTTGCAGGCAATGGTTCCTTAACTGCAGATTGACGGGACAGGGCGTCCGCCTTACGGTTTTCCGTCCCCGGCCGATATGTGATGCGGAAGTTGAACCCCGCAAAGAAGATCATCCACCGCAGCTGCCTGGGAGAAAGGTGTCTAGTGGCCGTCATGAACTGTAGGTTCCGATGGTCCGTGTACACCGATACCACATGTCTTGCCCCCATCAACCAATGCCTCCATTCGGCGAAGGCGTCCTTGATTGCGAGAAGCTCCTTCTCCGCAATATGGTAGTTGCGTTCGGCGTCGTTGAGTTTGCGGGACATGTACGCAACGGGATGAAGCACCCCTGTGTCGTGGTTGCGTTGGGACAAGATAGCCCCCAGCGCCACATCCGACGCGTCCGCTTCCACCACGTAGGGGAGATCCGGATCGGGGTGAGCCAACACCGGCGCCTTACCAAAGGCGCTTTTCAGGGCCTCAAAGGCTTTGTTCGCTTCAGGGGACCAGACAAACTCCTTGGACTTCCTCAGTAGCTATGTGATTGGGGCCACCACTCCTGAAAATCCATCTATAAACCGCCTGTAAAAGTTGGCGAAGCCAATGAAACTTTGGACGTCCTTCACGCTTTGGGGCACCGGCCATTCTTTCACCGCCTTGATCTTTCGTTCTGCCATCTCCTGTCCCTCTGGACTCAGCATCACTCCGAGGAATTCCACGGATGTGACGTGGAAGTCACACTTGCTGAGTTTACAAAACAGCATGTTTTCCCTCAGCTTTTGGAGCACAGCTTTGACGTGGTGTACGTGCTCCTCCACACTGGACGAATAGATGAGGATGTTGTCGATATATACGACCACGTAGATATCCAACTCCTCTCTGAATACCTCATTCAAAAAGTACTGAAAGGCTGCCGGGGCGTTGCACAGACCGAACGGCATGACGAGGTACTCAAAAAGGCCGAACCTGGTCTTAAAGGCGGTCTTCCACTCGTCTCCGTCCCTCATGCGCACCAGATGGTACGCCCCTTTCAAATCCAACTTTGTGTAGATACGAGCTTTCTTGACCTGTTCCAGAAGTACACTGATGAGAGGCAAGGGGTACCGATTTTTTATGGTTATCGCATTCAATGCCCTAAAGTCCACACAGGCTCTCAGCTCCCCATTAGCCTTCGGGATGAAGAAGAGTGGCGAGGCGGCCGGAGACTTGGACGGGCGGATGAATCCTAGCTTGAGGAGTTTATCCAGGTACCCCCGGAGATGCACGTTTTCAGGCTCCGTCAGGGCATACACCCTGCCGCTGGGAACGCTGGCCCCTGGCACCAGGTCGATCTGGCAGTCAAACTGTCTATGTGGTGGTAGCACTTCCGCCTTCACCTCATCAAATACATCCTCAAAACTGTGATAAGCCTGGGGGAGAGACACATCTTTTTCTGCCGCTGTAGCCACCGTCTGACTCCCGCTCTCATCTGCGTCAAGGGATTCCGTTCTTATTCCACAATGCAGGATGCAATACGGTGACGTCATTTCGATGCGATGTGTTGGCCAATCCACAAAGGGGTTGTGTTTCTGTAGCCACGGCAATCCCAATATGACGCCATATTGGGGCGCTCGGATGATGTTAAAATCGATTTGTTCCAAATGGTTCCTCCCATATCTCATCGGAAGGACCCCCGTGTGCTGACCGATGGGCCCCGTCACCAATCGCCTTCCGTCTACCGCATAGACGTCTTCGGGTACTGCTTTGGGAAGAAGCACTAGCCCTAGCCTGCATGCCTCGTTGTGGTCCATAAACATGCCAGTGGCCCCTGAATCCACCATGGCCACAACGGGTATCCACTGGTCATGCACTCCCACGTGCACCGTGATAAACAGGTGTCGTTGTCCCTTAGTGACCGAGTTGGAAAGTGAAGGGATGGATGAGTGACTCCGAGATGCCCCTTCTCTGGTCTTGGAGTCCTCTAGTTTTCCGCCGGTATGTCCACCACGGCTGTTACCGACCGGTTGGCCCGATAACGTGACGTCTTCGGTTTGGCAGGGCATTCACGTACGTAGTGGCCTTTTTTGCCACAATATAGGCACAATCCTTGTTTACGGCGTGACTCTTTCTCCGTGGCTGTGAGGCTCGCTCGTATTGCGCTGATGTCCATGGGTTCTCCCTTGGATGCGGTGGAAGTTTCAGGACTTCCCACCGTCACATAGGATGGAAGGGATTTTCCTTTTCTCCCATGATCCCCCTTTCTTTCACTTAGCCTATGTTCCAGCCGTAATACCAGGTTGATAAGGCCCTCACATGTCTTGGGTTGAGGGTCAATATGAGCCACGGCGTCCTTGAGCTCATCGCACAGCCCTTGATGGAAGAGCGCCGTCTGTTTAGCAACAGGCCACTTGGTTTCCGCAACCAGCCTTCGGAACGCGTTGAGATACTGCACCAGGTCGTTGGATCCCTGTCTCAACTCAAGCATTTCACGGTCCGCCGTGTACGAGTCAGCCCTTCTGTCGAATACCTTCAGGAATTCCTCGCGAAAAGCACCCCAATCACATAAGAGGGGGTCGTCCCTGCTCACCAGAGGTACGGCCCATTGTGCCGCGTTTCCAGCCAAATAGGATATAAGGAAAGCCACACGAGCCTGACTCGTGGGGAACGCCTTTGGTTTGCACGATAAATGTAGCGCCACTTGTGTGAGGAATACCTGCACTGTGTTAGGATCCCCACTGTACCTCTCTGGTGTTGCCAAGGGGATGGCTACCGGCATTTCCACTACTACCGCAGGGGTCTGGTTCGTGAGGGAGGTGCTGGGCGTGAGCGGGTCCAATTGGATAGCATCCAGTCTGGCTTTTACATCGGCTGTTTCTTGCCTAGAGGCAGCCACTTCAACTTGCATGGCCGCTAAAGCAGCCAGCACATCATCAAGTGTTGCCATGTCTGTTATCGACCGGGAGACAGTTAGTGTTATTAAGGTCGGATATTTTGTAACGCCCTGACCGTCTCAGGATCGTTTAACAGACACGACAATGAGGACGCAACCACTTGTGAAGGGTTAGTTCTTTTAATGAAGGCAAATAAAATACAAAGAACAAACAAAAGTTATAGTCACTGGAATCCTCCAGGCTAAGTACGTTACCAGCCCACAGCACGGATGGTCCTAACCGTCCTCTGCATATACGCCGATCCCGGCGTATGCCAACAGAGGGCAGAAATGAAATGGCCGACAATGCCAATCGGTAGGCTGTGAGGGGCACGAAGAGTGTTGGGGAGAATCGAGGAGTCAGGGAAACACCCAGCCGGGGTCTCTACCTGAAGGGAGCAGCCGCTCAACCTCTTCCTCAGACTGCACCGGGACGCGGAGTCACCTCCTGGTGATGCGTCACCGATACCCCAATCACAAGCAAAAAGACTGAACCGAGAGCAGCCGCTCGATCGATCCTGTGGACTTCCGAGTCTGTAACGCGGCAAACACCTCCTGGTGTGCGTTTACAGCTGGCAGTCCCTGTGTCTCTGGTCGGGCTGGGAGTTACGACTCCAACCAGCAAAAGCGCCACTGCGCTTGGACTCAGCCGAGTCAAAAAGCGAAGCTCAATGGTTGACCGGTAGAGCTTCCGGGTCCTTCACAGGTGACGATGGGGCAAGACACGGCCCAGGGAGTAACGACTCGACCTACCTCCGTTCTTGCCTTACTGGAGCACCACTCCGGAACACTGCTCTTCACGAAGCAGGTACGTCGGTGTAAACACAATATCCGACAGCCTTGTACCTCCCGGTTCCTCCCTTTATAGGGCGTGTTTTCCTTGAGTTATGTAACAGCTCTCCTGTTTACATAAGGGCGTGTTTCCCTTGAGTTATGTAACAGCTCTCCTGTTTACATAAGGGCGTGTTTCCTTTCCCTTGAGTTATGTAACAGCTCTCCTGTTTACATAAGGGCGTGTTTCCCTTGTATGACAGGAATTCTTGACAGCCAGAATAATTAGGATAACAAAAGTGTCTTTCGAAACTCTGACCTAACCATAATTACACCGGTGCTAAGCCACCAGTGAGATAGATATACATCTCCCAGTGGTAGTCGCCACTGGGTAGTTGGTAGTCATAGTTAGGAATTTCAGTGACAATTTAACACTTACAATATTTATACAAACCACTGAACCACTAGCTACAACTCTTGCCCTCCCCATGGACTGCTAACTACCCCACATATTACAAAACTCATGAAATCTTCTATGACACCATTGATAAAATCACTGCAACATTTTCAATGAAATTATTGATGAGAAAACTGTGCATGGTGAAGGCGCCAGTAACAGTTACCTTAGGGCATGACCTATAGTTACTAGAGCTAACTATAAATGGTGAATTTCAGTGGTTTTTTAGGTTTAAAACATTAGGTTGCCAGTGAAATTCCCACCCAACTATAAAAAATGTTTTGCCTTTGGTTTGTTTAGTGAACTGTTTATTGGAGTTGGAGGTATCATCAACTAAAAATGCCCATTTGCATTGCTGTAGACGTATTTCTTACTTCTATTTCATAAGAGTGACTGGTTCATTGAAATTCTAAAATTATTTGCTTTCCTGCTGTAAACATCACCAATTTCTTCAATTCTTCACCAGTGTAAAGATCAACCACAACTTCTATCTGGTCAATTATTCACCAAGATGTTCATTGTAGCTCTTCTTGCAAATAACCTTAAGGAACAGGCCCACCATTTTCCTACAAAAATTTAATTTGCCTTTTGCTTCCAAGGTAAATATCAAGCTATTGATTATGGAAGAATGATTACCTGCTGCTCCTTGAGGAGTCTCCTCTGTGCGAGCAGCTGAAGAATTAGCTCCATCCTGGTTGTTATCAGGATCTGCCATTTTATCCTGTCGGCGAGCTTCAGCTGCTCCTCTTTTGCCTAGGCCAGAGCCTCGCCGACTAAAAAAAGAAATGAAATTCAGTTTCATGGTCAACATTTTGTTCTCTGTATACTATTAATCTAAAAACATTTAGTTGGTATAATGAACCACCACGTACTACTTCCTAATCCAAGAGTTCATGCTGTGCGCATTGTCCTTTTGCAAACAAACTGGAAAGGTACAAGGACGCAAAAGAAGAAGTTACTGGCCTTTGACACCACTTTTCACTCATACCTCCATCAGTATGTGGGTCCCATAACACAATGTGTGGGGAAAACCTACTGTCAAATAAAGCTAAACAGTGCCTAAGTAGTAGGCCACATTTGTGTTGCATTTGCTATCTTGTAATACAATTGCAAATCTTTAAGAGAGAACAATCTGACATACATGGTTTCAATAGCATGCAGCCCCACATAAAGGAAATATTATGCTGCCAATTCAATGCCAAATACATGCCTTGTGCAACACAGCAGTTTGTTGTACTATGAATTTTGAAGGTGAAGGAATTAGGACCTAATCAATGCTTTTACTTCCGTGGCTCGACAGAGGAGATGGTTGGAGAAGCTATCCATGAGAGAATTTAGTTGTTACAGGTAAGCAAAATTTCCTTCTCTAATATGGGATAATTATTGCTATACAATGAAAATAGCAGAAAATTCATCCGGAAGGCAGTAGCACAGCATGAAGAAATGGAGTCCGAACAACATACTAATATGACCACAGCATTACGAGATTCATTATATTCAGAAGGCCGACACAATCTGAAGAAAATCTTGTAGCAAAGAACTGAAAAAATAGGGTTCAATAGCTCACACCATCCTGCTCTTTAGAGCCCAAAAACAAAAATAGGAAAATGCAAGGAAATTTGGCTTTCAACATTTATGGAATGCAATGCTGTCCTGCAGTATTAAACAAAACACAAATTATGCAGTATAATGTGGCACATTTTGTGATAGCATTACTTCATTATTTTGCCAACAGTACACAAGTTAACACTGTCTGGGCAAAAGTTCCACCTCATGAGCTCCAGAATCACATCCAAACACTGGAATAAACAGCTTAAAATTGACCAGTCAATAGTTAAGGGTTTTCCACTGCGCAGTAACATGTATAGCTTTGTAAGTAACTTTTGACTGATCTGAGCTAGAAACGAATAGTCGACTGTTAACTTCTGAAAATTATGAGCAGCAGATGATGGATTGTGTGGCAAATGGGACTAATCTATAATTATGCTGAAAACACCGCAGCCAGAGAATTGCACAATTCCAGTGGCCCCGACTGTAAGTAATGAAGTTGAAGCATTAGGCGCTCTCAAGAGTGTGAAAAAAGCTAATCTACTAAGTCTTTGGACTTGTATCACTTTATCTGCTTAGTCAACAGCCAACATTTTTTGCTTATTTTCTGAACGAAGGGAAATGAGCTATGGCTATCAGAAGTCAAAGAGTCGTCGTTAACAACCTCTCAGGAATAACTTGTAATCAAACGAGAATAAATGACATGAAAGAAAAAAGATACATGCAACATTGGAGCAGTCTTCAAGACAGAATGTGATAGGTTTTTACAAAAGACCAGTTTTAATTTGTACACAACAGCACTACCCACGGCGAAATAAAACAGGACAAACATCAGGAATTCTTCTTTTCCATAGTACTACAGAGTAACAGTTCATCTGAAACTGTACGAGCAAATTCTAGCAGGCTAGAAACAAGCACTTGTGGAAAGAGGCATACCCACAACAAAAAGATTAAGGATAAAATTACATTCTGAGACAATATATTTTGAATAGGAAGAACTGTGTTTCATTGCTCTATGTAGCAGAAAGAGCAACTGTAACTAATCCAGAAATGCCACTCTGGGGAGCAGCAGCAGCTTTTAATATTGTTAAATAAGACATATCAAATTGCCTCCTGAAGTGCCTACGTTTAATGCCACGGATTCATTTTTCTTTTATAGGGAAGGGTTAGAATATATTAGTGCCAATTATTATTTAAACAAATACAAAACTTTGCTTCTCATGAGAATTGCTTACATTATTTTAGATTTATAAATGTGTTCAGGGATACTATACATGAGTGCAGATACTTCCCTGTGTGGTCATCCCTTGTCTTAAGGTCCTGGAGCACTCAGAAGTTCCTGAACAGTCTCTCGTGTGAGTAATGCCATTTACCACTGATACCCCAGGCCCACAATACAGGGGCACTTCAACTGGAATAGCATGCTACACTTTTTAGGCACTTGAATTTGAGGGCATCAAGAAGCAGCAGCCAAGGCTTGCTGTAGGAGGTAGTTAGAAAATGAGAATCCTTATAAAACACCAAATTGATATCAATGCGCTATACATGCTTTCACTTTAGAAAAAAAGATAGCAAATAGTTCAAATAAAATGACAAAATACACAACAAAACAGAAGAAGCTTCTGGAGCAGAGATGACACCAAAAGATCCCAATCGCTAAAAAAACGATTTCTTTTGACAACAGCCAATGTTACACTAAGGGGCTCAGCAGTATCTAAGCTCTCCTAAAAGGTAATAAATGTGGTTAAAGGATACGTGGAGGAATCCTGGAACCCACTCTACTCCATGAGTTCCACTGATGTGAGGAGTGGAATTAAAGTGTTACAAAGGGTTTGGGCTGTCATCCCAAAAAACGTAGAGGCCACCTCACCACCACCCACACCACCCTCCTGCCAATATCTCCTCCCCTACATCGGAAAGACTTTGGACAGCCCTGTGTTCCTACAGGGTCATTCCCTGGTGACTCGGTAAGGGACACTATCCAGTCAAGTAGAATCAAAGGCTTTATCATTTATAAATCGGACTGATGAAAATAGCGGAAAAGCTCCAACTATTGGGAGGTGGCCCAATATCCAAAGTGATCCTTTACAAGCCTGTATATGGGGTTCTAGCTGTAATGATTGTTTTTAGCGGGGGCATCCACAGAACTGGAAGGCACATACTGCAGGGATTGTTGGGACCAACATCAACAGGAAACGGAACAGTTTTGGGTTAGGCTTCAGAACAGCTTCAACCGTTACAGAACCATAAAGAGTAAAAAGATAGTACTATCTGTTCTTGAGACAAAATAGCTTTTTTACAGCCAGTTGAGCCAAATCTCACACCTGCAATGTAAAGGGACAACTGCAACCTTGTTCCCCAGAAGTTGAATGAAAAGGGACAAAGGCTGCACGCACAGGATAGGTCAGCACAGTGCAAGCTCTTTCATGCATGTTAACAAGCATCTCCACAACTCAAATGCTCTTACTTCCTCTAGGTTCCCTAAGGCAAATTCAGTCTTTCGAGCTGTCCTCATACAGGTTGTTCATCAACTGAGCTTTGAGGAGGTATTCCAAAGGAATAGGTTAGGTTTTCTGCGGGCACAGTTGAGCTCCTCAGCAGTTACGCAAGTCCCTCCCCAGATCATAGCAACAAAGCAACTGTGCAGGTGATTATGGACCGCCCTAAAGGGAGGGTAGGCAGACCAATTTTATCCCTGGTTCACCAACTTCCTTCATTCACCGGTGTGCAGGTCACAATGACAAAGCCCAAATGCTGGTTAAGGGGTCCAGTACTTATACCCCCATCCCCCACTCCAGTGGGGAAGGCAGAATGGTAGAACCAACTAAAGAGTCTGCAAAATGTCAAAGTTTGTATGCTTTTCCAATACTCTGAGCATCATGCTTCGATTGCTGACCAGATTTCACATCTGACACCAAAAGGAGGTGAGAGGTAATTGTTCACCAAACACCCTCCCTATTTACAGTACCAAACAGAGGCTACGGATTTCACAGCCTCGGAGCAGAGTACAAAATCAGACCAGTTCCGACGGGTAAAAGCGTTAGTTCTACTGTACTCGGACAGAGGCCTGCTTCAGCTACAGGTGAAATGGGAAAGGGGACCAAGGACATAGGCAGGAAGTCTCCATGTGTCCAATGCCCACAAACACCACCCCACATCAGTACATGTTTTTTTTTTTTAATTTTGTTTAACATTTTCAAATATTATCAATGTATTTTTGGCACTGATCATCATGAGACACACAATTGTAACAAATAAATGATCTTTTGACATATCACATATACTGTTGATGACATTGGTAATATAGCTACGCATACTCCTCTTTGATGAGACCTTTAATCGCTTTTGTCCGAGCCCGGATCATCCCTTGGGGGCTCACATATGTTCCCACGATAAACATTCCACCCTCCCCATATCATCGACCATTTTTTGGGGCACCCTCTGTGAATATATACAGTCTTTTCCACTATCATTGCATTATCCATTGCTTCACTCCACTGAGTGAGTGTGGGTGTCTGACGGGACCCCCACCGATGTGATATACTTCTTTTCGCCAGCATCATGCCCATTGTTACCCATGTTTGTGTCATGCGGGTTAGGTCTGTCGGTTCCCATATGTTAAGGAGACATCTTTTTGGGTCTGGGAGAATCGTGATTTTTGTTACCTGAGAGAGGGTACGCATAACTCCCTTCCAATAGCGGACGATTGCTGGACATTGCCAAAGGGTATGAAAGAGAGTCCCTTCCTCCCCACACCGCCTAAGACATAGTGGTGAATCTGTCTGTCGCAGTTTATATAGTAATGTTCGGGTGTAATACGTACGGTGTAGAATTTTGAGTTGTATCAACTTTAGTTTTGAGGGAATCGCTACTGTCTTAGGGGATGAGAGTGCGTCCTGCCAGTCTGTGTTGTCCAGTTCTCCTATCTCCGCTTCCCATTTGGATTTGAGGGCGGTCAGGGGGTCCGGCTGGTTGTTTATTATTTTCCGGAACGTTAGTGATATGGCTTTTTTATTGAGATGCTCTGTAAGGAGTCTATCTTCGAACGGTGATGACTCCACTAGCTGTGTGCCTGGTGGGATTGCTGCCAGGAGGGCGTGTCTGATCTGCAGATACCGGTAGTTTTCCGTATCCGCCAAACCGTATGTATCCTGTAGGTGAGCAAATGTGCCTACTTCTCTTTTCTTCCATAGATCCCCGACTCTAGAGATTCCTATGAGGTCCCATTGGTGGAAGCCCTTAGTATTACGTAGCATACCTAGCCGTTTCATGTCCCACAGTGGCGTCACTTGTGTTATTTTCCCTTCCCAACCTAGCGGAAGTTGAGCCTCAAACCAGATTTTTACTGTATGTGCCGTTGGGCCCGTAAGGTCATGCCTTCTGACCTTGTTGTAGAGCGCACCCATTACTCCTACAGTGTCTAGCAAGTGTCTGTCCATACAATAGGCCGGGTCATCACCGGGGGCATGTATCCATTGGTTCACCACTGCGAGCTGCGAGGCCCAGTAGTACACCTAGATATTAGGAAGTGCAATACCCCCATCCCACCAGCTTCTCGTTAATTTGTGAAGTGCTATCCGCGGCGCTTTTCCATCCCACAATAAATTCGTCACCTCTGCGTGTATTGCTTTGATGTATACAGGCGATACTGGAAAGGGCGTGTTGTGTAGTGCATAGAGGAATCTGGAGAGCGCCATCATTTTGTAAAGGGCCGCTCTGCCCAGAAGCGTTAGCGGCAGGGAGCGCCAGTGTTTGACGTCCCTACGGAAGCGCAGCAGAGGCTGTGTGAGGTTTTCCGCAATGAATTGCAATCTGTCAGGTGTGACGTATATTGAATATACTACTTACCAGTATGCATCTGTTCTTGGCATGTAGGGCTGCTGACATTCATATCTGTGCATAGATCGCCGCCTAGCGTTGGGTCCGGATGTTTGCACGTTGTTGTCCTGGAAGAGTCTTCGAAGTATCACGAGATAGGTGACTCCTCCCCTGGACCACAGTGCGCATGGGCATCCTCTCCATCCTTAGATTGTTTTTCGCCATTGTGGCAGTGATGGAGTAGATACAGTAAGTGATGACCATGCTATACAGTAATTCTGAGAGCTGCAGCTGCTACAGGCGCCGGGGAGGAGGGTGGGCGATATGAATGTCAGCAGCCCTACATGCCAAGAACAGATGCATACTGGTAAGTAGCATATTCAGTTCGAGGCATGTGGGCTGCTGAATTCATATCTGTGCATAGAATACATAGCAGTACCTCCTATTAGCGGCGGCTACCCATGCCAGCTGCAGCAGTCTGAAAAAGAGTTTTGAGAACAGCCTGTCCTACAGCTGCCTGCTGTTTTGAGTGTACATCTACACAGTAGTGTTTGGTAAATGTATGTATAGTGGACCATGTGGCTGCTCTACATATTTCCTGTAAAGGAATGTTTCCCAGGAAAGCCATGGACGCCCCTAACTTTCGTGTTGAGTGGGCTCGTGGGGGAATCGTTAATGTGCGTTTAGCTTTGAGATAGCAAATTTGAATACGTTTAACGATCCATCTGGCTATACCTGCTTTGGAGATGGCGTTGCCCTTGTGTTGTGGAGAAAAGGCAACGAAAAGTAGTTTTGTCTTCCTAAAGTCCTTAGTTCTGTCTATATAGTACATGAGGGCCCTCCTTACATCTAGTGTATGGAGCATTCTCTCTGCGACATTCTGTGGATTTTGAAAGAAAACAGGCAGTTCAATAGTTTGATTTATGTGGAACTGCGATATCACTTTGGGCATGAATTTGGGGTTGGTACGTAGTACAACCCTGTTTGCGTGAACCTGTATGAATGGCTCTTGAATGGTTAGTGCCTGGAGTTCACTAACTCTTCTTAACGAAGTGATTGCCACTAAGAAAGCTACTTTCCAGGTGAGGAATTGAATGTCACATGAATGGAGAGGTTCAAAGGGTGGACCCATTAATCTGGTGAGGACCAAATTGAGGTTCCACGCCGGTGGGTGTCTTGGGGGAATTACTCGTTTGAGTGCCTCCAAGAAGGCTTTGATGGCAGGCACTCTGAATAAAGAGAGGTGCTGCCTGTTTTGGAGATAGGCTGCTATCGCGGTTAAATGGATACGTATTGAATTGTATGCCAGATTGCATCGGTATAAGTGTAAGAGGTAACAGATGATGTTTTGAATGGATGCGTCTAGCGGGTTAATGTCATTGTTGTTGCAGTAAGTGACATTGTATGTACAACTGAGAGCGACCCCACATATAATAAAGGGAAAGGGGTACCAATCATCGATGTCCAGAGACAATCCCTATACTACTCGACAATGGTACAATACTATTCCACAATACCACACAAGTATGATTGAATTCCAACGTTTGTCACATTTATTATAAACATTTTTACATGTATCACATTTAAAATCAATTATCCATTGTTACAAAACATATTAAAACCACATGTGGTTTTAATATGTTTTGTAACAATGGATAATTGATTTTAAATGTGATACATGTAAAAATGTTTATAATAAATGTGACAAAAGTTGGAATTCAATCATACTTGTGTGGTATTGTGGAATAGTATTGTACCATTGTGGAGTAGTATAGGGATTGTCTCTGGACATCTCAGCAGTAAGTGACAAACCTCTTCCATTTAGCCGCATAGCAAGCTCTGGTAGTGGGTCTTCTGGCCTCCTTGATGATATCCATACAGTCAGGTGGCAGGTTTAGGTAGCCAAACTCTAAGACTTCAGGAGCCAGATTGCCAGGTTCAGCTGTTGCGGATCTGGGTGCTGAATTTCGCCATGGTTCTGCGTTAAAAGTGCGGGTTTGATCCGCAGCCTTTGATGCGGCACCACGGAAAGTTCTGGAAAGGTGGTGTACCATGGTTGGCGCGCCCATGTGGGAGCAACTAGGATGAGGGTCAGTGAGTGTTGTCGCAGTTTGCGTGCCACTAGCGGTATCAACGGCGCTGGGGGAAAAGCGTACGCAAATCTGCCGGACCAGTTCATCCATATTGCATTGCCCTGTGACTGCGGATGTGGGAACCTGGCGGCAAAGCTTTGGCATTTTGCGTTTGTTTGTGGCGAATAGGTCTATCTCTGGATGACCCCACTGTTGGAAGTACGGTTGGAGTACTGACGGATGTAGCTCCCACTCGTGCATCTGGTGGCTGTGTCTGCTGAGCAGATCCGCCATCTGGTTTTCCTTGCCGGGGAGGTGTTCCGCCATGAGGAATATGTTCCTCTGAATGGCCCACTTCCACATGCTTTGAGCCAGATGAGACAACTGTGGAGAGTGTGTTCCTCCCTGCTTCTGTATGTAGTACATGGCAGTCATGTTGTCCGTCCGGATCAACACGACTTTGTTGCACAAGTGTACTTTGAATGCTTTCATGGCTAGGAAAATTGCCATCAGTTCCAGAACGTTGATTTGCATCTTCTTTTGCTGTGTCGTCCATAGTCCCTGCACAAGTGAGTACGTGAGCTCCCCAACCCAGGAGAGAGGCGTCCGCTGTCAGTATTATTTGTGGAACAGGCTCGTGGAACGGTCGGCCCGTGCAAAGGTTTTGTGGATTCCACCAATGCAGAGAGTTGTATGCCCGACCGCTCACCAACACTAGGTCTTTTAATTGCCCGTGAGCCTGATGCCATTGACGTGCCAAGCACTCCTGAAGCGGGCGCATGTGTAGTCTTGCGTGCGGGACTATGAAAATACAGGAGGCCATCATGCCTATCAACTGCATGAACACTCGCGCTGGGAGGGAGTGTTGAGGTTTGAACTTTGAGATCAGCAATTGCATGCTGTTGATCCTCACTAAATTTGGCTGAGCTGTGGCTGCCAGTGTTTATGGTCGCGCACAGGTACTGTCGTACGTGTGCGGGTTGGAGATGTGATTTTGGGTAATTTAGTGAGAATCCCAGACTGTGAAGAAGGTGAATGGTGAGGAACATGTGGCTGGCACATTGCTGGGCTGACTTTGCCTGAACAAGCCAGTCGTCCAGGTAAGGGTAGACGTGAATGTGTTGTCTCCGTAGATGTGCAGCCACCGTAGCTAGGCACTTGGTGAAAACCCTTGGAGCTGTTGTCACTCCGAAGGGGAGAACTTTGGATTGATAGTGATGGTCCTGAATAGTGAACCGGAGATATTTCCTGTGTGATGGGTGTATGGGTATGTGGAAATACGCATCTTTGAGGTCTAGTGTGGCTAGGAAGTCCCCCTGACTAAGGAGCGGGAGAACCTGCTGTAGGGTGAGCATATGGAAATGCTGAGAGAATGTAGTGGTTGAGGGGTCTCAGGTCTAGTATAGGTCTGAGCGACCCGTCCTTTTTTGGGATTAAGAAGTACAAAGAGTAGACCCCTGTCCCCTGCTGGTCGATGGGCACGACCTCTATTGCACCTTTTTGCAGCATACTTAGCACTTCCTGCTGCAATAATGTCAAGTGCTCTACGGACATAGGACGGTGCTTTGGCGGTATGTTGGGTGGAGTGGACGTTAATTCTAGACAGTAACCGTGCTGGATAATGTCCCTGACCCACCTGTCTGTGGTGATGGTTTTCCACGTGGACAGGAACCGCTGGAGTCTCCCCCCGACAGGTGTTCTGTGGTCGGGGGGAAGGGAGAGGGCGTCACTGTTTGTTTTTGGGGGAGGACCTGGTGTTACCGTAACCACGTCCTCTGCCCTTTGTGCTGGAGCCACGATATCCACCTCTGTTGGTTTTATCGTAGGTACTCTGTGTGTTCCCTTTAGTGTATTGCTGCTGTGACCCCTGACCTCTAGTTGCTCCTCTATTCCCGGGGCGACGAAAGGAGCCACTGCGAAACTGCTGCGTCTGCAGAGCCCCCATTGATTTGGCAGTGTCAGTGTCTTTTTTAATTTTCTCGAGGGTAGTGTCAACTTCAGGGCTGTTTAAGTAGTCGGGGTTAATTGGTTGATTTAAGATGTTGTTCTGAATCTCCGGCTTGAAGCCTGAGATTCTCAACCATGTGTGTCGTCTCAACATGACGCTTGTGTTGATTGCCCTCGCCGCTGTGTCGGCAGCATCCAGGGCGCACTTGATGGATGCATTGGTAAGGAGTTGTCCCTCTCTGATGAGGAGCTCCGCTGCCTCTTTATATTCATCTGGCAAATGTTGGAGTAGTGATTCTAGTGTGTCGTAGTGGGAACGATCATAACGGGCCAGGAGTACCTGTGTGTTGGCAATGCGCCAGATGTTTGCTGCTTGCGCTGCAATCCTTTTGCCTGATGTCTCCAGCACTTTGGACTCCTTGTCTGGGGGAGGAGCATCACCGGTTGCCTGCGAATGGGCTCGTTTGCGAGCGTTAGCAACTACCATGGAGTCCAAAGGTAACTGACCCCTAATGTACATAGGGTCTCCGGGTGCAGGCTTGTATTTTTTTTCAATCCTGGGGTTTAGCACCCGTGCCCTGGTTGTTTCCTTAAAAATGTCTTTTGCAGGTTTGAGAACTCCTTTCAACATGGGCAGAGTTTTTACCGTTCTTTCGGAAGAGGCGAAAGTGTCCACCAAGAAGTCTTCTTCGACTGTGTCAGAAAGGAGTTGTACTCCATGATTGGCAGCAGCCCGTTCTATGAGGGCATTGAAGGCAGCAGTGTCCTCTGTGGGAGATGTCTTTGTGCCGTAAAGCTGCGTGTCATGGGTATCTGGTGCGGTACCCTGGTCTGTAGGGTCATCCCATGCCTGATCTGGGTATTGCAGATGCTCATCAGGATCGATATCCCCAGGGTAGGTGGCATCATCCTCCATATAGTCCTCTACTGCGTCTGTCTCTGAAGGCGTAGGAGAAAAGGACTGGGGATCCTGATGGGAGGGTTGTAAGCGTTCATGAAGCACTGGCTCCGAACCCGCTGGCAATTTGTGCTTGAGAGGGATTCTGTAGGAGTCCAATCCCCTCTCTGGCGTGATTTTCCGCTTGCGGAGCATCAGTCTACCAGTGTTGTCGTCGATGAATTGCGGCTGTGAAGGCTCAAAATCTGTGTGTCCAGGAGACGGGGACTGTGTCTGTTGGACACGTGTCCGGATCTCGAACATCTTCAGCGCCGTGGACGGCGGCAAGCCAAACGTGATGTTGGTCGGCGCCGAGGGTGCTTTCGGAGCCTTGTGCGTGTCGGGGCCCGACGTGGATCGGAGGGCTGCCCGTTCCCTGATGCGTTGCAACGATGCCGCGACCTGTTGCACGGAGAACGCCGAAGGCTCTTTGGAACCGGTCGGCACCTTGGAGGTAGGAGTCGACTGCTTTGGAGCCATGGGGTCATCGATCCGAAGAGAGGTATCGACGTCGTTGGAGTCGACGACTTGGCATGTGCAGTTGTCTTCGACGTCGACGCAGATGGTGCGGCCATTTGGACTATGGTGGTTGGGGCAGACGGCTTCGGTGCCAGAGGCCGAGGCGCTTTGTGGGTACCGAGGGCCTTTTTCTTCGGCTCGGTACCGATATCCGCTGCAGTGAGCTCGGCGCCGAAATCCCTTTTACTGCGTTCGGGGCCCGACGGCTTTTGCTGGCGTCGAAGGAGTGGAGGGCTTCGAGGCCTTCGAGCCGATTTCAGCCAGTTTTGCTTTTGGTTTCGGTGGAACTGGTGTGACGATTGGTTTCGGTTTCGCTGAAGGGAACCCACTCGTCTTCGGTAATAATGGCTCGTGTGGGATGTTCGAGGCCGGGCCTGAAGGTGGGGCCGAAGAACTTTGAGATTGATCTCGGGTAAGGCCCGGAGGCGATCCCTCGACCTGAGCCTTATAATGACGCACTTTGTCGGCCTCCGTATCGACGGGTGGGCCTGGCTCCTCGCTAGAGCTATCTTCTTCGGCCCCAAAGGACTCCTCGTAGTCTCCTACCTCGTCGACGACTTCTTCTCTGTGAAAAAGCACCTAGTCGTCGTCTTCCGATCAGGAATCGTGTTCGGAAGCGGGGCTGGAGTTTACTTCTTCCACGCTTTCGGCGTCCTCGTCTTCGGTGCTGAAGATGTTGGCCGGGGCAGGCGCCGATTGCTGCGCTTCTAATCTCGCCGCCCGTCGATTCCGGAGAGTCTTCTTCGATCGGAATCGGGCACAGGCCATACATTTCGACTCATCGTGATCCGGTGAGAGACATTTGTTGCAGACCGGGTGGACGTCGATGTGTGGGTATTTTGCGTGGCATAAAGGACACCGTTTGAATGGAGTCCTCGATTCCATCGTCAATGTAAGTTCGATGTTTGGACCAAACGGATCCGAAATAGCTGGAAGAAAGTTCTAAAATAGTAAAGAAAGTAGTCGATACCGAACGGGAACAGTTCCGACGAAACCTAAAGGCCTTTTGGCCTTAAACCTAATTTTCCTAACTTGAGCTAGGATAGGCACATCCGAACCCAATGGCGGAAAAAAACTATCTAAGGATGGAGAGGATGCCCATGCGCACTGTGGTCCAGGAGAGGAGTCACCTATCTCGTGATACTTCGAAGACTCTTCCAGGACAACAACGTGCAAACATCCGGACCCAACACTAGGCCGCGATCTATGCACAGATATGAATTCAGCAGCCCACATGCCTCGAACTCCTAAGTATTTAAATCCATTTTCCACTGTCTGTATTACACAGCCCTTTGGGAGTCGCGGTGTGGAGCCCTGTAATACGTAAAGATGTGACTTGGCCCAATAATGGTGTATCCGGAGACCCGCCCAAACGACCTACAGATATCTAATAGACTATTAATGGATCGCGCCGGGGATGCCAGATATAATAGCATGTCATCTGCATAAAGAGAGATGCGGTCTTCCCACCCCATTGCCCAGCGCAGGCCGCGGATCACCTGATCCCGACGTAGCCATGCCGCCAACGGCTCCAACACCATCGCAAACAAAAGCCGCGAGAGGGGTCACCCCTGTCGTGTTCCCGTCCCCAGCGGGAAGTCAGATGATATGTGACCCTTTACCACCACCTGGGCCAGCGGTCGCGTGTATAGTAGTCTGATCCAGGCCTGGATCTTCGGCCCGAATCCCAAGTGCTGTAAGACTGCGAACAGGATTGGCCATTCAACCCGGTAAAATGCCATTTTGGCATCAAGAGACAGAATGACGGCGTCTTCAGCTATGGTGGACCGACGCGCGATGACCCCGTGGAGACGTCGCAGATTCAGAGCGGTATTACGGTTCGGCATAAATCCCGACTGATCCGGGTGCACCACTGTCGCTAGGTGCGCCTGAATCCTTGTCGCCAGCACTTTAGCCAAAATTTTGGCCTCAGCGTTGATCAGGGATATTGGCATGTATGACATGCATTAGTGTGGCGGCTTGTTTGGTTTATGGATAGCCACTATAGTGGCCAGCCTCTGGTACTTTGGGAGGATCCCTTTCTGTAGACTGTCATTGTACATATTCAGTAAACGGGGGACCAGCTGCGTTGACGCTTTTTTTATATAGTTCCACCGGGATTCCATTCGGTCCCATCGCCTTTCCGGTGTGGAGTGCCACTATCGCGAATGTTAACTCTTCCTGCTCTAAATCTTTCTCGAGGGCCTCTATCGCCGATGGGGTCAGGACGGGCATTTTTATGTCTTTAAGGAATTTTAGATTGTCCTCTATTGTAGCCGAAGCCTCCTGTGTATATACCAGTTTGTAGTGTTTCGCCAGATCCTCCGTGATTCGCTGTGGATCAGTGGTGAGAGTCCCATCCTCCACCTGTATCTGTGCCACCCATCTGGAAGCCCGCTCCTTCTGTTCCAACCAGGCCAATAGCCTACCCGCCTTGTCTCCTTATTCATAAATCGTGTGTTGTGTCTTGAGGGGTTTGTTTTTCGCCATCTCCCACATGTATGACCTATACTGATTATACACGAAAGGAAAACAGGTGTGATCTGTTCCAACCACCCAAAGAGTGGTGGCAATTTAAAAGAAGTGGCAATTTGAGAGACTTGTTTGGTGTGGTGCAGAGGTGTCGGGTTCTTTCAAATTGCCACTTCTTTTAAATTGCCACCACACTTTGGGTGGTTGGAACAGATAACACCTGTTTTCCTTTCGTGTATAATCAATACAAATTTATGAACTCAAGTATATTAATAGAATGTATGTATATATTTTAATAGATTCATGGTGCAACTTCGGTCCTGAGGATGGTCTCTTTGATTGTTCTTCAAGAGTGAGACCGAAACGTCGACGCTGCAACATTTTCTTACACAATTAATAGGCATTGGTAGCCTAAAAAATCCTTCTAGTTTGTATGGATTAAGTTCAATATATAGCCAAATATGTGGTTGGCTCTGTTTTGTTTGTAAGAAATGTCATTGACTACTGCTAATGAGATTCTAAAGAAGACAGTAGTTTTATGTTGCCGTACATGAAATGTAAAGTGTATTGTTTCACTACTTCAAAAATTGAAAATACAAATTTATTTTTGTTAAAAAACTAAAAATGAACTTGGGTCATTTTTTCGATTATTGCACTTTGTGAGTTTTTTCTTCTTCTTTTTTGAGTTCAAGGAAATTAAGATCACTGTTGTGACTACCTAATTAATTAATTTCTACTGAATAAATCCTCAAGGTATCTATTGTTATTTAACTGATCTACCCAATTCCTTGGGGAATAGTGGGTTGCCCTATTGTGATTACCTGGGATCTCTTGGGGGCATTCTGTCTATAGATGCGTCCATCATTGCATTAAAGTCCCCTCCCATTATTAATTGACCGTGTGGAAGTGTCAGAAGGAATTCCCCAAGATCTTGGAATGCAGTTTGGTGGAGTGCCGGGGGGATGTATACGGATACTATATTATAAACTTTTCCCTGCCACTGGCAGGTCACTGCGGCAAACCGCCCCTGTTCGTCTTTTCGGGAGTCTATAACCATCAGTGGGAAGCGTTTATTGATCAGTTTACCCACTCCCCGTGACCCTGACGTAAATTCGGAATGGACCACCATTTTGAAGCCCCATCTATCAAGGGCTCTTGGAGGAGCGCCACTGCCGATCCCCTACGCTTCAGATATTGCAGCACCAGCCCACGCTTTATTTTGTCTCCTAGTCCATTCACATTCCAGGACAACAATTTTAAGTGGAGGGCAGGTGCCCGAGGGGTTTGTGTCCCGAGCCCTATGCCATCAGTGGGAACATTTACATGTGGCTTATCGGTCATCTATATCTGTACGATGTTGTGTAGTATGTGTCAATCTCATCACGCCAGTGCTGCGAACGCCTTCCATCAAACTATTGTGGTTAATAATCAAACCCAAAATAAAAATCACAAATGAACTCAATAAATATTTCCCTTCCCCCCCACCCCCCTCCCTGCATCGCGGACTCAGAACTACCCGCCTCCCCAACTCAGCATAGTGCCCAATCCCCATAACTTTGTACTTGCGTAAGGGGGCGGGGCGGGGGGGGGGGGGGGGGAGATAGTCGACACTCCCAGACCTCAGTCCACTCCCCGGTGAGTTCAAAGTTCGGTGCAAACGATCTATATTGTAAGATATTTCAGCCCAATGTCCAAATATTATAGCAGCTGTTCCCCCTATGTTGTCGATTTGAATCCATGCCAGCGCCCGGCCCCAAGGTCCGCGAATCAGGCCCGATTCCCCGACTGTCTGTTGTGAGTCATCCGTCGCTTCTGGTCCATCTGCTCCCGACCGTGATGTTGGTTGGGGACGGAATTTAGGCCCGGTTCACGGTCGTTTTGTGTCCCCCGCAGGTCGCCAGCCTTCCAACCAGTCAGAGGCTTCTGCCGGCGTGCCGAAGAACCATGTCTTCCCTTCCGCCTCTACTCTTAATTTTGCAGGATATAACATTCCATATTTAAGTTCTCGGCTGCGGAGCTCCTTTTTGATTTCCATGAAGTCTCGTCGCTGTTTAGTGACTGCGGCCGTATAGTCCGGGTATAGCGCCACCGTGGCATTTTCGACTCGAATTGGAGGTGCTACTCTTGCCGCCTGCAGGATTCTGTCCCTATCGCGATAGTTAAATATACGTGCCAGGATCGGTCGTGGTGGCATCCCCGGTCGGGGCTTTCCTCCAGGGACTCAGTGTGCTCTTTCCACCGAAAAGAAGCTTGATAACCCACGTGGCAGCAGCTGGTCTGTTATCAGTGTTTCGACAAAGAGGTCTAGTGCCGGCCCCCTAACACTTTCCGGAACCCCAACCAGTCGTATGTTGTTTCTCCTGGATCTCCCTTCCTGAACATCAAGCTTGTCCATGAGTTGCTTTTGTGTGACTTCCAGTGTGGTTATTTTGCTCTTCAACATTACCGTGTCCTTAGCAAGAGTTTCCGTTGTCGTTTCGACCTCCTTTAGCCTTGTGCTCATTTTGGAGAGGTCCGCACGTATCAGCGTGATGTCCGTTGAGATTGTCCTGATGGACGTTTGCATCTGGGCCAGCGTGGCCATTACATCCTGAAGGGTCACTTCCTGTGGTTTAGCAGGTCCCGGATCCTGGCCGGCCGCCTCCGGTGGGGTCTGTGCATCTGTCTGTCCTCTGTGGTATGCATATTTAGCCAACTTGTTATGAGGGGCTGCCCGTTGGCCCTTTCCTCCCATAATGATCGGGGCCGGTCTCACCGCAGGCAGGCTTATTCGAGGGGGGCACACCAGGGGAGAGGGCCAGCACTCGCCGCCGCCTGCCACGAGGCAATTCCCCCGTCCGGCCTGTCGGTTTTACCGGCCCCTGTGGCGTATCCCCCCTCTGTCCGAAGTTATTCAGTTACCGGGAGTGTTTGTTCTCGGAGCTCCGTATCTGGGGCAATCGCCCATCACCACAGTCCAGGTGCCACTAGCCCTGGGGGCCACCCGCTCCTCAGGTCTCTCAACGTCCGCTAGTGCACTGTCCCGTGCATGAGCACCGGGGCGATGCCTCCCCAACGTCTTGCCCCCGCCGCTCAGACACCAGCCACACCTGTTACTTCTCACCTTGGCCCCCAGCGCATGGGACCGGGTTCGAGTCATCCCCACACTCCCACCCGGTCTCTTCACCCCGTGCGGACCGCAATACAACGCAATGCGGGGAACCGGCGACTGCCACGTCGCACCTCCGCTGCCAGGCCCGGCTCAGTTTCCTTCAGGGGGCCTCTCGCCGACTATCTGCCTTCGAGTCCGGAGCAGTGCAATTCAAACCAGGGCGGGTGTCACTGTGCCTGCTGTTTACCTCCCGTGGTCCGGTCCTCTATTGGAGGCGCCCATTGTCCGCGCTCCGGCAGACGGGGGAGGCGCGCTCCCTCTACGTTCGACGTTCGGCCACTCGAGGCCCCGGCTGCACTCGTCACCGGAGGCCTCTGACGTCGCTTTTCTATCCGTCCTTCCCCCGCTTCCGCCACCGGGTCTCGCTCACCGTGGTTCGATGCGCCGGTCTCCTTGGGCTTGTGCGGGTGGTTGCACCGCTGTTTGCACCAGGATTATTTTCAGGATCGACGTGGGAAGGAGCCAAGCTCACGGAGCTGTTCTAGGTTGCCGCCATCTTCGTTGGCTGCCGGCCACGCCCCTTCAGTATATGGTTTTTGAGGGTGACACAAGGGTCTATGTGGAGATTGAAATGTCAGCAGCATAAAATCGCCATGCGTAAAGACACTCGGGAAACTACCACTTTAGGCAGTGTTCACAAACCAGGTCCAAATGCAGTCAACCCATGAGCCAAATAGCCCTGAAACAAAACATACATCAACATCGATGTCGGAGATATGATAGGCTACAGATGTCATGCACTTCTTCTCCAAGTATTTGTACTGAATATTCCTTCAACCACGGCTAGCCAGTACAGTCTTCTTAGAAGGGTACAGGTAAAAATATCTGTGCAGCAAAACTTTATCCGTGCTGCCACCACCGCACAGCCAGCGACAACAGCCACCCTCAACTTGGAAAGGTGACACGCACTTTAGGGGCCTAGTGCACTTCTCCCACCCTCCATCACAGACAGTTAAACTGTAACCTGGTGTCAAACTATATTGAGTTACTACTAGTCTCACATGCTTGTCAGGCTAACTGGAGTTAAAAAAAAAAAAAACACAGGCATTTGAAGAAAATAAAAACGAAGGCTGGGAAGCATAGTTTTGCAAAACCATGTAGAGGAAAGTCTATCCAACATCCTTCGGAAATCTAAAACAAAATCCCAAGATAAAAACCACAAAAAGACAACTACACAAAGACACTTGTTACTGCCCAGAAAGGAGAGGAAACAGGTTTTGGCATCGAGGGAAAAAGAGTATGTATCCAAGATAATCAAATGCATTTTGAACCAAAACACCCCGAAAACAGGAAAGAATTGTGAATTAAAATATATTCACAGTGCCGTCATTCCTGCCTAAATTATCTTTTTTCCCAATACCCAAAGCCTGCCATGATGTATGATCTTTTAGAGGAGTACAGGTAACTTGCTTTGCTTGCTCATAATAAATTCTGCTCTCACATGAGGCATGTTGCTCATATATTTTATTTCAATGAGGAGCACTTCGATATAGACAGACACAGAATCAGAGTCAACAGGTAGTCAAAGATAGAGCAGTTCGTACCTGGTGCTAGCACAGGAGCCCGTGGTCTTTTGGCGTGTGCTCCGCCGCAAACTGGGGAGCTCTGCAGGTGGCGATTCGCTGCGTTTCTTTGTCGATTTCCTCAAATCTATGTAAAATAAAAAATGAACTTGTCACACGTATATCATTTCTAAAACCTGCTGTGAAATTAGGTCAGCGTAAATATACTACCAAATTGTTACTGAAGTAACTTTAAATGTAACATTTGACGTTTACATGATTAAGTTACAAAACTAGGTTAAACAGTCTTCATTTCTAACTAGTGGAAGGCTCGGCCCCACAGTTGACCGCATAAAACGGAAGGATGAAGCAAACTGGAATGTGATGATCATTTTTTTTTTACTAGAGATAGTTATCACATTTTTGAATCGAGGATTTACACAAAAGTAAAGCTTAACTACCTTTGAATACCGTTCACATGGTTAATACACACCACCACCACCGAGATGAGAGCTTAATACTTTCGTTGAAAGAGACAATATGTGTGCTTCTATATATCAAGTCTAATAAAGCTCAGATCTTCATAATAATTTGCCTTCAGCAGAGGAATCCCTGACTGGAGAAAATGGCGTCTCCTGTAGGGTGCTCATCCTCCTCTCCATCTTGAGCAGGGGCCACCATTACCTGCACCTATTTTGTAGTATGACAGTTTATAATCTGGTTATGCCCTGCTAAGGGTTCTCCTCTTCAGGAGGCACCACATCTACGGTCTTAACACAGCAGCAGAGAACACAGCATTCCGACGGCAACGGCCACGCTCATAAAGAGTTAGCCACTGTGTTAACCTAGATGATCATAAAAAAAATGTATAGGAAAACTATTTCTGCTAAAATGGCATGAATATTATAAGAGGAAACTTCAGAGAAGCTTATGCCAGACCGGATAGTAAAAACAATGCAATTCAATATATAAGGTCTGAATCTTACCACGCGCCATGGAGATTGGAGGAGCCTGTTGGGCTGCAGAGAAAATTGTGTAACAAAGAAAGAAGCCCCCATAAACAACGAGTTAGGTGATATGAAGACATGTTGCGTGGAAAGAAGAGCAAAAGAGATGCTTTGAGAAGGTTATACATTTTACTCATGCTATAATATCTCTTAAGAGCAGAAAACTGAATAGGTCTTTAACACTTATCGCTTTATACCGCAAACATCAATAGCATCATCGTCCTCCTTTCAAATGAACTCATGAGGTATTTGAAACTTTTGGGCTTACACTCAACGTCATTGTTGAATTATCAGACTGTTGTCAACGTCCACAAGAGACCAGGTTTACCCTTACACACAGTTTCCAGACCCAACCACTAGACGGAAAAACAATGCACGGTATGTGAATTTAGAGAGGATTCACAACACTGGAAAGGGACTCCTTCATAGCTCGTTTAGGAACGACCTATTAGGCAAACTGGTCCGGAACAAATTTCTACGGAAGTAGTTGGTGCTTTTAAAGAGCATTGAGGTCCGACATGCACGCACATCCCTTCACATGCCAAGCACCCCCCCCCCGCTCTCACTGAACCATCCACCTCAAGTCAAGAGGAAGCAACACATTCTCTTGCGGGATGATGTGGTAGGTGTTGCGAAGAAGGGAGAGAGCAAGTACTTCAAAATCATAAAACAAGTTTTTAATTTTTCTTCCTGCAACCTCGGATTACCAACCTTTGTAAGACGGACTTCCCAATTTAGTACAATGGGAGGCAGATAGCTTCTGAAGAACCAGTGGCCAAGTATAAATATTGCACAGGTGTGGCTAACATTGTTTGCCTGCACATTTTTGAGCTTGGATATACCTGAAAAGGCTACCCATACTGGTGAACTAAGTCAGGGGTCTTTCTGGTATGGGAACTCTTAATTTCATAAAAATGAAACTGCAAAAGACTTTCTTCTAACTGTAATTGCCTGCAGGCTCTCTTGGCAGAGCCTGAAGCGCCATAAGGGTATGATGGATTTCCTGAAAAAAGTCACATTAATTGAAAGGCTTTGTTCTACAAAAAAAAATTAACATCCCTTGCAACTTCAATATAACTGAGGAAACAGCAGGAGGAGGGCAACCTGCCACCATGCTGTAAGCCACGTTGCTGCAGAGCTCTGGTTCAAGACTCCCTGGCCCCACAGCCTGTTGCTCCCCAGCTGCGCTTCCCTGGACTTCATCAGAGGTAGCAGGAGAGGCGTACATTGCAGGAGTGGCGATTACTCTTGCCCCCTCACGCCCCCTGCCAACTGCTACCACCTGGCAAACTTTTGTGGAGACTCAGCCTCTGCAGGCCCTGCCCCATTTTTCCAGGTATGGGGCTTGTGGGTGCACTGGATCAGTGGGGGCCACAACAGTGCATTGGCAAGGGCTCCTGCTTGCCGCACCACAGTGAGACACTGCACTCTGTGCTAGGTCAGCCATCTATCCAGCTTGTGGCCCCGGTACTGAACACTGAAGGACTCCTGGGGCTGCCCGGCCGGAGACACGCAATTGCAGCATTGTGTAGATACATGGAGGGACCTCCCTGGTCCCACTCTTCCTCTCCACGCCTGTTTGGCACCCCTGAATGGACTGGTGTCTGCCCCCGTGGCAGTCTAGAGACACAGCATGGGGGGAGTCGGTCAGAGGTGAAAGGGAGAACCTCATTTGTTGGTGGCATCTTCCAGGTTCCCTGACTGCGGGAAGGGGAAGCCTAGCATGTGGGCCCTATGCCATATCCATTGTCCTTGTGGGTTGGCAGATGTGCCAGGGACTGTGGATGGTTTACGGCGTAGGTAGCGCCTGCCTACCTGGAGAACACTGAAGTTGCCCCTACAGAATGCAAATTGTAAGGGACACCCCTGCTCAAGACTGACAGTTTTCACCACCTGGTGTCTCCGCTGACTCGTGCTGGCTTGCCTCTCCATCCCACTTTCTTTGCTGAAGCGCCAGCCCCGCTGGATCATGATCGTCCCACAGTACCACACTATGCACCACTCCCAGAGACTAAAAGGATGACACCTCGAAGGCGCCACACAAGAGGGCGATGAAGCAGGTTGCCAGAGGTGGCAAAACTTTGCAGCTGGACAGCAAGTTTGATAAACTGTTGGTGGCGATCAGTGCTTCTAGTGAGCAGTTGGAGGGCAAGATCTACTCCATAGCTGTGGAACTGGGTCTCATCTAAGCTAAAATGTTAGAACGTATTTCTGCCCTGGTGACCTCCGTCCAGAACATTCTGCCGAAGATGTTAAGCATGGATCTCTGCCTCACTAACCTGGAGGCACTCACTCATTGATTGGAAGCCAAGCTTGATGATCAATGGGGGAGGGCCCGCCGCAACAACATACGAATTGCCCGACTGCCAGAGAGAGTGGAGGCTGAGTCTAAGCTTTGCTTTCTGGAGTATTGGCTGCAGTAGGTTGTGGCTCTGGAGGGTTTAATCAGATTCTATGAGCTGGACAGTGCGCACAGAGTGCCTGCCTGGCTGCAACTGCCAGTTCATCCCTATCGACCCCCCCCCCCCCTCAGTAATCGCATACTTGCTGCATTACTGCGAAAGGGACTTCCTTCTTCAGCAGGAGCGCAGCAATGGCCTCTTAACTTTGGATGTGGAGAATACCAAGGTCTCCCTTTATACAGATATCACTATATAGGTCCAGAATCTGAGGGCCTCTTTAGCTGCTGTGAGGAATAAGCTCCGGGAGTTGGGTTTGCGGAGTGTGCAGGCAGAGAGCAAGACTAATTTCCTCATTGGATACCATGGCAACGTGGGATTGGCTGGAACTCTATGATGCAACAACCGCGCAGCCAGAGCCGTGTGGGTCACAGCAGCCGTCTAAGCAACAGGTGGATGAGGAGCAGACTAGGGCGGAGGAGGTGGCGGATTCGCTGAGGTCCGGGGAAGGCTCACAGCATCTTGGGCCGCAGTCACTCAGGGGATCATTCTCAAAATCGGCGATACCGGGTTTAGAGACCACCTTGTCTGGGTTTACCCAGGGCACAGCAGTTAACCAATTAAAATCTTTCTTGAATAGTTGGTTCGCATCACGCGGACTGGAGCATGTATGTGGTTTTGTATACATGGGACTTTATCCTTTTATAATTTGTTTTCTTACTTGTAAGGAAGGGGAGGGGTCGGGTATCGGCAGGGCTTGTACTGTGTTGAGTCTCGCATTGGACATTTCCTCTGGTGGGCATTGTTCAACTGGTGAAACTCACTCCCCTGCAAACACTTCAGTTATGGAACCTATCTATTAGCCCTTGTTGAAAGGCTTTCGTTTGTGGGCCGTTGCCTACTTTGTTTGGACAGGATGTTTTTATGGCACAGATCAGGGTGGGGGATGTGAGAGTTTTGTTGGTTAGTTGGGATTTTCTTTTATGTTATTTTCGATGTCTATGTACGTGCAGTGGAGGAGGCTGTGTGCAGTGACTGGCTGGGGAGACCCTGGAGCACTGACCCCCACACACTAGTACGACAATGGCAGATCGCATTCTGTGGATTACTTAGAATGTGCAGGGACTGAAGACACCGTCCAAGCGCTATATGATCTTGCATACATAAACTGCAGAGGGACACAGTAGCGTTTATGCAGGAGAGACACTTGACAGACTCTAGACTCTGAGGGTAGGGCTCACCAAAACAGGTGGAGGGGGGAACCCTATTACACAGCATACTCTGCATTTGCAAGGGGGACGCGACTTGGATCAGGCCCGGTGTGCCATTCCAATTGAATAATACAATGGTAGACCCTGAGGGGTGCGGTCTTGGTGATGGAGCAACTGGACGGCAAGGAGCTGGCACTGCTTCATCCGTATGACCCGAATTCTGACGAGCATTCCTTCCTGTCTAGCCCGAAGTCCCAAACTAACTGCATTGCACTATCCAAGGTTAACTGGAAGGTATTCCAACTACATGGTATTCCCCCTACTTAGATCAGTCTTAGCCCCAGCTGCCAGCATCCCCAGCACATAAATCAACAGGGCTTGTCCGCACAAGGTTGGGCCATGGGAGCTCATAGATAGCTGGCGGGCATGCAACCCAGGGGTCCAAGCCTACTCCTTTCAATTCGGCCTACACATATTATATGTTAGTTTGGATTCGATGTTTTACTGCGATGTGATGTACGAGCGATTGGTGGATGCGCAATATTTGGCAAGGACGTACTCTGGCCAGAACCCCTTAATCTATACTTCTAGTTGGCCAGCCCGCAGGACTTCTGTCCCAACTGGGCAACTGAACCCCGGTTCTCCTGGCGGGAATCTACAGCAATTGCGTTATTGCTCCGGGTTGAATAGAACACCCTCAAGGTAGTAGTGGAGGGGCACTATTTCCAATCAGATTAGGGTAAGCACTCAACTGCATGCGGACATCAAGCGGCAGGAGGGGGTACTAAATAGTTTATTCGCGGATCTAGGTGTGGCGGCTGAAGACAGGGCACAGCTGTTCGAGAAAAGAGATCAATTATTTAGTCTGGTAGAACGTTTGAGGCAGTATAACTAAAAGGATTATATTGCTCATGCGGAGAGCGATAAGTTGGGGAGCATGCTGGCTGGCTTGTCTCCTCCGGGAGAAGACCAGGGAAAACAATGCTCCAAATTCAGGATCGCACTGGGCGGGGAGTGCTCGCTCAGGAGGAGATTAATGGAGTTTTTACTCGGTATTACCGTGAGTTGTATGCCTCTGGCATGGCAGCAGCAGAGGGGGACAGTGTAGTATGTAGCCGATTTCCCCCTTCCTGTTCTGGACCCTGAGACGGCGGTGAGGATCGGCACCAATATCTCTGTTCAGGAGGTGAAGGGCACAATTAAGGAGTTGGCACGGGTTAAGATGTCCAGGTCAGAAGGGTTACCCAGTGAGTTCTATACCTCCTATGCTGCAGTCCTGGCACCTGAAGTAACTGAAGTCTTCAATGGGGAGTTAGCTAAGGGTATACTCCCTCCCCCACAGAGAGGCTGAACTCTAATGCGGTCCGTAGACATCAGGAAGGCATCCAACTCTCTCCACTGGAAATTCCTATATGCCACCCTGCTTGGGATGGGCCTTAAACTACAATTTGTTAAATGGGCCCGACTGTTCTATACAAAGCCAATTGCGAGGGTCAGAACGGGGTCAGTAATATCAGATTCCTACCCAGTGAAGAGGGGCCCCAAGCAGGGATGCCCTCTCACCAATATTTTTCGCTCTTGGCAATGGAGCCCTCTGCACAGACTGTGCAGCAAGCGAGGCACTAATGGGGATGAGGCACCCGACATAGAGGGAGTGCTTGCGGCCCCATCTGTTTGGGGAGCTATCAGCCTTCGCCGTTAACTGGCATAAATCTAGTGCCTACTCGCTACATCCCAATACTGAAGGGCCGCAAACCCTTAGGGCCACACCAGCTCTGAGGTGGGAGCAATCTACTATCTTGCACTTGGGGGTGGCAATATATAGATCAGTGGTGCAAAGATTTGAGGGCAATTCCTGCAGGGCTCTACACAATACAATACTCAGTCTCCTTTAGTGGGCTAAAGAACGGTGATTGATCAAACCCAGATCTGTTGACTGGGTGTGAGTGTTTGATTGGTTCTGATGCTCCGTCCATCACCACCCCCTTTTGTACCGCAGTCTCCTTTAGGAGCACACTCCCTCTTTCGGTGAGAGGCTGAATACCGGTTTTGAAACTGCTTTCATTTTTTTTTTAAAATGTATACATACGTTTGCCACTCTACCAGCAGAACTCTTATTGGAGAATTGGACGGCATCCCCTTAATCCTGTACTGGGGCTTCTCTAGACATTGAGTTGCCCTGCACATTTGTGATTTTGCAAGGCAGAGGGGAGAACTGGCAGCACTGGATCTCGAATTATCTTAATTGGTGGCACAGCTTCAGTGGGTAGCCAGCTGGCCTTCTTACCTCTGGGATGCTTTAAGCCACACAGCATGGGTTGCCCTATTGGGAAATATGGACCCGGCTCCAGCTGAAACCAGCTGCACGTTCATAGTACTTGGTGACAATTTATTGGTTTGGATTGCAAGACGTCTGGACCAGGGTGATGCAGAGGGAAAACACAAGGGTTGGGTATACTTCTGAGCACCCCTTGGTGACGTCACAGTCTTGGCCCACTCCGGTGGGAAATGGGAAGGCCTGCACACATGGGTTGAGGCAGGTCTCACTATATTGGGAGATCTGTTAACAGGAGGTGATTTGCAAGAGACTTACAACCTTCCGGCCGGGCATTTTCTTTTATACGGGGGCCTTGAAGGGCAAGGTGCATAGCTGGCGGGATTCGGTAACTGCAGATCTTCCATAACATGACTGCCTCCTTTACCTCTTCCTTATAACTGGGGAGACTAGGGCACTTAAACTAGTTTCCCGGGACCTCTTGAATGGAGCCCAGACGGATTTGGTTCCATTACAACAGTGATGGGTAGCGAATCTTCGGTCCTCTTTTGATGACGTAGCTTGGAAAGGGACCCTGGCATGTACCCCTAAAGCATCCGGCAGTGCAAGGTTTAAATCAATTCAGTTTTTATTTATTTATTTTTTTACACAGGACCCATCTCACATCCCAGCACACCCATGCCATGTTTCCTAGGGCCTCCTCGGCGAGCCTCTCCTATGGTGTGGGTGGGTGCAGACTTTTACAATATGGTCTGGATTATCCCTGTTCTGACCTACTGGGACATGGTGTTACAGGTCCTCCGTACAGCCACCGATAGTTATTTTGAGAGCACCCCACAACTGCGCTTGCTGGGCTTCCATAGATGCAGTGCAGCTTACAAGGCAACTGATAGGTTCACAGATTTTAAATTATTCTTGCCCATGGACAGTTAACGATGAGCTTGAAGTCAGTTGGAGGCAGTCATCTGTATAAATGGTGGAAATAAGGGATTAAATGGGTGGAATGTAAGCGGGCAGCGATGTGGAGGGGGGACAGGGGGGTGCGCATAACCCCAATACTACCAGCAAGGGACACATTGATGTATGCTTGCCCTATACTGGACACTCAGAGTAGGATTAAGGTGGAGGAGGGACCATTTAGGAATCCCAGACAGACCCTGCCACGCCCCTAGGGCCTGATGACGAACTGCGGTCAAATGAGCTGGGTGGTTTAAGGTTGTTAGACACTGGGAGAGTAGGATTATGTGGGCAGGTGGTGGTGTCTGGCCTTGTACTGGCGCTCTTGTATGTCTGTATATGCAAAGTACCCATGTAGGGATTCCTCAAAACGGTCTCATTCTGTTCATATCTTATGTGAACACCTACGTCTCCATTTATTTATTCGATAACTACATCTGCCATGCCTGTACACAATTTATGATGTTTTACTGTGTGAATGTGTGATAAGCATCAAAATGTTTGTTTATTTAAACTGAGGAAACAGCAGTGAGCAAAACAAGAGGGCAATGTATGCTCTCATAAACGCAAACAAGTCCACCAAAAAGGTCGCACAGAGGGCAAAGATGGAATAGAACACAATCAGATGAAGATGACACTTGTGGTTGGGAAGAAGGCAACAAATGAAAACTAGTCCACATGTTCAGGGAGTCTGCCAAATGGTTAACAATCAGCCAGATATCATGAGCCTGAGTCTCAGACCACAGCCTCAGCACCTCCAGACAGGGGAAGCAAGGGCATGCCACTCTTATTGTTGGTGCACAAAACATCTGTTATGTTGTCTGTTAGGATCTGTACCAACTGACTGCAAATGGAGAGCAGGAACACCTTCAGAGCCAGCCAGGTTGCATGAAGCGCGAACTGTCAAATATGACATTTCACTCCGAAAGAGACCAAAGGCCTCTGATCCCCAGTGCATCGAGTGGATGGGCCAAATGGAGCAAGGACGCATCAACAACGTGGGCCACAGATGGTAGAGGACACAAAAGATTCTCACATGTAAGGTGTTCTGTCACCAGCCACAACTGCAGGTTTACATCTGCCTCCAAGACAAATTCAGATACTGGCCATGAGGACTCCACAGTGAAAGCAGAAGAGAAACCACAAGTGGAGGAGACACATGTGCCACAGACTGTGGTCTACCAGTAAAGTTCCAGAAGGTGCAGAACGGTCAGCTCATAAAAACAAAAAAGTATATCCTGAAATACATCACATGCATAGGCTGGATGTTCTAAACCCACTTTGAGGCAAGAAGCCCTTGAGGGACAGACTTTCAAATTCCTCCCAGATGAAGAAGGAAGGGCTGGAAATGAATCATGAGGAGGTTGATGGAGCACCTCAGGTCGAAGAGGAGGAAGAGAGTGGCCTGCAGGAGGTTTGACATAAGCTTCTGAAAGCCCGCCTTCACCAGGCAGCTGTGAAGATACTGTAATAACAGGATCCCCAACCTGCTAAGATCTGGCACAATCATGACATTACCCTAACTCTAGGTGCAGATCTTAACCCAAAGCATCCTTGAGGCGAACAGACACACTAGAGGGAGCTACGGTGGTGCAGAAAAGGGCCAGTGTAGCCTGGGTGAAGCCAGCTATCTGTGTCAATTTGATGCAAGGGCCTAGAAAGTACGGGTAGGGGGAGTTTCTGGCTCAGTCTCTGCCACCATTGCCAAATCCAGAGTCAAATATCCACCTGCTGCATTACTTCTTGTGCCTCTTCTTGGGCTTTTCTTTCCCTTTGGAGGTCTGCATCAAGTACTTACTAATTCAGTGGTGAGCCAGTGCAAGACCTAGCGCAGGCCCTAGATCACTAACCACACTACTTCCCTTGGCATTCATCTCAAGACCCTGCTATGAAGAGATTGGCAACTTGCTCCTTGAAGGCATTTATGTGCATGCAGCCACACTGCTTACATAAAAGCTGCGCTTGGACCCAGGTATCAGACAGAGGTCATGCATATCGAAATAGACTTCTGTTTACCACAGGAGTTGCACAGGGAAACTTCTCTGAAGACAGTTTCAACAATTCTGCGGAAAAATGATCAAAGGAAAGCAACTTTGGGTCCATGCTGGAGGAAAAAAAAAAAAAATAGGTGTCAGAGCGTTGGGTGGCACCTTTTGCGCCCATGTGATACCACATCCAAAGTAGAAAACGAAGTAGAGAGAAATAAGGAGCCATATATTGCGGGGAGAAGCATCCATCAGAAAGAGTGAAGGCTAAATAACAATGACCGGACATGTTGCACACTGTAAGAATGATATAAATGTTGGTAGGACACAAGATCATTAAGGTGACCTCAGAAAGAAGCATATCTAGGTAAGTGACAGATGGACAAGTAACTATTACTGAAATGGGAGAGGATACTTCAGAAGGTGAAGAAAATACCCTTCAAAAAGGTAGGTGAGGTATCAGCAGTGGAGATAACGGGAGTAACTATATTTTGATTCATGTCACATGAACAATTTTACTCGCATATATGGATGTCGGGTGAATACTTTTCATCAAGCTGCTCCACAAATAAAAGAAAAAAGCTTCTACTTCTTTTAATTTAAATTGCTTAACAAAGAAACCTTCAAATTAATTTAGATCTCCAATACCAAAAATAAACAAGACCATGCAAAATGAAAAATACAATCACCAACAATAAAACTAGACATTAACAAAAGGAAAAGATTTGACTTAGGTGTACTTACTGGCTAATTTTGCCTGTAGCCCAGACGGTCCAGGTTTTGATGCTTCAGACTTGGAAGACCCTGGGAGAGACAGTTTTGTTTTAGGTAAGCTAACTTTTGGGCTGAAGCGAGCTGCCCAGTCAAACTTCGAAGATCCACTGCTTTTGGTCTGCTCTTTCTCACGACTACTCCTTCGAGGGCTGGGGCTAGATGCAGAACGGGATCGCCTGGTCTTGTTCTGTTCTTTTCCAGGTTTCCCTCTCGCACCTTGAGGTACAATGGAAGAAGCAGAAGCAATAGCAGAGGAGGATGAAGATGTAGATGCTGAAGAGGAAGAATCAGTGATTGTGCTACACCCAGCTTTGGCTGAGGTCACCGATTTTGAAGCCAGCTTGGTGGGTTTTGAAGACCTTTCGAAAGCACCAGATGTCTCAACTGCTGGCACACCCTTCAAAGAAGATAAACTATCTGTCCTTTTTCTTTTTTGATTCGGGGAACTACCGGAAGCTCCACCCTTTCTGGTATGGATTTTGCTGGTTGATGGCAATTGTGCAGATTTCAAAGGCTGTTCTTGGTCAATGTGCCTCTTCTTAGTCTTGTATGTTCTGTTAGTTTCTGAATGAGCCTCTTTGTGCACAAGCAACTTGGATTTTTTAGCAGCACTAGGAGAATGGGTCCTGGTGTAATCAGGGCTGGCACTGCGCTTTACACCTCGAGAAGTCTCTTTCTTGGGCACGTGCCCAGGCTTCTTTTCTGAATTATTTAAAATGTTGGGGTCGTCTTCTTGTGGTATCAACACATTAGATGAGCTTCCACTTCTAAAAAGAGAAAAATTCTTGTATGAGGTTCATATTCTTACCAAGTGCTATATTTAAATACAACTAAAATTATACAAATGACTAAGCTCAAATTGAAGAGCCCACCAGTTGATAATAATGCACAATAACTAATGCATTTGATAGTGGCAAAAAAGCTAAAAACAGTGTTTTCCCTCAGCGCCCCATCATGCATCAAAAGCAACCTGTATCAAAGGAAAACTTCCAAACATCATAAAATGTGTAATGTCCTTCATTCCAGATACTACTGCAATACAAACAGATTATTTTCAAGACTGTGGGAAAGAAATGTAGATGCTTTCTCATCCCTTTTATTAGGTTTCCATGATCATCACTTGGTGAGCTAAACTAGACCAATGAGCAGAATGTGCAAATTGTGCACAATTAATTATTTACTGCATTTGCAGCCTAACCGGTCATTAACTAATGCCAATTAAAAAAAATATAACAGTACTCATGGGATGCTAGACATAGTCTACCCACTTTACATCATTAATTCACTGCATTAAAACTTAAAGAACATCTAAAAACAGTTTTATACTTCTGTTGTAGCTTTATATGTATTGTGAGAATGGAAGGGAAGTTTAAGTGTTTGGTCATCAAAAGAAGAATTACATGATTAAACCAACCCCTTACCAAGTAAACTGATACGTGCAGTTTCAACAATCCCATCACACAAACTAAAGAGGTGGTGTTTAAAAATCTGTGTGATTTATCCCCATACTACCCGATGATCAATAAGTAGATGTGACACTAAACAGGTTCTATGCCTATAACAGAGTGTCACCAGACAGGGCAAGCTGACTGAAGTGTAAGGCACAGGTCTGGATTAGACAGGGTCACCCGAGTGAATCCATGACTGACTCAGTACATCTTGTTGAAAATAAAGCACCTGTGAGGTCCACCACCGATCCCAATATTGAATGAGTATACAGGCACCTTTTGCATGAAACCTAGAGCCTTAATTTTTAGCTTCAGAGGTACACGGAATATATCTACAGTCACATGGTAGCAAAGTGAATTTGGGGACTAAAGTCTCTACGTGCTTCAAGAAGGTATTGCCATAGAAAAACGAAAGCATCTTTTGCTTCAACAGAAAACACACCCACTTACCTTAGGATATGCTCCCCACAAGGACATAGCTTTGCATCCCTCCTGCCTGTGTTCCACCTTTTACAGTACAGTAAACTCCCTTTAGGGCCCACTACTATTCTCCCTTATTTTAGCCTAACTGCACGCTGTAGGCCTCTTTGCACAGAGACGCGTACAACCGTTTATTTGTGCCATGACGCATAAAACCGTTTATTTGTGCCAGGATTTTATTTTAGAAAAACACTGCACACGCTTTTATTCAGTTTTTCTTGGGATTCAATATGAACATTTTGTACCAGGTCAAACAACATAGTGCTCTGTTTTCCGGTGATCGGTCAGCAACATATCCCAACATTTAGACACAGCATAGAGGCACTGCTGCTGTGTTTTAGCAAAGCACTTATTATAGAAACTGAGACTTGCCCTTTGGAAATCAGAAAGGAGGATTTTGGAAGAGAGGAAAGGTAATGGAACAGGTACACCAGCCTTGCGCAACACTGAGATGCAGACCACCCAATGACAAATGCCAGGAATGGGGTCCAGTTCTAATCCCAGAGATCACGGATATATCACTGCGCTTACGTAGTGAGGGTAGGCTTGGGCAGATGTCTTTCGCCATGATAATCGCTTTTCATTGAATGCAGTTTCCTCATAATGCTAATTAATTTGCTGAGTTGTATAGGTTTTTAAATCGCAGCACAGTTGCTTCATAATAGAGCACAATAGTTTCAATAAATATTGTAAACTTTCCTGGTCTCTCTTTTTAGTTTATTGTGGACATGCATAAATGAGGAAACGAAGGGTGGTGGTCTGTTTCCACAGTTCCCTTGGGGACTAGAGTGTTGTGTTCTATGTTGCCAATTTACATTTACTCTGGGAAGGATAGGAGGGAAGGTAAGGCACTGTGAGCTAGTCAAATTTGGGCCCATAGGTACTGATGTGGTATGGTGACTCAGTCCCTACATTCTGACATACTGTGGGTCTCAGGGACAGTTCCATTTCCAAACAGAATCCCTGCAAAATGGCGCTACCAAAGATGGTCTGGTACTTATTCATGGGTCCCCTTGTTAGTTCTTGTGCGTGCAGATCATACACGTTATACCTACCACCGGAGACATCTGTGGTGTTGGGGATTAATTTAGGAAGCACCTAATTTTGACTGTTGGGTTTTCCACGATTGAAATTTTAAAAGGACAACTCCTTATTAGGTCGCGCCTGAGCCAGCGCGCATGCGCTGCCCTGCGTGGGTTTATGTAAGGGCTTCAAACTGGTCAACTGAGCGAAATCCACGCCAGCATGAACCCGTGATAAATACCTCAGAAAACCAACAAATACTTTAAAGATTTATCTTTCCGCAACATAAACACGAGACGTGGACCACGAGGCGATGCTATATTTAAAATTACGATACATCTTTGCTCACCTTTTATTAGAAGATCTCAACTAAATAAACGTTATCCGATTGAGAAGTTCCTTCCTTCAGACACTTTATCAGCACTAACTCCTTCTAACCATAAAGTGAGATCTTTTCCCGATATCCTGGGCATTTAATATTGTGTAAAATCCTATATATTACACATTTTGAAGACAAGTTTATTGGTGGCAACTCCTGACGAAGGCACTCTCAGTTCCGAAACACGCGAAGAATTTATTTCTGCCACTCATCAATTTTTAATTTTAACATATATTTCTATGTACTATGGATTTTCTAATGTCACAAATTTGATGTATTTTTAATGATATAATTATGTATTTGTTTCTTTGATCAAATATATTTGTTTTTATTAGTCACCCTATGAACTCATTTCTTGAACCATTTTTGTATTCACTTGATTTCAAGTAGCCTGGGAACTGTATTTTTCATGGTGTTGTTGCCCTGTCCCAGGAACTACTTCGTCCTACAGGGGGTCCTTGATATTCTCATAGGGCTTCAAACTCTGACCACACGCTCGTGCGTGCATTTGTTTTTTTGGCCACAGGCTATTGGCCTTTGCATGCATCTTTCTAAGAAAGACAGCACGCAATTGGGCAAAGGCCGGTGCATGTCCCACCTTTGCATCCGCCTAGACCTAGGGCTTGCGAGAGCGAGCATCAGCACCATCTGTTTCCAATTATCGCGCCCGCAGCTCGCGTTAATTGGAAACAAATTGCCATTGCGCTGGCCCTGGCTTTTTTTTTCCCCTTTCAGAGTGCTTGTTGTGAAGGCCAGAAATATACACAGCAGGCAAACTAATAAAAGGGTCTCTGTATAAGTTTCTACTGTGTGTTAAATGCAGGAGCTTTTGCAATATAGGTTAAAAACGCCCTTGTTTTATGCAGACAGAGTGGTTGCAAACTATATTCTCTACTATTCTAGAAAAACATTCAATGCAGCTGTTTAACCTTTTCTGAAGAACCTCAGTTTTTCTGCAGAATTAGGGAATTCAGATGCTGGATATAAATGGATTCACCGAGAATCACAAACAGTTTACTTCAAAGTAATAGCAAATCTGCAATATCTCGGACACAAGTGGTTTCCGTTTTCCTTTCTTTATTGGTGTACGGTTGTGCTTTCCCAGAACCTAGTCATCACAGTGCCAGAAATCACCTTTTGTCTGTAGCCCAACAAAGGACATTTATGATCTTTTAAATCCATTCAGCGGAAGCATGAAAGAATGTTACCTCTTGATTTATCAGCTTGTTCGCCGACAAATAAATAACACTATATTGCACACATTTGTACATTATAATCACAGGGATTTGAGAATCCTGGCCATAGAAAGCTGAGACTTGCTCTGCCTCCTACCAAGAAGATCCACCTACCACATCAAGTCTAGTATTGTTTCTAGAGGGGTGAAGAAAAGCTCTGACTGACTGTCATCAGCACATTCCTGAACAGTTGTAGCATCTGATGAACGTGATGTCTAGCAGCTTAGAACAGAAGACACTCAGCACAAATTTCATCCCTCGGAAAAAATATTTAGAAATGTTTCCTCCATGGGACCGAAAAGATGAAAAGATGTGCTGGGGTAAAGGGCAAAGGGCCTTTACCTCGCCAAAGTAAAGGCCCTCAGAAAAAACCAAGGTGCATAGTTCAACTTTATGTCACGCCTCAATTGCATTTCTAAACTGTACATAGCGAGGGTGCAGCAGAGAACAAGTGCTTTGTGCATTACCATGTGCTGGGCATGTTAGGGATGACTGTCAACATGCACAAAGCTCAGTCTGGCCAACAGGCAGGATTTGCGGGCCAATATATTCAACTTGTGCGCAATGCAGCGTGCAACTGAAGCAGATGGGCCCAACGATGTACGGCTTGAGATTCAAACATACAGCGCAATGGCAGAGTGCCCACTCTGCAACATTATGCCATCTGTCGAAGCTTTGTGCTGGCACCTAGATGAAGGAATGTGGCATATCTAATTATTTTGGTTTCCAGAGCAAATAACAGCTTTCCTGGTTAACTTGAAACGCATGTGCAGTCCACTACTTGGAGCTTGGTGACACCACGAGAACTTGCAAGTGTTTCCAGAGGCATTTAGAGGATTTGGACCAAACTTGTTGTGGTACATCAGCAATATGTGAAACACTGTAGGGAGACAAGACCTGAATCTATTCACAAGGTCCCACGGCTTGATGCAAACCTGGTAAGATTAAGTCTGTACTATTCGAGAACGAGCATGTAGACAAGTATTTATTTGATCAGTAATTTAATGTCTGGAAGTAGACTCTGAACTGTTGTCTGACTGTCTGGAGGCCCATTCTCTGGTGCAATACTTTGTTAGGGGCAACTCTCCGTTGCCCTCTTTCATCTACACGATCACTATGATATAGGATGGATGGCGGGGAATCTAAGTTTCGAAGATGACCAGGCCTAGATTCCCCACCTTTCCACTTCTTGTTATTAAAAGGACTCAGGCATAAGTTGCCTGTGTGCTCAAGCAGCAGACAACAGAGGCCGCTGGACCTCATCTAGGGACATACACTGAAGAGACGCTAGACATCACGACCCCTCTCAGGGCATTTTTAACCAGATCGGAGCATCTGATAATTACACACGCACATCGTTTCCAGTCTATTCAAAGTTTGAATTGTGGTACACCTGGAGTAAAAAGTCACTTCTACATTTCTGCCCAGGTTGCCATTGTGGCTGTTTGAACTTGCTTGGTGAAGTCCTCGGACATCGTGACTCAAGGGCCGATAACAGTTGTGCCAGAACACCCTCCCATCCCATGTGCTGTGAACACTGCTACATGCAACTGAGCACCCTTGCCTGCACTTCACTGTAGAGGAGAGAGTGCAGACTCTTCAGCATGAGTGGCAGAGGAAGTTCATAGAACGAGATTCAGAATTATACAGATTTACAAAATTGGGGAATTAAAAGCGGTACTTAAGACAGCCACACATCTAATGTTCCTCCCTTTCATTCAGGTGCATTTGCATCCTTTCAGTAACCTCTTTGCCTTGGATACAATTTGTAAAACACGTGCTTGGCTGCTCGTAGATGTACAAAGATGTATCCCTGAAAAAGAACTTTTCTGCCAGTGAATGATATCATTAACATTTATGACAAGACCGGAAAACTGGGATGAGGGGGCGCAACGCAGCGCAAGGGGTGGAGATAGGTTAGCACGAGCCTTCCCAGACAGCACACATTGCTTTATAACCATGACAAAGTGACAAGTGCAGTCATTAGATTTTCTATAATAGGTGCAGAGCATGGATTGTGCAGGTGCTGCCTGACAGCAGAAGGGTTAGCAGGGGTGCAGCACCAGTCAAATCACAGAGGATGCCGGGAACTAGAAGGCCGTCAGGAGGACACGTCACTCCTGCCGCACCGTGATGGCTGGTGGTCGCAGCGTCCAGACACAAGGCAACCATGAATCATCACAGCTGGGGCTAGAGCTCCCAACAAAACGTCAGTAGACTGACGCACTGGGATATCCTCCGTCTGTACGGGTAGGCCTTGCTCGTCACCGGAGCTACTTTCTTCAGCCCCTAAGGCCTCATCGTAGTCTCCTGCGTCGGCTTCATCTCTGTGAATGAGTCGTTCTTCGATGTCTTCCGATCCGGAATCGTGTTCGGAAGCGGGGCTGGAGGGTAGGTTCTCCACGCCTTCCACATCTTCGTCCTCGGCGCCGAAGATGTTGGTCGGGGCCGGTGCCGCTAGCTGCGCTTCAAGTCTCGCTGCTCGTCGATTCCGGAGAGTCTTTTTGGATCGGAATCGGGCACAGGCCATACATGTGGATTCGTCGTGATCCGGTGAAAGGCATTTGTTGCACACCGGGTGGACGTCGACATGGGGATATTTCGCATTGTAAACAGGACACCGCTTGAATGGTGTCCTCGATTCAATCGTCGATGTAGGGTCGATGGTCGGAAACGATGCGAAAAAGTTGTTTTTGAAGTTAGTAAACTAACAAGTAACTGTCGATACCGATCGGGAACAGTACCGACGCGAACTAAAGGCCTTTTGGCCTGAAAGAAAAAAGTTTTCCCTAACTTGAGTCAAGATAAGCACATCCGAACCCAATGGCGGAAAAAAACAATCTGAGGATGGAGAGGATGCCCATGCGCACTGTGGTCCAGGGGAGGAGCCACCTATCTCAGGATACTTCGAAGACTCTTCCAGGACAACAACGTGCAAACATCCGGACCCAACACTAGGCGGCGATCTATGCACAGATATGAATTCAGCAGCCCACATGCCTCGAACTTAATGTACCAAGCACTACAGAGGGCCTCTTAGAGATGTACCTGAAACCTAAACTACAAACCACGTCTGGACTGAGAGGCTGCCTAGGCTGCCACACAGCAGACATGTTGCTGGACCCCTTGGTGGAGAGCCCCGCTCTCCTGGGCCTGCAACAATGCACATCCTGGGCAAGGTGCTAGGTCTCCTCCCCCAGGATGGGAAGGTGGAAGCTTCAAAGGCATGCTGCCTTTGTGAGCTTCTCCAGGCCACTTGCTGTACTCAGCAACTGGCCCCCACCGGTTCTGAGCCCCACTCTGGCGGGAAGACTGACCAGATGAGGCAGCCGCCTGTGGGGAGGGACGAGAGAGGCCCGGAGAGGGACGAGGAGGGTCCACCGACCCCTGTGGCTCAGCACGGTCCAGCTGCTGCCGGCGACCATGTTGTCAAAGGACCGAGGGGGGCTCGGGGATGCGACCCGAGCCCACGCGACCTCCCCCTACACCACAGGGACCCCCGCAGGAGTTTGCAGCGAGGCAGAGACGCCATGGCCTGAAGGTGCCCCAGAGGAGCCGCACCCCAACAGCACCACAACCTCCAAGCCATCGGGGAGCGACGCTCACGTGACATCGGAGAAGGGCGAGGACGACGACCACAGCCGTATCTGAAGCAGTCAGCCGAAGCAGACCGAGGGGAGGACGTCAACCTGGAGAGACGCGCCGAGAGAAGAAGTTTCATCCGGTGCTCCCGCTGTGACTTCGGACAATCTGTGGTGCCGTGATCCTCCCCCAAACAGCACATACAAATGAGGTGAGGGTCCGTCGCCGACATAAGGCGCCCACAAAACGTGCAAGTTTTGAAGCCCGAAGGCATTCTCACACTGTTCCACCAAAAGGAAGTGTTAGAAACAGGGGCCCTAACAGGCCCGTAGCAAGGATCGGATCCGCGTTGCACGCGGAAAAGGAAAAAAAACTGACGTAGGCGCGCCGGGGCTTATGTGACCTCGCTGACGTCACATGCGCGGACGCCGCCTGGACGGAGTTGCGTGATGTCGCCCCGCCGACGGCGAGCAGGGATGCTGTGGCAAAAAAGTTTCAGGATCCAGTCTCACGCCTGGGGATAATTCTACGTGAAGGAATCTCTATCAGATTACTTATCTAAATGTCTGAAGAGCAGCACTTCCAACCACAAATGGCTGCCTGGATTTGGATAATGAATCTTGCTATCAGGTCAGACGGATGGCACAGAAACAACTTTGAGCCAAGCAAGGCTGATGGTTGGTGGGACATGGAGCAGCATGACTAACTTCACAAGACATGCACTAGAGGACAGGAAGAGGGGCTCGCATAATCAGGATCCACCGAACCCCTGCATTGTGGAGTACTGTACCCTGTTTTTAAGAGAAAGAGAGCTACAAACATCATGCCAGAGGAAGTCAACTGACCACAAAAAAAGTACAAAAAATATGCTGAATATAGAGGTGGTGTCTTTCTACTTCAAGTACTTGGTATATTCATTATTCTTTACAAAGCTGAAGGAATTTTGGGCTGTCTGACTCGTATGCAGAATAAAGAGGACTGACACCTCACAACTCGTTCTTCCTTCAGGCGATATTCCACATCCCAGCTGCACTGTAAAGGCCACGTAGAGGCGAGACAGACACAAGCAATGTACAGTGTTACATCAGACAGACTTTAGGTGGTACTCCACCCCAATGCTTAAAGGGGAAACAGGCCCATCTCCCACAGCTCTTTCAATGCTGTGCTTCTTACCTTTGATCATCTATATTCCCAGGAACCAAAAACCTGCTACGTTAAGGGCCTCTTAAATAGAATACTCCATACTTGTGTCATCATCACAAAGGATTCATTAACAGAATTACTGTTTTTAAGCAAACCATAACTCAAATTTAACTAAGCACTAATTAATTGCCCGGGTGTTTGAAGCGGGCTTTTGGCAAACGTGTTAATTTTGAGGAGATCTGCACCAACTAACCAACCCTTTAAGGTGCAAGTCCATCTCCGAGTCGCCTTTATATGAAAGATGTCAGAATAATAATAAACATCTACTGATTCTTTTGAGAACAGGCCGCCAGACATTTTTGAACAAGTAACATCTTGGAGAAGAGGCAGGGATCTCAAGTTCGGGCACAGAGTAAGTGAAACCCTTCAGAAAATTCTTTATAGGATTTTGATCCGGTTTCACATTTAATGAAAAAGGTCACCTGCAGGATTATGTCCGATTGTCGAGTCTCGCCTAATATCTATTCTGGCCCACCGACTGTTCAGTAACCTACAGAGCACATTCACACATATGTACATATTGCACATTAAAACTGTATTTAATGTTTGGGATAGCAATCAATAAATAGTTTAACAACATTTATTTTCATCATTACTCAGTGCAGAAATAGCAGATCTACGAAGTACGCCATTAAAAAATTGCACACAAAAAACCTATTTTCAGCCGAGTGTTCACATCAATGGTTATATGTGTGAGTCAAGAAAATGCAACAAGGGGTGGCTGATCTCACCTTATTTACATTAAAAAAATTAAAGTTAATCGGACCCTAAAACAAACCACGTTCATCAACATTTTCGTAGGATCCTTACAAGGCCAAAACAGAACGTTTCCTGGGTGGCTCTTTGGATGCATTTGAACCCAGTTCAGGCTATCCGACTCAAGCTGCTTGTCCGGATCTGCAGAACAGGATACAAGGACTGAAGTCTACCCAGACCCTCAATAGGATATGAGCATGCCCCCACTGATTTCAATTTTAAACAAGAATTGGCATAGCCAATAGGTCTCACTTTTTGGAACCTTATAAGTATTTAGTTATGCAGCACAATATCCTTGGTGCAACAACATCAACCGCTGCATGGCTAAACACTTCTGAGGTCCCCAAGGCGAGACCTATTGGCTATGCCAATGCGTATTGTGCTTGCTCTTTCTTTCCATAGCTGGTTAGACCATGGTGCAGCCACAGCCTATTCTTATTGAAGACCTGCTGTCCATGCACATTTAACTGTACATGGCCTTCCTAATGCAGGAAGTGACTGTTTTCATGGTGGAGGTCCACGATGGCTATCATTTTAAAGTCTTTTATTCTTGGGTTACCTTTTAGGCTGCTGATGCTAATAGCAATACATTTAATAAATACACAGTAGTCTCTCCCACTTCGCTGTATAACATTTCCTGGTTGTTGGTTTTCTAGCTTCTCTCAGAACAGCCATTGTGCTTTCTGGTAGTTTGAGAAGTGCAAATTCTAAGTCCTTAGGAGCCATGCCGCTAGGCCTAAGCCCTCTGGTTCTGAGTGAAGTACTTTTCCACTTTGCATTGTTAGCAAGTCTCTCTTTTGGCAGTTTGTGCATTGTTCCTTGCGACATCTGCATTATTTCTGAGAACCAAGTTTGCCAGGCCCACAGTGGTGCGATGAGAATCATTGTCATTTGGCTGATCTTGCATTTGCTGATTACTTTGTTCATTAACCCCTTCGCTGCTAGGCCTCCCCCCCCCCCCCCCCCCCCCCCCCCCCCCCGTGCTAAGCCTGTTTTTTGGCTATTTGGGGTAGTTCACGCTTAGGCCCCTGTAACTTTGACCACAAAGGAATGCACGCCAAATTTGCATCCTTTTTTTCCCCCAACATCATGGGGATTCTAAAGGTACCCAGGGTTTGTGGATTCCCCTGGAGGGGAACCAGAAATTAGCCAAAATACAGCAAAATTTTGTTTTTTGGGGTAAAAATGCGAAAAAGGGGCTGCAGATGAAAGCGTCTGTTTTTTATTATGTACCGGGTATATAGCAATTGTTCTGGGAAAATGTATACATGGAAAAATCAGTATGAAAGACACCTATGTATTTCTGAAATGGGAACAAAATAGAGTTTAGAAACAGTAGATATTTGCACATTTCCGAATTTGGGAATACTCATACTAGCATGAGAATTATCAGTCTTTTTTTTAGAATGACTTCTTTTTTACACATTGTCTTTCATTTGGAAGGCAGAAATGCATCGAAAGTCAATAGGTAATAACAGTTGCTTTACAAATCTGAGTTACCCTAAGTCTCCCGATATAAATGGTACCTCACTTGTGTGGGTAGGCTTAGTGCCCACGACAGGAAACTGCTCACAACGCAACGTGAACACACAACATTTTCACAATGAAAATGTACCCTTTTTTTTTTTTTGCAAAGTGCCTAGCTGTAGTTTTTGAAGCCTAGCTCTGCCGGCACCTAGGGAAACCTAGCAAACCTATACATTTTTAAAAACTAGACACCCAAGGGAATCCAGGATGCGGGTGACGCGACTGCCTCTCACCAGGTTCTGTTACCCAGAATCCTTTCCTCACATTTCTACGGTGAAAAGTTCTGGAATCTGCGTGGATCCACAAATTTCCACTCACACCGCGTTCTTCAAAATCTTCATAGAAAAACGGTAGAAAAACGGTACCTCACTTGTGTGGGTAGGCCTAGTGCCCACGACAGGAAACGGCGCAAAACGTTAGGTTTGCTAGGTTTCCCTAGGTGTCGGCAGAGCTAGGGTTCACAATCTACAGCTAGGCACTTTGCAAAAAAAGGGTCAGTTTTCACTGTGAAAATGTGGTGTGTCCACATTGCGTTTTGGGCTGTTTCCTGTCGCGGGCACTAGGCCTACCCACTTAAGTGAGGTACCATTTTTCTCAGTAGACTTTGGAGAATGTGGGGTGGGTGGAATTTTGTGGATCCACGCATATTCCAGAACTTTCCACCACTTGAATGTGATGAAAATGTTTTTTTTTTTTTTTTCCAGAAATGTTTAGGTTTGCAAGGGATTGTGGATAACAGAACCTGGTGAGAGCCAGCCAAGTCATCACCTCCTGGATTCCCCTGGGTATCTAGTTTTAAAAAAAATGTACAGGTTTGCTAGGTTTCCCTATGTGCCGGCTGCGCTAGGGCCCATAATCCACAGGTAGGCATATTGCTAATCGGCTTTTTGCCGCCCGGGGGGGGGGGGGCTGTAATTTTTGCGGGGAGGGGGCATGTGCATGTCCGTTTTGGGTAGCCCCCACCCGAATTCAAATTTGCCCAAAACCAATCCCTGGCGACTAGTGGGCTTTTTGCCCCACCCTCCCCCGGGGTACTAATGCCCCCATCTGCCCCCCGGGGGGGGGGGGGAGGAGGGGGGGGGTCTAGATTTAAACATGTGTTTACCATGTTTTTCCTCTCCTCCACTAAGTGCTTTGCCCTCCTTTGGAATTGCTCTGATAGGAGGTTTAACAGCTCTCCAACGTCTTCCCAATGTAGATATGCATGTCTGTTGATCAAAGCATTAGAATTAGCTATGCCCCTTTGAATTGCCGCATTTCTCTCAACCTTCCTTCCCATGAGATCCATCCTTTTGCTTGCTTTGTCAGGAGGAGGGCCCACATTAGTAGGTACATTAGCTCTCTCTCGAGCCGTAGAAGCTATAATTGAGTCTGCTGGCCCTGAACCCTTGAAGTACATAAGATCCTTAGAGGAATGCTTGTATTTTTCTCTCTCCTCTTGGTGTGACCGCCTTGCATGTAGCTGGTTCTTTAAAAGCTTCCTTACCTTGATCCAAAACACTTGGCAACATGGGAAGGAATGGACTCCTTGTTTGACTAGGCAGTAAGGTTTCTAACAGAAAACATGATTGGGGTTTTCTTCTTTCAATTGCACTCCAAAGGTGTCTGCTGCTTTGTTTATGACTTGGTTGTGCATTCCAATGTCATCTGGTGGTAAGGGCCTCAATGGATATGTCTCCGCTGCTTCTTCTGTTGATTTGGCGTCGAGATCTTGCCATTGCAGGTCTTGAGCCTCCGAAGTCACTGAACCCGCATAGGTTTCCTCCTCTTCCTCGTCTTTGAAGAAGAATTCTTAGTCTTCTTCTTCGTCCTGTGGTTTGGGAGTTGTTGGTGGCTGTAATTCGTCAACATATTTTCCGTCGTCGATCGAAATAGTCGGTGGAATTTTGAAAAGTTTCATCTTTTCGTTGAAATCTTTCTTGCGTTGCAAGATACTTCCCATTTCTGCGAGTCTTTTTTCCATATCTGACGCGTGAATTTCGGCGTCGAGACTTTCAGCCTTTCTTATTGAGCTTGACGGCGCCAATGCAGCTGTCGAAGCCTGTTTCACCCTCTCTTTTTTGGATGTCTGATCGTCTTTTTCGTGATTGTCTTTCAACATCTTTGCACTTTCGAGGGTCTTTTTTGCTGTCTCGGAGTCCTGGTCTAAGGAACTGACGGATTGTTTTCCCTTGGACGCGCTTGCGGACGTAGAGTGTTTCAACGCCTATGCTCCTTTTGAGGGCTTAAAGTCAGTTTTTCTGGACTTGCTTATCTTTTTCAAGGCACTGTTCCCCTACCTCCTTTGGAGTCGTCTTCGTGACCTCAACGACTGACATCCGTTTCCCCTTCGACTTCTGGACCTTCGGCGACGTTGACCTTGTCTTGTCTTTGCTAGAGAGGCCCAGGCCTCGAAGCAATGGTGGTGGGTCTTGACCCTGTATGTTCTAATTGGCTCTTCTCTGCCTCTCTTGCTCTCAACGTCTTTGGGGTAAAAGCGGAGCATGCGTTGCAGTCGTCGCTTCAGTGATCCAGTGGATGGCAAAGGTTGCAGACTGGATGCTGGTCTTTGTGCGTATTTGCAGTGACAATTATCACAGAATTTGAAAGGTGTTTTGTCCATTACCGCGCACAGGGGGCCCCCTGCATGTGCATTATTCGCTTTGCCGAAGTTTTGTTTCTCCCTCTTCGACGCGCTCCGGCTCGTAGGATCAAAGTTCGGTACGTCGAAGACCCTTTCCTCTGGTTCTTAGGAAAATGTTCGTTATTTTTTCAACAGTTCTTCTCTCCAATCTTCTGGAGCTCTTCCGTCTCGATCCAGACCCAACGGCGGAAAAAAATTATCTGAAGAAGGTGACCAAAGGTGGGAGCTTCCGGAGGAAGCCCAACGACGTTACAGGAGGACACCAAATGGTGGTATGTCGACGCCAACCAACAAAAGAAAAAATGGAAAGAAATACTACAATTCAGGACCAAACCACTAGAAGGCGGAATAATGCACAGCATCTGAATCCAGAAAATTCACACTGCAAAAGGAGCGGTAAGTAAGACTGACTATTTGTAATAAACCTTCACCACACCCATGTGGAAGAAACGGTGCCAGAGCGAAAGAGGAAAAAAAATCTTTATTAACCCCCCCCCCCCCCTCCCCACCAAAAAAAAACACATGTAGTATTTTGTCGGCAGCCCGTTTTCAGGCTTTTACACAACCTAATCAGCTTCCTTACATGCTCTTCCGTGCTCTTTATGAGGGGAGCGGGGGGAGGGTGACTTGAAGCAGTTGAAAGACTTGCTTAACCAAAAAAAACAAAATACTTTTAGATGAAGTCCGGGACTTTTAGCAGCAAGGTTGTAAGGGCTCTGTCACTCAAACCACCACTCTACCTCCCAACCTTTACCCTCTTCCCGTATTACGTACCGCAACTCTCCAGAGTTGCAGCGGCTCCTGCACTTCACCTGGAGACCACCACTCTTTGCACCAAACATCTGGAATATCCTCGGTTTCGGCATCTATGGTAGCGGGTCCTTCCCTGGCAAAGTCTGCTCCCGTGAAGTCTTCCCGGACAGCGTCTCTCTTAGCGGGCTCCTTCTCAGCAGCTGTTTCACCAATGGTGACCTCCTTGGCGACGTCTTCCTCCTTGGCGGCGTCTTACTCCTTCCCCTTTCCTCCTCCTCCTCGGAGCATTGAGCACTGATTGGGCCTCCTGCCGCATACCCTTGCTTCTCGATTGGCCCGACTGCTGGGTCGAGGTGTCTCCGTCCTGTGTACTCAAACGACTGTCCGTTCTCACTGTCCGATTCCTTTCCCAGCCCTTGTTGTCATCAGGACCCGGGAAGAATGGAGACCACGTACAGGAAGCGGGAGGTAAGGTAAAGATCCGTTCACAGTGCAACATCCTTAAGAGCTGTTCTAGACTTAGTATTTGACCTGTCATTACAGACAAGAATTTCTACAATATGAGCATTTCTATCCCATGCCAACACTATTTTACGTCATGAAAAGTATAAATGTATTTTTGATAGTGATGGTTCGGCCCAGCCTCCTATCGGCACTCAGCGCCAATATTCAACGGCTTGCGCCAATGTTCTTGATGGGATGTTGGACGAAACTTAAATCTTAAAAAACACACCCAGTCATTAGGGGACTGTACTGACAGTTGGCTAAACAGAAAGCTTGGCTTCATGCACTAGAACATAAGGATCCAAATTTCCCCACACTTAGTGTGTGATTCGTATTATTGTGCCCAGTCTTTTAATGATAATTTATATTATTGGTGTAAAAATGGATTACATTTTTTTAAAAAGCAGCACAATCTAGCATAAAACGTTTTGGGTGAAGGTGGCAAACCTGAAAGATAGGCTGCCACGGACTCATGTTATTCATACATTGAGTCATCAACGTGTGGGAACACGTTGTAGGGAATACCCTGGCAAATTTGCAGTTGCGACTCCTACTGCTGCGAAAACTCGTTCTAAAACAAGAATAAATAATGACATCTTGGCTGCCGTTAATGCTAACAAAGACAGCACCCCTTTACCTAAAGTCTTTCCATCTAAACAAACATACCACTGAAGAGACCAAAACATACCTTTTGTAACAATGGCATGGGTTGGAAATAATTTAATTCCCAACCAATACCAGAGACTAGCTTTAGTGATGGCCGGCCATTAAGGTGTTGCTTTTGCACATGCAGGTGTGACGGCTGCAATTTCCATGCTCCATCATGGTTACTGGTGACAAGGCTTATAACAGACCATTTGTGATACTGGTCAATAATTTAAAGCTTCCAATGTGGCCTGCCCACCGCAATCACCTATACATTTCTAACAAATCTTTTGGCTGCATTCATTTGGACCACTGGGATACTCTTATTTTGAATACTGCATTTAAATTTATCCTAGTAGCAGTTGATTCTTGCTCCAGGTTCCTCTGGGTTTGACAGTGTTCATTTGACACTCACATGGTTATTAAAAATATTAAATTCTTTATTCGAACATATACATGCACTACATTCCACTCAGACCAGGGCTTGACTTTCGCACTGCACCTCCACTCCCCTCCTGGCTGATATCAGGGGCACTTGCCAGAGCACCGAAGGCTGTATGTAGGGGCTGTGGTACATGCCCTGTTTTAATCTGCTACAGTTTGTCACTTACGCTGTGTCTGCTGAAGTCTCCACACCCACCTGGTATAAGATCACAGCAGCCCGTCCTCTCAGTCTGTCCCGCACATCACACGTGTGTCACCAGTCTGGCTGCAGTTGTTTGAAGGGTTCAACAGCCAGTGCTTGCCACTTCAGGGATAGAACGGGTGTGCAAGAGCTGACTGCACACCCACCTCCAGTTATGTGCCCTCCTGGCCCGTCACCGCTCTAGTGACCTCTGGCACTCTGAGCCGCTTTTGGCTGGCATTTTGTACACATTAGTGTGGCCACCTGCGCTTTTCAGCTGTGGGCTTCGCAACAATGGGGTGCAACTCCAGCAAGCGAAATCAGGTCGCAATTGTCACCTCCGCAGGACAAGACTATCTCACCGGCTGGGGAGCACCCAGGCTGTTCACAGGCTGGTGCGGGCCAGTGGCAGCGCAGGTTCCCGGTCCATCCTGCGCCGCTCGTGGGTGTCACCACAGAGTCTCCCCTGTAAATCAAGCCGTTCACACCGGCTGGGAAGCCCCTTGGCCGAAACAGACCGACTGGTGCGGCGGTACTCAGTAGAAAGGCTCCTACATGGGCGCCAGGTTGGACATGCCCTGATCAAGCATTTTTTAAAATGTGTCCAATCATTTGATGGCATGCTAACATCATCCTTTGTTAGGTTCATTAAATGGATTTAATATTTTAGAAAAGAAAAAAAAACGAAGAGGTGAATTGTACGTATCTAAAAATGTAAGGCAATTTTTACAAGGTGAGCTTGGCAATTATTCATCATTCCACAAACTAAGGCCAGGCAGCAAATTACGAGCTTGATACTGCACACCTGTTATAAATCTTGCAGTAAACAAGGGAGGACACCTGCAACATGGCAGCTACCTGGGCCTCTGAGGTAGCTACGTAGAGTAGGCCCTAAATAGTTTTAACATTTTGAAAATGTAGCTTACCGAGAGCCTGGGGAGCAGAAGTGGCTCCGTGATCACTGCGTCGGAAAAGGGAACAAGGCCAGACGCTCGCCGAACGCTTCTCCTTGCTCCGCGTATGTCGCTGTACTGTACAGCGTCACTGAATGCAAACGCCCAAGAGAGCATTCGCCCTATTATGCCCGCAGAAGTAATCGTCACGCGACACACCCACACCTGGGAGGCGACACAGTAATGTGTAGCGACACACACTTTGGAAAGCACTGCCCTAATTCAACCCAGCTATTTTCACTTTTCAATCTGACAAGTAAATTACGACTGACAGCTAAAAAAAAAAAAAAAAAAAAAAAAAAGATGCCGCCACATACACGTTACATCTCAAGAAGTTAGAATAGCTCCCATTCACAATACCTGAAACACCCTCTACTGTTTGTTTAATACACTGCTTAATATCTTTACCCATTTCAATTCAGTGCTTGCATGAATCCTTTCCATGTTAGTAGACATGAACTTCTGGTGGTAGCTTCATTCATGAATTAGGGTCACTCCCATTTTCTGAACGTTGTGAACGACAAAATAAGGAAGATTTCCTTACTGGAATGGAATGAGACTGTCAGACATTCACTGGTTTGTAAACATGTGACCATTCACGGCGCATGTAATACGTCAGTAGCTAATATGGCCTTTTTTCTAAAAGGAATACCAGTCCCTTCTATCCTCTCCTTCATTACAGTCCTTTCAAATAGAAGCTATTCAATGCAAAAATGTTGTGGAATGAAGGTTGGGTCCCAAACATTATCGGTCTCCCAGATAGTAACCTGCTGTAATAACGTGCTCTTCCCTCCCACTCAAGGAGGTATGGATAGCGCATTGTGGCTTTAAATTCTAACTTTGAAAGCAGATTTTAACAAGCTAAGCAGACCCAAAACATTATTGGTCAAAAAGATGTAGCAGTAACATCTGCTAGAGAAACTTCAGAATTACAAGTTACAAGGACATCCAGTGAAATACAGTCCTTGTTAAAAACTAATCTCCAAGTACATTTCGGTGAGTTAATCAAACAAATGTTTAATGCGTCTAACAGTGCCAGAATAGCACACTTTTTAAAAAGCATTTGCAATGCAATAGGTCTCGCATCTGCAAGTTTGTGCTATTGGCATTGTAAATGAAAATGCCTTTAATTTATGTTTTTTGTAAACCTGCAAGCGGTGCGTAAACACACACTTTGTTCTTATAGTCCTTGCTTACGAGAAGCAAGACTGGCAGTTATGAGGCGCAGTTACTGCCAGCCTTGCTTCTCGTAAGCATCGTAGAAAGTACAAAGTGACAGTCTACGCACCGCTTGCGGATTTTCAAAAAATTTAAATAAAAGGCATTGTAATTTACAATGCCAATCGCTCAAACTCTTGCAAATGCAAGACCTATTGCATTGCAAATGCTTGTTTTTGGTAGGCATGGAGAGACTAAGTGATTTGCCATGCCCAGAGTCACAGGATGCTGAGGCTATGCCTAGACTTGAACTTGGGAAGGCTTTTCCCGGGCTCCAGGAAAAAGGATTAGCAGGGCTGCCCCAGCTGTGAGCTAAAGGTATTGGGGGTTACTTTGCACCCGATCACCAATCTTTGGGCACAGGGAGATGACGTGATTTGCGCATAATCACAGGATGGGGCCCCGACGCAGAGACTCAAACTAGTTTCTCTTTGGAGGCAGCTCCACACACACTCATTGCCCCCAAACACGTCGGACAAGCTAAATAAAAGCAGGAAAGTGTAACCTGCACACCACAGCGGGTGCCCAGAAAGCACCCAACATTTAACTTTTTGCCCAATGCCATGCCTCGTATGTCACACATTTACTGCTGAAGGTCCAGCAGTCAATTAACTCAGAAACATGAACACATGACTGGAACTAGCAGGATTCGAACTCCTGGACTACAGTTCACTCAGGCAGTGCCTGACCATCCCGCGAGCTTTGCAAAGCTGTGTCCCGCAACACACTGGCCTCCGGTGTGCCCACTTTTGCAAGCATGCTCCACCTGCCCACCAGCCCCAAGGTCTTTGCTCACAGCAAGCCGATCATGGTCTCGAAACCACAATGTGCCGCCGCTCTGTTACCCCTATTTAAATATCAAGCCCATTGAGCGGGGCAGAGAGTCATCGTGGGCTGATGTCACGTGATTCTTTGGTCTGCGGTTGCTGCTGGGCTCTACGCGTCTCTCTCGTCAGCGCGGAAAGCTCTTAACAAATCCCTAATTGGCATAACGAATGCAATGTTACATAATACCGACAAACTTAACTAAACTTCCAAGCGGCCCGCGCTCACAATAAAAGGGCCGCCACTGTGAACAAGCTGTCTCCTTTATAGTGGAAGCGTGCCATGCGCGCGTTCTGCTCAAACGCCGCGACAGGAGATGTTCGCACGTGTAAACTCCTGTCCTCTGCACGCGTGCACATGTCCTGTTCCCCTTCAGCAACGAAACCGACAACAATAGATCTCGCCATTGCGAGCAACGCATGCGCTGCGTCTCTAGGAGAGACCTAAAAAGTTATGGGGACTGGCTTAGTCAGTTTATACAAAAAACTCTTTGGAGTAATACAAGCTAATATTAACTACCTATTTTCCAGAGTGTTCGGGGCATTCCTTTTATGCTATTCATCATTTGCAGCATTTTGGTTCTATTTTTGCTTCTCAGCAATGGATGTTCCGCTTCCAAGACCACTGGAACTACAACTGGTCCAGTTGCGTCATGAGCGCATGCTACAATTCTGAAGAATCTTCATGCTCCAGGAACTAGACACTGACTGTTCATTGTCATTCCGATCCACCTGGTTTACATGTGTACAACCAGTGTTTCACTGCTTATGACGCCCCTTCGAATGGGCAATGGATATTTGCCTAGCTTTGCAGAAGCCAGTTCCTGGGGACAGGAACCTGCTGATAAATCCTAAAATGACCAAGTTCAGAGTAGTCACATGGGCTTGCGACTTCTTCAGGATGCAAGGTATGAGCCACTCCATAGAGTGGAGATGGGTGCTTTGGCACATGGGATACTTAACTCTGGCTCTAACATGGATGCAGGTCGGCATGCTACTTCCTCAGCATCTGCTGGTAACGAGGATCATGTGTTATTTGGATTTATTAAACTGGGCACTTGCAGAGTCATATTCTGCGGAGACGGAATCAGTCCTAGATTCACTAGCACTTGAACTTGTGGAAGATATACTGGATGCATATGGTTCACCTTAATTTGGCTACGTTTTCCAAATTGTCATGCGATTTTTTTTTCCACAATTCTAATTTTTGATTGGCATGCTTGTTAGCAGAGCATTGTATTTGCTTGGTTTGTGCTTGTACCTCTAATTATACAGTAAGTCGCTACGTTACGGTCCCAACCAAGGAGGGGGTGTAGTAAGTTTCATTTAGGGTCCACTGTGATTCTCCCTTACTTTAGGCTAACTCCATGTTGTAAGGCATTTTGCACAGCCACACGTAACTTTTATTTTTGTGCCATATTTCAAATTTTTGACCTACACTGCATATCTTTTTATTATTCAGTTCGTCTTGGGATTCAGTTTGAACATTTCATACACAGTCGAACAACATGGTGCCCTGTTTTTCTGTAATCGGTCAGCAACATATCCATACATTTAGACACAACCCAGAGACACAGCTGCCGTTTTCCAGCACACCAGTTCTTATGATATAAACTAAGACATGCCCTTTGGAAAACAAAGAGGAGAATTCTAGCAAAGGGGAAATGTGCTGGAACAGGCACAACAGCCTTGCTCAACCTGCGATACAGACCACCTAACTTCAAATGGCAGGTATGGGGTCCAGTTCTAATCCCAGAGATCACTGCTATATCACTGTGCTCACGTAGGGAGGGTAGGTAGGCTTAGGCAGATATATCTTACCATGATGGGGCTTTTTGGGGATTACTTTGCTTAGTTGTATAGGTTTTCTAATTGCTTCACAGTTGCTTCATAACAGAGCACGAGAGTTTTAATAAATATTGTAGACTTTACTAGTCTCTTTTATTGTGGACATGCATGAGTGAGAAAACTAAAAGGTGATGATCTGTTTCCACCGTTCCCTTGGGGACTAGAGCGCCATGTTCTAGATTGCCAATCTACCTGTTACTCTGGGAAGGCACTGTGAGAGTTAGTTGTATTTTTGCCCAAAGGTACTGATGTGGTATGGTGACTCATTCCCTACATTATGATGTCCAGTGATCCAAGGCACAGTTCTTTTTCCAAACAGGATCCCTGCAAAAATAGTGCCCTCCACTCTCCCAGTCTAGGCAAGATCAAATTGTAGTTCAATAGCAAAAAAGCCCAGTTATGTTACACATGGAGTTGTCCTTTGTCCCTCAGATCCATATTGCGTTACAAACCTTCAATTTTGCCTAAGGAAAACTGTCTCGCTGCTAAATGATAAACACTAGTGTGATCAAACAAGAGCCATGGTCTTACTGCTCAAACACAACCTAAGCTGGTCTATACAAGGTGTAGATCTCTGAAACTGCTATACACGACAGGATAATACAGAATGTATTAAACCAAGAGCACCACCTTCACCTTAGAATCACTCCACTACTGCAAAGTATCCCCAATGCTTTTTACCGTCTGCGCACCATACATAAGGCTTTTTTGGAAGAAAAAAAAAACTAGTAAAAGCTGGCACCTCACTATGCAAGTACAAGGAACTGAAGATCCAAACATGCTTGAATGTACAAAGTAAATAAGGGTGCAAGATCGCTCTGCGTCCCAGGAACATGCTTTTAATTCCTCGCTGGGCCCAACCATGCAATCCCAACCAAAGTATCACATGGTCCTGATAGGACCAGAAAACCAATTGCTTCAAGAATGTTGCTGCAGAATCAATTCAAGAATAGGGTAATTCTTGTGTACAAGTACTAATGGTACTCTGCCAAACCTGACAAATCTTGCCCACACTGCAAACTGAGTGGGTAAGGATTCTTCAGAGCCTTTTGTTCTGAGGACTCAAGAAAACCAGGGAATATCCTGACTTTGACAGTCATCCACCTCATGCACTCATTCCACAAAACGTATTAAATACTGATAAAATAATAATTTGGCATACTGTTCATACAACCTTTTAGTCCTTAAAAAGATGCGTTTACAAGAGTTTGAGTTAAATTCACAAAAGTACTAATTGAGGAAAGTTTTATAACTTCAGGTATAGTCTGAAGAAAAGAACAAGTTACTTACCTTCGGTAACAATATATCTAAGAAACATTAGTTAGTTAGATTCCTTACCTTAGAATATCCCCAGGCGTCAGGCTGGATCCAGAAAGATTTTTCGTCAGCAGTACCCTTGCATGTCGGTGGGTGTCGTCTGCGACTCCGGGATGACGTCGGATTACTTAGACGCAGCCCTCGCGCGCTGACGTCAGTTCTTGTACATAGCTTTCCGCGTCAGGAACGCAGAGCCATGCAAGAAACAGACACTGGTGCCATGAATCTAGGGCCATGAAAGGAATGACCTTAACCCTAGATATCAGTTCGTAGAACGGGGAGGATGGGTGGGGCGGTAAGGAATCTAACTAATGTTTCTTACAGATATACCGTTACCGAAGGCAAGTAACTTGTTCATCTGAAAGAAACACGTTAGATTCCTTACCTTAGAATAGATACCCCAGCAATACCAACCCCGGTGGTGGGTCTGCGAACCAAGATCACACCAGGAAGTCCTGGAGGACAGAACGGCCAAAGAAGCCCTCTCTCCAAACTTGGCTGTCCAGGCAGTAATGCTTGGCAAACGTGTGCAGCGAGGCCCACGTTGCTGCCTGACAAATGTCCTGAAGAGGGACCCCCCCCATCCCAGAGCGGTAGTAGCCACTGTGACCCGAGTGGAATGGGCCCTCAGCCCCACAGGAGGTTCCTTTTTAGCCAAGGAATAACAAGCCTTAATGCACAAAACGACCCACAGAGAGATGGTTCGCTTGTGCACCGCCCGCCCCTTCTTAGCGCGCACGTAGCCAACGAAGTCTACCCGGAACGGTTTGGTGCGGTCCAGATAGGAGAGTGCACATTTTGGGTCCAGACAGTGGAGCCTCTCTTCCTCTTTCGAGGGATGCGGAGACGGAAAGAATGTGGGCAATGTAACAGAGTGGCCGATATGAAAGGCAGTTACCACCTTAGGGAGAAAGGAAGGACGAGTCCTGAGAACAACCTAGTCTGGATGGACACAGAGGGAAGGAGGTTGAGAAGAAAGAGCCTGGAGCCCACTCACTCTTCTGGCAGAGGTGATGGCAATCAGGAAAGCAGTCTTAAGAGTCAGAAGGCGAAGAGGACAATTATGAAGTGCCTCAAAAAGGAGCGCACATCAGATAGGTTAACACCAGGTTCAAGTCCCACTGAGGCATTACAAAAGGGACAGGAGGAAACATGTGAGTAATGCCTTTGAAGAATCTAGCAACAACAGGGGACTTGAAAAGAGAAGGCTGATCAGGAAGCCGTAAGAAGGCAGAAACAGCTGAAAGATATCCCTTGAGGGTGCGCAGAGGAGAGCCCTGCTGGGCCAGGGAAAGAAGAAAGAGGAGAACCTCAGAAAGAGGGGCAGAAAGGGGATCCACAGCCTTTGCTGTGCACCATGCCACAAATGTGTTCCACCTGCAGGCGTATACCGTTTTAGTGGAGGGACGCCTGGCTGCCAGAATGACATCACAGACTTCAGGAGGCAAGTCAAATGGCATCAACTGTCGCCGCTCAATCTCCACGCATGGAGGTGGAGGCTGGACAGGTTCGGGTGGAGGACCGTCCCCTGCTGCTGCGACAGAAGGTCCTCCTGAAGAGGCAGTCAAATCGGGGGAATCGATTGACAGACTGAGTAGCTCGGGATACCAGTATCTTCGTGCCCAATCCGGAGCCACAAGGATGACTTGGGCCCAGTCACGCCTGATGTTCTTCAGCACTCTGCCAGCAGGTGCACTCCCCCATTCTCTGTTGTGAAGCAGAACCATCGAGTCCCAGCGAGCCATCTGGGGACAGGTCCTAGACCCTTTCTCTTCCACCTCCTACAGGGATTGTGAGGCTGTCCTGAGGGAGGTACGCAAGTTGGGGAAGATGAAAGTGCATAATGCCACAGTTATATCCTTCCCTGACTACGCCACAGGGTTGCAGAAGTTGAGGCGCAGAAGTGGTATAGGCGGAAAGGCGTACAACAGACCGCAACTCCACTCGCGACGAATAGCGTCTCCGAGCGAGTGCCGCCTTGGAAACTCCAACGCGCAGAACTGATGACATTGCGCGTTCTCGTCGGTGGCGAATAGATCTAACCAAGGCTCTCCCCATCGCTGAAAGAGGCCTTGCGCCACGTCCGAGTTCAGACGCCATTCGTGATCCATCATGCACCAGCGGCTGTTGAACCACCAGGGTGATGCCCGGATGTTCCAGCCATGTCCAGAGGCGCAGAGCCTCCTGACAAAGGGTCCACGACCCCATCCCGCCCGGTTTGTTGCAATACCACACGTCGGTGGTGTTGTCCGTGAACAACTGCACTAAAACTTCCCCGTATAGAGGGAAGGAATGCCTTCAGTGCAAGCCGGATCACCCGCAGCTCCAATAGGTTGATATGGAGCCGGGACTCCGCCGAAGACCAGAGGCCTCTGATCTCCGCCTCTCCCATGTGGCCCCCCCCATCCCAGGAGGGACGCATCGGTCACCAGTACGTGCTCCAGTTGGGGTAGGGAAGAGGGATCTGCCATTGACCCAATTGCGGTCCGTGAGCCACCACTGCAACTGTCCTGCAGTGCCCCCCGAGATCAAGACGTGGTCGGACAGGTTCCAAATGTTGAGCCCACTGGAACTTTAGGTCCCACCGCAGAGCCCACATCCGCCACCTGGCGTGATGTACCAGCAGGATGCAGGAGGCCATCAGACCCAGCAGCCGTAGGACCACCCTGACTAAAACCCGGGATAAAGGCTGAAAGATCGGAATCAGAGCCTGAATATCCCCAACCCGCTGTTCTGGAGGATAGACCCGAAACAGCGCCGAGTCCAGAACCGCTCCAATGAAAAAGGAGCTTCTGGGAGGGACTCCGATGCGACTTCGGCACGTTGATGGAGAACCCCAGCATATGCAGGAGGTCGGCCGTAGTCTGGAGGTGGGAGACGAGCTGCGACCACCGCCATCACTTTGTGAACACCCGAGGGGCACTGGTGAGGCTGAAGGGGAGCACGGTAAACTCCAAGTGCTCGCGGCCTACCGTGAACCGCAGGCAACACCGGTGGGCTGGCAGGACGGGGATGTGTAAATACGCGTCCTGCAAGTCCAATGCTACCATCCAGGGTCTAGGGCAGCCAGAACCTGAGCTAAAGTGAGCAGCTTGAACTTCTCCTTCCGGAGGAAGGCGTAGACGCTCCGGAGGTCCAAGATAGGGCGTAGGCCCCCTTTGCCCTTCTTGGGAACCAGAAAGTAATGGGAGTAACCACCCCGACCTACTTCTGGGCCAGGAACGCACTCGATGTCCCCCTTGGCCAAAAGGGCCGCAACTTCCTCCTGCAGACATGCGGTGGTACTGCGGTGGCATGACTGGAGGGAGTCGCCTCGAAGGGGAGGGGGTAGCCCCTTCAGACGGTTTGCTGCACCCACCTGTCCGACGTGTTGGTACGCCAGTGGAGCAGGTGATGGCGGACTCTGCCTCCCACTGGCGTGGAATGGGTCTGAAAGGTCGGACTAGGAAGGCTTTGAGGCAGATGCTGTGGAGCAGATGTGGGCTGACAGGCTCTGTCCCCCTGCTCCGCCTCGGCGGAATCCACGTCGAGGCTGGTTCTGCAGCTAGACGGACGTGCGGGGGCGCCCCTTCCTTGGCCACGAAAGGGGCAAAAAGCGGAAGTTGGCGGACGCGGGCCGAGAGGCCCAAGGAATTGGCCGTAGCCCTGGAGTCCTTAAAGCGCTACAGCGCACTTTCCACTTTGTCGCCAAAAAGGCGACTGCCATCGAAGGGCATGCCCAGGAGTGTGCTCTGGACATCCCGGAGAATTTTGTGGATCTCAGCCAGGCGTGGCGACGAATCTCCACCGTCGTCACAATCGCTCTACCTAGCAAGTCCGTGGTGTCAAGCACACATCGAATGGCGTACCGTGCTGCATCCCGCCCCTCAGCAATAGCCATGGCTACCCGTGTCCGGGCCTCCTCCGGACACTGGGGCAGCACATCCGCCACCGTATCCCACAAGGAGTGGGTGTAACGGTCCAAAAGGCACACGGTATTAATGGACCGCAACCCCAAACTGACGGAGGAAAACCGTTTCTTCCCAAACTGTTCCAACCTTTTGGATTCCCGATCCGAGGAGCGGACGGGAAGGCAGTCTGATAGCAGAGGCCTGGATAATCAGACTCTCAGGGGTGGGGTGCACTGACAGAAAGCTGGGGTCGCCCGGAGCAGGGCGGTGGCGCCGGGCCACATTCCGGTCCACAGGAGTCACTGTGGAGGGCTTGGACCAGGTGCCCATCTGAACGTCAGTGAGTGCCTCATTGAACTGCAGTAGAGGCTCCGAAGAGCTTACTGGCGGTTGAAGCACCTCAGTGAGGAGGTTGGTCCGCCGCAGGGAGCTCCAGGTGAAGGGCTTCGGCAGCCCTGCGCAGCACCACAGAATGAGTTGCACCCTCCTCCGTAGCCACGGAGGGAGGAGAGATGAAGCCAGTGTCAGGCGAAGTGTCGAGACCACTGGCATCCCCCAGCTCGTCTGCCCAGTCCTGACTTAACTGGCACTGCTGTGCCAGAGGGTCCTCAGACCCCTCCCAGTCGTCCCCGTCATCAGTCTTCTGGTAGACAGGTAGAAAGGACAGAGCTGGGCAGTAGATTAAATGCCCGAAGGCGCGCCGGCAGGCCTTGATGGCGGAACGAGACTCCTCATGGCCACGAGGAAGTCCCGAATCTCGCCCGATGTCTCATTCGGCCCAGGGACCTGAGGATATAGGGCCGGATGTGACTCCTGCGGCTCCGATAGAGCCGCGTGGGTGGTGCCACCCCAAACACACAGCCGAGTCGCGCGACCAGCAAGGGGAGTCAGAAGAGCGATGTCGCTTACACTCCTTCTTACTGTGCCTCGACTTACCCGAATGCAAGGACATCAAACCAGACGAGCAGTGATGACTTCGGCTCCGTGACTGGTCCCTCGACCTCCTCCTCGACCGGGACCTCGAGCGGCGCTGAGCCGACTGCCGGATCTCGAGGAGCTTGCGGGACCGCTTCCGCCTAGCCTTCGAGGTCAAGGCCCGGCAGTCGGCACGACTGGTCATCATGGTCGACCCCAAGGCAGTAGAGACACCGACGGAGGTGATCGGTAACCGACATCAGTCGGTGACAGGCGTCACACGGCTTGAAACCGGGCATCCCTACCGGCACCAGGAGTCAAGGTCCACTTTCTAAAGAATAGACCAAAAAAGTCCAAAAAGTTAGTCAAAAAGTGACTAAAGGGTATGCTCTTTCCGGATCTGCGCTTACTGACGCGGAAAAAAGAAGAACTGACGTCAGCACGCGAGGGAGCCGTCTAAGTACTCCGACAACGTCATCCCGGCGATCACGATGCCGACGACGGACGCGGAGTCGCAGACGACGCCTACCGACGCACAAGGGTACTGCTGACGAAAAATCTTTCCGGATCCAGCCTGACTCCTGGGGATATTCTAAGGTAAGGAATCTAACCTGTTTCTTTCAGATACAAATGTGTACGCATATTGGCAGCAGTCAGCGTTCTAGAATTTAAACGTTCTTTCAAAAGCTTGAGGGTGTTTTGTATCAATACAAAAAGGTATGACATGTATCGTTTTTACTCACATTTTCTGCACGTCACTTACATGTAAATGTAATAGTCAATCATTAACCTCCTTTATGTATTTACATCTTGTTTGTCTATTACGACAGCAGATTGCAAATTCACCATAAATATGCTAACATACTTAAATTAAACACATTTTCGTCAGACTTTAGTGTTCTTTCTAAAGTTTAGTAGGGTTTGGTCTGACACCCCCCACTCCAACTTTAGATAGCAACAGTAAATTATGCAGGGAGATGGGGAGGGGTCACAGCTGCATATATGAACTTCAAAGTAGTACATGATTTACAGCATTTGAACACTTTGGCACATACACAATTTTGAATGGAGCGTTAGCCAGGAAATCTGTTAAAGTCCTCCGTGCCACAAACTTACATGCTCTCCAGAAAGAAAGACAAGGATCAGAAGGTAGTTTCACTCATGGAAACCCGTTGATGAACAAATGGCTTAATCATAAAAACAAATAATTGCATCAGGTAAAACTAAAAACAGGACAGGGAAGACTTGCAACTTCAACTAATTAGTTTGAGGACCATTAACCCTGCAGAGACATCACAAGGGTGGGGTGTTAACATAGCCAATAATAAACGATTTTTCTAAAATTATTTAGTGAAAAGGTGTTTCTTGTGCAGCCTGAACAGCACAGGGTCAAGAAAGTCCATGCACTAGCCAGTGATAGTAGAGCCCCCCCATTTAATTGTGGACCCAAAAAAAAAAAAACCATAGGTTTGACTTCAGAAAATATATCTAATTTGTGTCCCACAATTTCAGGAAATATAACAATTTTTGGCCAAAGACTTGTGTTCCCTGTTCACTGGTAGGGTAATCTAAAATGGTTACATGCCAATGAATTCATATAGTCTTGACAGGATTTATTATGGTTCACAATGACTTTTGAATGTCTTGATTACAAAAAAATTAATACAAGCTGATCTTGTTAGTGTTTGTCATTGAGCATATTCATAACTATTTGAACGTCTGCACCGGTGCGGGCCTAAAGTAACATGTACCGTCAGGGCCCCATTTTTAGGTCTCATCTGAGACAATGTATACGCCGTCGCTAGAAAGACATTGCCATACATTTTGCTAGCTTACAGTGGGCTTCGAGCCCACCCATTTCTTGGCTTGATCACCATTAATTTGCTTGCTTTTGGTTTGTAAGTGTGTACATGCTTAATTTACTCTTTTGGGTCCTTGCCCTCTCCTGCCCTGTCGCTTTCCCTTACCAGAGTGCTTTTGGTCCCCACCTCAAATCTCGCCTGTGAACTGTTGTGCCCTTCCACTCTCACAACATCCCTTACATCGCTCTTCCTCGAGAGCTTCTGGCCCGATCTGAGCTCATGTTGACCTCTTTCACCTGTGTGCTTCTATGCCGCTCGCCCCAATTGTTTCATTCAGCCATGCGTGCTTCTGTGCCCAACCCCTCTCCAGTTGCTGCCCTCCCAGACCTGCTACAAACACAATTAACTTTTTTCAGTAAAAAAAAAAAAAAAAAAAATAGCACAATGACATGGTCGCTGGACTTTGTCATTTTGCAGGTGTGCATGCATACTTAAAGCTCGCACAAGACTACAAAATGAAAGCCCAGTAATCAATTATCTCATGAAACTGACTCCAAGGGAGTACACTCGCCCAACGATGGGAGGTTGGCATGAGGGTATTGTCAGAAAAATCAACTGCAGCCTCGTTAGCCTTTAAAAAAAAAAAATAATAATAATAATTCTTGTGTCAGTGGTACTCAAAATGGGACCCATACTTAAGGGTTATAAATCTAACAAGTCGAGATAATCCTGCTCCGGATGGAGAGATCTGCTTAGAAAACTAACTCCTTCCTTTAGATGAGAAAGGGGACATCTTTGGTTTTCCAAAGTTTTCTTAAGCTCGACAATTAAAAATGAAGTGTTCATTAGCAGTTAGCATATTTCTCAAAACCCAGTTGCCATAAATGTACAGGATAATGTATTCCAGACACTTACTGCTTAATTTCTAGGTTTGAGATTGAGGTGGAAAGTGGGTAGGAAAAAATCTCGTAGTTGAAGTTAAGGCCTTCAGGCCACTGAAACATTGTAGTACTTGATAATGTTCGTTGAAGTAGGTGCCAAGTAACAAGTTACTTACCTTCTGCAGCACTTTCTGGTAGAGACTATCCACAGATTCCTCGCATTTTGTATATTCCCCTAGCGTCCGCGAGGAAACATTTTCACCCGCATTTCTGCATAACTGTAGGCACTTGCTGTGCAGCTACGCACCGATGCCGTTCCGCTCCGGGAAGGACGTGTGGAGCCTATATAGATGCAACTCTTGTGCACGGTCCATTGCTTTTAAGGCTGCACGCACCCCCAGGCGCAGAGCCCCAATAGCAAATTGGTTATGACCAGTGTGCAGATTCCCAGACTTGAGATATTATTAATGGATTTGGAGTCAGTGAGGAAGGTGCAGTTTGATAGTCTTTGCCAGAAAAGGTGTTACTGATGATCAGTAACTTGTTCTTCTGATTGACGATTCTAGCCGCTGATTCCTCACCTTTTGAATAGATAGCAAATCAGTACATATTTGGAGGTGGGTCTGTCGATTGACTCAAACCAGAAAGTCCTGCAGGACCAAGGGGTTATATTGACCCCCTCAGCCAACCAAACTGACCAGACAATAGTTTTTTGTGAAAGTATGGAGTGACGTACACGTAGCCGCCTGGTAGATGTCTAGGTTTGGCCACTGCATAGCAGATCCTATTGTAGAGCACAATCCAGAGGAAATGGTCCATTTCTGCATGTCCTTTTCTTTTTCACTACCCCAACCCCCACAAAGCGCTGCTTGTACACCCGGCGTTCTCTGGCATGTTACATGTAAAAGCTCCGTGCTCTTTTGGGGTTCCAAACGATATATAGAACTTCTTCTTAAAAAAGGGATGTGGAGCATAGAACTTCTGCAGGGTGATGGTTTGGTCAATGTGGAAAAACATCACAACTTCGGGTACACAGGCTGCTTGGAACAGCAGAACCAGTGGGTCTGAGGAAAAGGTAGTGTACAGCCAGTTAACACAGAGCCTGAAGCTCACTAACTGCTCAGATGTTAAGGTGACAAGGAACACAGTCTTTACGTTGATAACCTGCAATGGACAGCTGTGAAGTAGTTCAAAGGGAGACCATTTCAAGTAGGTGAGGACTAAGTTAAGGTCCCATTGTGGCATGACAAAAGGAGAGGGAGGAATCATGTTGCAGGCTTCCCAAAAACGCATCACAACAGGAGATTTAAATAATGAGTGTTTATCTCGCAACCACACAAAAAGGCTGAAAGAGCCAAAAGGTACCCTTTAACTGTGCAAGAGCAAAGCCTTGCAAGGCAAGAGACAATACAGACAACAAAACTTCATATCTTTCCCCTGGCGTGGGTCTATCTGAAGTGAAGCACCAAGCTACAAACCAGTCCCAACAATTGACATACATAGTTATCAGAGGGACACCTGGCTGCCAAGATGACATCATCCATCTCTAAAGGAAGCAGGAGATTCTTCAGGCACAGGTGCAGAACCCTGCCCTGTTGCCGTGACAGCAAATCCTACAGGAGGGGTAGCCCAAATGAAAGGCAGATGCTCTTGCCCAGGGAATTCTGAATAGCATAAGCTCCATGCCCAAACAGGGGCCACTAGGATGACTTGGGCCTGATCAGTCCTCATCTTCTTCCGAGTTCCACCCTAAGCGGAGCAAGTCTCCTAACAAGAGACTTCTTGGAAACGCATAACTACTGACATTGTACCTGCTCGGCTGTGATGAATAGATTAAGCCAAGGCTCTCCTTACGGGGGGGGGGGGGGGGGGGGAAGAGACCTCGCATTACCTCCGGATGCAATTACTATTCGTGAGGTGCAAGGCGTCGGATGCGGAGTTTATCCGCAATGCCATCCAAAGATCCTGCCAGACGGCTCACCACCAAGAAAATCATGTGATGGTCCAAGCAATTCCACAGGTGCTGTGGCTCCTGGCACAGGGTTCGTAACCCCACCCACCTGCTTGAGCAATACCACATGGCGGTGGTGTTGACCATTAGCACCTATACCAGCCTCCCTTTGATGGAAGGCTTCCAAAGCAAAGTAAATGGCCCTCCGCTCCATGAGGCTGATATTGAGCCAGGACTCTGCTAGAGAAGAGAAGCCTCTGATCTCCACCTCTTCCAGGTGGCATCCCCAACCCAGAAGAAAAGCATCAGTCACAAATGTCAGTTCTGGGTGGGGAGAGGGGTCTGCCGCTGACCCAATCAAGGTCCAGTAACCATCACTGCAGATCTCTTGCAGCCTCCTCCGAAATCTTTATGTGGTCAGAGAGGTCTCCTTGATGTTGAGCTCAAGACTTCATATACCACTGCAGAGCCCACATAGACCACCTGGTGTGCTGTACAAGCTGTCTTTCCACTAGGCTTTCAGATTTTGAGAAAACCAAGCCAGCCAATAGTCTATAGAGAACCTAGGGTGAGTTTCCAGCATTTAGCATTGAGTTGTAAGGCAGTCTGAATGTACTGGGGAGGGTACTGGCTGCCCTTTCACAGAAAATTAGTAAGGAGCTGCCAATGGTTGCACTGCTAGAGAGGGTGAAAGACAAAGACATACCAAACGTGAGCAGACCAGTTGTGGCCACAGCCCAATTACTAGTTAAGCATCAGGTGGCATGTTGCTGGGGTAGAGGCAGAGCTCGGAGCAGGAAACGGTGGCTACACACTATTATTTATTGCAATGAGCAGCTAGAGATCTACGCAGAGCAGATACCCATATCTTACAGACCCAAAAACATGTGGGGCCCACTGAAGGACTTTTTACTTGATACCACAGAGTACTCATTTGCATCTCTTGCAGAGTGGAGGTGGACACGTGAGGATGACAAGAGCAGAATCTCAGTGGTCTATGGTAGAGATTGCAAGTGGGTATGGTCTCCTGATAAAAATCTTTGGAGAACAAATTAGAAAGATGTGTAGACAAACTTTGTGCTGTGAAACGTGAGAGTACTGTGGCATTTTTACTTCTGGTTGCATTCTCCTCTGGGTAGAAAGAGAATATTTCACATATGTATGGACGCACTCTCGGTTAACGTGCCCGTTGCTGTTGAACTTGAAACTCAAATTCAAAAAAACTTCCTATAATCCTCAAGAACATTCAGGTGCTTCTAGAAAAGTGAACAAACTCAACCATCATAATAAGTTTGAGCAGACACTGAAAATGGCAAAGTAAGTACACCTAACCAGATTTTCAGTACTCGATTAGAAGACAAAAAAAAAAAAAATCAACAAAATGACACTTTGTGTCATTCAGCAAAGGCTTATGACAATATTAGACGAAGACTGCCAATTCCAATTCATTTTATATGCACCAGAAGTGTGAAAGTCATAATTGAGGCATTCTCAGCAGTAGTGCCGCAGTACAGAGAGATGCTGAAGTAGAGGAGTCGTTTCTAAAGCAAGCCCTAGCTCTTTATAACAATCAACCAGGCTGGGATAAAGGAGCAAGCAGACGGACACATTATTCCCTGAAAGATTAACTGGAAGTTCCAGCACTATTTCCACTCTACTTTGGATGTAAAAAAAAATTACTGTGTTCCCATATCAGAGTGATAGTACTGTGTCATTCTTCAGCAGGAAACATTTTACTTCCCCATTCTCTAGATGTAACATTCCTGGGTGGAAATGGAAGACCTGCTGGACAAATACGGAGGTGTCTTTAAAGGGACTGATAACTGAGCAAGACAAAATAATCAAATGCACATTTCTGCTGAAGACTGTGGGCAATACTCCTAATAAACAATAGATTAACGAGGACATCCTGTAAATGCAAAACCTTCCTAAATTTCCAGGAGGCTCCTACGCTCCACCCATCAGCTTTTTGAGACACAGTAAAAATGTTAAATCTATTGAAAGTTTGCATACAGACAAACCTACATGAGCAGGTACCAAATATTTTTCTCAAGGAATTACTGAAATGAAGACTTGCAAATTTAACAGACCTATCCATGAAAGTGAACTCGGATACAAAGTATTTCTAGTTTACAAACCGACTTACATAAAAACTCTGATGGCAGAACTACATGTGTAGTCTAACTTTGTGCTGAGACCCCAAACTACACATTAGAGCAAGCAAAACATTGCACAAACAATTTAAAAACCTTCAAAAAAGTTACCTTTTAGAAACGTTCCCCTTAGGTTGCCCAGGAGTTGTTTGAGCCTGCACCTTGGGTGACTTAGAAAACGATTTTCTACTCTCAGGAGGGTTAACTGCTTTCTGCTTTTCCTGCCCTAAATTTGACCTGTTAGCATAAAAGTAAACTTATCAGAAATTTGAAGCAAATAAAGCCAATCACTTTAGATTACTTAAATATAGAATCATAAGAAAAAAATCTACTCAATATTTCACATGTACAACTATAACGTCGATATTAAGTGTGACCAATTTATTCATACAATTATTAGTGTCAGTAACTATTCTGTGATACAGAATGAATGGTTAACATAGCGACCACAAAGAACCTTAGACCTCTTGGAGAGTATTAGATATCTCTTGAAGAGTACAAGGATGGGGGCTCGATAGCGGGCCTGGGGCATGGAGCATGGAGCGACAGCGACGAGTCGGGCGCTGCAGGTGGAACTGAGGCCCAACTCTGAGCGGTGTCTGTTAGTACTGCAGACAGGTTGGGGGTGGAGAGCGGCAGCAGCGACCTCGGGGTCTAGAGTGATGGGCCTGGCCGATGCCTCAGCGCATACGGACCCGGTGTCAGGCCTGTTGTTGTTGCCCCCCAGCCTGGGGTAAGTGGAGCACGAGAGGTACTCCTCAGTATTGGAGCCTTGTTGGACTCTGGCCCTACCCTGGTCAGGGGTGAGCCCCGAGATTGTAGCGGGGTTGAGCCCGGCACTTGTGGAGGACCGCAGAGGGGGCTGGGGCTTGTCCAGCGGGCGGCCCTGAGTCCCCATAGGGCCCATATTGGACTGAATTGAAACTGCGCTACAGGGCCCAGTGAAGGACAGCATTGTAACCGGTGGATCAGGGCAGAGGAGGAGTTAAAAAAGCGGTGCACACCGAGGTACTGGGGGGCTCCCGGCTGCGACTGGGTGTCACGTACAGGCATGAGGAACACTAACCTCATAAGCCGGATACAGCGGGAGCGATGTCGGTTGCTGGGTCACCCCCTCCCCCCTTGGTGGTATTGCTCGCGAGCCTCCAAACAAAGACACTCAGCGGGGAACACCACTCCAGGGGAAGGGATCAAAAGAACCCAGGGGAAGGAGGTATAGGCGGAACCCTCGAATGATCGCGTCCGGAGTTGAACCTCACTCCAGTAGCGCATCCCTCATAGGTCCTGGAAGAGAAGAGCAGAGCGTTGTAGGAAAGGTACGGGAAGTTAGCACAGGAAACGGAAGAGGATGCACAATGTCACAAACAATAGCAAAACTCACATGACCCAAGGGCGCAGTCCAGCCAGTGAGTAGATCCAAGGAATGTCGAGTATGGTTCCCCCTTCCTTCTTTGACAGTCTAGGGGTAGTGAAATCCCATGCAGGAAGCCACCTCAGGTGATTCTAGACACAACAGTCGCCTGTTACAGGTGTAGCTCCACGTCGCTCCGAGCCTTTTAAACGGCTCCAAGCACGTAGGTGAGCAGGTTGTGATGCGCTCTCCGAGCCTTTTAAACGGCTCCAAGCGGTCTCGGCAGCAGAAGCTTCTAGCTGTGAGGAGGGTCCGTTCATGGAGCCCCAGACGGCCCCTCTCACGTGATACCCAGGAAAGGAAGAAGAACCCAGTCAGTCAAAAAAGAACAGAGTGCATCCTGGTCCGCACCGCTAAACTCCGGGTTGCTGGGCAGCGCCCTTCAGGGAGTCCCTGCCTTACTGCCCGTGGAGGTTCAACTAGATACAAAAAAAAGGCTGCCCCTCTGTCGGGGCGCTGCGAGGATTGTTCCCGTCCGACTTAGCTGCCTGCGCTGCTCCTCGTAGGAGCGCGGAATCACCAGGGGCGGGGCACCGCGTTTCCGGTCGTCACGGTCGGTTGCAAGATCCCCAGTGCACCTAGCACTTCTCACCTCCTTGCTCCATGGCGAATGAGCGAGGCGAGATGGGCTGTGATGAGAGCGAGGAGAAAGGGACGGCGTTCTCCTCGGGGTCCGTGATAGACTGCAGTTGGCAAGCACCTGGATGCTGGAAGGCAGGGCTTATGTAGGTCTCGCGTCTTTTCCCAGGTGTTATGGGAGCTGTAGTCCAAGCCCTATGCGCTAGGTCTGTTGTAATAGATTTCCAACCCCGTAGAAAGTAGGACACCCGACCCCCCACAGGACTTACATGATCCGGGATGGGGGATCTAGGGCTGCTTCCCTGAAGCCTCATTGGGAGCAGAGGAGGAGGACGAAGAAGAGGGGGTTGCCACCAGAACCTCTCCGACCCCTCCGTTTCCCTCTATAGGACCTATAGAGGGGATTCTGTTGTTGCTGCTGCTGCTGAGGCTGTCGGAAGGAGCGAAAGGATGATCTTCCGAAACCCCTAAACTTCCAAAAAGCTGAACCCCTAGAAGTTGCCTGCAGACCCAAGGACTTTGCCGTCAATCTGCTGTCCTTAAATCGTTGAAGGGCAGAGTCTGCCTTCTCCCCAAACAGTTTGTCCATCAAATGGCAGATCCACCAATGTGGGCTAAACATCCGCCGAGAATCCAGAGGAACGGAGCCACGCCTGTCTCCTCGCGGCTATAGATGACCCCCATAATTCTTGCCACCGAGTCCGCCGTATCCAGCCCTGACTGGATCACCTGCCTGGCAGCTGCCTGAGTGTCCACAACTACCTCCAAGAAGGACAACTTATCACCCTCAGGCAATTTAGGGGCTAAAGATTTAATAGAGTCCATCAAAGCATGTACATAACGCCCCAGCAGACATGTGGCATTAGATGACTTCAGTGCCATACTTCCTGAAGAGAAGGACTTTTTAGCCACCTGATCAACTTTCTTGGACTCCCTATCTGCTGGCGACTGAGGGAATGCACCCGAAGCATGTTTCGAACAAGAAGCCTGCACAACCAGGCTCTCCGGAGATGGATGTGTAGACAAAAAATCTTGGAAACCACCGGAGAAGAAAGAGGTTTCCTCCACACCTCCAAACACCGGTTCCAAGATGGCCTCATTGAAAGGCAACAAAGGCTCCGAAGTTGATGTCGGAGAGTGCAACACCTCCGTAAGCAAGTTAGACTTGTACTCCACAGAGGGCAGCTGCAGATCTAACAATTCTGCGGCTTTCTTAATCACCAGATGGCCAATTCCTGTGGAGAAGAAGATCTTGCAGAAGTATGCTCCCACTCTGGGGTGGTATCCAAACCACTTGCTTCTTCTATCCCCTCAAACTCATCCGAAGAAGTCGACTTCACCTTCTTCCACCTCTGCTCTATACCTTCCTTCCTCCAATACCCTCTGGGCCTCCCTCCTTGATCGAATCCGGGGAGCCGGCGTAGTAGACGTCGTACGCAGCGTCGGTGGAGCCAGAGGTACCGGAGTCGGCGGCGCCACAGGAGTCGGCGGCGCCAGACGCAGCGCCGACGGTGTCGGCGTCGAAGAAGGCTCCGAACCAGGATGATCCATCCGCAGCCTCGACAAATCCCCAATCTGCGCCGGAAACTGCCACGAAGGCGCCATCGGCATAAAGGGCAAAAAGGGGGCCTGAGCATACTGCTGCGACACCCCTAGCGTATATGCCATTGGACCCACGGGACCAGTTGGTGCTCCGGATGGGAAGGCCGCCCTATTAAATATACCATACATGGCATTCAGAAAATGTGATGAATCGGTACCTGGAGCCGGGAATTGCGGATAAGGAACAGACCCTGTATCCCTTTGTGGAGTCTCCGGCGTCTGCTCCGCAGTGTCTTCCACCGGAGCTGCAGATTCATCAGGCACCGGAGCAGGCTCTTTCTGTTCTTGCTCATCCATAGAGACCTCCGACTCCACTCGAACCGGAGTCGACGCCTTCGACGGAGCCGGGGACTGCGCCGAAGAATGCACTGGAGCCCGCTTCGGCGAAGGAGACCCTCTCGGAGACCTCGAAGGAGACAAGTCCTTGCCTCGGCACCGACGGGACGAAGTCGACCTTGATTTCCTGCTCTTCGAGGACCGACGTCGAGAAGAATGCTTTCTCTTTTTATGATGCTTCTTCGACGACCTCGAAGTCGACGACTCCCGCCTCGACTTCTTTCTTCCTCTCTTCTCCTCACCGATCTTCTTCATAAAGAGTTTAGTCTTCCTCTCCTTCAGTGCTTTAGGATTCATTCTCCTACAGCAGGCACAGTCTTCCATATAGTGGTCCGAAGAAAGGCACCACAAGCAGTCCTGATGCGGATCAGTCAGACATCAGACCTCCACACTCCCTACAGGGCTTAAAGCCAGACTTCGTCGAAGACATATCAATTTTTCAACAGTAACACAGTCAAACTACAAAGTAGCCAGAGAGCACTGGAAAAAACCGTTGCGCGTCGACGGCGCGGAAAAAAGGGAACTGACGTCATCACGCCGACGTGGGCTTCTTATGGCTCCGGTGACGTCGTACGGAGTCGCGAGCGGAGCCGATGCATTATGACGTCGCCCACGTCGACGTGGAGTGCTGGGAAAGAAAAGTTCCGTGGAATGCTGGCGCAGGGGATATTCACAAGGTGAGGAATCCACCGGCAGATGTATCCATCAGAATCTTTCTGCACCCGGCCGCCCTAGAGTCGCTGAGGGTGAACCAACCGTACCTACCTGACCCTGGGGGACCCCTGAGTCTATGCCCAGAACCTCAACTCTGCCAGTCGAGTACTTACCTTTAAACCGATAACTCTATTTTCCTCATAGGGTAACATTGACTGGCTTTTTCCTGAAATTTCTTCTAAGTGTGGACTTTTCAAATCTTAAAATATTCACGAAAAATCAGCCGTGTAATGAAAACGAAAATACTCACCTGCTCTTAGGTGAGCTCCCAGTGCTGGATCTTGGTGCCCAGCACGGACTCTGAAAAATACTTACAACTGTACTTACCCGCAACCCAATTTTCTTCCATAGGAAATCATTGACTCTTTTTCTGTGAAATTTCTTCTGTCAATTTCTGCAATCTTTAAATATTCTTTAAAAATCGTATAATATCTGAAAACGTAATTACTTACCTGTTTTGGATAAAGGTCCCAGTACTGAGTCTAGGCACCCAGTACTGGATTACAAAAGTAACAAGAACATACTGTACCTGCAACTTGAATTTTCTTCCATAGGGAATCATTGACTGTTTTCTCTGAAATATTTTCCAAGTGTCAACTTTAAAAAAAGCTAAATATTGGTTAAAAATCATCACAGTAATTAAGTCGACTTTCATCACTTGATTCGAAGTACTGACCCAGGACTGAATCTAGGATCCAGTCCTGGAATTCCAAAAGTAATCCTAAAAGTAATCTGTTGCAAATAACTTGAAATTTCCATTGAGCTCAATGCATTGTTGTGTTTAAAATAGAGTTGCCTATTGCAACCACTTGTACCTGTTTACAAAAGTCAAGTGCATATTGCAAAAGTATTTATATAAAACATCTCATTCTGAGAAAGTATATTTTAACCCCAATTGTTGGTTCTAAAATAAAACCAGCATATATTTTTTATATACAAACCATTGGCCTAGAGTTCAGTTATTGAGTGTGTGAGACCATTTGCTGACTGAGCGTTTACAACAAATGCTTTACACTGTCCTCTGATACTGCCTTACTGCTCGACCAAGCTACCACTTTAGAGAGTAAGGTTATATCTAACTTTAGCCTCTGTCAAACCCTTGGGGACTGTGGACTCTGTACACCCTGTACCTATTAAGGAACAGTATATACAGAGCCACTTTCTCACAGTGAGGTAAACATGAAATTAATACCCCAACCTCTGCTGAGATACCAAATTAGCAAGCAATTTGGATAATGGAGATCGAGATTTTAGGGAACCAGCTGAAACATAACTCATGTAGGAGAGTGGCAAGAATGGAGCCATGAGTCCCTCCCCAATATACTACAGTGTGCTATCTCCTTGGGATAAGAACTAAATGCTAGCCCAATCCTTTCACAAACCATGATGGAGAGTACAGGATCTAGTGCCACCACATACAGTGTCCTTGCCTTGTCATCTCAAAGGTTAGCACTAGACTCTGCACTGACTACGTGCTGCAGTTAAGTGCGTGTCTTTCACAACCTGTACTATGAGGCTAAACGCCAGCACAGACCACCCACCCCGAGTACAGCATGAAGGGGAAAGTGAGGTTCGGTCCAAGACTGTCGACAACTGGGGTTGGAAGCTGAAGAATCGGGCTACTTTTGTGCAGGCCTTCATCTGTAACGGCTTGACTGGTCGAGGGAGACCAAGCCAAAAGCGAGAGCACCTCTTGAAGAGTGGCGCCTGCATAAAATGGTCTCTCAGCCTGGGTTGGGGTAGTAGCCAGCTGTCTGTCTACTCAAGTCCCTGGACCTAGGTTCATTCCCACTAGAGCTGAAAGCCCCCGACATCAGCCCTCTCGTCAAAAAGAAAAGCCTCAACCCATGGGACCCAGCAATCTGCACGCCCATATATAATGGACCATACTTAAGAAAATGTTTCGAGAGAGCAGTGGGTTTACTCACCTCTAACTTTGTAGAACATTACGGCTTAATGTCATTCCAACAGTCCGGCTTCAGACCAGGCAGAGGCACAGAGTCAGCCATCATATCTTTCTGGGATGATTTAAAATTCACAGCAGACAAAGAACAGAGCAGCTGAATTGTTGCTTCTGGATTATCAGCTGTATTTGACACTGTCCACCACCACACACTACTACAAAGACTCCACAACCTCGGAATCCATGAAAATGCTTTCAAATAGATTGATTCTTATCACAGACCGATCAGGTGTAGTTCACCTACCACCTTTCACATCACTTCTTCGCACATAACACGGTGGGGTTCTGCAGGGGTCCATCATATCCCCTCTATTATTCATATCCCCTCTATTATTCAACACCCATCTAGTCCCTCTACCAAATCTGATTAAGTCGTACAACCCCACATGTTAAAACTATGCAGAGGACAACCAAATCATTAGAAAAATGGATATTACATATATGTGATATTTTCAAAACTTTAAATTGAATTAAGATCGATTTAGGAACAAGTGTGAAATAACTCAAAAGATCTGAAATACGTTGCTGGACAATTTGAAGGACTTTAAAGTAGTCCACCAAAGTAGGAGAGAAAGAGACAGACACACGATATCTTCTTTACTTCTCACAAGGACACTCAGGTAAGGGACAATAAAAAAACAAGTATTTGCAAAGCAATAGGTCTCGCAGTTACGAGAGTTTAAGCTATTGGTATTGAAAATAACAATTCCTTTTATTTATGTTTTTAAAAAGAAATCAAAAATAAAAGGCATTGTTATGTGCAATGCTAATAGCTCAAGCTCGCGTCAATGCGAGACCTATTGCATTGCAAATGCTTGTTTTAGCTTGGGTGTTTTAAGCCACGTCTGTGACTGCATAGATCACGCCCCATTGAAATCCCACACCCCCCTGAAGTTTATATCCCACATAAAGCCTGGTGAAGACTGATTTGCATATGGCTTGGTCCAAACCGGGGTGGCGTTCTGAGCAAAAAACGATGGATTGAACCCAGTTTTGTGACCCGGTGTGACTTTGCATTCTGTCCATCTGTGCTTCAATAAATTAACAAGCTCAGCCACGCTTTTAAAATCGAGCACGTTTTGTATACAAATTTCCGCTAGGGCCTTGATTGTGGTTGCAGCTTGTCATGGCTGTGGTTTGATTTCCGAATAAAGTTTTTGTCCCATGAAGGCTAGTCTAATCCCAACACGAAGTTGTCCGACAAGGTGAGTGACGGCCCCGGATATGTTTATGGGAGGAAGGGGGTAAACTATGATTACGGCACGGAGCAGGATATTTTGTGTGGCGCAGGCTAACGAATTTTGTTGATTTTGGAGTTTAGGAGAGCTTTATTACTTTATTTGGATGGGCAGTGAGCTTGTGTTGGGAAGCCCTGCTGGCTCATTTGCCAGCACCTTAATACGGTTGCCTTGGGTGGTGGGTGTTGCCTGGTAGGAGTGTTGATGCATTGGTATGATTTCTAATAGCCACGATGTTTAATCTGGAGGAAGGAGTAGTTTCTTTTCTGTAACTCCAGTTCTGTAGTAGGGGTATCTCTGTTATAGTCATAATCTAGTGAATAGTCCCGCCCATGTGCGCGGACCCCGGAGCAATAAAAAATAATCTCTAAAAGGTGACAAATCATGCAGACCTGCATACACCTTTAAGAGAGAATTTAATTTAAAGACAGATAATGCAGCCTATACCCACAGGCTACACTGTCCAGTACTTCAACTAGAATTCCACCAAAATCCACAAACAGCACTGCCTGTCCAGTTTTTCTCCCCATAGGAAAAAACCCTGCCTCTACCAGCAAAAGCCACTGGAATGATAGAGAAGAAGGAGTGGACAGACAAGCCCCATAGGCTGCCATTATGTGGCTTGGAACAGGATACTGTGCCTTTAAGAAAACTTTCCAGTTTTCCAGAACTTTCCCCAGTATCCCAGAATGCCCAGCAGGTCCCATTTACTTTCAGTTCTTTTTGAAGGCGAAGCACGCCAGACCTGTAGCATTCTCCATATGAATCAGTATCTCTCCACCGGGGAGGAGGGCGGGCGCTTATGACTATAACAGAGATACCCCTACTACAGAACTGGAGTTACAGAAAAGAAACTACTCCTTCTGTAGTAGGGGATCTCTGTGTATAGTCATAATCTAGTGAATAGAATGGCAAGCCCATCCCCACACAACAAAAGCGGTGGAGAACACATAAGACACAACCACTACTGTGCGAACAAATTTCGCAGCGAAGCCTGCCCAACCTGAGCATCTGCCCTGGCATCCGAGTCCAGACAGTAATGCGCAGCAAAGGTATGGACCGACTTCCAAGTGGCCGCCTTACAGATTTCCGCAATCGGAACATTACGCAGCAAAGCCGTCGTGGCAGCTTTGCCCCTGGTGGAATGAGCCTTAGGTTTACCCCCTAAGGTCTTATTAGCCTTTTGATAACACAACTGTATGCAGGACACAATCCACCGAGAGATGGACTGCTTAGAGGTCGCAAGACCAGTCCTGACTGAGCCATAATTAACAAACAATTGGTCAGACCTACGAATATCCTTGGTCTTATCCAGATAAAATTTCAACACCCTACGGACATCCAGGGAATGGAGAGCCCTTTCCGCTGGTGAAGAGGGGTTCTGAAAGAACGTAGGTAAAGTTATGGTCTGATTGACATGAAAGTCAGAGATAACCTTAGGAAGGAACTTAGGGTGAGTACGCATCACAACCTTAGCAGAATGAAACACAGTATAAGGTTCTTGACAACATAATGCCTGAAGTTCACTCACCCTGCGGGCCGATGTAATGGCCACTAGGAACGCCGCCTTCCAGGATAGGTGCTGCAATGAAGCCTTGTGAATAGGTTCAAAAGGCTCTCTCATCAGTCTGGACAGCACCACATTCAAGTCCCAAGAAGGCGAGGGAAGTCTGACAGGGGGGAACACCTTCTTCAAGCCTTCCAAAAAATCCTTGACCACAGGAATCTGAAAGAAGGACGTCTGTGAAGGGCACTTCCTGTAAGCAGTCAAAGCAGCCAGATGAACCTTAATGGAATGGAAATTAAGGCCAGACTGCGCCAGATGCAAAAGGTATGGAAGGATGACATCTTCCTTACATGTTGTCGGATCAAAGTTCTTGGACTTACACCAGATACAGAACCTCTTCCACTTGTAAGCATAGGATGTCCTAGTGGAAGGTCGCTTAGACTCCTTCAGAATGTCCATACAATCGTCTGGTAGATTCAGATGACCGTATTGCACTATTTCAGGAGCCATGCCGCCAAACTCAAAGACGAGAGGTTGGGGTGCACCATCCGCCCCCCGAACTTCGTGAGAAGGTCCGGCCTGCACGGCAACCGCATGTGAGGAAGGAGAGACCGGTGAAGAAGGTCCGTGAACCACCACTGCCTGGGCCACTCCGGGGCGATCAGGATCATCCGCGCCCTGGACTGGGACAGCTTGATGAGCACCGCCGGAATCAGGGGAATGGGTGGAAAAGCGTACAGAAAGCTGTTCGACCAATCGATCCATAGCGCATTCCCCAGCGTCCCCCGCTGGTAGTACCTGGATGCGAAGTCTCGGCATTTGCTGTTTTCGGCGGTGGCGAACAGATCTACGTCTGGAGTCCCCCACCTTGCGAAGACTTCTCCTAGTACTTCGTCGTTTATGACCCATTCGTGGTTTTCCTGAATCAGCCTGCTCAAGGCGTCTGCCTGAGCATTCTGCACCCCTGGCAGATGTGTGGCCGTGATCGTCAATCCTCGGGCCAGCAGCCAGCGCCAGATCGCCTGCGCCTCCTGCGACAGAGTGCGCGATCTCGACCCCCCCTGCTTGTTGAGGTAATACATCGTGGTTGTATTGTCCGTCTGTATCAGCAGCGAGTTGGTCTGGAAGGACGGAAGGAAAGCCTTCAGTGCCAGGAAGACAGCTCTGAGTTCCAGGAAATTGATGTGGTACGTCGATTCCAAAGGAGACCACTTCCCCTGAATCTGCAGGTCCCCGGAATGCGCACCCCAGCCCTGGAGAGAAGCATCCGTCACCACATTCGTCGTGGGAATGTCCTTGTGGAAGGGAACCCCCCTGAGGAGGTTTTCCGCCGAACACCACCACTTCAGAGACTGACGAGCATGTAGAGACAGTCTGATCTTGTCGTCCCAAGAGCCTGTCTTCTGATCCCACTGATCCTCCAAGCACTCCTGCAGTGGTCGCATCTGTAGACGTGCGTGCGGAGTGAGGAAGATACAGGAGGCCATCGATCCCAGCAGAGACGACACCTTCCTCACAGTCGTCGATGGAGCAGTCCTGAGGTCCTGAGCCTTCCGAAGGAGTGATAACCGTCTCTCCTCCGAAGGAGACACGCTTGCTGACCGCGTATCTATGGAGGCCCCCAGGTACTGTATGCACTGTACCGGAGATGGGACCGATTTGGACATGTTGACGTGTAACCCCAGCTTGTTCAAGAGCTCGCACGTCCAACGGAAGTGTTCTTGCGCTTCCTCGAAGGATGACGCCTTGATCAGCCAATCGTCCAGATACGGGTAGACAAACACCTTGTTCCTCCGCAGGTGTGCCGCCACCACCGCCATGCACTTCGAAAAAGTCCTGGGAGCAGACTTTAGCCCGAATGGCAGTACTGTGTATTGATAGTGATTGGCGCCGACTTGGAATCGCAGGAACTTCCTGTGCTTCTGTGCTATGGGCACATGGAAGTACGCATCCTGTAGATCTATGGCACAGAGCCAGTCTCCCCGTTGCAGCTGAGGGTAAATCTGGTGCAACGATAGCATGCGAAACTTTTCTCTGCGAATCCACTTGTTTGCTTGTCGCAAATCCAGAATGGGCCTGAACTCGTTCTTGTCCTTCTTGCGAACGAGGAAGAACCGAGAGTACAGACCTCTTCCCCTTTGAGACAAAGGTACTTCTTCTACCGCCTTTTTTCTCAACAAGATGTCTGCCTCCGCCTGGAGCTCCCTCAGCTGGAAGCGAGAGCTGACCGGCGGAATCGCTGGAGGCGGGCTGATGAACCGAAGACTGTATCCATTGCAAACAATATTCAGCACCCACTTGTCCTGAGTAATTTTTCTCCACTCTGCCGGAAAAAATCGAATGCTTCCCCCCACTGGAGTGGGTAACGGTTGAGGGGGAAGTAACAGCTCAGGGCCGAGACCCGGCCGGGCCCTTGTTTGTGGTAGTAGCCTGCTGGCCACCTCTGCCCCTCTGGCGCTTCTGGAAGGGCTTGCGGAACTGCTGCTGTTGTGGCTGCTGCTGTCCCGAGCCCTGCCCACGCCCTCGGCCTGACGACCCGAACCTCCTCTGGAACGGTCGTTTCTTTTTCTCGGCCTTCTCTAACCCGACGGCCGTCAGGGTTTCCGCTTCAGCCTTCATGCGGGCCATTTCATCGTCCGCATGCTTCCCGAACAGGGTCTCCCCCGAGAAGGGCAAGTTGGCCACTCTCTGCTGCGCCTCCGGCTTGAGGGACGTCAGGCGCAACCAGGAATGCCGCCGCTGGTGGACGCCATGACAGTAGGCGTGGGCGGCCAATAGCGATATATCCGCTGCTGCGCTGATCGTTTGGTTAGAAACCAGCATGCCTTCGCGCACCGTCTCCAAGAAGTCCTCCTTCTTGTCTCGTGGCAGGAGGTCCGCATATTGCTGCAGGGATTCCCACAGGGCCCAGTCGTAACGGCCCAACAACGCCCCTGCACTCGCCGCCTTCATCGTGGTGGCAGCGGTACCACACACCTTCCTGCCCGCAGAGTCCAGCCAGCGGCTTTCCTTGTCCGGTGGCACCGTGGAGGCCGGGGCGGTCGCATGTTGTTTTCTCGCCGCCGTCACGATAACCGAATCCGGTTTCGGGTCCCCTCTCAAGAATGACGGATCCGACTCCGGGGCCCTATATTTCTTCATGAGCCTGGACGGAGCGGCCTTCGCTGTTGCGGGAGTGAGGAATAGTTCCAAAGCTGGTTCCACCAGTCCAGGCACGAGAGGCAGGAGGGGGCGAGACAAGTGTCTTTTATGAAGCGTCTCAAATATCACGGACGTCGTGGGTGTTGGAACCGTCACCGTGATATTCAGCTTCGCAGCCCCTCGCAACAGCACCTCCTGGAACGAGACCAAGTCGTCCACCGGCGACACCCTAGTCCCCGGGGAGTCCGACAGCGTCGGGGAAAGGTCCCTGTCCGAGGAGCGCGACCTGGACCTATACCTTCTGCGGCGTCGTCTAGAGTCTGACGAGGATCGCCCTCGGCTCCGCGATCGTCGCCTCCTGTGAGAGCGGGAGCGCGACCTCTTCGGCTTAGGCCTGTCCGCCGGTCTCGCTGGTCCAGGCGACCGTGGGCGTCGTGGCTTCGGGGTCCCTTGCGGCGGAGTCGGGTACCGTGGAAGGGAAACAGACCTCGGGGGGACCGGCGGCGGCACCGCAGGAGTGCTTGGCAGCAACAGAGGCCGGGGTGGCGGAGACATCCGCGGCCGCGGAGGAGGCGGTGGAGGAAGTGGAGACGGTGGTGGAGGAGGTGGCGGTGGTGGTGGCGGTGGCGGTGGAGGAGGCGGTGGCAGAGGTGGGAGAGGAGGAGGAGGCGACGGAGACCTCCGAGGCGGGGTATACACCACTGAGTACACCGATCCCGCCGACTCTCTCTTCCTCGACGTCGACGTGTGCCTCGACGTCGACCTGCGCCTCGACGGCGACCTCCGCCTCGACGGCGACCTCCGCCTCGACGGCGACCTTCGCCTCGACGGCGACCTCCGCCTCGACGGCGACCTCCGCCTCGACGGCGACCTTCGCCTCGACGGCGACCTTCGCCTCGACGGCGACCTTCGCCTCGACGGCGACCTCCGCCTCGACGGCGACCTCCGCCTCGACGGCGACCTCCGCCTCGACGGCGACCTCCGCCTCGACGGCGACCTCCGCCTCGACGGCGACCTCCGCCTCGACGGCGACCTCCGCCTCGACGGCGACCTCCGCCTCGACGGCGACCTTCGCCTCGACGGCGACCTTCGCTTTCTCGACGTCGATCTCCTTCTCTTCATCGACGGCGAGTTGCGATCCCTCGACGCCGAACGCCGACGCCGGGTCTTCTCTCGACGTCGACCGCTGGACGCAGTCGAAGACGGCGTCGTCGCCGACGACGCCGATGTAGTCGACGGCGGCCTATTCAGGTCCCTCGACGCCGATCGTCGACGCCGTTTCTCCCCAGAGCCCTGGGGAGACGGCGAACAGACGGTGGTCATCCTCCTCGACGTCGCCGTCGACGCCCTCGACGTCGACGGGGAGCGGGAGCGTTTACTGGTCTTCCTGCCCCTGGGGAGCCCCCCAGAGGCCTCAGCATGGGCCAAATCAGCCCCTCCAGACCCACCTGGTGCCTTCAGTCTTCGCTCCTCCAGAGCTTGAAGCCTGCTCTTCATCCTGTCCCTCAGGGTTCTTGCTGAAAACGAGTGGCAGATGGTACAGCCTTCAGGCACGTGGGACTGGGGAAGGCAAGCTATGCACACCTCGTGTGGGTCAGTTTTAGCCTTCTTTCGACCACATTCCGGGCACTTGTCGAACAAGCCAGGCATGTTGACAGTACCAGCTATTAATCACAAGAAAAAGTGACAAAAATTGCCAAAATCTCAATGAAAAACCTTGAAAAAGGTAGAGCTCAATGCTCCAGGGTCCTGCTAGCAGGAGCCGGAAAAAAGAACTGAAAGTAAATGGGACCTGCTGGGCATTCTGGGATACTGGGGAAAGTTCTGGAAAACTGGAAAGTTTTCTTAAAGGCACAGTATCCTGTTCCAAGCCACATAATGGCAGCCTATGGGGCTTGTCTGTCCACTCCTTCTTCTCTATCATTCCAGTGGCTTTTGCTGGTAGAGGCAGGGTTTTTTCCTATGGGGAGAAAAACTGGACAGGCAGTGCTGTTTGTGGATTTTGGTGGAATTCTAGTTGAAGTACTGGACAGTGTAGCCTGTGGGTATAGGCTGCATTATCTGTCTTTAAATTAAATTCTCTCTTAAAGGTGTATGCAGGTCTGCATGATTTGTCACCTTTTAGAGATTATTTTTTATTGCTCCGGGGTCCGCGCACATGGGCGGGACTATTCACTAGATTATGACTATACACAGAGATCCCCTACTACAGAACCAGTATTAGCCAGGAATGCTTGGCACATGGTTAATTTTGTGAAACAAGTTAATGGGATGTATCTTTGTAGCTGTTGGGAACGAAACCGTCTCGGGGCCAAGCGGGTTGACATGGCTCTGTTCGTGGGAGAGCCGGAGGTTACTTCCGTCCAGCACCGGACGCTGCTGTCACGTTTTGGCAGTTCTGTCCAAGAGAAAGGCGAATAACTGTGCTCATTTACCCGAGGTTGGAGCATTGAAGTGAGTCTCTCTCACTTACCACCATAGAGCCATAGCGATCTGTTGGATTTCAGTGGGTTTCTGATCGGCTTTAGTGCAAAGCAGTAAGTGCTTGACAGATGTCAAACAACAAAGCACCTTCACTAGAAAGAAAACCTGACAACTTTGTGACTACAAAGCTAGGCCAGTTCTTAAAATGGATGGTGAGCTTTGGAAGGTTAAACTAATGTGGAACAAGCGGCCGTGAAAGTGATCGTGATCAAACATCAAAGCGGCTGTGCGGCCGAAAAAGTGAAAGCAAATGGTGTGCAGGCTGCCAAATGGTGCGCGCGCCCGGCGCACATGCACTGTATTTGGAGGCCTGAAAGCACTCGTTTGCACTTCCAGATCCCCCATTTACTAAAGCTCTCGCGAGAGCAGCGTTAAAGCGCTGGCTCAGGCGTGACCTAAAAATTGCCATTCGAACAGATCTTTTCCCTTCTCTCTCTCTTCCAACCATGCCAGCTCAGGACCAAAGCTATACGCAAAATCTCATACTGGACAACACAGTGCAATACCCAGCTATGCAGGCTATTTCATAAGAAATACCATTAAGGCACCTGCAGAACTTTTCAAAACTACCAGCACGCTAAACACCATAAACCTGCGCACCCGTCTCACACTTCTTCATTTACAACACTGCTACGAGCTGCGTTCCACACATTATAGCCACACCTCAGTGGCCATCAAACGAGACATGGAAACACTTCCCACATAGGATCAAAACAAAGACAACATCCTTTTAATCACAAATCCTACATGGTGTAGCATGATACCCATGTAAGCAAGTGCTCAGCATATCGACGTAGGGATAGTAAGTGCTATATAAGTTCTGCAAAACAATATACATCTTCAAGGTACGCAGAGGTTGAGTTCGGGTAGTAAATCCATACCCTCTTTTGTGCACTTAAGTTGTCGATATTTCATCCCTTTGTATTTTGGTCACAATATTGTGTCCATTCCATATTGTGTCCTTGATATTCACTACGATAATCACTGGATTGGATTTTAATTAAAAAAAAACACAGGTTTATAAACGCTACATTGGAGGACAGCGAGATAAAATTTCCCAAAAACATACACGTTTGTGCAAAATGTATGTGCGTGTGGAAAATAAGTAGTGGGCACTGCACATTAAGGGCTTTATCATTCAAATGGGAAACATTTGTTTTCTAACCATCGCTTCAATGTAAAATTATCAGTTAAAATAAATCAGATGACATTACACTTTCCAAGACAACCATACAAATGTATTTGAAGTAGATATGTCCTTTTTTATATTTATAATTATTTGCAGAAGTGGATTTACCTTCCACCCGATGAGTCGTCTTGTGGATGGGTCCCGGCTGTGTTCCTCAGTGAACGTCGCAGTGACCCCCCTGGATTGTTATTAGGCCGGTTGGACATTGGCACCTTTCTCCTGAAGGGACATACCCTTTCCAGATATTACCATTCACTAGATCAAAATAGAACAGAAAGAAAGAAAAATCATACTATGCCGAAAAAGGTTTATTTTACATTCAATTCAGATTAGTTAACCTACCTAATTTTGCTTTCAGTTACCAAAGAGACAAACTTTGGACCAGTATTCAAGCAGAGGATTAGTAGGCGGTTTGCTGTGATGTATGCTAATTAGATTGAGAAAGTAAAAGGTAAACTTGGTGCTGTCAAGTCTTTAACCTTTGGGACAAGGACTACACAGGGGTGTGCTCATCTCCCCATTGCAGTTTGCAGTTTCTGAACCCCCTCTAGTCTGCTTGAAATGGAGTGACCAGCTAATGAGGAAGTTTTAGTGATGCAAGGATCAGGAAGACACAATTTTGTATACAAATGCTATTCTGCTATGTGTTATCAATCCTGGCCATACCATCGCTTTGTTCATATATATACTTAAGGAATACACTAGACAGTTGAGATTTATTATCAATTAAGAGAAATCAGTCGTTTCAATTGGCATCTTTGGGTGGGGGTGGAGTGCATGGGGTTAGTCCAACTGCCCCTTTAAAGGAGAGCTTAAACACTTTTGAGAAATTAGGAATAGGCCAAAAACGGAGTTCTGAGACATAATTATGATGAGCTGTTCCTTAAGTTTAGGGATGACGTGAAGAAGAATGGGGAAAAAAAAAATCTTGAATGTGTTATACAGCAGCTGTAGCTTGTAGGCCCGTCTGTTAGCAGCAGAGATGGTGGTATGCTCTTTGAACACCACAATGCGAGGGTGGAAAGATACACGGAAATGTGAAACTCCTTTGAGGGTAGGGGCCAGGCTGCCCTAGCTTTTCTGGTCTACATGGGTTTTTGGGCTCGATAGACTTATCAGTCAGTCACAGAATTATTTTGAGATTACAACAGACCATAAATATATGCACTGAAAAATAAATGCACTTCATTTCCAATAATACACAGCATGATTGAACACAAAACACCAACAGTTTTTAAATCATGAAAAATTACAGTGTGCAGCTTTATATACAAAATGGTCATGTATTGACTCAAAGTAATTAAAGCGATTCACATTGCTTTATACTTGCTCCTGTGCCAGGCAGGCCAAATAAAATATAAATGTAAAGTAGATGGCTTGGTGAATTTGCATATTAACATCTCCGCCTCCCTTTCATAAGGACCATATTGCCAAAGGACTAGTTTAATCCACTGGTGGTTGATCATATGGGGCATAAAAAACGGAATCCCCATTTGAAACCTTAGCTAAAGCAATCAAAGAGACATTTGGCCTGATTTAGGTACTTCTCTTCGGGAAGAAGGCTCTTACCTCAAAAATAGCTTTGGCCCAAAAGTGAGTCCAGGTATCCTATTCAAACCTATCATGTCACCATAAGTAAAATACTATTTTTAAAAAATCTGTTTTCAGTAGGTACATCCAAATTAGAGATGGATGGGGTGGCAAAACTTCCCAACAGCTCCAGACAATATGCTCTGCATAACTCAGTATATTTCAAATATAAATAGCTATTGGGAAGCAAAGTTATTTGATCATTTGAGAAATGGAAGGGTGACCCATTATCCCTTGCATGATTCCATAATGAGGGGGGCTCAAAGCCTTCCTGGAGAAACAGCTGTCTAACATAATTTTGATTTTTCAGGAAACCTTTCAAAGAGTCAGTGACTGCTCCCACCTTAGGTCACCCATATGGTCCTCGCCACAAAAAGGAGGAGGAACAATGTGAGGAAATGGGGTGTATTATATGGTGTGGTTGTGCGATTGCACTGTGATACACTTACCAATCCATTTTAGGTCCAGTAGGTTTCATCTGTAAAATTTTCAGCTCAGCCATGGGTAGCTGTGGCACTGAGCAGCAAGGCTTACAGAGGAGCTACAATCAAGCATTTAAACAGCAACAAAACAACTGAAGAAATAGACGCACTACTCAATAAATCCAACACCAATTTATAAAAATAGACTATTTTTTATAAGAATGTAGACACTAGAATGAAAATAATCGGGTTCCAAAGAAATAGATTTTACAAGTACGAATAAATCAAAGCAATTTCACTAAACAGTGAACAAGCCTTGGCAAAGTCAACGAATTGGAAGCTTGGAAACTGTTTCAAGGTAAACTTGGGTAAGTGTCAATGCAGTCGGTTAGAAGTACTAGGGGAAACAAACGCCGGCACAGAGTTGGTCAGGGGGATCAGCAAGGTCCTCAAGAACAGTTACCTTCACAGGAGGAGCAGTCCAACAGTTTCAGGAACCTTATCCACGTTGCGATGAAATCCTATGGAGTGGTCCTGATGCAAGGGATGGAGAATGCGGACGACCTAAGAATGCTGTGGATGGGCAGGGCTACCTCCATTTACGAAGGTGATGAGGGGGGTCTTGGTTACAGCGTTGATCTCCCACAAAGTCCTCTCTGGTCTGACCGAAGTCCAGTCGCCACTGGACTACCATTCACAAGTTGTCACGGTCTCAGGCCAATCCTTCCTGGGCCTATAAACTTTCCTTCCGAGAGTCTCAGCAACTCTCCAATTGCACTCCCAGGATCAGCAAATTCGGGTGCAACTCTGTGCGTCGGGTCTTGGTTCTTAGTGCTGCACAACGGCTTTGGAAGCGACTTGAAGAGCTTGAGCTACAAACTTGTCCCAGTAGGCGTCTTCAGCTGTTGTGTCCCAGTGCTGCAAACAGGAGGGCTAGTCAGTTCTCTTGACTACATTTAGCTCTGGAGATTGCTTCTCCTTGAGCAGGTCACGGCAGGCAGTCCCTCTCTTCATCAGCCAGAAGGTGCAGTCCATGTCAGTGCAGCCTCTTTGCTGGTCCCTTGTTGCAGCAGGGTAGTCATTCTTTCGAGTCAGTGGAGATCTGAGGTTTGCGTGCCAAGAGTGCTCCATGTGCACTCTGAATGTCCCCTCAGGGCAGGATACTGTTGGCAGCCAGTGGGCTTCAAGGATCCATCCCCCCTGGTGACCCCTTCCAGTGGAGTGCGGCACCTTGCTTTTCCAGGATGCACCATTCTGCTCACTCCCAAGATGGCGTGACCCCTCTCCTGGTGTACAGACTTCCCTAGCCCACCCCCAGGATGTAGCTACCTCAGGGCTACATGCCCCTGGAGAAAATGGCTTGACAACTGGTTTCACCTCTCTGCCTCCCGTGCTAGCCGGTCCACCCCAACAATAGGGCAATCCTTCCGCGTCGGCTACACATCTGAGCTTCAGAGACGGCTTATCCTTTGAAGCCTGCTTTTTGGTGTGAACACCCGAGTGGCTTACTGCAGGAGGGAGGAGACACATCCTTGGCCTAAAATCCCTCATTGCTCTCCTTCCTGAGACTCGCAAGCACGTCTCTCTAGGAGAGCAGAAAGCAGGCTACTTTAGCAGGATACACGTGTGCCTGGAAGAAACAGGAATTTAAAGGGAACAAAGTGGCAGCTTTGCTAAAGCTGCAAACTCCAACAAGTTGCATTAATTTCGACTTGAGATACAAGTCAGGGTTAATGTATAGAGTTGTGTGATAGCTTGGCGAGCCCACTTTGGTCCCACTGTTCAGGAATTAGCACAGCTGAGGGGGGTCAGCGTGCAACCCTGTATTCCCCAATTGAGCAACCACGTCTTTCAAAGGTAAAAAACTGCATTTTCGCGTGATTCACTGTCAGGACAAGTAACACAGAGGTTCTGTGTGTCTTATGTTGCACCCTGCCTTTAGGGCTCAGTAGGCTTGCCAGAGGGGTGACTTAAAAACATGTCCAGGGGAAGCGGAGACTTTGGCATAGTCGGGCTAACCATGCAGGACTGCTCCAACAGTCCGCAGTGGCAGACTTGTTTTTACTTGGGGGACCTCCAGGATGGCAAAATCAGTGCAGCAAGCCCTGGAGTACTCCCTCTAACTTCCATGACCTGGGTGCCAGGGCACCATTTACTAGGGACTTACAGGTAAGTTAGCCATTTTCAATTGGGTATAGCCAATTAGTCACACTTTAGAGTCTGGGCTTTGAGGTCTAGTTAGGAGGCCTCAGTGCTCTCTCAGTCACAAAGATAGCAGCAGCATCAGTCGAAACACGTGATGGTGAACATATAGAGGCATTCCCTTACGAACAACAATTCTATATCTCTTCAAATACAATAAAAAAGAGAATACTAGAGGCTGGCGGGCAGAGCGAAGAAAGTGGCCTCCATCATTTAAGTCTACCCAATAATGTCAAAGGTCACAGAGAAGCCAACAAGGTTCAGCATGCGGCTAGAATTATTCAGCTGCTAAGATCAAGGAAACACGACCTACTGTGTCCTGCACATGAAGCAATACATAACAAGCATTGGCATAGCCAATTTGTCTTGCCAATTGGAGTACCAAATATGCTATAATAATTAAAATATTTTCATGCCACAATGGGAGTGAGCGTATTTATTTATTTATTTTAACTTGGGACTGTTATTAAACCCATTTAAAATTGCTATATGTGTTGAAATGAAACCTTTAAGGTATTTATGCATATTAATTACATCGGCATATTTCATGCTTCCTTAAAGGAGAATACATTTTTAGCATCCTTTAAAGAAAGTAAAATGTATTCCAGGACATACTGCAAACATGAGAACCTGCTTTTACACATTTTTAAAATGATACCAGTAGCATTTTAAAAATAGGTAGGTTTATGGTATGCAGTGCAGCTAAGAAAAGATGTGGTGCAAGCGTCAATTATTTAACGTATTTTCGTTTAATTGTGTCATTTACTGTGGCACCGAATAAGTTTGCTTTCAATTATGGTCTACTGTTACAAATAAAATTATTTTTAAATACAGGTATTCAATTGTATCCACACAGCTACCTTATTATTGCAGCGGTGGAAAACCCAAACCCCTCCCATGCTGCCTAGTAACTCACCATCCAAGAGATGCTTTATAAAGTGTGGCTGCTATGGCAATTAGGTGGATTAAACGCCTGCTGCACAGCTCAGTAAGGAAAATTAACAACTGCAAGGAAGGAAAATATGCTTTATGAAAAGTATATGCCACTGCAGTGGCTCAATGGGGTGAGCACCGGCTGAGCAAGTTAGTGTGAAATTGTTAAATCACAAATTTGGGTCTGGCAGAACTAACCCCTTCAAATCATATTTCTAAACATTTTAAACAAAAGACGAAATACCAGTCAAATATTGCAGCAAAAAACTAAACAACATAAAAATGCACGTAATTTAGACAAGCACACACAGCACTATTTGGTACAATTTACAGAACAATTCGCAAGAATGCACCCACTACAGCAGATTGGTGGGTTGAGGTACTGCTGTGCAGCTCAGTGTGTAATGTGAACCAAAACTGGAAGCAAATCAAAGATGCTGTACAAAAAATGTGTTTACTATTTCCATCACTGGTATGTGAGTTGAGCGCCTGCCGCATAGCGTGCACTATGAATCAATGGACTAGGGCAGGCATTCTTCCCAGTTCGCGGGCAGCACTCGTTTGCCTAAGCAGCATTCACAGATAACATTTGTAACCCTTCTTTATCACAAGTAGGTTCATTTTCAGACGAGGCTTTAAGGACACAGATGCAAATATTAGAAATGTAGAGAACCAGTTTTGAATCCTGGCGGCATAAGCTCAACATCCTGATATTCTGGGCAAATCACTTCATGTTCAGACAAAAGCAAAACATGAAACGCAGCCAAAAGTAAGACTGGCTACAAACACACACTCATAATAAATGATGAAAGCAGCAAAGAAATTAAATTGCACTAAACAAAATAAAAAAACATTTAAAACGGACCCGCTGTCGGTCCCTGGCAAAGGAGGAGCAAGCGGTGGCTGCTGGCAACAGGAGCCAGACAGCAGTATGGGATAAGTAAAAAATAAAAAAGTAGGCCCCGAAACAATGGATGAAAATGGACGCTGAATATATTTAAAAGAAGTTGGGCAGTGCGCTCGGGGAGGGCTAAACACCGGAAGAGGCATGTTGTATGCATGCCCTTGACAAATGGGGAGGACGAAAAATGGAGTGACAATGGTGCCAGCCAATGGTAAGCCTATGGGTGGGCTTTAAGACCACATAGCATATACAGCATGTCTCGGTTCACAACAGTGCATGCATGTTGTCTAGAGCCAAGACCTAAAAAAAAGAGAACTCAAATCAAAGACCTAGAGGCAGAACTAAGCACGCTACCTCCCAGCCCAGCTGCTGCTGGCTGTCACGCCCACTAGTCAGCCTATCAGCACGAAGGGGGTCGGAGCCAAGGCTGCCACCGGCTACTCAACGCCGGCTGCAGCGCGGGAGCGGAAGTTTGGTTAGATCTCCTCGCTCAGAATAATTTTGGAAACTGCTCGCTTTGTTCTTTGCTGCTAATTTTTTTTAAAGAATTGTACTGGTTTTTAAAATGGATTCTCTTACCCGCACGCTTCCTCCCAGCCCAGTTGCTGCTGGCTGCCACACCCACTAGTCAGCCTATCAGCATGAAGGGGGGGCGGAGCCAAGGCTGCCACCGGCTACTTCATGCCGGTTGCAGCGCGGGAGCGCAGCGGGCGCGCCGAAGGAGCACCAAAGGCAAGCCAGTCTGCACCCGTTCGCGCCCTTCCGGGACCTGGGGCCTGCCACTATGTTCGGGGAATCAGCTACACTTTCAGCGAGCTGCTAGCATTTCAAGCTCAACCCACTCACATATTCCAGCATCCTGGAGCAGGGAATCCTGGAACCTAGGATTACCTTCCCTGAAATCTGTGGTGCCAATATAATTGGCCCACCTCCAACTCAACATGGCCCGGACCATAATGCCTTAAAGTTCTCGGTTGTACATCTAAATACTCGTTCGCTGGTTAGAGGAGTAGCTATTATTACACGTTATGATTATAATTGTACGGCTCTCACCCCACTTGATTTACCCCTAGTGGACAACATGGTGATGAAATTTGAGTTTGAATCTGGCGCTGCGCCATTTGTAGGTGTCCTGCTTTATAGACCTCCTCAAAGGATGCCCCTCTTTGCCTACTCCCTGGGAGAACAGATAGCCCACTAGGTAACTAACTATGGGAGGGTTATGCGGATTGGCGATTTCAACTATTGGGCCAATGACACCCTTGGTGGCCCCCAATCGGCTGAGTTGACCGAGCTACTTTATCGGACTAAACCTAACCCAACCCAACAGGTACCCATGCCCACTCATATTAAGGGACATATTCTCGACCAGGTCTGGACTGTGAACATTACTATGTCTCCTGTCTCAGTCTCACCATGCACCTGGTCTGACCACCATATAATCCACTTTACCATTCAAGATAATGTCATGAATAAAAACCCTGGTTTTGCTAGATGCACTCGGAGAAACGGGAACAAGATTGATAAATCTTCATTTCTTGATTCCCTCATACACTCAGCTCCCCCGGGCAATTCCCTACTTGACCTGGCTGATGCCCAGCTCACTAACTGGTTATTGGCCGCTAGTGAGAAATTAGCTTCCCTCAGGAAGATTCACGCCCCTCACTGCCATGATGCTCAAAAATGGTTTTCTATTGAATTGAAACACCAAAAACTAGCACTAAGACAATTGGAAAGAAAGTGGCGAGGCAATTACAAACCTGAAGACAAACAGTCCTATTTAAACTTTTTGAAAAACTATAAAAAAATCTATTTCAACGGCCAAAGTGGCACTTTTTTCTTCTAAAATGTTGTCAGCTACCAACCGCTCGAAAGAGATTTTTCACATTGTAAATGAGTTATCCAACCCTGAAAGAACTCTGTGTATGCGCCCCCCCTTCTCAAACCTTTTGTAACGCCTTAAACCTCTTTATCGATAAAATTTAAAAAATAAAGTCCAGTATCCCTTTCAGTCAAAGGCTGTCCCCTAGCCCCCCTCTCATCACTAATAACAGTTGTCTCTCGCATTTCCCCACAATATGTGAGCATACCCTTTTTAATCTTCTTTCTAAAGTCAAATCTGGATCACCTACCGACTGCTGCCCTCCTAGCATTCTGAAGGAAATTTTCACTGCCTTTCCTGGTACTGCTCTAAATCTCCTAAATGAATCTTTATTCCAAGGCACCGTTCCTGCTACTTTTAAAGAGGTCATTGTCGTCCCACTCTTAAAAAAGATGGGTTCCGACCCGCTAGTTTTGACCAATTACCGCTCTCTCTCTCCCCTTCCCTATCTGGCCAAGATATTGGAAGCTTATGTCACAGGTTGTCTCACTGACTTCTCGGAGAAATCAGAATTCCTTGATCCTCATCAAGCAGGCTTCCGCACGGCACATTCAACCGAGGCAGTAATTCTTACAGTATTAGATACCCTCCGTAGTGAGGCGGATAGTGGTTCCTCACAGGCCACTGTCCTGCTTGATCTCTCCACTGCCTTTGACAACGGATGACCACTCTTTTGGTCGACCGTGTCAGGGACGCTGGAATCTCGGGTCCTGCCTGAAGCTGGATCAACTGTTTCTTGGAAAATCGCTCCCAGGCAGTTCACACTGCTCTGTTCACTGCCCCTGGAGTTAAAATCTCTTGTGGAGTCCCTCAGGGCTCCTCCCTCTCTCCCCTGTTGTTTAATCTTTACCTCCTCCCACTTATCAGAGTCCTGAAGGAGCGCAAAGTCTGCACTTTTAATTATGCAGATGATTTTCAACTTATTTTCTCCATTAGTAATTCTTCTGAGTCGATCCATGCTTTTCAATCCACCATGTTGTTCATCAGTCAATGGATGAAAGAGAACCATCTGAAACTTAATCCGGACAAAACGGAGCTAATTGTAATTGGTGGTATTGATAAAAATCCTTGGGGACCCCATTTCTGGCCCGGAGAGCTAGGTCAGTCTCCTGACCCTTCTAGTTACTCCGAAAAATAAAGAAGAAGATCTGTAAATTTCTCACTCATGATGCTCGGATCCAGGTTATTGTGAGACCGGCCTCGTGGCGTGGGCCCTCCCGACCAGCCAGCCACCCTGCAACCGCACCTGATCCCCGATGTCACAGACTTCCGGCCACCATGGCCCAACAACCCGATGGCCGGCCAAGGCCCCAGCAACACCCAAGACCCTACCACGCATGCCCGAGCGAGAAGCTTTCAAGCCAGACCAGGAGACGCCGTCCCTGTCACACCTCTGGTCTCCTCCCCAAGGAGGGTTTCGATCGGCCACCAGGCCCCCGGTGAGCGGGCGCCTCGCCTGCTGGGCGTCTGGAGTCCCTCCCAGACCCACCTGAACAGATCAAAGGGCCGAGCGACAGGAAATCCCGACACCCCGGCCCCCAGGCACCAAGACCACTCTCAGCGAGGAGTCCGGACTTCAAAGAGGAGGGGGGGGGGGGGGGGGGGGGGGAGTATAACAAGGGGTGCTGAAGGGACGGGAGGCAGAGAAGACCTGGACCTTCGAGAGCCCTGCTGACCTGGTCGCGGCTCGATCGATCCCTGAACGGAAGAACGCTCCCCGAACTCTGAACCATCTGAGCCCTGCTGACGCTGTCGCGGCTCCCCGAACGCTGAACCAACTGAGCCCTCCTGACGCTGTCGCGGCTCCCCGAACTCTGAACCATCTGAGCCCTGCTGACGCCGTCGCGGCTCCCTGACTCCGAAACCACCTGTGCCTGCTGAGTGACTCACGGCACTCTCCTCTATACGAATCAGCAGGAATTGCCGAGAGAAACAACATCCCCCAGCTCGAGGATTGAGAGCTGTGCGCAGGATACTCCGCAGACACACTGAACTCAGAGACTGTCCCGCTACCCCTTTACCCCCCATCACGAAATAGTCGCCGCTTGTGGTGCTGCTTCAATACCTGCATTTCGGATCATAAAGGTCCCTAAAAGCTAACGATAAAGTGATGTCTTACGAAGAACTACTGTGTGGAGTCCCTCTGTCCGAGAGTGCAAGCTCAGCGTGTGCGATCCTAGGAACGAGACCCTTCCAGGAAGGGCCTCCCCCGCCCTTGCTCGGCCTAACTCTGGGAGAGGTGGGTCAAAGGGTGGTCCGGAACGTATTCCGAAGCCCCCCGGAGAACGCCTTTCCAACATTTGGTGGCAGACGACGGGATCCGAACCGACACCTAGAGATCGTGCAGTAAACAGCTGACGCACTACCGGAAAGAGATGGAAGGAGAAACCTCCCTAGGTGCCGCAGGTACCAACACAAGCTCGACATTCCGAGAGGACCAGTTGGAATATTATACGCACCGAGAATTAAAACAATTCTGCAAAGACCTTGGAATCGATACCACCGGATTAAGCACGAAAGAAGATTTCCAGGGAGCATTGAAGACCTGGGTCGAGGCAGGAGCTTCCCTAGCCCAAACAGAAGGAGAGCCGCCAAACGAACCACAAAGCATCCCGGTAAGGAGCAGCGCCCCAGAAGGGGGCCTATCCCCGGAGGAACTAGCAGACCGAGAAAGGGGCCGCAACCACGAACTAGAACTAGCGAAACTGAAAATCGAGGGAGAGCTAAAACTGGCCGAGAAAAAGTTGGCGGTAGAACAATTACGCCTACAAGGAGAACTTGAGGGAAAAAAAACGCCAGAGAGAACACGAAGAAAGAAAACTCCAACACGAACGCAGCCTGAAGGAGATCGAGCTCAAGGCTAAAAGTGAGGAGTCCAGACCCTCGGGAAATCAACCACCCTTCTCCACCGTGGAACCAAAGATCCACATCCCCAAGGATGTGGTGATGGAATATTACAAAAACGACGACATCCAGCAATGGTTCAAGGCCTACGAAGTTGCCATGACCTCCCACCGAGTTCCGCAGAAAGACTGGGGGGCTGGTTTGTGGGGCCAGTTCCTGAGCGAGGGGAGAGATACCCTGCTGGACCTGCCCTCCACGGTGCTGAACTCCTACAGCCACATGAAAGAGGCCCTAGTAGCCAGATATGGGCTCACCCCCGAGATGTACCGGCAACGGTTTCGAGACTGCAAGAAGATACCCGGTACCACATGGGTAGAGTACGTGAACTTTTACAGCCGGGCCTTGGACGGGTGGATCAAGGGCTGCAAGGTCTCCACCTTTGAGGAGTTGTTCGATCTAATCGCGTGGGAACACTTGTCCGCCAATTGCTTTGTGGAGTTACGCCAGCACCTCCTGGACAGCAAGCTCACTGACCCGCGAAAACTGGCCGTCGAGGCTGACCGATGGGTGAACACCCGGGCCTCCCGGGGTCCTGTGGGAGACTACGGTCGCCACAGTCAGGGACCCCCCCCCCGCCAGAGGGGCGGAGGGAACCAAGGCCGACCGAGGGAATTCCCGGGGGGCTCCCAGCACAGTCCCCCCAGAGGCCAACCTCCGCACCTTCCAGCCCCACCTCCAGCCAGTACCGGGCCACCGGGGAGGTCGGGACCCAGAGTCAAGATCACCTGTTTCCACTGCACAACAGACTGGACACTATGCCAGTGACCCCCAGTGTCCCATGTACCAACGACCCGCAACGACAACCCCTCCGGCTCGACAAATGGCCTCCGTAGCCCTAGGAGAAGAGATGGAAGATTCAGAAGAGTGGGAACCAGCCGCCATGGCCCTGGTCTCCCTAGGGGACAGAGAGATGGTCCCCGGAACACCCCTACCCGCCAACACGAAGAAGTACCGACAGCAGGTGACGGTCAACGGTCACCTCGTCGAGGGCCTCCGCGACACCGGGGCGAGTGTCACAGCGGTCCACTGCCACCTGGTCTCCGAAGACCAGATCCTGCCCGACGCCTTCTGTCTAGTCATATCTTCGGACAATTCCGAGAGCCTATGCCGGATGGCCCTGGTACCCTTCGAATTGGGGGGGGGGGGGGGGGGGGGGGGAGTCACCGGTAAATTGAGGGTGGCAGTTCGAACCTCCCAACCCGTAGACTGCCTCCTGGGCAACGACCTCGAGAGTTCCCCCTGGGGACAAGTGGAACGAAGAGCCCATCTAGAGATGATGGGCCTACCCGAATGGGTATGCGCCACCACGCGCTCTATGACTGCCCGATTGCCTTCCTCCGAGGGAGTAGAGGCCATGCCGCTGAACACAGTCACCGTCCCCGAGGTCCGGTACGCACTACCCGAGCCCGACGACCCTCTTCCGGAAGAAGAAACCATTCACGATAATGGGTCAGTGCATCCAGATTCCGAGCCCCTGACCAAGCTCTGGGACCTGCCCGAGATGGCCCAGTGGCACTGCGAGGGAGGTCCCTCCCGAGAAGAATTCTGCCAGAACAGGCCACCTGCCCTTCCCTCATTGGACCCCGACAGCAGGCCGAACCCCAGGCAGCAGGAGACCAGTCCGGCACACACTGGATGTATTGGGAAAACGGCCTCCTGTACAGCGAACAAAAGTCGGCCGAGCTGGGATCGGCCCGAGTACTGGTGGTACCCCTGCGCTTCCGAAGTCTCCTCCTGGGCCTGGCCCATGATGTACCCCTGGCAGGACACTTAGGCGAAGACAAGACTAGTTACCCACTTCTATTGGCCCAAGATGCGAGCAAATGTGGAGACCCACTGCAAGTCATGCCTCACGTGCCAGGCCAGCGGAAAGAGTGGGGGGAAGCGCAAGGCTCCGCTACAACCCTTCCCCGTTGTTAGTACCCCTTTGGAGCGGGTGGGGATCGACATTGTGAGACCCCTGGAACCCAAGACCGCCCAGGGCCACCGATTCATCCTCGTCCTGGTGGACCATGCCACCCGCTACCCCGAGGCCATTCCCCTCCGCACCGTGACGGCCCCTGTGGTAGGTCAGGCCTTGATGGGGATCTTCTCCCGCGTGGGGTTCCCTCGCGAAGTCGTGAGTGATCGTGGCACGAACTTTATCTCCAAATACATGAGGTCCCTATGGCAGCAGTGCGGGGTATCATACAAGTTCACCACCCCCTACCACCCCCAAGGGAATGGCCTAGTCGAGCGATTTAACAGGACCCTGAAGGGGATGATCATGGGCCTCGAAGAACCCCTACGCCGGAGATGGGACGTCCTCCTCCCGTGCCTCCTGTTCGCCTACCGGGAGGTTCCCCAAAAATTTCTGGGGTTCAGCCCGTTCGAATTACTGTACCGACACCCCGTCCGGGGGCCCCTGAGCCTGGTCAAGGAGGGCTGGGAAACGACTCTCCGGGGGACCCCTCCTGACTTGTTCCGCTATATCCTGGCGCTTCGCAACCAGACCCGGAAATTCCGAGAACTCGCCGAGGCAAACCTCGAGGCTAGCCAAGAAGAGATGAAGCGCTGGTATGACCAGAATGCCACGCTGGTCGAGTTTCAGCCGGGCCAACAAGTCTGGGTCATGGCCCCGGTGAAACCCTGCGCCCTCCAAGGCAAGTGGACTGGTCCCTTCAAGGTGGTCGAGCGGAAGAGCCAAGTCACATATCTAGTTGATGTGCAGTCCCCGCGGAACCCCCTCCGGGTCCTCCACGTGAACCGCCTCAAACCCCACTTTGTTAGGACGGAGTTGAGTTTGCTCCTGGCCACCGACGATGGGACTGAAGAAGACACAGAGCCCCTTCCAGACCCCCTGTGTGCGCTAAAGAGACAGATGGCTCCGTAGAGGGGGTGAGACGGTCAACCACCCTCACAGCCCAACAGTCCGACGACTGCCGCCGGCTACTAAGACAATTCACCGACCTCTTCTCCCTAACCCCTAGGGTCACCGACTGGTGTGTCCACGACGTAGACCCCGGCGACAGCCCGCCAGTGAGACACCGAGCCTACCGGGTCCCTGATCGGGTCAGGACCTGCATCCAGACCGAAGTAACCAAGATGTTGGCCCTCGGGGTGATTGAACCCTCCGACAGCCCCTGGGCCAGCCCGGTAGTCCTGGTCCCAAAAGCGGCTGCCCCTGGTGTCGCCCCCGAGCTGAGGTTCTGTGTGGACTACCGGGGACTCAATGCGGTCACCCAAGCGGACGCTCACCCTATCCCCCGCGCAGACGAGCTCATCGACCGCCTCGGGCCGCTCGATGCCTCAGCACTTTCGACCTAACCTGCGGATACTGGCAGATTGTGCTCACTGAGGGAGCCAAGGAGCGCTCCGCCTTCTCCACCCCGGATGGGCACTACCGCTTCAGGGTGATGCCGTTTGGAATGAAGAATGCCCCGGCCACCTTCCAGCGGCTGGTGAACAGGGTCCTGGCCGGGCTGGAGGGGTTCAGCGCAGCGTACCTAGACGACATAGCAGTATTCAGCTCCCAGTGGACCGAGCACCTCCAGCACCTCAGGCAAGTACTGCTGACCCTGCGCCAGGCCGGCCTAACCATCAAAGCCAGTAAATGTCAAATTGGACAAGGCTCAGTGAACTATCTGGGGCACCAGGTGGGAAGCAGGCAGGTCACCCCCCTCCAGCCGAAGATCGACGCCATCTTGTCCTGGGAACCCCCAACCACCCAAACGGAAGTCCGGGCCTTCCTGGGCCTCACCGGTTACTACCGGAGGTTCATTAAGAACTATGGCAGCATCGCAGGCCCCCTCACAGAACTAACCTCCAAAAAACACCTGAAGAAAATACAATGGACTCCCCCGTGCCAAAAAGCATTCGACGCCTTGAAAGCCGCTATATGTACCGCTCCGGTACTCAAAGCCCCCCGACTACTCTCAGGAGTTTGTGGTCCAGACAGACGCCTCGGAGCACGGCATCGGGGCAGTCCGCTCACAGTTCAACGACGAGGGCATCGATCAGCCCATAGCCTTCATCAGCCGAAGGTTGCTACCTCGAGAACAGCGGTGGAGCACCATTGAAAGAGACCTTCGCAGTAGTCTGGGCACTCAAAAAGCTACGGCCCTACTTGTTCGGAACCCACTTTCGGGTTCAAACGGATCATCGAGCCTTGCGGTGGCTGATGCAGATGAGAGGAGAAAACCCCTGTTGGAAAGGCGTTCGCCGGAGGGGGGTTCGATACACGTCTTGCCCACTCCTTTGACCCACCTCTCCTAAGTAGGCCGAACCAGGCGCGCACACCCTGAGCTTACACTACGAACAGAGGGACACCACACGTATTCTTCGTAGGACGATAGGTTCTTTATCGAAGGCTTCAGGGGATCTTTATGATCCAAGTTATAAGTAGTACATCAGCGGCACAAGAGACTACAAATCGGTGAAAGGGGAATGGGGGTAGCGGGACAGTCTTTGAATGTAGTGTCTCTGCAAAGGTCCCTGCGGATAGCTCACAATCCTCGAGCTGGAGGGTGTTGTTGCTCTTGGCGATCTTTTGCCAATTCTTCCTCGAGGGGAGAGCCGCGAGTCACTCAGCAGGCACAGGTGGTTCGGTATTCGGGAGCCGCGACAGCGTCAGCAGGCTTCGATGGTTCCAGGTCTTCTCTGCCATTCGTCCCTCCGGCACCCCTGATTATACTCCCCCTGCCCTTTGAAGTCCGGAGTCCTCGAAGAGAGGGGCCTTTGGTGACTGAGGGGGTTCGGCGGGATTTCCTGCCGCTCGGTTCTTTGGTCTTTTCAGGTGGGTCTGGGAGGGACCCCAGACGCTCGGCAGGCGAGGCGCCTGCTCCCCAGGGGCCTGGTGGCCCATCGAGTCCTCCCGGGGGAAGGCGATCCGAGGTGTGACTGGGCTGGCGCCTCTTGGTCTGGCTCGGGGGTTCCCGCTCCCTCGGTCGGACATGCGTGGTAGGGTGTCGAGTCTGTCGGGGGCTCTGGCCGGCCCTCGGGTCTGTGTGGCTGGGGCGGCCGGAGTCGGAGATGCCGTGTCTTGGGGGTGGTTGTAGGTTGGCTGGATGATCGGGAGGGCATACGCCGTGAGGCCGGTCTCACAACCCCAAGCTGCTACGATGGTCAATCTCCCTCCAGGGGATGGACTTCACTGTGGATCATCGCCCCGGGACTGACCACGCCAACGCGGACGGCCTGTCCAGATTCTTCCGCTTCAGCGAGGAGAACCCCCAAGTGGATGGGTAGTTCTCCCCGCCTTTCAGCTGGGGGGGGGGGGGGTGGGGGTGCACGTGTGAGACCGGCCTCGTGGCGTGGACCCTCCCGACCAGCCAGCCACCCTGCAACCGCACCTGATCCCCCGATGTCACAGACTTCCGGCCACCATGGCCCAACAACCCGATGGCCGGCCAAGGCCCCAGCAACACCCAAGACCCTACCACGCATGCCCGACCGAGAGAGCGAGAAGCTCCCAAGCCAGACCAGGAGACGCCGTCCCTGTCACACCTCTGGTCTCCTCCCCAAGGAGGGTTTCGATCGGCCACCAGGCCCCGGGTGAGCGGGCGCCTCGCCTGCTGGGCGTCTGGAGTCCCTCCCAGACCCACCTGAACAGATCAAAGGGCCGAGCGACAGGAAATCCCAACACCCCGGCCCCAGGCACCAAGACCCCTCTCAGCGAGGACTCCGGACTTCAAAGAGGAGGGGGGAGTATAACAAGGGGTGCTGAAGGGACGGGAGGCAGAGAAGACCTGGACCTTCGAGAGCCCTGCTGACCTGGTTGCGGCTCGATCGATCCCTGAACGGAAGAACGCTCCCCGAACTCTGAACCATCTGAGCCCTGCTGACGCTGTCGCGGCTCCCCGAACTCTGAACCATCTGAGCCCTGCTGACGCCGTCGCGGCTCCCCGACTCCGAAACCACCTGTGCCTGCTGAGTGACTCGCGGCACTCTCCTCTAGACGAATCGGCAGGAATTGCCGAGAGAAACAACATCCCCTAGCTCGAGGATTGAGAGCTGTGCGCAGGATACTCCACAAAGACACTGTACTCAGAGACTGTCCTGCTACCCCCATACCCCATCACGAAATCGTCGCCGCTTGTGGCGCTGCTTCAATACCTGCATTTCGGATCATAAAGGTCCCTAAAAGCTAACGATAAAGTGCTGTCTTACGAAGAATTACTGTGTGGTGTCCCTCTGTCCGAGAGTGCAAGCTCAGCGTGTGCGATCCTAGGAACGAGACCCTTCCAGGAAGGGCCTCCTCGCCCTTGCTCGGCCTAACTCTGGGAGAGGTGGGTCAAAGGGTGGTCCGGAACGTATTCCGAAGCCCCCCGGAGAACGCCTTTCCAACAGTTATTATTGCCTTGGTCATGTCACATGTCGACTACGCAAATTCATTATATTTTGGCATCCCTCTCTATCTCTTAAAACGTTTACAGATGGTACAAAACCAGGCAGCGCATCGGATTACTCACCTGCCTCGGCATCATCACATCACCCCCCTCTTAAAGCAACTTCATTGGCTACCGGTTGCTCAGCGGTGTGCCTTTAAGATTGAATGTCTAATTTTCAAGTCACTTAACGGTAACAGCCCGAAATTCGTCAACATGATTAACAAATATGCTCTCACACGTAACCTTCGCTCAGCGCGCAAAAACCTTCTTCTTAGCCCCCCTTTTAAACTGAAGCGCACCGGTTGTGCCAGGTTTTCCACCTTGGCCCCCTCTTTTTGGAATTCCCTTCCATCTGAAATCAGTCTCTCCAACAATCTTCTTGGCTTCAGGATTCTCTTAAAAACCTGGCTCTTTCGACCGGCTTTCTAAATTCTCTCTCAGGGACCTGGACTTCTATCGAACTAGCGCCATGAAACCTCTCCGGTATACGTGCGCTCTACAAATTCCTATTGACATGACAAGCCGTGATGGCAAACCAGATATTGTCTACATGGGTGGCCCACAATGGACCGTTTTGTGCTCTGCTGCATGTACTCTGGTATCCCAGTCACCAGGTGTCGCACTCGCTCTCCAGACAATCTGAAATATTGTGGCCCCCGGTAAAGGTACAACGGGGGTGAAACTGTGGCAAAGCAAGAAATTGTGGCGGTAGTAATTCAATCAGTACATCAAGAAATTAAATGGTCTGAATGCCGACAGGATGGGTAAATCTGAGCCACTGTTTTATTTGTTCAGTATGTTGTTATTTTCAAGAGCTCCTCCTTGACCCTTTGATTAATTTCACACTGTTTTCTATGGCTTGTTGCCTACTAGTTTCTGCACAAATCTGCACTTTGCACTGAACATGTGATATCAATTGTCAAACGTGAATCACAGACAGTTGTCCAATGGCGCGTCCTGATAAAACCTTTAGTTTTTCATGATACTGGTACCCTCTGACTAAGGGTTTTCCCGAAATGCATAGGGGTTACGATGTAAATTACTGTGGACGAACTTTGAGTTGGCAAATGCTGCCGATAAAAACTTTAGAGCAGTATCTTGTAGGAATTCGGAATGCCGGGATCACCACGCAATCAAAGTAATTAAAGCATTGACAACATAGTTTCATTTTGATAAAATTATTCCAAAAGTTTAGATTTAGAAGTGGGCTCGCAAGTTTTGTGCCCTGGGCCTGGGTTTATCAATCGGTACTCAGCAGGATTGTCACATAAAGACCTCTCACTTTGAATTCAGAGAAAGAAAAATAAACACCAAGCTCCCTGAAAGGGAGAGCCTGACATAGGACTTCCGTCTTTGAATGTGCAGCAAATGTGACAAGATAAGAACAAGATTTAAAGGCCTGTTTACAGCAAGCGAGTTTGTGGAAGAATATAGCAAACAATGTTTGGGCAACGGGAAAAACAAACTCAAGCTGGACAGCTTTAATCAAATAAAGCCAGCAAATGGAAAGTTAGAAAACGCGAGTTATAAACCACAAAGCAAATTGTAAGCAACAGGTGGAATGCATTCCTAGATCAACTTTCTGAAAGTCCCCAAGATGCCTTTAGCAGACTTCGACCTACAAAGCACCATTTCCGAACTTTGGCGCATGTGCAGGTTTTGGTGCCAATGTTAGGTGGTGATAAAAAAAGCAGTGCTTCCAATTTATGAATTTTAACATTATGGGAACATTACATCCACACTAGTGGTGTTCACCATAAAACCTGCTACCAAAACATACAGGTACACACCGTGTATAATGGCACACTGCTTCTGTGACACCAGTGCACAGTGCCAAAAGCAGATCTTCAACTTCTTTAGTTTAAGCCTGGAAATAGATCTGTTCAGTGTTGCACAAATCTTGGAAGTTCTTCCATAGACACAGCTGACAACCAGTGGCTTGAGACTAGTTAAGGCAGTAGCAGTCTTAAGGAAAGCACAACAGTGGTCCGGTCACCTGTATCACAACACAATGATGGTATACAACTGCATCAGATTTAAAAAATCATCATAAATGAACGGATTATACAGTTGAGTACTCCAAGTTCTCATTTACAAGATTGTGTACATTTGTTAAAAGTGAACAAATTGTCTCTAAATGGCCTTGGATCACACATAAGTCATTGTTGGTGTGGGAGAAACATGAAAGAGATGGTAGGATAACGTGTAGGAAACACTGTGTGAACCTGTGGGGGAATCATATGAGAAGTGGTGAGTAAAGGCTAGACCTGGTAGAAAGTTTGCTGGCATAAAAAAAAATGTGTTATATTAAAAGCAAGAAATGTGCTGCGGCACATTCTTGGTGGAACCACAAATCATACAGGGATGCTCTTTAAAGTCTCAGAAAAATCTCAAACCTGCAGAACAGTGTACAACTATCAATATATAAAGGCGCATAAAGTAGAACAAACTGATAAATGTAAATACAAAATCATAATCAAGTTATACATCTGCAGAGGCAATGTACAGAATCAAATGAGGGACAGTATTGGTGCAAAATCCTAGTGCATTGCTGATCCAACCCAATCTGTAGTAAGAAATATGCTATGTAATTGCACTATTGAAATTTAAAATACAAATGAAAGTGCTTACAATTTTGGCCGAGATTCAAAACGGCCACATGCCTCTCACGCACAGCGACAGCCTTATGCTCAGGAGAAGAGCAGGACAAAGGAGTCTGAAGTGCCAATCTGTGTTGTGGCAAGTGGTTCACAACTGCAATAAAAGAAATCTGCATTAGGTTACAAAACAAATAAAAACATACTTTTAAAATGGAAGAACCGTCTATAAATATAATCTAGCACAAGGTCACTTTAAACCTTTTTACAAAACCCCAAGCAGTCAAACAAATGGAACAAACAAGCGTTTGCACTTCTCGATTCATACTGTCCAATAGATTCAGATATGTGTATTCAAGTGCCAAGTTAATCGAGACATCTGAACAGAAAATAACTGTTCAATCCACATTTTGTCCTCTTGTGAAATATCGGTTACCTCACTTTTCAAAATAACAAGTGTGTGCACAACAACAAAAAATGAGATTTCCTAAGTAACAGTAGCAAATAGTAAACATTTACCTGTTACAGAAAGCAATCTGCAGTGAGCACAGGATTCCAAAGTACTTTAACAATTATTAACTTAATTTGAGGCTAGTCATAGTGGACATGTGTAACAGTAGAAATCACATACCCAGCATGGCTTAAAGTGAGAATGTCTGAAAAATCATCACAGATACTAGGGCTCACCTTATGGATTTTCCAATTCTGTTACACATAGCTACAAAAAAAAAATTGTCTGATTCTGTATGCATGATCACGTTACAGCAGCGCAAGAATGCCAGAGTACAGCATCACAAGAACCCTATTTTGCATACCTCTCCAAAATGGCTGACAACCATCTTGTAGAGGTACATTAAATAAGCAATGGCAAAGCTAATAGGTCTCGCTAAGCTAAGAATGTTTTAGTAATGATGTACACCAGTGTGGATGCCGTTCAGCATGGCTAAAAGTTAGTGAGGTAAAGGAGAGTGGATTGTCAAAGGGGAGTGGGGTGTTATGGAGTGTCCTATAGGAGAGTTGAGTGGCGTGAAGAGGAGCGGAGTGTCATGGAGTAGCGTACAGTGTTGTTGAGTGTCATGGAGAGAGTAGAGTTTTGCAGAGTGGAGTACAGTGTCAGATGTAAGTGTCGTAGAGTAGCACAGTCGTAGTGTAGAGAGAAGTGGAGTTGCATAGAGGGTGTTACATAGAGTAGAGTGTTGTGGGGTAGAGTGGAGTAGACAGTAGAGTGGACTAGAGTTGCATACAGTGGAGTGGCAGAGTAGGGTAGTGTCACTGAATAGAGTGGAGTAAAGTGGCATTGAGGGAGTTGCGCAGAGTGTGGTAGAGTGGAGTATTGCTGCAGAGTGGCATAGAGTGGAGTAGCGGCCTAGAGTGAAGTGGTGTAAAGTACAGTGCTGCAGAGTAGATTGGCGTAGTGTGCAACGGCCTGGAGTGGTGCAGGGCAGAGTGGAGTGGTGCAGGGCGGAGTGGTGCAGGGCAGAGTGGAGTGGTGCAGGGCAGAGTGGAGTGGTGCAGGGCAGAGTGGAGTGGTGCAGGGCAGAGTGGAGTGGAGTAGAGTAGTGTGATGCAGAGTGCATATAGAGAAGAAGAGCAGAGTGGTGTAGAGTGATGAAGCGGTGCAGAGCAGAGTGACGTAGAGTGCATCGGTGCAGAGTACAACAGAATAGAGTGGCTCAGAATAGGACAGAGTGGCACAGAGTATATTTATTCGGGGCAGAGTAGAGCGGCGCTGGGCGGGGCAGAGCGGGGGCGGGGCAGAGCGGGGGCGGGGCAGAGCGGGGCGGGGCAGAGCGGGGCGGGGCAGAGCGGGGGCGGGGCAGAGCGGGGGCGGGGCAGAGCGGGGGCGGGGCAGAGCGGGGGCGGGGCAGAGCGGGGGCGGGGCAGAGCGGGGGCGGGGCAGAGCGGGGGCGGGGCAGAGCGGGGGCGGGGCAGAGCGGGGGCGGGGCAGAGCGGGGGCGGGGCAGAGCGGGGGCGGGGCAGAGCGGGGGCGGGGCAGAGCGGGGGCGGGGCAGAGCGGGGGCGGGGCAGAGCGGGGGCGGGGCAGAGCGGGGGCGGGGCAGAGCGGGGGCGGGGCAGAGCGGGGGCGGGGCAGAGCGGGGGCGGGGCAGAGCGGGGGCGGGGCAGAGCAGGGCGGGGCAGAGCAGAGCGGGGCAGAGCAGAGCGGGGCAGAGCAGAGCGGGGCAGAGCAGAGCGGGGCAGAGCAGAGCGGGGCAGAGCGGGGCAGAGCGGGGCAGAGCGGGGCAGAGGGGTTGCGGAATAGAGGTCACAGGGTTGTGATTTTAAGACAACGGGAGGCCTGCGGGCATACTCTTGAACCCAGCACTGAGGGGAGAGGTGGTAAGCTCTCCGCAGGGAGAATGGGGACACCGGCTGCTGGGGAGGCAAGGGCGACAGGTCACACGAGCCTCCTTGAACAGCCTGGTGGCGAGGGGTGGGCCCCCGGAAATACACGGACAAGGACCAAGGGCTTGGGGGCTCACCACTCATGGACGCAGGTGGGTTGCGCCTTGCGTGGTTCTCAATCGGCGGGGATGCGAGCCTGGAGGCCCCTTGGTGCTGGAGGGTATTATGGTCAAGAAGAATATTTAGGTTATGAATTCTGAACACTAGATTTAAATGTGTGGCAAGCGGGGCAGAGCAGAGCGGGGCAGGGCAGGGCAGAGCAGGGCAGGGCAGAGCGGGGCAGGGCAGAGCGGGGCAGGGCAGAGCGGGGCAGGGCAGAGCGGGGCAGGGCAGGGCAGAGCGGGGCAGGGCAGGGCAGAGCGGGGCAGGGCAGGGCAGAGCGGGGCAGGGCAGGGCAGGGCAGGGCAGGGCAGGGCAGGGCAGGGCAGGGCAGGGCAGGGCAGGGCAGGGCAGAGCGGGGCAGAGCGGGGCAGGGCAGAGCGGGGCAGAGCGGGGCAGGGCAGGGCGGGGCAGGGCAGAGCGGGGCAGGGCAGGGCAGGGCAGAGCGGGGCAGAGCGGGGCAGGGCAGAGCGGGGCAGGGCAGAGCGGGGCAGAGCGGGGCAGAGCGGGGCAGAGCGGGGCAGGGCAGAGCGGGGCAGGGCGGGGCGGGGCAGAGCGGGGCAGAGCGGGGCAGGGCAGGGCAGAGCGGGGCAGGGCGGGGCGGGGCAGAGCGGGGCAGAGCGGGGCAGGGCAGGGCAGAGCGGGGCAGGGCAGAGCGGGGCAGGGCAGGGCAGAGCGGGGCAGGGCAGGGCAGAGCGGGGCAGGGCAGGGCAGAGCGGGGCAGGGCAGGGCAGAGCGGGGCAGGGCGGGGCGGGGCAGGGCAGGGCAGGGCGGGGCGGGGCAGGGCGGGGCGGGGCAGGGCAGGGCAGAGCGGGGCGGGGCAGAGCGGGGCGGGGCGGGGCAGGGCAGAGCAGAGCGGGGCGGGGCAGAGCGGGGCGGGGCGGGGCAGGGCAGAGCAGAGCGGGGCAGGGCAGAGCGGGGCAGGGCAGAGCGGGGCAGGGCAGAGCGGGGCAGGGCAGAGCGGGGCAGGGCAGAGCGGGGCAGGGCAGAGCGGGGCAGGGCAGAGCGGGGCAGGGCAGAGCGGGGCAGGGCAGAGCGGGGCAGGGCAGAGCGGGGCAGGGCAGAGCGGGGCAGGGCAGAGCGGGGCAGGGCAGAGCGGGGCAGGGCAGAGCGGGGCAGAGCAGAGCGGGGCAGAGCAGAGCGGGGCAGAGCAGAGCGGGGCAGAGCAGAGCGGGGCAGAGCAGAGCGGGGCAGAGCAGAGCGGGGCAGAGCAGAGCGGGGCAGAGCAGAGCGGGGCAGGGCAGAGCGGGGCGGGGCAGAGCGGGGCGGGGCAGAGCGGGGCAGAGCGGGGCAGAGCGGGGCAGAGCGGGGCAGAGGGGTTGCGGAATAGAGGTCACAGGGTTGTGATTTTAAGACAACGGGAGGCCTGCGGGCATACTCTTGAACCCAGCACTGAGGGGAGAGGTGGTAAGCTCTCCGCAGGGAGAATGGGGACACCGGCTGCTGGGGAGGCAAGGGCGACAGGTCACACGAGCCTCCTTGAACAGCCTGGTGGCGAGGGGTGGGCCCCCGGAAATACACGGACAAGGACCAAGGGCTTGGGGGCTCACCACTCATGGACGCAGGTGGGTTGCGCCTTGCGTGGTTCTCAATCGGCGGGGATGCGAGCCTGGAGGCCCCTTGGTGCTGGAGGGTATTATGGTCAAGAAGAATATTTAGGTTATGAATTCTGAACACTAGATTTAAATGTGTGGCAAGCGGGGCAGAGCAGAGCGGGGCAGGGCAGGGCAGAGCAGGGCAGAGCGGGGCAGAGCAGAGCGGGGCAGGGCAGGGCAGAGCGGGGCAGAGCAGAGCGGGGCAGGGCAGGGCAGAGCGGGGCAGAGCAGAGCGGGGCAGGGCAGGGCAGGGCGGGGCGGGGCAGGGCAGAGCGGGGCAGGGCAGAGCGGGGCAGGGCAGAGCGGGGCAGGGCAGAGCGGGGCAGGGCAGAGCGGGGCAGGGCAGAGCGGGGCAGGGCAGAGCGGGGCAGGGCAGAGCGGGGCAGGGCAGAGCGGGGCAGGGCAGAGCGGGGCAGGGCAGAGCAGGGCAGGGCGGGGCAGGGCGGGGCAGGGCAGAGCTGGGCAGAGCAGGGCGACGCTGGGCAGAGCTGGGCAGAGCAGGGCGACGCTGGGCAGAGCAGGGCGACGCTGGGCAGAGCAGAGCGACGCTGGGCAGAGCAGAGCGACACAGGGCAGAGCAGAGCGACACAGGGCAGAGTAGAGCAACGCAGGGCAGAGTAGAGCAACGCAGAGCTGGGCAGGGCAGAGTAGAGCGGTGCAGAGTAGCGCGGGGCAGGGCAGAGTAGAGCGGCGCAGAGTAGCGCAGGGCAGAGTAGCCCGGCGCAGAGTAGCGCGGGGCAGGGCAGAGTAGCGCGGCGCAGAGTAGCGCGGGGCAGGGCAGAGTAGCGCGGGGCAGGGCAGAGTAGCGCGGGGCAGGGCAGAGTAGCGCGGGGCAGGGCAGAGCGACGCAGGGCAGGGCAGAGCGACGCAGGGCAGAGCAGAGGGACGCAGGGCAGGGCAGAGCAGAGCGACGCAGGGCAGAGCAGAGCGACGCAGGGCAGAGCAGAGCGACGCAGGGCAGAGCAGAGCGACGCAGGGCAGAGCAGAGCTGGGCAGGGCAGAGTAGAGCGACGCAGGGCAGAGTAGAGCGACGCAGGGCAGAGTAGAGCGACGCAGGGCAGAGTAGAGCGACGCAGGGCAGAGTAGAGCGACGCAGGGCAGAGTAGAGCGACGCAGGGCAGAGTAGAGCGACGCAGGGCAGAGTAGAGCGACGCAGGGCAGAGTAGAGCAACGCAGGGCAGAGTAGAGCAACGCAGGGCAGAGTAGAGCAACGCAGGGCAGAGTAGAGCAACGCAGGGCAGAGTAGAGCAACGTAGAGCGACGCAGAGCTGGGCAGGGCAGAGTAGCGCGGGGCAGGGCAGAGTAGCGCGGGGCAGGGCAGAGTAGCGCGGGGCAGGGCAGAGTAGAGCGGCGCAGAGTAGCGCGGGGCAGGGCAGAGTAGCGCGGGGCAGGGCAGAGTAGCGCGGGGCAGGGCAGAGTAGCGCGGCGCAGGGCAGAGTAGCGCGGCGCAGGGCAGAGTAGCGCGGCGCAGGGCAGAGTAGCGCGGCGCAGGGCAGAGTAGCGCGGCGCAGGGCAGAGTAGCGCGGCGCAGGGCAGAGTAGCGCGGCGCAGGGCAGAGTAGAGCGGCGCAGGGCTGGGCAGGGCAGAGTAGAGTTGTGTGCTGGATAAAAAACAGAATTGTACAGACTTCCTCAAGCACACCCCCAATAGGCAGCATGATTGTCACATAAATCCTTTCACTTTGAAGTCAGAAAAAGTAAAAGAGACACCAAGCTCACTGAAAGAGACTGACATAGGTCCTATGTCTTGGAATGCACACCAAATGTGACTAAATAAGATCAAGATTTAAAGGCGGGTTTACAGAAAGTGAGTCTGTTGAAGAATACAGTAGACCAGGTTTGGGCAACGGAAGGGACGATCTCTAGCTGGACACCCTAAAACAAGTAAAGTCATAAAATAGAAAAACAGAAAATGTGAGTTACAAAACCACAAAGCCAATGGTAAGCAATGGGCGGAATCCATTCCTAGGTCAACTTACTGAATGTCCCCTAGATTTCTTCAGAAAACCAGACCGCTGCACTGTCTGGTAGGGTGCGGCCCAAAAAATGAATGAAGGGCGTTTAAAAGCACATTATCAGAAAGCAGCGGCTCAGCAGCAAATTGCAGCTGGCAGGCTTCATAAACACAAACCAAATAAGGCCTTAAAGTTAAAATGTTTTTTTCCTAATTGCAGCGACGGGAGGGGGTGGGGGGGGGGGGGGGGTTGGAGTGGTTACTAGACAGCCATGGTAGAGTAAACCATGCGGAGCAGCAGCAGAAAGGGCAGGGAAAGCAATGGACTAACTTGGGAATACAAGAGTGGGCAAGTGAGGGAGAAGCAGTACAGGGAAGAGAACAAGAAAAGCTATGTACTCCCATAGAGTGCTAAAGGGAAGTGAAAAAGTTGTTTTTGACTGAGCAGTGAAAGGACAAGTCGCACAGTCAAAAGAACAGTAAACAAGCTACGCTTGAGATGTGTGATGAACAGAAAAAGGGGAGGAAAAGTCAGTGAAAAAGAAGTGAATGAGTCCGACAAGAAAGTCAATCATCCGGTATTCGACAGCTACAAAAAAAAAAAACTATGGATTTGCTCAATGGCCATGCTGGATATGCAATGTTTACAAGAACTGCAGACTTACAAGGATGAAGATTTACATTTCCTGGGGTTCTGTGAACACCTTCCCACACACAGAAGGACACTTTTAGCCAATAGTCTCTAATAATATTTCACAGATAAGGAAAGCCACCTATAGGTACTTTCCTTTGAAACTAGTTTTCACACTTTCACCCGTCAAAACTCAGGCACAGATAACAGTATGCCAAGTGTTGATTTCTGTGCATAATCATTCTGGGATCTGGTGTGTGTAACCTTTACATCTTTTAGGTAAGAGAATGGAGGAAGTACTTAAGGGAACAACCAAAGATATATCAAATTCAGTGGCCTTTTTTGGGCGAAATGGTTTCACTCTGAGAAACCTGGTCAGCAGAAAAACCAACTTCCACGCAGGACATTTCAAAGGACAAGAATGAAGTACAAGTGGTATGAGAGGAAATCTATTCTGCAGACCTTCTAAAAATATAGCTTCAACCAGCAGATTCAAAAGTAATGCCTGATCTGGAGGGTAAATGCACACAGAAAAGCAGTTGTGTTCACTATTTCAATGCTTTTTAGGATAACATCACTCACAACTGTAGGTACTGTGGAGTTTCTTTAACAGCAGCGAATCTAGAAATGTACTAGGGCACAAAGAGGCAAACACTGCCCATCTACATGTGTAGATGGCCTTATGAAGCAAAAAGTACATTGACCCAACTGCTCAAGCATGCATTAGATGACTCCTCCTCCCAGTTTGATAAGGCAGCGTGTGGGTCAGTAGGAAAAGGTGCAACGCTGCAGGCTAGTTCAGCTGGAGAAGGGAGGGATTAATACTGCCCACGATTTGTGGAGGTAGATTTCAGGACTACATTCTGAAAAACTGAAATATAACAGAAGGCACAATGATGCCGGAAACGTCCATTACAATGTGAGAGCATCATCCAGGAAGCAAGGAATATAAGCTGGACCAAGAAAGGGCACTTCATGTTCAATCAGTTCATAAAGATAGAGACCCCCATATACTTAGAACATCAATTTTTATTACTTTCTGTGATAACGATCAATCTTTGTCTGACTTTAACATGCAGAGGTAGCTTCCCTTCATTCTCCTTACTTGCCAGCTATGCTTTTGAACAAATGTATCTACCTCCAGGCCAGCTACAGACCTTTACTGCTTTCTCACACAAAAAATTGGACCCACTCCTTACTGCTTGTTAAGGTAGTACTTTGTCATTGGACTGTGTCTGAACTTGTACCTAATGGACCATACAACTGAAGGAGAACACGAGGCTGCAAAGCCTCCACAGTTCTTACTACCTGGATCAAGTTTGTCGAGAACTTCGAGGATATCTCTTGAATGCTAAACACCCTACCATGTGAAGGAAAAGAGAAGTTTGTATTCCTTACACTGCTGTAAAATGGGATACTGATAACTGACACGGTATAATAATGGATGCCAGATGTTGCAAATGCACTTTAAAGATACACACAAAACCAGGCATGATGAAACTTGAAGATAACTTATTAACGAAGTCTAGAGTCTTAAAATTGAGGAATGATATTTATATAATCATTACACAGAATATTCCGTGAGTGCAGTATATATGCAGTATGGCTGGGATGGAAGTACAACCGGCATCAAGGCACGATGTCTTGATTGCAGACATTTGATAATTATGTTTGAATATTGTTTTGGCCCATTGGAGGTGGTAAACTGACAGTGGACCTTTGCATTGCTTTTGAGGTGCTTAACAAGATCAATAAGAGGAAAACAGGTATGAGTGGTGCCAATTTTTAGGTTTTTATCTTTGGATAACGGTTTACATTTGGGAGCATGGCATGAAAGCCCACTGGGGGAAATCTATATCCATATCGTATGCAAAAAATATGGCAATATAATGCTCCATGTCCCACTCCTCGTCGCTCAACTTCATTTGATAAGTAAATATGCAAGTATTGACGTATACCATGAATTGGTTTTCTATGTTTAGATGAGCAGGTGTTGCATAATATACTTTGTATTAGGGACTATGCATTCTGGTTTCCACTATTAACACGAATGTACGGTTTGTGGTGTATCGTTTACACACTACAACCAAACTCTTATTGTGGTTTTTTTAGCCCTGAAGAAGTTGCGGAAAAAAAACCCAACAGGACAAAACATGTGTTGGCTGGGCAATGAAAGAAAGAAAATAAAGAACAAAAGGAAAATAATTTCACACTTAGATATTGTGTCTATGTTTAAAATGAAGTGTGTTCTCCGGTTTAGAAGTATTTAACTGTGTCATGATAACAGGTTTACTGAGAAAACTCTTTTGGGAATATAGGTGCCAGTTATTTGGAAATTATTTCAATTGTTACGGTTGTTTGACCTTGAAGGGATTAGAAAGGTCAATATCATGAATTTGGGCTACAGCCTTGTTTGAGACCAAGCGCCCAAATCCCTTTTGCAATAGCTGAATAGGGTTTGAGGTAGTCTAGAAAAAAAATCACTGCACTCAAACGTAGTCTAAGTCTCCTTTCAGTTTATCCATTCTGAAAGGTTTATGAATGTTTGACTCAAAAGCAGTATGTATTGGTTAAACATCAGCATTGCTTCCCATAATTACTTGTGATCATCATGATGGAAGTGGAACCTACTATCCTACTCTGAATGATGAAGCAGGCCTACCCTGGATCTCTCACCACCTACTTCAACTATATGATTCTGTCAAATAGGGTGCTTCCAGAAACCACAAGCTTAAATGGAAATCTCAAAAAATACTAAACTCACAAAGAGGGGAAATTGTTAAAGATATGAGAAACATTTTAATACAATTTACACAAACGATGCCTCATGGTTAAGCCGCTTACAAATGCCAAATAACATAACTGCAGGAAGGAGAACAGCCTTTAATATTGTTTCATACAGGAATTTAAATATTACACCAATGCTATTCTTCATAAATCTTCAATGACTAATTTTATGGCGGTAACATTGGTTCATGTAATGCAGCTATGCCTTAGATGCTGTAGATTTGAGCATACGTTTTCCAATGTACAGATTGCCCATATCTAGCATGCATAGGATTGATGAAAGATCACCTTAAGTTTAAAAAATAATAACCAAAGAAAAAATGTTTAAAGAAAAGCTAGGCAAAACTGCTCAAATTCCACCTCCTTGCATGATGCAAGGTTGTACATGGTCACATTTATGAAGTCACAAAACCACCTCATATGAGAGCATAGAAATATACTCAGCCTACATAGAATTGGGATAAGACAACAGTATAATTTGAGAGTAGAGTGGAAACTGCATCAGTGCAAGCGACAGTGCATTCAAACATCCAGTTTTCATAAATAAAGCACTGAACAAATTATTATAGTAACCAAGCAGCATAACCACGTTAACGCATTTTAAATGATTTGAGTGAAAACAGGAAGCAATCTGAAAAGAGATAGCCACGAAAAAATACAATGATCAGACAGCTTATCTGAAACTTGCTGCAGAAACTGACTTCTAGAAAACCAGGAGGCTGCAAGATAATACCATCTTTGCTAGTGATCAATATTCCAAGGTATCACGTTAAAGCTACTGCCCCTTCTTAAAGCAGGTAGCTGGTGCAGGAGTCCCAGCACTAAATATTCGCTTATTTAGCATGAAAGCAGTACATCCAAAAGTGCAATTGTTGGTTCTACTCTCCAGATAGAGAATTGCAGGACCAGTTGCATGAAGAGGTGAAGCAGTAGCAGTGCAGAAATATTAATTATGCAACACAATATGGTCTACAACATGGGATCTTAATCGGTGGGCCCTGGGTAGTTGCAACTATTTAGAAAATTAGCAAATTCATTAAGTAAATACGTTGAAAAAGCAACATTAAAAATGTTAAAACTATCTTTAAGTGTACAAATTGAAGTCTAAAAATGTGTTGGTACCCTTTAGCTGGATTAATGGAACCAGCACAAATACATCAAATAGAATTTAGTATGGGCGAATGATGGCCTCAACTGAAACCCTGATGAACGTGACAAAAAAACTGAGCATGTATTCAAAGACAAAGTGATGTGCCAGAGTCTAGCATATTGCTTTGTCTTTTAGAAATAAAAGCACGTTTTGAAAGGATGCAGACTTCTCACTAAAGTAAAAATTTGTTGACTTCTAAATGAAAGAAAACGTCATTTTTTGTATTTCTTCGATTTACACTTATTTCACTATTTTGGGGTAATGCTTTGAAGTTTAAATCTTAGAAATTCCTCTGGGCAGGGTTCCTGGCTTCCAGTAATGATTCAGCAGGGGCGAACAGAAATCAAAAGGTGCGGACCCGCTTGAGTATAAACACTCCCATTTGAAGACACTTATTTGACTAGCAAATTCCTAGCCACTAAAGGCGTCAAGGCTGTTCTTTTTGCTACAGCCGAATATGCTTTCTTAGGAGAAAAAAAACACAAGGGCAAAACTCTTCAAGTATCTTTTATTCAAACTAAAACTTTAATGTTTAGGACCAACGCATAACAGGATGGTTGACAAGAAAAGGGTTAGCCACAACAGTTCTCCCAAAATGCCTAGCCACACAGACATGACAACATGAAGGGTTCCTGCTCAGCCTGTGAGACCGGCCTCGTGGCGTGGGCCCTCCCAACCAGCAAGCTACCCTGCAACCGCACCGATCCTCGATGTCACAGACTTCCGGCCCCCATGGCCCAACATCCCGAGGGCCGGCCAGATCCCCAACACGCATGCCCGGCCGAGGGAGAGCGAAACCCCCCAAACCAGACCGAGAGGCGCCGACCCTGTCACACCTCTGGTCTCTTCCCCGAGGGAGGTTTCGATCGACCACCAGGCCCCCGGTGAGCGGCCGCCTCACCTGCTGGGCGTCTGGAGTCCCTCCCGGACCCACCTGAACAGATCAAAGGGCCGAGCGACAGGAAGTCCCGACACACCGCCCCCAGGCACCAAGACCCCTCTCGGCGAGGACTCCGGACTTCAAAGAGGAGATGGGGGGGGGGGGGGGGGGGTATAACAAGGGGTGCTGAAGGGACGGGAGGCAGAGAAGACCTGGACTGACGAGAGTCTGCTGACCTGGTCGCGGCTCGATCGCTCCCCGAACTGAAGAACTCTGAACCATCTGAGCCCTGCTGACGCTGTCGCGGCTCCCCGAACTCTGAACCATCTGAGCCCTGCTGACGCTGTCGCGGCTCCCCGAACTCTGAACCATCTGAGCCCTGCTGTCGCGGCTCCCCGAACTCTGAACCATCTGAGCCCTGCTGACGCTGTCGCGGCTCCCCGGACGCCGAACCATCTGAGCCCTGCTGACGCTGTCGCGGCTCCCCGAACTCTGAACCATCTGAGCCCTGCTGACGCTGTCGCGGCTCCTCGAACTACGAACCTCCGGTGCCTGCTGAGTGACTCGCGGCCCGCTCCTCCAAGAGAATCGGCAGAGATTGCCGAGAGAAGCAACATCCCCTCAGCTCGAGGATTGAGAGCTGTGCGCCGGATACTCCGCAGAGACACTGATTCAAAGACTGTCCCGCTACCCCTTACCCCGCATCACACGATCGCTGCCGCTTGTGGCACTAATTCTGCTCCTGCCTTCCGGATCATAAAGATCCCTGACGACCAACGATAAAGTCTATTATCTTGCAAAGAATTACTGTGTGGTGTCCCTCTATCTGAAGAGAGTAAGTGCAGCGTGTGCGATCCTAGGTACGAGACCCTTCCAGGAAGGGCCTCCCCGCTCTTGCTCGGCCTAACTCTGGGAAAGGTGGGCCTCCGGGTGGTCAGGAACGTATTCCGCAGCTTCCCCGGGGAACGCTTTCCACGCTTCCTGATTGATCACAAAAGCAAGTGTTGAGACTGACTGACTGAATACTGCCTATTTACATGGGCATCCCCATTTACGTGGGTTCCCCTTGGCCTCTTCAAGGCAGGCCAAAATGCTTTCGCCCCCGCACACTTTAAGAGCATATAGCACAGATGGCGGCATAATAGCCATCTACCTGGGTCGGACCTATACCATTCCTTGGCTAGACCCAAAGAAAATATACTATGAACAACAGTATAAGGTCTATTTATATAGGCTGAGCCTCTACAACTCCTGGGGACTGTACTATAAATCAACAGGGTGGCTCACACTCAACGTCATTCAACTGTATAACCGGGTCAGCTTCATGAATGGTAAATATCTGTATGCCTGAAAGATGCCATCTTTTCCCACACACTTTTTGAAACGTGCACATGAGCAGCCTTACACTTCCAGCATCAAGGTTCACCTTTCTTAGCCACATACGCTGGACATAAAAACATTTCCCATAAGGCCCAGAATGTACTCACACACACAGTCTCCACCCAAAAGGTGGGGTCTGAGAACAGTTGACCAAATATCTAAAGCAGGATAAAACTAATTTACAAAACCCACCGGTACAGTAAAAATAGATTTCAGATAATCAAACTAGGAAAAGACACGCTGATGTCTATTGCAGCTTTCACTGTTTGCCATGGGGTTGGAGACGTAAAAAACGTACCTTCAGCCAGCCGTGTGAAGGTCCGCTGCTTCAGCACAGGCTCCCCGAATACCCTGCGGCCAATCCTGAAGCTGCTCTCACGAGACCAGCTTCAGGATTGGCCTGAGCACACTTGATTAGCGCTCCAGAACCAGATTGGGGGGGGGGGGTCTGGGCCTGCTTTCTCCTACCCAAGCGATGCAGCTGGAGTTGAAGACCGCTTCACTGCCCATGACGGTTTGAACCGGCCAAACCATGTGTATTGAAGGGAGTGCACTACCACTCCCCTCAGTGCAGGAAAGCCCCCCCCCAAAAGCCGGCAGGAAAGGAGAAATAAAACAATTTATTTATTTATTTTGTCAATTTGTAGGGCGCGACAGCTACCCAAGAAGGGTTTCCCGGCGCCTAGACACAGCTAGAAAAGAAAAGGCAAAAGACGGAGGGGGGATTTTGAGTGGTTACTGTTCATATAGCCAGGTCTTTACAAGCTTTCTGAAGCTAAGGTGGTTATCTTCCTTCCGAATGTTTGGAGGAAGAGAGTTCCATAGGGTCGGTCCAAGATAGGCAAAGGATCTGCCCCCTGATCTTGCACGTTTGAACCTAGGTATACAGAACCGTGCTGCTGTCTGGGACCGGAGGTTTCTCTTTGGTGTGTAGAGGCAGGCAAGGGATTGGAGGTATTTTGGGGCTCCACCAGTTTTTATTTTGAACATATAGTTCAAAGCCTTGAAACGAACTCTGTTCTCAATCCTGAGCCAATGGAGGTCCCGGCGGTGGTTCGAGACTCCAGCGTTCCTGGGAATCTTGCATAGGAGTCTGACTGCGGCATTTTGTGCCACTTGCAGGCGTCCAATGACTGATTTATTTGCGCCTAAGTAAAGGATGTTGCCGTAGTCAAGCCTGGATGTGATAAGGGCATTGACTACGGTCTTCTGTGTTGACGAAGGCAACATCCACAGGATTTTCCTCAGCCATCTGATTATGGTGAGGCACAATCCGGTAACTTTGCTGGCCTGCTTATCCATGGATAAGGCGTTGTCTAGTAGAAAGCCCAGATTACGAGCATGGGGCACCGGGGTAGGAAGGGTGCCCATCTGTTCTGGCCAATGCGCGGGGTTCCAGAGTTCGTTGTCTTTTCCCAAAATCAGAATTTCCGTCTTGTCCCCGTTCAGTTTTAACTGGTTTGCTGTCATCCAGTTCAGTATTTTTAGTAGTCCTTCCTTGAGTAGCGACGGGGAGTGGGGACAAGAGTTAGACAGGGAAAAAATGATTTGGGTGTCATCGGCGTAGTTCATGAGCGTTAGCCCTAGCTTCTCAACAAGTTCTACTAATGGTTTTAGATAAATATTAAAAAACAGAGGGCTCAGGATGGACCCCTGTGGCACTCCATGAGCTGCAGGTAGAGAGTCTGACTCGGCCTGTGCTGATGCGATCTGAAAGGTTCTGTTAGCCAGAAAGGATTTAATCCATTCCAGAGCCTTTCCTCTTATGCCATTTGTGTGTAGTTCTCTAAGGAGCGTTTCGTGGGAGATGGTATCGAACGCCGCACTTAGATCCAATAGCACAAGTGCTACCGTTTGGCCTTGGTCAAGGAGTTGTCGGATATTTTCGGTGACACCTAACAGGGCGGTCTCCGTCGAGAAACCAGCCCTGAAACCAGATTGCGAAGGGTGGAGTAAACAGTTTTCTTCTGCAAAAGTGGCTAGCGTGGAATGTACGTGTCTCTCGAGGCACTTAGAGAAAGCAGGGAGCAGAGATATAGGCCTATAATTGGCCAGTATTTCTGGGTTTGCATTAGGCTTTTTCAAGAGGGGTGTCACCATAGCGTGCTTCCATAAGGCCGGGACAGTGGCGAGGTCGAAGGACAAATTTAAAATGTTGGCAATGATATTCAGGGACTGGTCATCCAATTGTTTTATAATTTTAATAGGGATGGGGTCCCTAGGGGAGCCAGACTTGACAGATTTAAGGATTCCTTTGAGATTCTCCAGTGAGAGATTCGGCCAGGATTCCAGCAGGTTTTTGTCAGCAGCAGTGGGTTGAGGTAGGCAGGGGTTAGATGGAAGGGGTGGGTCAGCGTTAGATATTTTGGTGTTGATGTCTGAGATAATTTTGTCAATTTTCTCAGTAAAAAAGCAAGCTAATGCCTGACATTGTTGAGTGCTTAGAGGGGGTGCAGCGGCTGCAGTATTTGCGCCTGCCAATTCCTTAACTGTAGAGAAGAGGGTTTTGGGCATATTAGTTGCTTCGATGATTGTTTTTGAGACGAAGGCAGCTCTTGCCTTTGTGCACGCCGTATGATATTTGTTTCTGGCTTCATGGTAGCATTTTTTTGCATAAGGGTCGTACTTTTTACGCCATTTTCTTTCTAATACTTTGCATCTTGACTTTTCAGTTTTGAGGCTGTCGTTAAACCATGGAGCCGGGGGACGATGCCTACTCCTTTTGGTGTGAATAGAAGGCAGACAGCTGTTGGCAGCATTTGTAAGCCAATTTTGCGTCTCAATTGCTGCGTGGTCCATGTTGGGGTTTAAGCTAGGAGGGTTTTGTTTGAGTGCCGCATTTAAGGCACCTATGTCGACTGACTTCCAGTTCCTTCTATTAGTAGCAATAGTATTTTGTTTTACTCTAGGGGGGGGTGGAAAAGAGATGCTAAAGTTGATGAGGTGATGGTCGGACCATCCAGAAGGGACGGTGGCAATGTACGTGAGTTCACTGACGTTCGTTATTATGGGGTCCAACAGGTGGCCAGCAATATGGGTAGGGCCGGAGTTGATAATAGATAAGTTCATTACAGCTAGATCTTCCAGAAAATTATAGCATGATGGGATGGTGGGATCTTCCAGGTGTAGGTTAAGATCACCTAGCAGAGAGAAATTGCTAGATGACATATAATAGGGGGTAATATGATTAGCGAAGTTTGATACCCATTGAGAGGGGTTACCTGGTGGACGATAGATTAGAAGGCCTGACATAGTGAAATTGGGGTTTAAGGTTATTTTAAAAAGACCCGCTTCACAATCTGGAATTAGAACGGATTCCAGGGTGCATTTGTATTCTCTGTTGAAAATGATGGCAATCCCACCCCCAACCTGTTTTTCCCTGTCGAGTCTGACAATGGCGTAATTGTCAGGGAGGGCAATAGCAACATCTGGGCCAGCGCTGTCATGTAGCCAGGTCTCGGTTAGGAAGATAGCACTGGGGCTTTCTTCAGTGAGGAGATTAAAAATTTCATGCTTGTGCTTGGGCAGTGATCTGCAGTTAGTACTGTAAAATACGTATGTTGGCTGTACATTATAACGTAGGATTTTACATTTCCTGCTTCTCCTAGGTGGGTCGGAGTAAGGTTTATGGACGTCAGTGGATAGTTTACACTCCGAGCAAACATGGGTTCCGACTATGTGTAGGTTGGGTAGAGAGCAGTTCGGTTTAGGGGTAGGGCGCAGTGCTCTCAGAGCGGAAGACGTTCTTACCAATCTGGGTGGTGCAGTTGGGGGGAGAGCCTCGGCCTCGTGCCTCGTCCTGGCACGGACGGGCACAGACGGGCTAGTCTTTGGCGTGTCTTCGGCGTGCTGAGGGTGTGCCCGCTGCGCTCGACCGCTGCGCTGTCGGGTAGTGAGCATAGTTATGGGAGGAGAGAGGAGTGGGCGTGGCTAGCGAGGGGGGCGTGGCCTCGTGTCACGTGATACAGCGACGCTAGCTGTGTTACACAAGGAGAAAAGATCGATTTTTAAAAGCAGTTTGAGATTGTGCAAGTAAGCAATTTTAAAACACAATAGAGGTTTCGTTGCAGTCTAGTAGCCCCGGCTTCCGCCTCAGGGCTCTAGCTGGTCAGCACTGGCTTCTGGCAGGCACAGCGCTTAAGAACTTCCTGGAGTGGGCGTGGCTAGCGAGGGGGGCGTGGCCTCGTGTCACGTGATACAGCGACGCTAGCTGTGTTACACAAGGAGAAAAGATCGATTTTTAAAAGCAGTTTGAGATTGTGCAAGTAAGCAATTTTAAAACACAATAGAGGTTTCGTTGCAGTCTAGTAGCCCCGGCTTCCGCCTCAGGGCTCTAGCTGGTCAGCACTGGCTTCTGGCAGGCACAGCGCTTAAGAACTTCCTGGAGTGGGCGTGGCTAGCGAGGGGGGCGTGGCCTCGTGTCACGTGATACAGCGACGCTAGCTGTGTTACACAAGGAGAAAAGATCGATTTTTAAAAGCAGTTTGAGATTGTGCAAGTAAGCAATTTTAAAACACAATAGAGGTTTCGTTGCAGTCTAGTAGCCCCGGCTTCCGCCTCAGGGCTCTAGCTGGTCAGCACAACAAGTGTTTTATATTTCCTTTCCTGATGTTATTTGGGGAGTGGCAACGCTCCTCCGCCATAGCGCAGGAGTGGTCGCTGTTGGAGACATTGGCGAGTATATTACGCATAGCTCTAGCCCCACGAGGCATAAAAATAGCCAATAGAGCATATGTAGTGTCATTGCATGCAGATGACGCACAAATATATTTGAGGGACCCGGTGCAGTCAATCACTATTCATTCTGCTTAATGAACAGGACAAATTCAAAGCTTTGGCCGGACAAAAACTGGGGCAAATCCAAGCTATCAACACTTGGCAAATAACAATAAATGGATAAAACATGAGATACCAAGCTTAGACATAAAATGGAAGACCGGAAACATCCGATATCTCAGCATTCATGTAACTACTGACCAACAGGCACAATATATATTGAACATGTGCAGAGTATTGGCTGGCCTGGCCAAAACGATGTTTTTTATACAAAGCTTCCTCTACCTGCTAAACAATTCTGTGTGTCTTATTCCCTTTAAACTGTCTAAGAACCTAAATACACTTTGTACATTGGCATGGACAGGCAAGTCTGTGGCTCGGGGTGGGGGGGGGGGGGGAATAGGGTTTGCTGATCCAATACGGTTATATATAGCTACACAATTATGGCATGTCGTAAACTGGTTTGAATATGAACCCCAACTGGGAGAAAGGTTTAATAGCAGGAACTCAATCCAAGAGGTGCACCAGCATAGGCATTTATGAGAAGAAGCAGACCAAATATTTACCATATGCTGACAGACGGGTGGGAGGGATGGGTTACAAGCACTGCAAACAGGGCTAACATGTCTATTCTTTATACCCAAAATGCCAGCATGCTGTACAAAACCATGACAAAGAAAAATGAGAGAAATATCAATAAACAGCTGGAAAGAAAAATGATGCAACAATTGCAGATGGATATCAGAATAATGAACTAATTTTGCAGAAGCAAGAGAGATTTGGGGGAATTAGTCAGTCAGGTTCCTGAAGACACAAAGATAGCACATTCAACCTTAGAGTTTAGGACTACATTCTCAGACAAACTTAAGATAATAGTTACAATATTGATTACATTTAACCAGACAGAAGGGGAACACAACATAAGTGCACGATGGGTGCAGGATTGCCCAAACCCAATAAACAACTCTGATTGGAATAAAGCAAGTGAACAAGTTAACAGTCTTTTAGCTAACATGAGATTGGTTAGTTGACTCACTACTTGCACAGAACCCACACAATACAAACGGCAGAAAAATACCCAAGATTTATCCCATCTACAATCTATTTCAGAGCAGAGATCTGGCTTGGCTGAGAATACTGGCACTCTTGAGAAAGCTGTGGAAGTGCTTGAGGCAAGCTGGATGGCCTAACAGACAATGTGCCAATCTTAAGAGTGGGAGCAATCGAAATCAGCAAACAAATTTAGGTTAAGAAATCGGGAATTAATGTACAGAATTAAAGGGCTTCAAGCTGGCGGAAATAGAGACTGAAAGCCTGGAGAATGTATGTAACAGGATCTGTTCGAATACTGGGGCCCTTGCACAAATACTGCAGAATCCCTACTGGAGGAAAGAAGAGCTAGGCAGTTTTCTGGCCTTGATCAATGAGGAAAACTGTCAAGTCACGTACAGTGCACTTTAGTCGCTGCAAAGATCAGAGTAGTAATGTGGAAGCATACAGCACCTGTGATGGTGCCTTTATGGCTTAAGAGTGGAGGGAGAGGGTATCGGAAGGCAGGGGTTAAGACCATAGTTTTATTGCATAATGGGAGACTATTCTTTTTACAGCACTGCAACCCTAAAGGAAGAGCCTTACAGGAGTAATGAGGCGGCCATGGAGAGAGGTGATGTGGTCTTAGTCGGGTTCCCGGAAAAGAGTGGACCACAAGGAGAAAAATAGGTTTTAACAGTTGGACTCAGCTAGGGCCTGTCCTTGAAAGCCTACGCTCTGCAGATACCATGTGATGATATAATGTAGTTATTGAGTTATTTTGTTTGAAGTGAAATTTAGGAATATGAATGTGCTGCACAGCTATGGGAGGGTTCTAACAGATATGTAACACTGCCTCCTTCACAATTCTTATTCTCATCTTTCTTATTTACATGTCAACACAGACCTAAACTGACATATACTCTACAGTATTCCACAACCATCATATCGATATCTTTTTCTAGCAACGAGTTAGCAAGCATTGACTGATTTACATTTCTGCTGCTAAATATGCGCCCTTAGAACTCATAATACTTTTAAAAGACAGATACTTTTCTTCAGAAAAGGAGTTAGAGGAGCTATTTTAAGTAAGCGTGGAAGCGAACTGGATTGTTTGGTGTAGGTGTTGGAGTTTAAATAAACTTCCTAGGGGCAGGATCTTAGATTTACACTATAATGGGTCATTCACAATGAACATTTTCTAAATGTTACTTAATTCACAACTAAAATTCAAAATGCGGAAACTGGTTTAATACACATACTAAAGAATCACTAATAATTAAATACAGTTACGTATCTAAGCTTTGGTCTGCGAGAGGAGCGCCAAAGTTAAGCAAGACTGACCTAGAAGCATAAACCGCAGTTACACAACAAAATCAACTACAGAACATCTCACCATATGCATGAAACCAGGAAATGGTCCACAACAGGGCTTTAAAAACACCTATCTGACGGTCACTTGCAGTCAATCTTTCTACCAAAACAGACTTCATTGCTACCATATGCATTTGATTTGCCACCTGAAAACGTTAAACAGGAGCTTCTACTGAAGCCACCACATTGCATGGCGTGATTAAAGAGATAAAATCTAACAGTTTCACAAAAAAGTAAATTTGGGTTAGAAATCTCACTTCATTTCAGACATTCGAAGCAGTACTCCTTTCCAGCTACCCAAATGAAGTCTGCAAAATAATCAAATAGCGACCGTACCATCTTTCCAAGGACATTGTTCCCATGCCCATTCCGTTACAGCTCAGGACAGAAAGAATGGGGACAAATCAGGTTGGCAGAAGGAGCAAGTCTAAGTGGTATTATTTTTTTTTTTTTTACAGCTGTGATTGTGACATCATCAAGGAGACAGTGACCTAAGCACATAGTAGTTAACAATGCAGACAGGCAGCAGTCACTACTGTGCTTATGGCACTAGCCTCTAGGGGGTGGTAGGAGGGGAGAAGTGATTCTGTGAAAGTAACTATCAATTTTTTTTATCATCAACTTCGAGTAAGTGAAAGGGATGACGTGTGCAGTCAGAGAGCACCCATGGAGCTAAACTGATAGGACTTGTATCAAATGAAGAGCTAGCAAAGAGGAATCACAGCTGTAGGTTTGTCACTCTTGATCAGCATTTACTTTTTGCATTATATCCAACAAGAATGCCAAATACCAGAACGTCAGTAGGCCTACAATAAGAGATCCTCAATACTACAGAAACTGGCACTCCAATCCAAACTGCTACAAAAATGTGGGGGAAGGGATCACTAGGAGGTCGGCACCTAAATTTGTATAGACAGGAATAGCAACCATAGCGCAAATTACAACTTAACCTCCAAAATAAAATCTCAGAGCAGTTCAATCTCGACCAAGATGCATAAGCCCATTATAATCAGGAGCTGTAGGGATGGATTAAGTTTATGGTATCTGAGAATGTTAGATTATCATATAGCACCCTCTAAACTGTGGGAAGATAACAAAGCAGTACATCAAAATGCAACAAAATTAGTCAATCCAAGATAATGCTAAGAAACCTGTAAGTCTATTCTCGCTAAACTCTTTCTTAACTTGAATCCAGAAAGCAGTTTTATGCAAAGGCATGTGGAGCAGTTCATACAAATGTTTTATAAATCAAAGATTTACAAAGCACGATTCTAGATACATGTGCAAACCCATTATAAACCTAAACATAAAAACAATTTGAATTCACAATCCTGTTAAGCATAGGTAATTCATGCTTAGCTTCTGAAAGCAAAAGACACACAAATGATGGAGGGAATGCAGAACAAATCAAAACATTCACCCCCAGTCAAGAGATCTCTGTTAAATCCATCGTTCTTTTGTTTACCATATCACCCAAGTTCAGACCCCAGCCATATGCAAATAAGTCTTGATCCTGTGCCTCATGGGAACAGTTCAGCCCGAACTGCCAGGCCAGGTCCTCCCTGGACCAGAAACAAGCATCCTAGGACTTGTTTCAGGGTTTCACCCCTCATTAGCCAGGCTAGCTTGAATCCAGTAGCACATTGAGCCCGGAATCCACGTCTGGGCATGCCTGGCGCACTTAGGGCAAGAAAGCCTAAGTGGGCATGGTATGTCCAGATGTGTGCCCAGTCATGTCACTGGAGTCAAGCTAGCCTGGCTGATGAGGGGTGTTACCCCGAAACTGGTCCCAGGAGGATGCTTGTTTCCATTCCAAGGAGAACCTAGCCTGGCAGTTCGGGCTGGACTGTTACCATAGGGAGCAGGGCTTATTTGCATATGGCATGGTTCAAACTAGAATGGCATGGGGAGCAAAAAAACGATTGATTTAGGCCCAGATACCTGTACTGGGGTGAATGTATGACATTGTTCTGCATTCTGTCAATCAATTGTTATTTTTGCAATTAGCAGCTTCTGAAAAGCATTCCTGCCTTTGACAAGTTTCAATCCTACCTTTTCGTTTTGATTGAAGTATCTTTTATGTACAGTATTTTATTAACAAAATCAAGCAAAACATAGCAAAATCCCCACAGCTTGGACAACAATGATCAGGTACCGTTTTTCACATGACACTCCAACAAATATCAAAGAAATAAGGACCTATCTGGTAATCAGCACGCAAAGCTTTGCAAAAGTGAAATAGCAGCACATGCATGGCATTTCAAAAGTAACAGGAGCAAGACCAAAGTGCCTCAATAAAGCAAATATGCACGATAGAAAGTCAGACCAAAGACCCAAAAGAAATCTAACATACACAAGGCCACTTAAATCATATTCTGGAAATGCCAGAAAGCTTTTCATTAAGGTGTCCAGAACTTCTCTCCTCTAACATGTAACCAAATTCACAGGTGCTTTGTAATAAGACTTCTTAACTAAATGTGAATGAAGGCTTGAACTGGCACTAAGCTAGAGTGGCTGGACTCTTAAGGAAGTTAGGAGAAGCTCATTCTGGTTATAGTCAAGTTATAGATTAAGTTGCTCTTTGCTTGGCTAATCATGTAGGATGCAACTAGGTGGCTTAGCAACTTGAAAGTTATCATAATGTTCAGGATTCCAACCAAGACGTACATTTGTAGTATACGAGGACAGATGTCTGCAAATAAAAGACAGACAAAAGCAATACCCAGTTCAATCCTTAGATCCGAAACTTAAGACTCAAGGCTACAGATTTAATCAACGACCCCCCTTTCATTTATCTGGCAAAATTGCAGTGATAGTGATTCTTTCAATCATTCATATTCATCAAGCAAAGTTAATACGAATATAGATACCAAACAAGCATTGGCAAAAACCAATAGATCTGCCCTTGGTAAGAATGCAATGTTTTTTTTTTTTTTAAATATACGCAATAGACATAAGTGTAAAAGAAATACACATTTTACAAATATCACTGTCGAATGGTGGTGCAAATTCGCAAAAAAAGTAAAGAATAAACTAATGCAAGAACAAATCAACATCAGCAAAGCCAGGAGGCCTGGCCTTTGCTAGCCTGTAGTTTTTCTCTCTCTTTCTCTTTTTGAAACTGCTTCCCAATTGGAGGTGAAAAAGCAACAAATAATTGCTTAGTTTTCCTGAAAGTTTTGGTTCGGTTGCTAGAATACATTTAAACTCTTGACATCCAAAGTATGAAGAGCTCTTTCCGCAACAGAATCAGGTTGCGGGAAGAAGAAAAGTAATTCTTGTGATTAGTTAATATGAAAAGGTGAGACCACTTTAGGAAGGAACTTTGGGTTTGTTCGGAGGACTACTTTGTCTCAATGAAGTTGGAAGAATGGTTCTTCCTAGGTTAGTGCCTGGAGCACACTGACACATTTAAGTGAAGCGATAGCTATTAAAAAAAAAAGCTAACTTTCCAAGGTAAATATTTGAGTTGGCAAGAATATAGACGCTCAAACGGAGGACCCATGAGCCATGCCAGAACGATGTTTAGATTACATGCTGGGGCTGGTAGAAGCGTAGGGGGAATTATTCTTGAGTCCCTCCATAAATGCTTTAATGACAAGTATTTTGAATAAAGATAAATGTTTTCTGTTTTGCAGGTAGACTGCAATGCCACCAAGGTGTAAGAGTATTGAAGTGTAGGTTAGAGCTGAAGTTTAAAGATGTAACAGATTTTGAATGGCCATACCTCTTCATGGTCCTTCAACGGATGGGCTTCGGCCCACGGTGCGGGTGAATGGTGCCCTGTCCAGATCCTTTCGGCTTCGGAGGGGCACTCGGCAGGGGTTCCCTCTTTCCTTACTCCTGTTCGCCATGGAGCCTCTGGCTCACTGGGTTCAGAGAGATCCTGAGAATTGAGGGTTGAGGGCGTCAGAGGATTGGGAGGAACGCATTTCTCTGTACGCCGAAGACATTATACTATACCTAGCACAGCCATACCATTCCATAGCGAGGGTCCTTCACATCTTCGAGTTGTTCTGTAGTTATTCGGGATACAATATCAACTGGTCTAAATCGGTGGTCCTCCCTCTCTCATCCCTGCTGTGGGCTGGAGAGTCACCGAGAATTACCCTGCATAAGTTGCATATTGGGGTATTCGATGGGGGGGGGGGGGGGGTGTCAGGTTGTACTACTGGGCCTCCCAAATGCAAGTGATTAATGACTGGGTGTACATAGGGATGAATGAACCAGCTTACAGAGTGGATAGGGCAGCTATGACGCAGGGCAATTGCGATTCACTTTTGTATGCCCGGCGGATGGGCCAGGCTTGGCCGGAGCACACAAAAGTAGTGCTCCAATGCTGGAGAGATTCCAATAAATTGCTGGGTTGGGCGTGGAGACTGACGGGCAGAACCTCGCTCTGGGCGGGGGATCCCCTCAGAAAGGTAGCTGCGCTGACGGGCTTCAGGGGCTGGCTCCTAATAGGCATTGACTACCTGGGCGACATGTGGAAGGGGGATGCCCCCCGCACGTTTGAATACATAGAGAGAATACAATATGCACGACTCCCAGCGGTACACGCACTTGCGGCTCCTACATGCCCTACACTCTCACATCCAGCAGGGGGTCTCCATTCCGGAGTACTCCGCGAGGGAGGAACGGCTACTGTTGGACCCCATATAGGGGAAACCAACCTCCACGATTTATCGAAAACTGATTAACAACCTCCCGGATCCCTTAGTCTCCCTTAGGGAAGCCTGGGCTGGAGATATGGGGCTCTGGACGACGAGGATTGGCAAGAGGCGCTTCAGAGCCCTAGAAAAGTGGCAATGCGCGTCAGATTTAGGCTGGTACAGCTCAAGATCCTGCATCGCACCTACTATCCCCGCACCCACCTATTTTCCTGGGGGTCGAGCCCTGTCTGCGTTGTGCATCAGAGGGTACCTTCATACACATCCTGTGGGAGTGACCCGAGATATCCATATTCTGGTGGAGGGTCACGGAAGTCATGTCGGAGGTGGTGGAAGCGCCTGTCCCCCTGGATCCAAGATGGCTTCTCCTAATAATTGGAGGGGGTGGGGGGGGGGGGGGGGGGGGGGGGAGACTGGCCCAGGTATGCGGGTATATGGCTAGCACTGTCAGCGGGGGTGGCAAAGCGCAACATTGGCAAGAATTTGGGGGCGTCGACACCCCCACTGGTTGAGGAATGGAAACGTGACCTTGATTGGTGCCAGAGGGCGGCGGAAACAGTATATAAGAGTAGGGGGGTGCACTAAAATGGGAAAAGGTATGGATGCCATGGAGAATATACAGAGGGCTGGGGGGGGTGGGGGGGGGGGGAGTTCGAATAGTACTGAGAAGAAGGGTTACTTGGGGGGCTTGCTTAACCCGAGAAAGTACTGATTATGATTATATGTACATGGAATTTAACGTACTCATGACATTGTCACTGTATGATGTGATCTCTCGAGCTAGTTTATAAAAAAATAATTATAAAAAAGATGTAACAGATAAAGAATTGTTTGTATTTGTGCATCTAAGGGGTTTTTTTTTTTGCTGACAGTATTCAACAAATCATTTCCATATGGCAGCGTAGCATTTCCTAGTCGGCTGGTTTAAGAATATCCATGCATTGTTGTGGTAAGTTTATATATCCAAATTCTAGGGCTTCAGAAGTCATATTGCAAGGTTTATTTCCTTGGGATTGAGAGGTCTTATTTCGCCATGGTTCTGTGTGAGAGGGTTCGAGTTTGGGGGGGGGGGGGGGGGGGGAGATAGCTTCTGGTGTGGGACTAGTGAGTTTCCAGTAGTGTAGCAAACCATGGTTGACGAGCCCAGGCTGGAGCCATCAGAACTAGGGTGAGGGAGAGTCTTCCTGAGCTTTAGGACTACTAGTGAAAATAGTGGGAGAGGTGGAAAAGCTTAGGTAAATATCCCTGACCAGTTCATGCATACAGCATTGCCCTTGGATAGGGAGTATGGAAACCTGGACGTGAAGTTTGGGCATTTTGCATTTTCTGTGGTTGCAAAGAGGTCTACTGTGTAAACCCCCATTTGTGAAAGGATGGTTGGAGAACTTTGAGGTGAAGTTCCCATTCATGGACTTGTTGTTGCGTCCTGCTGGGAAAGTCTGCAACTTGATTGCTTGCCCCTGGTACGTGTTCAGCTAGGAGATGAATGTTGCGGAGTACTGCTAAGCGCCATATGGTCTGGACTAGTTGCAATAATTGAACCTGTTAATATTTAGTGATTGAGGGGTGTGAGGTGGGGTGTAGGTCGAAGTGACCTTTCTTTTTAGGGAATGAAAAAGTATAATGAATATAACCCTGTTCCTTGATGTTGAATTTGGACTGGTTCTGTAGATCCTTTGAGTAAGAGAGCAGAAATCTCCTGTTCGAGGAGAGTTTGGTGTTGTAAGGATAGTTTGGGTTTGCGGGGTGGAATACTTGGAGTTGTGATGAGCTCCAGACAGTAAGGAGGAAAGATTAAGGAACGTTCTCAGACTAATAATAAGCAAATGAGAGTAACAATGAAGACAACCAATGGAAGGTAATGGGTGGGTTCTATGCCCACTGTAAGCTACCAATACACTTGCAACAGACAGCACTTGCGCTGATTGGTAGGCAAGAAGTAATGATGTACAGGTCAGCATCATGCTGTCCCCTGGTCATTAGGCAATCTACTTATTTTAATACTTCGGTGTTTGGATGTAACCAGAATGTGATTAAGATCCTCACACCATACTTAAGGAGGTGTTCTGGCAATGCATAAAACTATGGCCACCAAGACAGGGAGGCACAGTGTTTCACCAACAATGATCTACCCCCAACTAGCCTAGCCCCCACTTCCAATTGGTCAAAGTTCTTGTAAATTGTAATTTGAAAAATCTTTTGTTCTTTCTGGCTCTCAAACTGTATGGGTTCACCGTTTTAGCAAAGTCCACATTCAGTGAAGACACTTTCTATCTAACCCTTAGCAAAAAAGTTCAATTAACCCCGACTGGCGAAGATGGATTGCAACCACATGTGCCGCTGCGAAGCATAAATACTTAGACACTGCTTATCTTCCACTGCACCACCATTGGATGAATGGTGTCTGAACTTAGCTCAGCCTTACATAAAAGGTTGCAAAATTAAATGTTTGGTTTTGACCAAATAAGAGACCAGTTCCTTGACTTCTGCTTCTTCACGCAGATCACTCGATGTTATAGCCCTGTGGTTTTCCTTGTTTCTTCGGTCTGTACTTCAATATTGCATTGTGTACATTCTCATAGCATTGTGTGATTAGGCAGCTTTTGGAAAATTGATGTACCTTTGTTTACTACTACCACCTCGATATGTTGACTTCCATATTACATAATTTTGGCTCTTTTCAACTCTAATGTGGAATCATTGGTCTCTCTCCTTGATCTAAGACACTTGCACATTGATGCATGTATTCTGTTGATATGTTGACAGCATTCATGCTCTGTACATCTCACTGATTCTGTACTGTGTCATAACGTTTTTTTAATGAATAAACCTTTGTAAACGAATACATTCATCTGGATCAAATATGTACAGTGCTTCCCATAATGAAATCCGGAATCCTCAAGGAATATCAGGAGGTAAAATACATGGGACTCAAGTACTGCATACCCGGATTTCACCCTTATCATATCTGTGCAGTTGGAATCCCCCACAGCTAACCATACCGGTGTGTTTTAAAAAAAAAAAAAAATTCAACAATTAGATTAGTATCAGCCCTTTGATTAAACCCCATAGACCTAAAAGACAGAAACTCATTGATAGCCCATTATCAAACGCCCTAATCCATTGTGTTAATGCATTTTCAGAGTGTTGGAAAACTTTCAAAACTTTCTACTTGTTTGCAAATAATGTACAACTCAGACAGTTAAACTGATAAAGTCTGGGGCTAGAAGGTTGGCATGTTCAGCAAAGACCAATCTTCTGAGTTTTCAGCATAAAAGTAAGAACTGCCACATTAGTATAACGGGAATAGCAAAGCTGCACTGCCAATGAAGAAAACTAATGTCTTAAAAGAGACCAGCAAGGCTGTAATGCAAGTATATATATACACACACACACACACACACTACATTGATAATGTTAGATTAAAAATGTGTAAAGACACTGTTCAAAAGACGGCACCAGAAAAGGTTATGTTTTTTTCATCAAGATATTGTTGTGGTCTAATAAATATTCTACACCAGTGATTAAATCGAATTCCAGGCAAACTGTGCAGGGTGTAACTTTTATAAAGTATAATTCAAGCAGGTAACTTACCTGCTCAGGGAACAGAATGTTGCTAGTAGAAGATTATGGGGGCCCAGACCTAGCCCTGATATTAACCACTTTTAAAGCAACGGTACAAAGGAGTCATAGGAGACAGAAATGTTATTTCATTGGGATGTAGAATTAGGAAGGTATAAAAAGACAATGTCTAAAAAATGTATTGAGTTTACCCAACTGTTCCATGTTACAGGTGCCAAGGATGGAGAAAAGATTGACTTCTTGGTATCATATAGCCAAGATGTCAACATTACGATATTGGAATTATCATACGAAAATTACAAGATTACACCCTATTCTAAAGATGAAGCCCAATGAAGTGAGTGAAAATGGGCTGCGAGATTATGAGAGCAATTTAATTAAATGGAATAGCAGTTCTTTCTAAAGTCTCCCATTTTAACATCTCCATTGAAGCTCTTTACACGAGTACCAGCTGAAAAATAATCTAGTGAAAGGGATTTTAGTGAATTAATAATGAAGCAATATACACAACTCAGTTGTGGTTTATTTAGAGACGAAAGTATAATCGTGGATACAATGCATTATGTTTTCTGTTTAAAGGACTGTGGTCTTAGTAAATGCATGTTTGAACTGAAATGCATGCTATTTTGCAAGTATTCTAAAACAAGAAGTTATTTGTGTGGAATTTAATAAAATATCTACTTGTCCATGGGGTAAGTTGCTTCATAAATCTAGTTGTCCTGTAACAAAATCTACTTGTCCCTTTTGTGCCACGTAATGAGGCAACAAATTATGGCGGCAATCTCATTATAGAAGAGTTCTAAAATAAGCTCTCTGATTATGCCAGGGTTCCTTCTACAGTAGGGTTTGAATACTAGAAATTTCCTTATATTGACACATTTCCGCAGATCTACATACTGGGGCTTAAAGTAATGGTAATCAATAGTTCCAGGGTTGGAATACCCCTTTGAGTCTGTGCAAACCTACTAACTTGCATGATTTAAGGGTTTTCACCGACTCTTCTATAATCTTTTCCCATACTGAGAAAGGTTGGAAATGTACTCCTGACAGTGGCAGGCAAACGTCTTCCAGGGTTGGGAAAGTAAACTTGAAAACACTCAGATTTTTGCATGAGCAAATCTACAACTGCATATTTGCTCATGCTAAAATGCAGTTAACAAATATTTTCTAGGAATGCTATAGATTGGCCTACTTCTGTAAAGTTGTGTGAATTCACAAAATCTGTATATCTGCACTTAATGCAAGAAAGTAGGTGCACTTTTGAGACTATTAACTAGGTTCCCAATTAGGTCTGGCCTTAACCAGGACCTTTTGTGTTTATAAAAATTCTGTGCGTCTCTCAGTCTGTGTGTAACAGCATTTTGTTTTCACAAGGAACATATCGACACACAGTCGTTTTGATCAGTGTCAGGAACTACTGTGGCAATGAGTGCTTTTTGAGACCAAAAACCATGTTTGCTTTTGCCAGTGTTTGTTATAATAGTGAGGTCCTGGCAGCTGCTACATCAATAAGGTTTTATAAAATAAAAAAAATGGCAAAACAACTAACACATTGACAAAACCAAAAGGCTGACTAACAATTTCAGACCTACTTGCTTTACCAATGCTGGTTTATTTTTAGGTTTCTCATCATCATATTAATACTGGTTACACTGATTTTCCATTATGAACATTTTTGGGAAATACTAGCATACATCCACACATTTTACTAAATGATGCTGAAAAGAAATAGCACCTAAACGGTTACAATATTTATACAAAACGTTTTAGCATTTTTTGTGAACGTCATTTTGGAAGCAAAGAATCATCAATTTTGCTTTCAAGGTTCTGCAATATTTGCATCTTATCAGACAGCACTCCGGAAGCATTATACATAGCCTCCTTATTGGTAAACATTGAAAACATGTGTAAACATTTTTATGCCGGAACCAGTCAGTAGTGCAGTCAGATCTTACATTTACTTGGAGCGCTCACCCTAATAAAGGCTTTGCATTCATGAACCAAAAATACAAGTTTGAACAGCATTAACACATGGACACAAATATTATCTCAACTGCAGGCATCCATAATACGGTCCTGTAAACTGGCAGCCAAAGGGTTTGTGCGGTAGGGGGTTGTGCCTACTTGTCGCTAAGACAAAATACACATGAAAACATGTTGCCCGTGACCCCAAACAATATGCCCTGGGTGTCGGGCTATAGGAATTCCACATCCCTGTAAGTAGTAATTCATTTATTTACACACTGATGTACTTTATGTAGTGAGTGTTATGTTGATGTAGAGATGGTTTAAATGTTTGACGTCTTGGGTAGTGGAATGAATACATTTATATATTACTATACAACAAATGCATATATTTTTTAAGTGAGAAGGCGTGTGAATGATTTTCAAAAGGCTTTCATTCACTCTTTCACACAAAAATGGCATGGCGGAAGGCTTTAAAACAGCCTTTAAAAAAGTAAGTTGGGAAAGAACAGGAAACCAGGGGGGATGGGGGGGGGCGAGTTCTTTCAGTGCCCTCCGAGTCCTAAAACAGGAACCACATGCAGTGCTGTGTTGAGTTGATTTAGGTCATAAGGTAGGAGGATCTCCCAAGTTTGCCACACAAAAAAGGCAAAGCCTGCAGCCCCATAAGGCGCACAGCAGGCATCCTGTTCTGTTGTACAGGACTCAATCACACACTCACATGGTCTGCACTTCATAAGTACAAGTGGGGGCTAAAAACCTTTGCAGGGTGACTTCAATGAATATTCGAATATTGACTTCAATGAACATCCTAATAGTATTTTTCTCTACAAACATATGTATTAGATACTGGTCTTCAAAAGAGTATTTCTAAAAGTTTATTCATGAATTTGACAGTCTTGCGACACTGGTCAAAGTAAATGTTAACTTGTAGAAATATTAGTTAGTTCCACTCATAGGGCAGTTCTAAACTTTTAACATTCTTTAGCCCTTTTCAAGCATTCCTTTAGAAAACTTGGCTTAGTATATTTCATGGGTCCCTTCTGCATGACCATTAAGCTAAACAACAACCCCCCCTGCCCCCTGAAAAATGCACTGCCAATACACAATTAAACCAGAGATGTTAAAACTAGGACATTTGTCAGAAGCTGTTCTGGGGCAGCAATGCTAACTGCCACTTGTGCCCTGGTACCTGTCCTACTATGGTTCTGCAAATTGGGCCAAGTACAAACCTGTCCACACTCAATAGCGAGGAAATACGGATTTGCATCCCCGATCGTGTCTGACAGAAGATGCAATATCCTTCCTCTCTAGTATCCTCTCCCCATCAGGGTAACTCTAGCCCCTTGTATCTGGTGGCAGAGGGATTCATTAGGCACAGGTGCAGACTATCACTATTATCAGCATGAGGTTAAGAGACCACCTTGGTCACTTGTTCTTATCCTTGGTTTACTTGGACAGAAAGTATCCAAGTCTCGATGCGCAACTTATATGTAGCGCAACTCAGTCCCTTTGATCCAGTCACAGTGAAATCTCACCATGCCTGTGCCAAGGCCATATAGTGGGTAAGGAACTCAACATACACACCTTTTGTATTTGCAGCAGCTTTTCCTTGGTGACGACATCGTTGGGTAGAGTCAGTATGGCTGGTCCAGAACCACAGCACAATCCTCAAACAATTTTAATCTTCAATTTAGGCCTCACAGGCCAATCAGACTCACAGCAGCGATGTGCTGTTGCGGCCTCTCAGGTTGACCAGCTAAAAAGTTCTGGTCTAACGTGTATGCTGTCACAACCGCTTTAGGTGTGACACCCAGAACAGGGGCAATGGTAAACTGTCCACTATGAGAGCACACTTGACGCAAACCTGCTGATCACCAGGCAAGTCCTGGGCCTCACATTGTCAGGGACAGGCCTAGGCCTCTTCAGGCACGCATGATTACCACCAAGCCAGGGACAAAATACAAGTCAATGTACCAGTTTACTTTACTGTCGGAAACTCAGCAGGGTACAGAACAAGTCTGTGCATCATGTAGGGGGCATTCCTATTCCAACAAAACTCAAGGTATTAATCTAGGACCATAACAATGTAAATATCTAATGGGATTTCACATGTGAACCTAAGGCTACTATAAAAGGACTGGGGACCAAGCTCCATTCCTGCCTTGATAAGGCTGCCCCAAACAACCTATAAAAAGTTGCTATGTAGTAGATGCAGCCACATGTGGTTCACACCCGAACTATAGCCAATAAAACATGAAGAGCACAGTTTGGAATGCTGATTAAGTTAATGACATCGACAATTGTTCGAGGTTAGAAGAGATCAATACAAACAAAAAAGATATTGTGCAACAGTATTTCAGAAAAGAGCTAGGGGTGTTCAAGGCCTATAAAGAATTGAACTCTTTATCTAGTGAAAGCAAATCCATTTATCTTCTTCTAAATCGGACCAGCTTTTAATACATTTAAAAAAAGGATCAGAAACATTGGTGCCATAATCTCAAGACAGCATAGACACCACCAACTTACCCACCAAACCCAGTGATCCCTATACCAACTTCATTACAAGACAGGAGGCTACCATAATGCAATAACTTTTACTGTTGTCAGAAACATGCAGGCCCTTAAAGAACATCTTACACCATAAACTAAACATTCCATAGAACATAACATAATGTTGTGGTAACCAGGCATCGTCCTCTTTTATTCACTGCTCGTGGACAGTTAGGTACTTGTTTATTTTGTCTCTGTACTTTCAATACAAGGTTTTTTCCTTTGCTTTTAATATAAGAGGTATAGTTTGCCTATTCAATCAAAGTTAAGGAAGATCTCATTACCATAAGTGTAGTGTCTTTTACTAAGAATGTATTAAGAATGTATTCTGGTTGTTTTATTCCTTAAAAACAGAAAACAATATCTGAACCTACGTGGAAGGCAAGTAAATTACCCCTTCGTTTTGGCACAATTTCAATTTATGGTCCGTTTTAATTTTCAAATGACTGCTCAAACACTATTCCTAAAGAAAACGCTCTTAAGATCTACCTGAACACGATTGTGGTCGCTTGGCGGAACGAAGCCAATGGCCTGTCCGTTATCGTAATCCGCCCTTCGCCGCTCATGTGAGTGTGCCCCGGCCTCGGCTGACTGTCCGCTCCTTCGACACGGCTGATGCCAGGTTGCTAGTTTCCTTCCCGATTGCCTGTCCCACGACACTGTGGGGAGGCGGGGCTAACTTTCCCCATTTTCGCTCAGACGAGATCTCCCTTTGGGACCCACTGAGCAAAAAAATAAATCAAGGAAGGCCGCTCCAGCTCGCGCTGTGCATTGCCATGACTATGCACAGCGCAGAGCTCAATGGCAATACATTGCAGAACTGTTTTAACAGGCTAATCCTTACCGGTTGGCGCTGCAAGACCAATTTCTTTCAACAACTTGCCTCTAGTATAAAAATATATATTTTAACACTGGAAATATCAATTTTCTATTGAAAAAGCTACTTGGTAAGCACTGCCCTATATCTATTGGAATTAATACTCCTAAAAAAATAAAAAATCTACAAGAGTTCTTGCGCTTAAGAATTAATAATCCCAAGATGTCAGAGAATGAAATACAGTTCAATGAAGTTATACCGCTTACCAAGAATACACTATTGACTCTTTGAGAAATAGCTTAAGCCCTCATTGAAAGAGGCAGCCTTTAGTAAAAGGAAGAGATACCACATTGCTGAGGATGACTCAGCTGATATCTCCGAAGAGGAAAACCCTCTAGCCAAGGGAGGTAAAGCTTTGAAGACAAAGCATCTTGAACCGCATGGTAGTCTGCGCGCTGCAAAAGACTGGCTATTATCCCTAGGTAGCCTGTGCGCAACAGATGATGTGGGTGCTCCTAGCGGCACAAAGAGAAAGAGCAACCATTTTGGTATAATAAGTGTGGGTGACCCTTGCGACACAAGAAGACCAGATGACCTTCACAGCACAAAAGATTTAATTTTACCAACTGATGATGATTATTTACTACAAATTAATATGGACGATGAGACAGGTGAATATATATTTGCCCCCTTAAGAAATTTGACAATGACCTCCTTGATTAGGCTCTAGACCAACCCAATTATTCCCGCTCCATTAAAGACCCAGCATGTTTGGAGATGTTTAACATATCAGGGATGACACCCAGTTTAGACCCCGATTTAATGATCTTCGTATTGAAAACTGGAAGAGATCCTAGCAAAGGGACTGGAACGTTCTCAAGCAATGTCAAGACAAACTGCTTGACACTCTAGGACCCCTGCCTAGAATCCTAGATGTAGCAGAAGAAGCTTTTATTAAAGGGACTCCAGTGGATGTAGAACTCCTCCAAGGATGGAGACAACGTGCCCTATGCCTTCTCGGTAATGCCAATGCAGAGCTTACCTCGGAAAGGAGAAGGACTATACTAATGCGAATGAACACCAAATTGGGAGACCTGGCGAACAAAGAGGTCCATGGTGACACGAATGTCTTACTCTTTGGCTAATATTTTGTAAAAACCTTGGGGAAATACGTTTCCACCTTCTCTGCCTTTAGTAAGGCCCAGTCAAACATGAGACCTGCTTGGAGGTAGAATTTTTGGAAGGGCTGACAGGATGGGACTGGCTGTCAGTTGTGGACACTTCAGGTCTCCCTTCTACCAACAGAATCAACGAGGTTATGGAAGATACTTCCATGGAAACAACTCCTTTTATCTGTAAAGAGGCCGCAGCACTTGTGCACGAGGCGAAGGTAGAGACAGATTCCGAGGTCAAGGACAGCAAGGTAAGGATCCTCCCCTTTGGTTCTTTCCACCCAAAGGTAGGGGGAAGACTACACTTCTTTAACCATTGTTGGTACTTATTAACAAACGACTCTTGGGTTCCAGATACCATAAAGGGATTCAAAATAGGATTTTATCGCAACTCCTTACCAGTCTCGCCAACCGAAGGAACTTACCCTAGACCAGGAACAATCAACTCTGGTAGACACAGAAGTGACTCAAATGCTATCAAAGGTACCTATATGCAAGGTAACTAACTCTGGTCAGGGATTTGTGAGCAAAATATTGCTGGTAAAGAAAAAAGACAAAGGTTGGCGCCCTGTAATAATTTTGAGGGAACTAAATACTTTCCTTGTGTACAGACACTTTAAGATGGAATGTATCCATCTTCTAAGGGACATCCAACAAGAGAAAGACTGGCAGCTGAAGCTGGACCTCAAAGATGCTTATTTTACAATCCCTATGGGCAAAGAATCACCAAAATACCCAAGGTTTGGCTGGAAAGGACTGACGTACCAATTTTGTTGTCTCGCCTTCGGCCTCTCCTCAGCTCCTTTGTGTTTCACCAAGGTTCTGAGACCAGTGGTTGCCTCCCTGAGAAGAGAAGTTCAGCTAGTAATCTATCTAGACGACATATTACTGATGTCTCAAAGTCAAGAAGAACGACAAATACACATGAAATGGTCAGTGGACCTTTCAGAAAGATTAGGATTATCAACATAGAGAAATCCACTATGACCTCAACACAGGACCTAGAATTGCAAGGATTCCAGGTAAACTGCATTTGGCCCAGTTACAACTTCCCCTGAAGTTGTCCACAAAAAAAAAAGGAAGTAACTTATGTATTATCCAAAAGTATAGTAAGCTTACAGGAACTAGCGAGACTAGTTGGTCTCTTATCCTCTTCTATTCAGGCAATCTCCCCAGGGCCTCTCAAATACAGGGCCTTACAAAGACTAAAATCTTCAGGGCTAATTAAGTGCCTTTGGTATTCAGACAGAGTTATCCTGTCATTGGAGGCTCGAGAGGACCTCCTATGGTGGCGGAACAATCTAGACAGCTGGAATGGGAAATCGATCTTCAGGAACAACCAGGATCACACTCTGGAATCGGATGCAAGCATCTAGGCTGGGGTGCAAAATTAGAGGAAATGGAAACAGGTGGGAAACGGTCCCAAGAGGAACGCCCACTCCACATAAATTGCATAGAAATGCTGGCAAGCTTGAATGCTTTAATGAGCTTCAAGTCAGTACTAAAAAAACAGCGTAGTTTTGATCAACACCGACAACTTTACAGCGGTCTCCTATATCAACCGCTTAGGAGGGTCAAGGTTAAGGATCTCGGCAAGAGAATTTGGTACTTCTGTTGGAGTCAAACAATAGTTCTAAAACCAGAATTTATCCCTGGCCATTTAAACACAAGGGCAGATGAGAATTCAAGGTTTCTAAGAGATTCAAGCGATTGGAAGCTAAATCCAATAATCTTCAAGAAAATTCAGGACCTATGGGGCCCCTTCCAGGTGGACTTTTTTGCCAGCAGGTTATCATTTCAGTTGGGGACCAGTTCCGGAGCAGCTGCAGTGAACGCTCTGGTCCAATATTGGAACAAAGTGATGCTACGCCTTCCCTCCCTTTGCACTGATTCAGAGGGTTCTGCTGAAAGTTCGAACGGAGCATTGCTGCATAGTTACAATTACGCCCTTTTGGAATACTCAAATATGGTTTCCAGGGGTGATGGCAATGGAGGTCCCACACCTTATCCCAGGGAGTTTAGACCTTCTTCAGGGACAAGGAGAGGTACACCCTCTTCGTCTAGAAAGAAAAATGAACCTCTTGCTTGGAGGATTTCAGGGGTTCAGGAAGATACTCAGGCCTTTCAGGAGAAGCTAAAAACCTACCGTATGAGTCATGGGCACCAGGAAAAAGGAAAAGATACACTGGTGTATGGGGAAAATGGTGTGGTTGGTGCCTGGAATGGGATCGAGATACTTGGCCTAATCATGGTTTTTTGGAAAGATAAGAGTAAATGATTAAATTAGCAACATTACTTTGTCTAATATCCTTTAGAAGGGTGTCATATGTTTAGGCACTAGAGACCTGTAGCAGAGTATATTCCCCAGATGGAGTACTTTTTGAGATATGGAAAAGGATCATGTCTGAAAATATTTTGTATTCTTATTTTACCGATTACCCAAAACTATGCGTGGTGAGTTGTGCGAAAGTCTATGAACAAAGAATGATTGATGTTAGACCTAACGGCGAAAGTCAGTTTCTAACATACTTTGTAAAACCCTATAAGGCAGTATCTTCTGCTACAATTTTAAGATGGGTAAGAACAGCAATGTTTGAAGCAGGGACAGACTTATCCAAGTTTGGCGCACACTCATCTCGTGGTGCAATGGCCAGTAGAGTGTTCTGGGGTGGGGGGATCCCTTATGTGATATTTCTAAAAGCAGCAGACTGGTCAAATGCTTCCACCTTTGTTAAATTTTACCTTAAATCTGTGGAACGCATAAGCAATGTAGCATTAAAAAGCTTTGAACTTGCAAAATGGTAGCCTTCGGACTTGTAATGAAATGACGATTCTCCAATTAACATACAGAGAGAATCTTGATTTAATTAAAGACAACGGAGGCTAACATTATCCCACCCACCACTCCATGGTGGATTTTAAAGACAATATGTATACAAGTTGTTTTTTTACAGATACATAATTACCAAAAAGTTATACATTTCACACTGTTTAATGTTTTTTTAATCCCTTAAGCAATTGATAGTACCTGTTTTTCTTTCTATCCTTTCCAGACACTGCGTCACTGTGAGAACTTCTTACTTATCAAATGCAATTAACAAAGAAGTCAAATTAACAGATACTTTACCTTGTCGCAGCTCTAAGAGGACGATGCTTGGTTACCACATTATATTATGTTCTATGGAATGTTTAGTTTATGATGTAATATGTTCTTTAAAGGGCTGCATGTTGTGGGCAGCAATAAAAGTTATTGCATAATGTTAGCCTTGATTGTCTTTAATGAAATCAAGATTCTCTCTGTATGTTAATTGGAGAATTGTCATTCACCTGCTTCACAATGGTATGAAGTACAGATATACAGCAAATAAGCAAAAAGAGATTTTAACTCATATCCCGATTCCATGCCAGCTAGAGTTATATAAAAACAATATCTAAGACCTGGCTAAAGACCACTGCATGCTAAACAATGCATTGCCTTCCGGGTGATATCTGCCAGCACTCCACTGCAAAAGCAGTAACTTGCTAAACAAGCATTGGCAAATCTAATAGGCTTAGCCTATGCTATAGGCTTTGGCAATGTGTTTTAGCCATTATGTACACTAGTGTCCCTGTTCAGCAGGGCTAAAGGTTTGTGGAGTGGGGTAGATTTGAGTGAGCTAGATTAAATTGGGGAGTTGGGTAGATCAGAGTGGGGTAGATTGGGGTAAAGTGGAATGGGATAAAATGGGGTAGAGTGGGGTGCAGTAGAGTGGGTTAGACTGAGTAAAGTGGGGTAGAGTGGAGTCAGGTAGAGGGGGGATAGAGTGGGGTAAATTGAAGTGTAGTGGCTCGGAGTTGGATGCGATATTGGAGTAAGGTAGATTGGGAAAGAGTGGGGTGCAGCGGATTGGGGTAGATTGGAGTAACAGTAGGTAAGAATGGGGTGGGTTAGATTAGGGTTGAGTGAAGAGGATTATGGAAGGGTAGATTGGAGTGGGGTGGACTGGATGGGGTAGATTGGACTATGGTAACTTGAGGTGGGGTAGGGTAGACTGGCTAAAGATGGGTTAGATTTGGGTGGCATGTGGTAGATTGGGTAGAATGGAATGGGGGTAGATTAGGGTAGAGTAAGGTGGGTTTATTGAACTGGGGTAGAATGGGGTACAGAGGAGTAAATAAGGGTAATTAGAGTGGGGTATATTGGAGCGTGTTGGAGTTTGGTGTGCTCGAATGGAGTTCAGTAGATTTGGGAAGAGTGGAGTGTGATAAGAGTGGGGTAGATTAGACTGCAGAGGAGTTTTATAGATTGCAAAGGAGTAAACTGGACTGGTGTAGATTGCAGTGGAATTCCATTGGGGATATAATGGAGCGGGTTGGATTACAGTGGGGGTAGGTTGGTTTAGGGTGGAGTGGGAGAGAGATTGGGGCAGAGTGCGGTAGACTAGGGTGGGGTAGACTGTAGTGGAGTAGACTGTAGAGTAGTAGTAGTAGTAGTAGTAGTAGAGTGGAGTGGAGTAGAGTGGAGCGGGGTAGGGTGGGGGGACTGGAGAGAGGGAGAGTAGACTGCAGTGGGGTGAGGTAGACTGGGGTGTAATGGAAGACTGGAGTGGAGTTGATTGCAGTTAAGTGGAGTGGGTGGGGTAGATTGGGGTGGGTTTGACTGGGATAGACTGAAGTAAATAGAGGGTCCTTGGAGTAGGGTAGATAGAGGGTCTATGGCATGGGGTAGAGTGCAGTGGAGTTTGGAATGGAGTTGTGTAAATTGGACTGGGGTAGTCTGGAGTGGAGCGGGGCAGATTGGGGTAGACTGGAGAAGAGTGGGGTAATTTTGAGTGGCATGCAGTAGACTGGGGTAGATTGGAGTGGGTGGGGTTGACTGGGATATGTGGAGTACAGCGGGGTACATTAGAGTGGTGTGGGGTAGAGCGGAGTGGATTATGGTAGGGCAGATTGGGTATGTAATTTGAGGTGAGGTAGATTGGAGCAGAGTAGACTGAAGAGAAGTAGGGTGAGAGACTGGAGTACACTGGAGAGGGGTGAATAGGGTGGCGTAGAGTGGTGTGGCATACAGTGTCTTAAGAGTGGAGGGGCGTAGAGTGGAGGAGCGTAGAATAGAGTGGCGTGCGATAGTGTGGAAGGTCTCAGGGTGGAGTATGCATGGTGTGGTAGCGCACTGTTTCCAGACAACACATTTTCAATTGAAATGATCATTACACTTTTGCACCTAAATGCGGTTTTAGTACAGTAAACGAAAAATGTGTGCAAATGTCATCACCTAGAGCGTTTATGCATTTTGATCGTACTTAAATATTGGTTTCCATCACACTTCAAAAATGTCCTTCATTTGTAATAATTCTGATATATTCTGAAACATCAGCACAGTTCATTTTTTATTGTGCGCTAGGAAAAAAAATCCTACGCCCTCTCCGCTTACATGGATACTCAGCAAGGTTGCCACATAAATTCTCAGTGTGAAGTCAGAGAGAGAAGCGTAAACACCCAGCTCCCTCGAAAGAGGGAGCTTTACATTTAACCTTTATATCTGAACGCACAGCAAATATGACAAGATACAAACAAGATTTAAATGCCTGTTTACAGAAAGTGAGTTTGTGGAAGAATACAGTAAACAAGGTTTGGGCAACAGGAGGGACAAACTCGAGCAGGGCAGCCTAAAGCAAAAACAGCCAGAAACTGTGAGTTATAACCCACAAAGCCAATAGAAAGCAGCAGGTGGAATGCATTTCTAGCTCAGCTTTCTGAATGTCCTGAAGATGTACTGCTTGGTAGGCGTCAACCTAAAAAGGTCACTTTAGATCCATCTAACCCACAAAACTTCAGACCCGGCCTTCCATTGCTAAAATCATATAAGCAGAGGTCAATGATCAACTGAGATGCTACCAGTAGAACAAAAAAAATAAAAAGTCCCGCTGCTATTCAAATTTCTGTCTTATTTGAAGCCCTCCTGGAATACAGAAACTATGTTGATAGATTGGTTGGAAAAATTAGTTGACCTGAGAGAGGGAGGAAGAGCCCCTATTATTCTAGGTTTACTGCGCAGCATTTGACACTTTTTTAAACCATTATTTGTAAAGTGCACAGCTACCTCCGAAGTGGTGTCCCGGCGCGGGGGGCCCTCTGGAAGATTAAGCACGCTATTGCCCAGAGTCACATGGTGCTGGGCTAACCTACCACTGGCGATCGAACTGTGAACCCCGTAGTCCAGAGTCAGGCACCCTGGCTGCTGCACCACACCTCTTCCACACTGTGGATCAGACAATCGCCTCAATCTAATGAATCGATCACTTAACAATTGGGGCACTGCCCAGAAGTGGATTAGGTCATTCCTCTCCTACTGGCCCAAAAGTGCATTTATAGGCACCTTTGTCTCCCCTGCCAACTCATTTACCTTCAGTACCTCCCTCTCCAACCCCCTTCAAGTCTCCAGTCAGTCCGCTCTGCTTTTCAATTGCTGTTAACTTCCCTCTGGTCAAACAGACCAAGAGCTGTGGTCACCAGTGTCAGCTCTACAATGATGACTCCCAAATAAAGTTCGATCTCCACCAGAGCGTTTATGTCCCATCTAAAGAGTTAGTCTGCTCGAGATTAGTTTAGTGATTAATTCAATATAAATTACTTTGCCTCAGTGGGAATAAGACTGCTTCTCAAACTCCTCTACACTGCCTTCATTTGGCCTGACTGATTAGGCTCTGCAAATCCCCCTTCTCGAGTTCAGTCATTAAGGAATACAGAGTTCATTTTCAACAGCAACCTCTCTTTCGAACCCCACGTGAAAGCGGAAAGCGGTGTTAAAGTCTTCTTACTTCCATATTCAATTTCAAAATTCTATTTCTTGGTGCAATATTAACAAAGGTAGGTTCTAATATTGATTCAGTGGGGGTCCCCGGGTTCCAGTAATGATTAAGTGGGGGCCCACAGAAGTAAAAAAGTAAAGAACCACTCGTATAGAAATAAATCCATCTAGCAAAGAAGCAGCTGAAGTTGGCCTGTATTACAATTACGGAGCGATTCCCCTTCACAACAATGTGCCTTAAGGGGAACCTTAAAAAAACCCTCACAACTCAAGTATCTGACTGGCCCAGTTACCCATCACGTACCCACAAAATGCCTCTGCTCCAGCAATGAGCTCAAGATAAAGCTGACAAAATATAGATGCAAATGCAAAGAAACAGTTGGAAAGTCTCTTAACACTGCTGGGGTGAAGATGTGACACTCCATGCCTTAAAGTTTCCATCACACCTCCACTCTCCTCCTCTTTAACTTAAGACCTCAGTCTAATGTTTGGAACAAGAGAAAGAATCTAGTCTCCTTCTAGGTCTCACAAATGTCAGGTTCTGGGAAAGGGTCTTATGTACCGGACATCTTGCTGACTAAGCAGACTATTTGTATTGTTTGTCAGGTATAAGCGGTCCAAAGCTTACCTCAATATACATTACTGTATTTAGAATTTTAAAAAAATACAAAAACTAGACAGGAAGTTGGTGTCAGGCGGTCCTTCTACAGAGAGATTTAGAATGGTTGTGACTGCTTGGATGGCTGAAGAAGCATTCAATCGTAAGCCCCTGGTAAAGCAGCACTAACCGGGCTTTTTTAAATTTAAACTGCATATGGGGGAACAAGGCTCTAGGGAGAGGTCCTGTACGAAAAACTGGTACAAACAAAAAGCAAGTCAACTACCCTATAGGTGGTGGTGGAGTTGTGTGTGGGGGTGTTAAACATTGCTAGCAAACTTGCTCCATCTGCAAACTGTGGTAACTTCTGAAGATACTTTTCTCAACTACTCAGCTGACCAGTACAGATAGCAGCAGCACACCAAGAATAAATTGTTTACGTTTCACAACTAAGGAGCGTGTTTCCCCTACAAGCCATCCTTTTAAACCTGGGTGCCGCCTAGGAAAATAATTAAGGCATTTGATTCCTGCTTTAGTTACCAGGTTGTGTCAGCACAAACCTACTGGAAGCTTGGGTGCCTGCAGCAACTGAGAGCAAGAAGTTTGAAGGAAGTCACCAGTCAGGTGCAAATTGTGTTCTGGGAGAGCATCTAGATATTGATACCTGAATGACAAACTGCAAACATTTCCCAAAAATCAAGTTCACTAAAATGTGGCTTAGCGCCAGAATCTCTCTACAAATGTAGAATTTGAGATGCAGCGCTTCAAAATTCTCACCTGATTGAAAAATATACTGAAAATGTAACCTTTTGCTGATTTGAGAAAACACTTTTCTGAAGCTATCAGTATCGACAAAGTAGGCTCAGAAGCCCAATCAGCTATGGTTAAACATCTTTGATCAAGACCACTTGTCTATCAATCCCTGCCCCAAGTTCAAATCAGCAAACATGAAGGTGCATAGTATACTGCTCGGTTACCAAAGCCAGATACCTCTGCATTGAAACGGTTAGTCTGTTGCTGGCGTTAACTTGGGTATTAAAATCTTGCATAGTTGCTCAGCACTGTAAACTGTCTGTGGTTGCACCTTGATTTTAGTAAAAAGGTCGTTTTAGAAGGGAGGTAGAAATTATAATACTGTATGTCATGTATTCTTACTGTAATAGTTTTCATTAATTAAGCAAACCTCTTCTAAAAAAAATGTCTAGTGCATCAGTCTAATATTGTCTTGTGAACCATATCTGCTACCAAAAACAAAAGCTGGGTGGCAAGCTCAGAAATCCCTGGTCGAATTATTTAAACAAAATCAGTGGACAAGTTCCAAATAGACTTGGTTTGTGCTAATTAACAAACTACTTTCACATTCAGCACTTAAAACGATCCTTAAAATGCAGTCAAAATTGCAGTCAATGCTATCTGATTTGGCCAAATTAATGTCAAAGTGCACGCCGCTGTTTGAAGCAGTGGCCACATCATACGATACCCACGGTCCACCTCGTCTGAGACCACAGCCATATCTCCAGCGCTCGGTTGGAAAGATATGCTTAAAACAAATCATAGCTGCAAAGTTGATGTGCCTACAGACTAAAGAGATGAAGCCAAAATGGCACTTTGTTTTCATAATAGTCAAGTGCACACTGCAGATATAAAAAGGACACGTTTAACCACCCTTTGTGTTGCTGCCCTGCACTATTAAATCCTCGCCTCACCCTGCTAAAACCTTTGTTCCTCACACAGGGAACACAAACCTGCAAAAGGTAACAAACTTGGTTTTTAACATAGTGGAGCCGTGTGGCTTGGTGAAATTTGGCAAATACATAAACTCGCTACAAGTATTATTTAAGGACCTTAATAATACTGATCACTGATCCAACTAAAATCAGCAAAACAGTGAATTGTAACGTTTTATTTGGCAGGTTTAATCCACTTGGATAGATCTTTAAAATGTTTTTATTAACCGCTCTCCAAACACATGATGAGACAACTAGCTGCTTTATAGTTTCCAGTCCGTATGCACTTTATGCACCGTTTTGCACACTTAAACTACTTTGCACAGTAATGAGCTGATATTTAGGTCACAGGTATTATTTAGGATTCCCAAATTCTCATAGCATTTATTTAAAATCTGCCCCAAACTACTATATGTTACTGACATTACCTATGCTTGCGTTTTTAACAATATGCACTACTTGTACTGTTTGCACAGCTAAGCTATTTTCCACAGCAATTATCTGGTTTCTAGCCATAGGCTATGTTCACGATTTTAAATTTTTTATAACATCTACTTAAAGTTGGCATATAAATGTGTACTGTCCTTGATGACCGTGCATGTCCATAATTGCGACTTTTACAGTATCCGCCTTTCTTCAAAAAACTTGATTCATATTTTGGACTTTGTACATATATTGTAATGATTTTAGTTGATTATACAAAAAAGGAATATTGACTGAAGTGTTTTGTAACCAGGTAATTGTATCTATTCCAGTAACAGACATGGGGTTTGTAGATTTTGATGACAGCTGGTCACTCCTCTGTATACAAGATACACTTATTTATATTAAAAGTTGAAACAAACCACTGAATAAAATGATCCATGTATTTTCGAATTAAACAAATGATGTCAGTTACGAGGACAGGAATAATGCAGCCCAGAAATCAGGCATGCTGGTTTAATGGAGATGCAAGCATGCCAATGCACAATCTGAAATGCAGAGACTAGAATGGAAATTCCGAATGTCAAAGCTATAAAACAAACACACAAAAACTAACCACTAATCTATATCAATGTTATTTATTTGAGAAATAAGCTTTCAGGCGGCACCAATTAGGAATGATCATGCGGTGGTACCGTATCCCTTCCCAACCGTAACCCTCACCCCTCTGAAGAGTTAGTTCACTTAAATCATGCCGACTATATAACGATCGCAAGGGCTGTACTGTGCGGGAACAGACTTTCACTCATCAAGGTTCTAGGCTGCCCGCACAGCTGTTAAGCTTATGGGGTTTACTTGGACATGGGGGGAGGGGTTCAATTTTTGTAAGCAAGTGGGTACAGATATCTGTGGGACGGTGCCAATCTTACACTTGTGTCACTTTCACGACCTTAAATAAGTGTGTCTCATATGTGCCTAAAAATAGTGCAGAACACTGAGGCTCCGTGTGTGTACAAACACAGGAAGAGACGCAGCACGCACAAGTGGCGCACTGAGGCAGCAAGCACGAAAGAACGCCCGAGGTGCGGAGAGTGACCACATGCCGGACAGCGCAGACACGGAAGAGGCGCCTGCACACCCTGGGAATGGGGGTCCGACGCCACAGAGGCCCAGGACTAAGTGACATCCTCCGTGCGAGAGCACTGTAAATACGACACCGGGTTGTGAGCTGCCTGTGAGCGGTTGCACCTTTGTTCATGCCGGGATCGGCTGCCAACCTCAACACCACACAATGCGCAAGGGCATAGGCGAACTCCGCAGGGTCCTCTTCTCTACCAGACAATTATTTATTATACCGAACAATCTATCCCCTCACTCCCAACCCCCAAAATAAAAGGGTACTGAGAGGATACAGACAAAGGCAACCAGACGCAGGAGACGTATCAGAGAGCACAGCGACCCCAGCAGGACTCACTCTGTCCCACTACCTTCAAAGCACCCCAACAATAAAGAACTCCTCAAGCACTCGGGAATGAAAAGGGGGGTGCTCGTACTGTAGGAGACAAATTGGGAAGGGGGGGGCTATTAGTAAGCTAGACAGGTCACGCGCAACTAAGGACCCTGTATTGTGACCCCCTTCTCGTCTATCCCCTTCACCACTCGTCGTCCACCCCATCATCCCCAACCAACAAAAGACCTCCTTTAGTAAAAAAATAATTCGTATCCCACCAAACACAACACACATGGGATTTTACTGAAATATCAGGAACAGTTTTATGCACACCAAAATTGTTCTACCCCATCAGATCTTCTGCATACACCCTGCAGAAAACGAAGAACTTCCACTGCCGCCACCAAGATCCATGTCAACCTCCACCCCATTTAATATCACCTATTCCCCTAATGTCTCACATACACAGGACACACATAGTATTCCGTCCCTACAAGGCCCAATCATAACAGGCCTAACCTTCAACACAATACCTTATACGAGGTGTTTAGGCGCCACAAGAGAACGTAGCTTCGGATACTATTGCCTCCGATACAAGGACCTTGCTGCCAGTGGGGGTAACTCAGGTCCTTCCGCCTCTCCCCCTCCCCCAGGAGTATTATCACACAATAAACTTTTCAACACATGTCAACAAAGGCCCAGAGGGCCAGGGAGCATCGGATCAGACCCAAGTAGAGAGAAGACTCCATCTCTTACTCCCTACAGCCCCTCACCTCGTTGGGCTCCCGGGGTGCTCCTGCTCCCCCGGCTCTACTGCCTTCCAGGATCAGCTGCAAACGCACATCTCAGTCTCACTCCGCCGTCTTCCACGCACTACTTTACCCGTCGCATCACAAAACTGAGAATCGACCCTTTCCAGAACACCCAGCGAATGACTCCCTGGGCCGCCTTACCTGTGTCCTGCCTGAAGAACCCCGCACCACAATTCACCCCGCCGCTGTCTTGAAAGCGGTCCCTGTCTCAGCGCCAGCAGTGTCCTTCCGCCGGGTCATGACCCCCTGGGTTCCTCTAACTGTTTCCCCCGGGGTCACCATTCTCCCTGTTACTCTGTTTGCGGACATCTTACATTAAGTGGTGTTCTTACCTTTGTACCGTGTTCGCCACGCACCCGACATATAAAATTAAAATTGTTTCGTGTGGCGTTTGTCTTTTTTTCCGGCTCGGTGACCTCTAAGCCCCGCCTCTTCCTGGTTGCCCTGGAGACCGAATAAGCGTCCCAAAATGGCATCGTGGTTGCCTGAGATCCTCTATGAAACGAACGGGCAGGCACCAGCGCCCAGCAAAGACTTCTACCAGGTGCTCATCACACAGGACGAGGTAGGTTCAGGGCTAGGGTAGGTGTCCTGCAGAAAAAGGGCGTTGGGTGATGGGGGAGCCTAAGGGAGGGTGCAGAAGACCATGGTCCCACTTGCCTATGGGCTCCCCGAACAACACTGCACACCTCTCGCGAGCTCTTGCCGCTGTAGTTCCTTACACATTAATGGGCGTCGCATTTTTCATTTAGCCAAAAAGCTAAAGTAAACTTTTAGAAGCCCAACGGAAGATCCTTTTCCAAGCAGGGTCCCCTTACTCTTCAACAGAAGCTGATATGTCACGCCCGTGGACTTCATGGGGCCCCTTGCTCTATTGGCATTCAGCCGCAGGCGCTGACGTCATGGACGACGGTTAATCTAATAAATGCAGACATTTTAACGAGTCCATTGTTATGGTTAATTTAGCAGTGATTGGCCAGTGGTTGGAATCATGCAGAAGTAATGTGGCCATGTTGATTAACTCAAAGATGTAAGTTTTTTTTACTGTGAATCTCAAATGGCACGTGGCTTTGGGATAGCAGGTAAATGGCCAATATGGTGCCTGACACCCTTAGCGAGACTTAACGTTTTACCTGACGGCATTTTTTGTTGTCGTAGTTTTATATAACTTGAACTCGCCTCCAGCACTTTAAATGAGCACCAGTTACATTACACTAGGAGACATGGAGTTGTCATAGTGGAAGTTGTTTGGCTTGTTCTTGTGACGATAACATTAATCTTCGAATCCCATTATGTATCCTTCTGATGTATAAAAAGCAAAGGACTGACTAAGGTGTCGGTGGAATCTTTCACTCTAAATTAAAGGCGTATCTGCCAGGCTCTGTTTACCTCTCATTCACTCCAGGTTAAATTTCACACATTTGGAGAAGGATTATAAGCAATGCTCCTTTGCACTGTGGGCATTGTTTCATTATTTTATTTAGAAATATGAGAGTGAAACTGTCACCAGTGCAAGGTGCTGCTGGCTAAAACTGAAAAATGTCAGGTCTACCAGGATGTGAAATACATGCCCAGGAACCACACAGGGGCGTAGCTTAGTCAGTGAGATTCGTAGTTGTAATTCTCAAACCCAACAAAAAAAGCAGTGGGCGGTAGTGTGAGTGGGTGAGATGATCGAGGTTTGGTATGGACTGTTTCCATGGGGAGCAGGGTCAGTACTGATTTGCATTAGATAGACCCCTGGGGCTGATTTAGAGTTTGGCGAACAGGTACTCCATTGCAACAGCGTCTGAGTACCCTGTCTGCCAAATTCAAGGTCTGCCCACCCGATTTCGAGTTGGGCGAACTGCAAGTTTTACGCTATCGGTAAAATGTACTTTAGTCGGTGTAAAAAGTCCACCAGTAGCCCAACAGAAAAGAGACTGTTAAAGGTAAGCCATCCAACTGTCTGCCCTGTTTAGAGTATAGAGTCTGATAGCTTTTTTTTTACTGCCCCATATATCCAGGTGTATCTTGGTGTTGAGGTACAGTTAAAAATAGAAAAATTGGGGGTGCGTGGCCTAGCGGCGAGCAAAATGGCCATGAGTTAAAGATTCGCAGACTCTCCTTCCCCCACCGCATCAATCCGCCTCACGAATCCGCAACCTGGTGCCATAAACAGTCACCGGAGGTCCTGAGCAGCAGAACGAGCCCTCGGCCGGCGGATTCCGACCCGCGGGGCCGGAGATGTGAGCGTGCCCGAGCGACGGCCTACGGAAGTGTAAGAACCGGGACCTAGAGTTTTGGAGTGCCCCGGCCGGCGATTCCATTGGGCGGCCTTGGATTGCGGAGACTCCCGGGGGGCACCCGGAGACAAGACTCCCGGGGGGCACCCGGAGACCCAGGGGGCGGCCAGCCGGGCCTGCCGCCCCCCCCCCACCCCCTCCATCAAACGTCTGCTGACTGTGCTGGGGGCAGAGGCCCCTCCGGGGAAAACAACGTGGCACAACAGGACGGGCCTCGCCTGGACCACGTTGCATAGAGGAGGTGAGCATTTGCTGCGGGGAGCGGTGGCGATATCATCGAGGCCTGCCCGGAGAGGTGGGGTGCCCGGAGGCGGCAGGCGAAGAACACGCATCGTGGTGGGCCTGGCCGGCGCCGTGCACGGACAGCGGGGGGAGGCAGGAGGACGTGCCTGGCCACAACCAGACTATGGCGCAAACTGCAGAGCTGATCCCGAGGGCGCCCCCCAGACCCGGGGGGTGAACACTGATCGGGAGACAGCGGGGAACAGGCGGCAGGCGCATGATACACTTCGCGGAGGGCCCAGCCGGCGCAGCATATGGACAGCAGAGAGGTGCAGAAGGACGCAGGTTGGCGGTGCGCGCCCCTGGGGAGCCCTCAAAGATTGTTCCGTTTGGATAGCAGCAAAGGCCTCCAGTGTTGGTGGCGGACCCCCTGGGGGGCAGCGGCATCAAAGACCGGGGGTGATGGAAGGGACGATCCAGTCAGAAGCTTGACCCCTTCGGGGTGCAAGAGGGCGACCTCCCCCCCCCCCCCCCCATGGGTGCCCCGAATTTCTTTGACCTGCATTACAGACTGAGGTGGAGGCCCGTCGCTGTGGTGGCCACGTCATAGGCCGAAACTCACCGATAGGCCATAACCGGACAACCGTGCAAATCACTGCGCTGCGCCCGAGCGCCCCCCCGGGGCCCGCGGGGTGAATACTGAACGTGAGACATCGGGAGGCAGCTGAAGGGGGCTTTGGAGACTTCCACAGAGTCGGGCGAGCAGGCCTGTAGACGCAGGGGGATCGAAACGCACCTCCCCTATACTCTGGGGTGGCGACTCATCATAGGCAATGTCCGGCTCAAGGGGTCCAAAGTCTACTCAGACCAATAAATTGGACAAATACACGTGCCCTAAGCCGGCCATGACAGCGCAGCCTCCGCTGAAAGTGGGGGAGGTCCCGGAGACAGGAGCCACGGAGCACACCTTGAAGGACGTGCTGGACACCATAGGAGAGATCAGAACATCGCTGGAGCAAAGAATGGACGCACTCTCCTCAGAAGTCATGCTTATCAGGGCAGACTTGGCCACGAACAGGGAGAAAGTCACGCAGTTGGAGATCACCACATCGAGACCATGAGGGCCGCACGAGGCGCAACAACGTGCGCATCCTTGGTGTTCCGGAAAGGGCGGAGGGACAAGCTAGGGACCGGTTTGTCGAGAGTCTGATCACCAACCACCTCCAACCCAAAGGCTTGTCCAACATCTTCGTCGTCGAGAGGGCCCATCGGGTGCCGGGGGTGAAACCGAGGCCTGGGGCCCCCCCTCGCCCCATATTAGCCGGACTCCTAAACTATAGGGACAGAGACCTCATATTACAAACGGCCAGAGTAGCGCCTCCAATAAGACTTGAAAATTCGGAAATCGGCTTCTTTCCTGATTTTACCCAAGCGATTCAAAAACTGCGTAGATCTTTCCTGGGAGTTAAACAACGTCTGAGAGACAAAGGCCTCAAATACGCCATGCTGTTTCCGGCACGGCTCCGAGTGGAGGCCGGAGGCAAGACCAGGTTTTTCGAGACACCGGAGGACGCTGCTACTTGGTTGGACGAATGGAGAAACCCGGTGGGTCAAGGCCCTCAACGAGAATAGGAGGTACAGGGGCTCTGCCAATAGACTCTGGGGGTATCGAGGTGCTGGCCGAGTCCCTGGTTTGGATCGCCTCCCAGTTAGGTGGTACTCAGGATATGGAACAAATTGTATAGTGATATAATAGAAGGACACAGGTTGACACTATATAAGGGTCATGGGAGGGGGGAGAGATCGGAGAGAGTGTCCCCCCCCCCAATTTTCTTCATTTAGACTAGGTTAACGGGCGACAGGCACTCTGCATAGTTGTAATTATGGGCAGTTTCGAGCGCAGAGTGCAGGGGAGCAGGGAGGGGGTTTGTTGGGTGGGGTTTATGTTCGGTTGTTTGTTTTTAAGGAATCATTCAGGCATCACAACTCGGTGGCTTAAATACTTAGGTGAGGCGTGAATGTCAGTAAACATGCAATGGGATAAAGGGTTCAGATTGATGAGCTGGAATGTGAATGGCCTAGGGGATAAAGTCAAGAGAACGGTGGTGCTACAATATATTAAGAGGCATGCCCTGACGTCATACTCCTACAGGAGACACACCTGGTGGGTAATTCCTGTAAAGCCCTTAATAGGTGGGGGTACAATCTGGCAGCACATTCGGGCTTCACTTCGGGATCGAGGGGAACAGGCATACTACTGAGGAACTACTTTCCCCTCACGAGCAAATCTACATGGGTGGACACCGGGGGAGATACGCTGGAGTCACTGGCCAATGGGAGGGCAGGGTGCTGACACTCCTGTCGGTCTATGTGCCGCTGACCCTCCAGGAGCCAGCCTTTAAGGATCTAGGAGCCATCTTGATGACGGTCCCAGAGGGACTCCTAATATTGGGTGGGGACCTGAATGCTGTGGCAGATGGCACATATGACAGAAACCCACCAAGACAACTTCGCCCCTCCAACAACTTGTTGCCGAATTTCCTGGGGGCCCTGGGGTTACAGGATGCATGGCGCTCGCTTCACCCCAGTACACTTTTCACTCCGGTGCCCCAAACATGCAATCCAGAATAGACTATTTATTGGTCCCCCCTGACCAGCTACAACACGTACAGGAGGTCAGGCACATGGCAAGAGGCATATCTGATCATTCCCCGCTGTGGATGCATCTAGTGGTAGGCCATAATAGAGTGGGAAGAGTGGCCCCAATCCACCCCTGGAATCTTTGCAACCCAGTAGTCCATAAAGCAGTTCACACTGCAATGGCGCATTACTTTCTAGAAAATGAAGGATCGGTGAGCTCACACCAGACACTGTGGGAAGCGTTCAAGACAGTGGTTAGGGGACAGGCCCTCTCCCAAATAGCGGGGGTCAAGAAAGAAAAGGTCAGGGAGGAGGAAGCATTGGAGAAGGAAATCTTCCGTCTAGAAGAAGAACAGGCGGAGCGGCCTAATCCAGACACCCTGCATATTCTACACTTAAAACAAGATAACTATAAGGCCCTAGTCACAAATGGGAAGGGACACATTGGGCAGGATCTATGACCAGGGAGATAAAGCAGGGAAGTTAATCGCATGGCGAGACAAAAAAAAACTGGCAAGTAGACTAGTTCCGGAAATAATCGACAAAAATGCACACACAATCACGGACCCCCAGGCTATAGCTAATGCATTTGCCCATCACTTCCAACAGGTCTATACCTCCCAGAACCCTTACACGACGTAGGACTCTATCGACCTCCTGAGAGACATAACGCTTCCTAAACTCGCAGAGTCAGAACTTGAATATCTTGAGGGGGCACTCACACCAGAGGAAGTGGCGTTGGCAATCAGGGGTTTTAACTCGGGGAAGGCATCGGGGCCCAACGGGCTGCCGATAGAACTCTATAAACTTGGGGCAGATATCATCGCCCCTCGCTTATGCAAAATGTTCAGAGAGAGCAGGGAGGTTGGGGAGCTTCCCCAGGACCAAAGACTGGCCACCCTAGTAATGATCCACAAGTAAGGCAAAAGCCGGGCAGATTGTTCCTCCTATAGGCCGATCACTCTACTGAACCAAAGATTTTAGCCAAACTCCTTGCTAACCGACTAATTTAAGTCATTAATAATCTCGTACATCCGGACCAATCTGGCTTCATGCCACAGTGCAACACGGCGCTGAACCTACGCAGGGTGCACGGAGTGATGGGGAGGGCGTCCACTATACAGGAGGAGGCAGTCCTGGTATCCTTGGACGCCTCAATGGCGTTCGATATGGTCGAATGGAAATATTTATTTGCGGTACTTGAGAAAATGGGTTTTGGGCCCCAATACATCAGGTGAGTGCAACTCCTTTACTCAAGACCACTAACCCAGATAGTGGTCAACAATAAAAAATCCGACGTGTTTGAGCTAGGCAGAGGCACAAGGCAGGGGTGCCCACTCTCACCCCTCCTGTTCGCCCTGGCCCTGGAGCCTCTGGCGTCGTGGATATGGAGAGATCCGATGATCCGTGGATTTAGGTGGGCGCAATCCTGGGAGGACCGCATCTCACTATATGCAGATGACATACTACTATTCTTAACTTCCCCAAAGGTCTCGCTAACAGCAGTACTCAACATCTTTGCCATCTTTGGTAGATACTCAGGATATTCCATAAATTGGTATAAATCCGTGCTGTACGTCCTCAGGGGACCTCTTATGGGACTCCCCAGAGATTGCCCAATACAGATCACCTTACAGGGCTTCGAATACCTTGGCATTTATATAACCGCCAACCCTGCAGATAGATTTGCATGAAACCTGCTCCCTCCCTTGCAGAGACTCAAAAGAGACTCCGAACGCTGGATGGCACTCCCACTTTCGCTGCTAGGTAGAGCCTCCTTGTTCAAAATGATGTCCTTGCCCCGATTCTTATACGTCCTGCAGAATTCGCAGAATCTGGTTCTGGCCAGTTATTTCAAGGAGATTGAGACCCTACAACGCCGCCTGCTATGGAATGGGAAGCCATGCATAGCACTATCCAAACTCAACCTCTCCTGGTATGACGGCAGGATCGCCCTCCCCGACCTCAAAAAATACTATTGGGCAGCGCATCTGGCAGCAATCAACCAAGGTACATATAGGCAGGCTGACGATCCAGGCTATGCAATGGACCGCTGGATGCTGCCCGGGGGGAACTATAACAGAGCGCTCTACTCGAATGCTGGGAGACGCCAACTCACAGGACCAACGAAACAATCGGTGCAGGTCTGGGGGGCAGCCTCCAGGAGCATGGGGTGGGAGCATAAAATCATCCGAGCCACGCCGTTATGGGACTCCGACAGGCTTGGTAACCTCCGGTCTACGAAAGGGTTTGACAAATGGGACCTCATTGGCATATCGAAACTAGGCGACCTATGGGTAAAGGGCGAGGTTAAGTCCTTCTCAACCCTGCAACAAAAATATGAACTTGCCCCTACAGAGTATTTCAGATACATGCAAATCCGCCATGCCCTATGCTCCTGTTTTCGAAAGGGAGAGACCCCTTCTGAGGCTGCACCCCTTGAAGACCGACTCCTCGATGGCTACTTACCAACGAAGGCCATCTCACTCACATATAAAAAGTTAGTGAACCACACGGGAGACCCCCTGTTGAGATCGAGGGAGAAGTGGGAAAGGGATGGCATAATACTGGACGAGGAAGATTGGGTGGCGGCAGTATCCTCGCCACGAGAGGTAGCCATCGCAGCAAAGCTGAGATTAGTACAACTCAAAATTTTGCACCGAATCTACATCACGGGGCCAGGGATGGTACTAATGGGGAGAGCACCTGATGGTAAGTGTAGGCGGGACTGTGGGAATGAAGGTACCTTCCTCCATATATTGTGGGAGTGCCCGCATATCCAGAGGTACTGGAAGAAAATACATGAGATACTGAGTGAAGTGTTAAACCATACACTCCCACTGGAGGCTAAGAGATGTCTCCTAAATGTGTGGGAACCAACGGACCTAAATAGTACACGCATGACCTGGGTCACACTGGGACTAATGATAGCCAAACGAAACATCGCCCAGAAGTGGGGGGCATCGCTCGCACCGAATGTGAGGGCATGGGAGAAAGACATGGACTGGTGCATGTTTCGGGAGAAGTATATCTATGTAGCCAGGGGATGTCCCAAAAAGTGGTCCCACATATGGAAAGACTGGAATGCTTATAGGGGAAGCATCTGTACCCCGCCATTGATCCCAGCTCAAGATGAAATGTGCGGACATGACACAAATCACCAGCTACCTGCGTATTGTGTACTTATAACTGTCTGAGAGCCATGTAAAGATAAGACACTATAATAATAATGTACTATGCCTTGTGTTGTTGATTCCTATTGTTAAAAAAAAAAATAAAAAAAAAAAATTGCCCCCAGACCCTGGGAGAAAACTTCTCTGGCGTGGTGGTCATTGTTTTTTTCCCTTTTTCAAAAACAAACTCCCGCCTTGGAAGTTTGGTTTTTAAAAATAAACAGCTTTGGGAAAGGTTGATGGCCGCCTGCCATGTGTGACAGAGCTGTCCGGCAAACCTTTCCTATACTGACAAAAAACCATGAAGGCGGTTCCTGACATTATATAGAGATGTCTTCAGGGCTGGTGGATATGTTCAAATTTTGCCAGTGGATACAACGTAATGTCCTCCACCACCCTGTCTTTACTCTGTCTGCCAGACCCTTAATTAGTCGCTCTGTCTAGTGTGGCACAGTGGGTGAAAAACAATGGTTCGGAATGTTATCCCAAGTAATTTGCAGTGGTAGACTAATTTGCAAGCATTTGTCCCATCATCTTTTGGGTGTTTAATTGCAGTAGTATGTCTGGAAACCTGGGGCCGGATTAGCTTTCCAGGCCTACTAACACCAATGGTTGTGAATTTCAAAAAGTAGTACATTTTCATCCATTTAAGGTGTACTTCTATGGGTGCTGATTTAATACTTTTTTGGTAAGCCAGTCACTCATATATTAACTTCAAAATATTATCATGTTAAAACTAGAAGAGAAATCAGGATAACAAGCCAAACCAATGCAGTCATAGCATGCCTGACTCTGGGCCCCCAGGCCCAAATACCAAGAGAAGAAAACATTTGAAGGTGGCACATCCCAAATACGCCCCTGGACAACCAGGCAGTGATGTAAGGTGTGCCTCTTAAGTCAGCCCTTTTTTACCATTTCACACTTCTTTTGACACACGTGCTGTAAGAAGCTGGCTCTGCACATACTATACCAAAGATATAGTGTGAACCGAATCCAGTGGATCCCCAAAGACTTACAGAGGCTAAAGTAGATAATACTTAAAAGCTCTATTTGTGGTAGTGTGGTCGAGCAGTTAGGCTTATCAGAGGGCTATGTTGAGCATTTATTGTCACATGTAGTCAAGAAATGATTGCACACACTCGCAGATTGAATCCAGACCAATTGTTTTGTATATAGATTACTACTTTGTTATGTTATGCTTACAACCAAGAGGAACTCAGTTGCAGGTAAGTAACAGTTTAAAAGTAGCAATACTTTTCAAATGCAGTTGGAATTGTTTTGCAAGACAGTAAGCAATTCTTTACAGTAATAAAAATACTTTAGTTATATCGATTTAGAACAGTAGAACTTTGCAATAGTAACAGTTAGACTTTTGTATTCAATAGGATGAGAAGGCAATGCAATCCTATGCGAGGAAATCAGTGTTATGCATTAACAGGTAAGTACTCTACTTAGAAGTCCAGTCTTCAGGGGTTTTGGACTAACATCTGGCAAGGGTCAGTTCAAAGTAGGTACTGCACCACCTGTGGCACTGGGCCGGCTGGGTGCATGGTTTGCAGGTAGGTACCTGCTGTTTCATGGCACATGCCCCAGGGGTTAAGATCAGCACATGGGGGCAACAAGGCAGCACCAAAGCTACACCACCAGCGTCACAGGGGCGGCCGGTTGCAGGGTGCAAAATCAGCGGCTGGCGCCCAATGCGTTTCAATGGGGTATCTCGGTTGCACAAAGAGGATGCAGGCTTGAGCCAGGAGGCTGGATGAAGGTGACCACCAGCTGGGCAGGTAAGTTGGAGAGTTGAGGGACACATTGGCACTGTCAGCTGGGCTCTACAAGTTCAGGGTGGAGAATGCAGGGTGCCTTTTGGTGTCAGGTTTACATTACCGGAGCCGGTCGCGGTCGGTGGGGATCCTTTGTGTTGAGGCTGCAGGCGACTTCGTGGAGTCCAGGAGAGGTCATCTACCGATGAAGACGATGTCAGGATTGCTGGGGAGACTTCCCAGGACAGGTGAGCCACTTGAACTCGGGCCGTAGGCATCAGGTACAAAGTGTCAGGGTTTGCGGATGCGCCTGGATTGGGAATCAACAATCCTTGAAGATGGAGTTTTTCTGGACAGGGCCGCTGTCCTCAGGAGATCTGGTCTTGGCCGAAAAATCGCAGTCTTCCTTGGGTTCTTGGAAGTAGCTGGCCATTGGACAGGCGTCATTTTCTTCAGAGGGTCTTTGAGCAGCAGACAGACCGGTTGGGCTGGGGCCAAATCAGTAGTCGTCTTCCAGGCTCGTCTGCACGGCGTCTTCTTCATCCTTTTCTTCTTGAGTCACAAGAATCTGAGGATCAAGGTTCAGGGGCGCCCCTAAATATTGAATTTAGGGGTGTTACAGATACTGGTAAATGGTAGTCAATGGGCTACTTGCCTTTATGGTGTCTACACACATTGAATGTCCCATCCCTTTGGTGAGGGGCTTCCCCCATACCTGATTGTGTCAAAACCTTACATTCAAGATGTAGGATTTCCTAAGGAGGGAGTCATCTCAGTCTGGGGCTTGTTAAAGGCGGTCCAGGCAAAGAGGGGACACACCTCCCCTGACTACTTATTTTCCCACCAACCTTGCTCCCAAAAGTGGGGCTTGGTCAAGAGGGCGGTCATCTCCACTAGCTGGAGAGGCTCTGGCTAGCATATCAAAGGGCTGAAAGCCTTTGAGGCTCACCGCTCTAAATGCTGTTCCTGCTTGGGAGTAGGTGTAAAGCACCTCCACCCGAAGCAGCCTTTGTCCCTGACCCACAAGAACACAACGGTTCTCACCTCAGGGTGCAGAGACATGGTGCAGACCAGACCAGTCTGCTGGACACAGGAGAGTTGGTTGTTTTTCAGGGGACTTCTCTAAGATGCTGTCTGAGTTGCATTTTGTAATACATCCAACACTGGCATCAGTGTGGGGTTATTATGCTGAGGAGTTTGGTACTAAACTCCTCAGCATTCAGTAAAGTCATCATGGAGTTGGGGAGATTGTAATGGCAAACTCCCGCCAACCCATGTACTCAGTATGGCTCCACTGCACTTACAATGTCTGCAATGTCTGTGAATGGTGCAGACACTGTAGGGGCACATTGCTCATGTAGCTCTGCCCTCACCTGTGGTATGGTGCACCCTGCCTTAGGGATATGAGGCCTGCTAGAGGGTGACTGTGAGACCGGCCTCACGGCGTTGCCCTCCCAATCATCCAGCCAACCTGCAACCACCCTCAAGACACGACGTCTCCGACTCCGGCCGCCCCAGCCACCCAGATCCGAGGGCCGGCCAGAGCCCTGACAGACTCGACACCCTACCACGCATGTCCAACCAAGGGAGCGGGAACCCTCGAGCCAGACCCCGAGGTGCCAGCCCAGTCACACCTCGGGTCGCCTTCCCCGGGAAGACTCGATCGGCCACCAGGCCCCTGGGGAGCAGGCGCCTCCCCTGCCGAGCGTCTGGGGTCCCTCCCAGACCCACCTGAAAAGACCAAAGAAGTGAGCGGCAGGAAATCCCGCCGAACCCCCTCCGTCACCCCAGTCCCCCCTCTGCGAGGACTCCGGACTTCAAAGAGCAAGCGGAGTATAACAAGGGGTGCCGGGGAAACGAAGGCAGAGAAGACCTGGAACCATCTGAGCCTGCTGACGCTGTCGTGGCTCCTGAACGCTGAAGTCACCTGGGCCTGCTGAGTGACTCGCGGCCTCTCGCTATTGAACCATCTGAGCCCTGCTGACGAGGTCGCGGCTCCCGAACACTGAACCACCTGGGCCTGCTGAGTGACTCGCGGCCCCCAGCCATTGAACCATCTGAGCCTTGCTGACGGAATCGCGGCTCCCGAACTCCGACCGCCTGTGCCTGCTGAGAGACTCGCGGCGCTCCCCTTGAGGACGACTCGGTAAGAGATCGCCCAGAGACACGACACCCTCCAGCTCGAGGACTGTGAGCTATCCGCAGGGTACTTCGCAGAGACACTATCTTTAAAGACTGTCCCGCTACCCCCATTCCCCACGACCGATTTGTGGTACCTTGTGCCACTGCTGTACTGCTTGCACCTTGGATCATAAAGATCCCTTGAAACCATCGATAAAAGAACCTATCGTCCTACAAAGAATACGTGTGGTGTCACTCTGTTCGTAGTGTTAGCTCAGGGTGTGCGCGCCTGGTTCGGCCTACTTGGGAGAGGTGGGTCAAAGGGGTGGGCAAGACCGGTACCGAACCCCCCTCCGGCGAACGCCTTTCCAACATTTGGTGGCAGCGGTGGGATCCGAGCCGACACCGAAAGAGAGCGTGCAGTGAACGACTGACGCACTACCAAACAGAGATGGAAGGAGAAACCTCCCTGGGTGCCGCAGGTACCGAAATAAGCTCACCGTTCCGAGAGGATCAATTGGACTATTACACGCATAGAGAATTAAAACAGTTTTGCAAAGACCTTGGCATCGCTACCACCGGATTAAGCACAAAGGAAGACTTCCAGAAAGTACTGAAAACCTGGGTCGAGACGGGGGTGCCCCCGACCCAAACGGAAGGAGACTCTGCCCATGAACCACCAAGCATCCCGGTGAGAAACAACGGGCCAGAGGGGAACCTGTCCCCCGAGGAGCTAGCGGACCGAGAGAGAAGCCGCAACCACGAACTTGAACTGGCAAAGCTAAAAATCGAGGGAGAAATAAAACTGGCAGAGAAAAAGTTGGCCGTCGAGCAGTTACGGCTCCAAGGGGAACTCGAGGAGAAGAGACCCCAAAGAGAGCACGACGAAAAAAAACTCCAGCTAGAACATGAACGCAGCCTGAAGGAGATCGAGTGGCGGGCTAAAAACGAAAAGTCACAGCCGCCCGGGAATCCACCGTCCACCGGGGAAACCAAAGTCCACATCCCCAAGGATGTGGTAAGAGTATTACAAAAATGACGATATCCAGCAGTGGTTTAAGGCCTACGAAGTCGCCATGACCTCTCACCGAGTCCCGCAGAAGGATTGGGGGGCTGGCCTATGGGGCCGGTTCTTAAGCGAAGGAAGAGACACCCTGCTAGATCTGCCCTCCACGGTCATGAACGCCTACAGCCACATGAAGGAAGCCCTCGTGGGCCGGTATGGACTCACCCCCGAAATGTACCGACAACGGTTCCGAGATTGCAAAAAGATACCGGGCACCACGTGGGTAGAGTACGTGAACTTTTACAGCCGAGCCTTGGACGGGTGGATCAAGGGCAGCAAGGTCTCCACCTTCGAAGAACTGTTTGATCTGATTGCCTGGGAACATTTAGCGGCCAATTGCTTTGTAGAACTGCGCCAACATCTCCTGGACAGTAAACTCACCGACCCTCGGAAGCTGGCCGCTGAGGCTGATCGTTGGGTGAACACCCGGGCCACCCGGGGCCCCGTGGGGGACTACGGCCGCCACAGTCAAGGCCCCCCCGCCAGAGGGGCGGAGGAAACCACGGCCGACCAAGAGACTTCCCCGGGGGGCCCTCACACAGCCCCCCCAGCAGCCCACCAGCGGCAGGTTCAGCCCCGTCCCCAGCCAGCGCCGGAGCCCCAGGACGGCTAGGTCCACGAGCTAGAATCACCTGCTTCCGCTGCCAACAGCCCGGACACTACGCCAATGACCCCCAGTGTCCCCAGTATCAGCGAACCGCAACGACCAACCCCCCGGCCCGGCAGATGGCCTCCGTGGCTCTGGGGGAAGAGATGGAGGACTCCGAAGAATGGGAACCAGCGGCCATGGCCCTGGTCTCCCTTGGTGATCGAGAAATGATCCCCGGGACACCCTTGCCCGCCAACACAAAGAAATACCGACAGCAGGTGACCATCAACGGCCACCGAGTCGAAGGCCTCCGCGACACCGGGGCAAGTGTCACCGCGGTCCACCGCAGCCTAATCTCAGAAGACCAGATCCTAAACGGTGCCCTCTGTCCGGTCATATCCTCTGACAATTCTGAGAGCCTCTGCCAGATGGCTCTGGTGCCTTTCGAGTGGGGAGGGGTCTCCGGAGAATTGAAGGTAGCGGTCCGAACATCACAGCCCGTAGACTGCCTCCTGGGCAACGACCTGGAGAGTTCCCCGTGGGGGCAAGTGGAACGAAGAGCCCATCTCGAGATGATGGGCCTACTAGAATGGGTCTGCGCCACCACGCGCTCCATGACCGCGCGATTGCCTCTCGCCGCGGGTAGTGAGGGCCGCGCCCCGAACACTGTCCCTGAGGACCAGGACGCCCTACCAGAGCCGGACAACCCTCCTTTGGACGGAGGAGAAGCCACGGACCCGGGAGAAGGGCCGGAACTGTCCGCCCCTGAGGCACTGACTGAGCTCGGAGAACTGCCCGAGATGGCCCAATGGCGCTGTGAGGGAGGGCCCTCCCTGCTGTGAGGGAGGGCCCTCCCGTGAAGAGTTCTGCCAGGAACAGGCCACCTGCCCTTCCCTCGTGGGACTCAGACAACAAGCCGAAGCCCAGGCCGCCGGTGACCGAACCGGAACCCATTGGGTCTATTGGGACAATGGCCTCCTATACAGCGAACAAAAGCCAGCCGTGCTAGGCGCAGCCCGAGTACTGGTGGTACCCCTGCGTTTCCGAAGCCTCCTCCTGGGCCTGGCCCACGATGTACCCTTGGCAGGACACTTAGGCCAAGACAAAACATATCAGTGATTGGTTACCCACTTCTATTGGCCCAAGATGCGAGCGAATGTAGAAGTCCACTGCAAATCCTGCCTCACGTGCCAGGGCAGTGGGAAGAGTGGCGGAAAACGCAAAGCTCCCTTACAACCGTTCCCCGTTGTGAGCACCCCGTTCGAGCGGGTCGGCATCGACATCGTGGGACCCCTGGATCCAAAGACCGCCCAGGGCCACCGCTTCATCCTTGTCCTGGTGGACCATGCCACCCGCTACCCCGAGGCCATTCCCCTCCGCACCGTGACGGCTCCCGTGGTAGGCCGGGCTCTCATGGGGATCTTCTCCCGTGTCGGATTTCCCCGCGAGGTTGTGAGTGATCGCGGCACTAACTTCATATCCCGCTACATGAAGTGCCTGTGGCAGCAGTGCGGAGTCACATATAAGTTCACGACCCCCTACCACCCCCAGGGCAACGGCCTAGTGGAACGCTTCAACCGAACCCTGAAGGGAATGATCCTGGGCCTCGAAGAGCCCCTGCGCCGGAGATGGGACGTCCTCCTCCCTTGCCTCCTGTTCGCGTACCGAGAAGTTCCCCAAAAGTCTCTGGGGTTCAGCCCCTTCGAACTGCTATACGGACACCCCGTCCGAGGGCCCCTGAGCCTGGTCAAAGAGGGCTGGGAGACAAGCCCCCGGGGGACACCCCCTGACGTGTTCCGCTACATCCTGGCGCTCCGCAACCAGACGAGGAAGTTCAGAGAACTCGCAGAGGCTAACCTCGAGGCCAGCCAAGAAGAAATGAAGCGCTGGTATGACCAGAACGCAACCCTGGTCGAGTTCCAGCCGGGCCAGCAGGTTTGGGTCATGGCCCCGGTGAAGCCCTGCGCCCTACAAGACAAATGGACTGGTCCCTTCAAGGTGATCGAGCGGAAGAGTCAGGTCACGTACCTGATCGATGTACAGTCCCCACGGAACCCCCTCCGGGTCCTCCACGTGAACCGTCTCAAGCCCCACTTTGTGAGAACGGAATTAAGTTTACTACTGGCCACCGATGATGGGGCGGAAGAAGACACCGAACCCCTGCCCGACCCCCTGTGCGCTAAAGACCTGGATGGTTCCGTGGAGGGAGTGAGACTTTCAACCACCCTCACTCCCCAACAGTCCGACGACTGCCGCCAGCTGCTCAGACAATTCGCAGACCTCTTCTCCCTCATTCCAAGGGTCACCGACTGGTGTGTCCACGACGTGGACACCGGCGACAGCCCGCCTGTGAGACACTGAGCCTACCGGGTGCCTGACCGGGTCCGCACCTGCATCAAGACCGAGGTACAGAAGATGCTCACCCTTGGAGTAAACGAACCCTCCGACAGCCCCTGGGCCAGCCCGGTGGTTCTGGTCCCGAAAGCGGCCTCCCCTGGGGTCGCCCCCGAACTAAGATTCTGTGTGGACTACCGGGGGCTCAATGCGGTCACCCGAGCAGACGCTCACCCTATTCCCCGCGCCGACTAGCTCATCGACCGCCTTGGGGCCGCCCGGGTCCTCAGCACTTTCGACCTGACCTGCGGATACTGGCAGATTGCTCTCACGGAGGGAGCGAAAGAACGCTCCGCCTTCTCCACACCAGATGGACACTACCGCTTCAGGGTCATGCCATTCGGGATGAAGAACGCCCCAGCCACGTTCCAGTGGTTGGTGAACAAGGTCCTGGCAGGACTCGAGGAGTTCAGCGCAGCGTACCTTGACGACATCGCCGTATTCAGCTCTCAATGGCACGAGCATCTCCAGCACCTCCGGCAAGTACTAATGGCCCTGCGCCAAGCCGGACTAACCGTGAAGGCCAGCAAATGCCAGCTCGGGCAAGGCTCCGTGGTCTACCTGGGGCATCAGGTGGGCAGCGGCCAGGTCACCCCCCTCCAACCGAAGATCGACGCCATCAAGTCCTGGGAGCCCCCCACCACGCAGACGGAGGTCCGGGCCTTCCTGGGCCTTACAGGGTACTACCGGAGGTTCATTAAAAACTATGGTAGCCTCGCGGGGCCCCTCACGGAGTTGACCCCCAAAAAGCTCCCGAAGAGGGTGCAGTGGACCCCCCAGTGCCAGCAGGCGTTCGACGCCTTGAAAACCGCCATGTGCACCGCCCCCGTACTCAAGGCCCCCACTACTCCCAAGAATTTGTGGTCCAGACCGACGCATCCGAACACGGCATCGGGGCCGTCCTCTCGCAGTTCAACGACAAGGGCATCGATCAGCCCATAGCCTTCATCAGCCGAAGGCTGCTGCCGCGAGAGCAGCGTTGGAGTACTATAGAACGAGAGACCTTCGCCGTGGTCTGGGCCCTCAAGAAACTACGGCCCTACTTGTTCGGAACCCATTTCCGAGTACAGACGGACCACCGGCCTTTGCGGTGGCTAATGCAGATGAGGGGGGAGAACCCCAAGCTACTACGATGGTCCATCTCTCTCCAAGGGATGGACTTCACTGTCGAACATCGCCCCAGGACGGATCATGCCAACGCCGACGGCCTGTCCCGGTTCTTCCGCTTCGGCGAGGAGAACCCCCCAGTGGATGGGTAGTTCTCCACGCCTTTCAGCTGGGGGGGACGCGTGTGAGACCGGCCTCACGGCGTTGCCCTCCCAATCATCCAGCCAACCTGTAACCACCCTCAAGACACGACATCTCCGACTCCGGCCGCCCCAGCCACCCAGATCCGAGGGCCGGCCAGAGCCCTGACAGACTCGACACCCTACCACGCATGTCCAACCAAGGGAGCGGGAACCCTCGAGCCAGACCCCGAGGCGCCAGCCCAGTCACACCTCGGGTCGCCTTCCCCGGGAAGACTCGATCGGCCACCAGGCCCCTGGGGAGCAGGCGCCTACCCTGCCGAGCGTCTGGGGTCCCTCCCAGACCCACCTGAAAAGACCAAAGAAGTGAGCGGCAGGAAATCCCGCCGAACCCCCTCCGTCACCCCAGTCCCCCCTCTGCGAGGACTCCGGACTTCAAAGAGCAAGCGGAGTATAACAAGGGGTGCCGGGGGAACGAAGGCAGAGAAGACCTGGAACCATCCGAGCCTGCTGACGCTGTCGCGGCTCCTGAACGCTGAAGTCACCTGGGCCTGCTGAGTGACTCGCGGCCTCTCGCTATTGAACCATCTGAGCCCTGCTGACGAGGTCGCGGCTCCCGAACACTGAACCACCTGGGCCTGCTGAGTGACTCGCGGCCCCCAGCTATTGAACCATCTGAGCCTTGCTGACGGAATCGCGGCTCCCGAACTCCGACCGCCTGTGCCTGCTGAGAGACTCGCGGCGCTCCCCTTGAGGACGACTCGGTAAGAGATCGCCCAGAGACACGACACCCTCCAGCTCGAGGATTGTGAGCTATCCGCAGGGTACTTCGCAGAGACACTATCTTTAAAGACTGTCCCGCTACCCCCATTCCCCACGACCGATTTGTGGTACCTTGTGCCACTGCTGTACTGCTTGCACCTTGGATCATAAAGATCCCTTGAAACCATCGATAAAAGAACCTATCGTCCTACAAAGAATACGTGTGGTGTCACTCTGTTCGTAGTGTTAGCTCAGGGTGTGCGCGCCTGGTTCGGCCTACTTGGGAGAGGTGGGTCAAAGGGGTGGGCAAGACCGGTACCGAACCCCCCTCCGGCGAACGCCTTTCCAACAGTGACATACCTATGCCACAGGCAGTGGTTGGTGTGCATGGCACACAGGGGTGTGTGCAATGTCGACCCTTAAGTTCTATCTGCACAGTCTGCAGTGGCAGTTAGTATGTGTTTGAGTGTTCTCTGAGGATGGTACAATATATGCTGCAGCCGTTAGAGACCCTCTCTGGTCACAAGGCCCTTGGTACCACTGGTACCTTTTACAAGGGACTTACATATGAGCCAGAGGTGTGCCAATTGTGGAAACAAAGTTACAGTTTTGGGAAAGAACACAGGCACTGGGAACCTGATTGGCAGGGACCCAATGCACACTCATTCAAAGTGCATCAGATATAAGGCAAAAAGTGGAGGTAACCATGCAAAAAGGGACACTTTCCTACACCTGCCCCAAGCAAATATCCATCTGGCTGCAAGGTGACCACATTTTCAGTAAACATGTATCATCCTAAAATAGTTCATCTAAATGATGGACCGCCAACCTTTTCCATAAGAAGTGCATGCAGGATTACTACTAGTGATTAACCCAGCACATCAGACAGCATTTCCAGCAATAATATAATGCGTTGTTTTATGTATACAAAATGTTTCTCTACAGAAGCTATGAAATGATGGGCATAGCAGAAAGTGTCTTTTGGTTCCAAGAACATACTTTCAGGAATAAATCTCCCCAATGGAGAATTAATTGCCGTTGACCTGTTAGATTTTAAATACAGTTTGGAATGCCACAATGTGTCTCCAAACATCTGCTTACCAGTTTCAGATTTTTTTTTTCATGTTTGGTAAACATACTCAAATCTACTAAGTAAAATGTAGGCATTTTGTGTAACAATTATGTACTCAGCTTGCTGATTCTAAGAGTGAACTAAACTGAACTCTTAACTTGACTCACCCACTTCCCTGGGCTCGATTGGCCACTATATGGCCCTGGTATGTGGGGGATCCCCCTTCTATGTATCTACCAATTTGGTAATGTTTCCCTGCTGTATTTTTATAAAAAATATAAATAAAGGTTGCAAAAAAAATCAAAATCTGCATTAAGTCGGACTAATTCAGAAAAAGGGCGCAACTGTTGTAGCTTAGGCAGGGTTCTGGTTTTGCCTCTGTCTAGTTTGGAGATTGTCTGGTGTGCAGGGGAAAGTTCCCATGTGATCCCTGTTCAGGTGCCGTTTGTGAAACATAGTTTGCTCGTCACGGCCTCCATTTTGCCTACAGTGGTGTTTGTTGAGTAACAAACATTGCGGACTGTTGGAAAACATCATTGATGAGCATACTAATAGCGTATCAAAGTGTTATATTTGTTTTTTAATGTGCACAAGGATTTTGACATGTCAGAATATTGTATGTTTCACCCACTAGGTGTTTTGTGCATTTCTGCGCTGATGAGCACAGCTAAGTTTTTTGGGGGTATTTCATTCTTAAAAAAATAATAATAATATATATATATGAGCTTAGTACATCAGTGTGTGTGTATATATATATATATATATATATATATATATATATATATATATATATTTTCTCCACAAAAGTTGCCCTTTAGGATTTGCCACTCACGCAGGGGTTACTGCACTCGATGCCACAGGTGGGAGGGTCTCAGCATGTCTGCAAGCCTTTCAGCACTGCCATACGCGTTTCGAGCTATAAGGAAGCTCTTGATCACTGGCACGATGAATGAAGAAGCAGGTTAGTGTGGAACATCTAATTTATTTAATTACAAGTCCCGCCCATGTGGGCGTCGCACTCGGGCATTCTGGATACTGTAGTTGCCTTCGATTGCTCACAGACTCGAAAAGTTCCTTAACGCAAGTGCGCTGCTTCCACAGACAAAGTTTAAAATATCAACCCGGTTGGGTAGAAAGTCTCGAGGGCACCACTGATTACTCCCTCAATCTCTCCGTGGCTCAGGCCCCCCGCGTTCTTGAGAATGCTCGCAAGCAAGAGCACCCTAGATCCGCTAGATCAGCGGCGGGGCAAATCCGCGACCGGACTGGCCGCATTTATTTTCTCCACAAAAGTTGCCCTTTAGGATTTGCCACTCACGCAGGGGTTACTGCACTCGATGCCACAGGTGGGAGGGTCTCAGCATGTCTGCAAGCCTTTCAGCACTGCCATACGCGTTTCGAGCTATAAGGAAGCTCTTGATCACTGGCACGATGAATGAAGAAGCAGGTTAGTGTGGAACATCTAATTTATTTAATTACAAGTCCCGCCCATGTGGGCGTCGCACTCGGGCATTCTGGATACTGTAGTTGCCTTTGATTGCTCACAGACTCGAAAAGTTCCTTAACGCAAGTGCGCTGCTTCCACAGACAAAGTTTAAAATATCAACCCGGTTGGGTAGAAAGTCTCGAGGGCACCACTGATTACTCCCCCAATCTCTCCGTGGCTCAGGCCCCCCGCGTTCTTTTTTTTATTTTTATTTTTTTATATTTTTTTATTGAAACTGAAAGGTGTCATACAACATTTAGGTACAATACAAAAAAAAAAGAAAAAGAAAGTTACAAAAACCAGAACATCTCAAAAAGAATAAACCAAGATCCTTCTGAAATAACGGAAACAGTTAAGAAAATAACCTTAATACAAAGAGAGTCAAAAGAAATTTCCCCAAATTTTTTCGAATTTTCTCCCCCCTCCAATCCTCGCCGCATAGTTGCGCTCACTGATCTTGACTCTGCGCATTTTACGTAGCCATTCATAAAAAGATGGTATCTGGGTTGATCGCCAGTTCTGAAGTAACAATGATCTAGCCACAACCATACAAATGAATAGAAGTTTGGCAAGTGCGACAGAGAGATTAAGATTCTGATCAAAACCATGAAGCATCAAAATAGAATTTACAGATATCTGAATCTGAAAAATCGAAGATAAGAAAGCAAAAATATCTCCCCAGAACTTTTTGACCATGCAACATTCAGCTATGACATGTGTCCAATTAGCGGGGGTAAAGCTTTGACAACGAAAGCAGATCGGTATAAAATTACTAAACATTTTGGCAATTACCGCCGGAGTATAGTAGAGGAGCCATTTCCCAAAAAATATCATTCTGCGCCAATTGGCTCCCCGTAATGTGGAAAAATTCTATTTATTAATAGTCCGCCATGTCATTAAAGATAAAACCTGTTTTTCATGTTCCCACCATTTTTTATGTTTAAAACGTTTTTATTGAGACAAAACAAACCATGGGGGAGGGGGACAGGAGGCAGGATACGTGGAATACAGTCAAAGAAGAAGGGATGCATCTCCAGAGGGTTGGCAATAGGTGAAGCGTTGGCTCAGAGGGAAGAACACAGTAAATGAACGCTAGAATTACAAGCTGTGGAATCCCACGCGCGTATCCGACACCCAAAAGCAGAGCAATAAAACCCCCCCCAATCAACCCCTCAACAGAACACAGTCCCCCCCCTCCCATCCCCCATCCTCCCAGTACAAAAACAACAACACTCCCCCCTCCCCCCGTCCTATGGTCCCGCAGCAAAGTAGCCCTAACCAGGAAGCCCCGCACAGCCCCCCCCCCCCCCCGCCGGGGGTCTCCATCTCACATGTAAGCTAGTCCGCCGGGGTCACCGGCGGCCGCAGCCTGAGAAGCCTAAGATACCTCGGGCAGGTGAGCTCCCGGAATTCAGTGGACAGCAGCGCTAGAAAGGGTTGCCATAGCTCCTCAAATTGGTCTATCTCCCCCGCAACCGTAAGCGACAGCTTCTCCATCCCCAGCACATGCCAGAGTCTGTGCAACCAACCGGTGATGGAGGGGGCGGTGGATGTGCGCCAGTGGATCAGAATGTTCTGAACCGCAGACCCCAGCGCTATCGCAATCTGCCTACCCCTGCGGGACTTCAGTGGGTACATTAGGTCATTGGGGAGGCCCAACAGGACATACGCCGGGAGGCGCGGCAGCTCTATGCCAAAGTGCTCATCCACCTCGTCCAGAACTTCCTTCCAGTAGGCGGTCAGCACTGGGCAATCCCATAGGATGTGTGTAAGGGTACCTTCCTGCCCGCAGCTCCGCCAGCACCCCTTGTCAGTGTGTCTATGCATTTCATACAGTCTCTCCGGGGTGTAGTACCAGTATGTGGACACTTTAGTGAAGGTTTCCGTAAGGCCCGTGTGGTATGCAGAGTGCCGCGCCCGATACGCAATTTTGTCCCATTCCTTGTGGCTGAGTGTCCTACCCAATTCCCTGTGCCAACGCTCCCTCCCCGGATTGTAGTAGTGAAACGGCGGGGGTTGTAGGTGTTTGTACAGATCAGTGATCAGTTTAGCGTCGGAGGTCCGAGTAGCCAACCACCGCTCATACGGTGTAATTGGACGGGCAGCGGCGGCACGCACCTGAGGCTGGAGGGCCCAATGCCGAACTTGCATGTAGCGCAATCTGTCCAGCTCCGTCAGGCCGAACTCCTGGCGGAGTTGCTGAAAAGGAACCACTCCTTCCGGGCCATAGATCTGGAAGAGTGCCCTGCAGCCCGCCTGCACCCAGTGGGAGAAAACCCCCGGCTCCATCCCAGGGGAGAAGTCCGGGTTGCCCGCAATGGGCGTGAGCGGCGAAGGGAAGGTGGTAAGGCCCCGGGCCTCACAGACCGCGTCCCACACACGCAGGGGGACCCGCGTAACAAAGGAAGCGTAAAGATTAGCGGGGCGGTGCGCGCGGCGCAGGAATGGAACCTCTTGTAAGGTGCGGCCCGCCACTGCCTGGTCTTGGAAGAGCCAATGTTTGTCGGACTCCCACCTGCTCCACTCCACCAGATAGCGGAGCTGTGCCGCCTGAAAGTACTTACGGAGGTCCGGAATGCCGAGACCCCCCGCTTCCGGAGCAAGCGTGGAGAGGACCCTCTTCATGCGTGGCCTGCGGCCCTGCCAGACAAAGCGGGAGATGTCAGCTTGCATTTGTCGTATCCAGCCCACCGGGGGTTGGAGTGGAAGGGCCCGGAAAAGATATAGTATCTGGGGCAGCACCGTCATTTTGACCGCCGCGATTCGCCCCAGCCAGGACAGCAGGCCCTTGTTCCAGCGGCCAAGCTCGTCCTTGATCTTCCTGCTGAGGGAGGCATAATTGGCCGTAACCATCTCCGACAGTGTAGGCGCCAGCAGAATCCCCAGATACGGCACCGTGGACGAGGACCACTGCATGGGGAAGAGCCGTTGAAGATCCCTCCTGGTTTCCGCAGCCAGGGACACGTCCAGTGCCATCGACTTGCTCATATTCATTTTGAAGCCGGCCACCCCCGCGAAGGCGTCCAACTCTCGGAGGCAAGTAGGCAACGACCTCCTAGGGTCGTCCAAAGTCAGCAGGACATCGTCCGCATAGAGACTGACGGTGTGGACGTACTGGCCCATCCGGACCCCGACAGCATCCGGATTGTCACGAATCCTCTGAGCAAACGGCTCCATGTAGAGGGCAAACAGGAGCGGCGAGAGAGGGCAGCCCTGCCGCGTGCCGCGCTCGATGGCAAAGCTACCAGAGCTACACCCGTTTACCCGCACCGACGCTGAAGGATGCTTATAGCAATTAAATACCATGGTGCGGAACTTATCGCCGATTCCCAGTTTCTTAAGGACCCGCTCAAGATACGGCCAGTGAACTCTGTCGAAGGCCTTCTCTGCATCAACGGACAACAACATCCGCTCCCCCGAGATCCTTGAGGCCTTCTCCAGAACATGTGTCACCCTCTTGGTGTTGTCAACCGTCTGTCTACCGGGCACAAAACCAGCCTGGTCCGCCTCCACCAGGTCGGGGAGGTGTGGACCCAGCCTGGCTGCGAGAATCCCCGTGTACAACTTGAGGTCGACATTTAGGAGAGAGATGGGCCGGTATGAGCCGCAAAGGGCCCGGTCCTTCCCAGGCTTCGGGATTACCGCGACCGTCGCCCCCAGGAGATCCGGAGGGATGGCTCCCGGTGCGGAGAAAGAGTTAAACAGCCGCGTAAGGACAGGGGCCACGGCCGTGCAAAAAGTCTTGTAGAATAGCGACGTGAACCCGTCCGGGCCCGGGGCCTTGCCATGTTTCAGCCGCGCAATAGCTGAAATCACTTCCTCCACATGGATGTCCCGCTCCAGGTGGTCAGCCTGAGCCGGGTCCAGTACCGGGAGGGTCACCGACTCCAAATAGCTATCGGTCTCCCGTGGCGGGGAGGGCTCCTCAGCATACAGCGCCTCGTAGAAGCCGCGGAAAGACTCCGCTACCTCCGCGTCCCCGGAGACAACCCCCCCGTCCGCGCCCACCAATTCTTTCACGACGCTGCGCTGTTGCGCGACCCGGAGCCGGTGTGCTAGGAGCTTGCCACATCTGTCCCCCCCAGTGTAGTAGGCATGTTTCAAACGTAAGGCGGCGTACTCCGCCCTATCAAGATCCAGAGCCGAGAGGAGCTTCCTCGCTGCCTTCAACTGCCTCCAGACCCTCGGCGCTCCCGTACAGCGGTGGACCTGCTCAAGCTCCCGAACTTGAGCCGTCAACTCATCCCTCTTCAGTTGTCGCTCCTTATTCTCGGCTGCAGAGATAGAGATGAATTCCCCCCGTAGGACGGCCTTCAATGCCGCCCACTGTGTCGCCTGCGAGGTGTCAGTGTTGCTATTGTGAGTGAGATAGTCCTGTATGACCTCCCCGATGCGTTGCACCACCGATTTTTTGTGTAGAAGTGTGTCCCGGAGGCGCCACACCCCCCGAGAGGGGGAGGCCGCCGGCCACTGGAAAACGCCGATAACTGGAGAGTGGTCAGACAGGGTCAGGACCCCGATGTCCGCCGCCGTGGCAGCGGCACGCATCGGTCCACTCACCAGGAGGTAGTCCAGCCGTGAGTAAGTGCGGTGTGCGTGCGAGAAGAAAGAGTAGTCCCTATCCGTGGGGTGCAGGGAGCGCCAGAGATCATGCAAGTCCATGTCCGCAATTCGGGCTTTCCCAGCCTGGGACAGTTCCCCCGTCTGCGGGAAGCGCTGCGCCGATCTGTCCATCCCAGAGTCAAAGACAATGTTGAGGTCTCCGCCCAAGATAACGTGTCGGTCCGGGGAAGCAGTGACATCCACCAGCGCGGAGTCTAGGAAGCGCTCCTGGTGCTCGTTTGGGCTATAAACGGAGCCAACCGTAAATGCTATGCCTCCCAGGCTCATGCGATACGCAAGGAGCCTCCCCTTCTGTTCAGCACACTTATGCAACACCTCCCCCCGAAAGGAGCTCGCTAGGAGAATGGCTACCCCTGCCGTCTTGTTCGCTGCCGAGGAAAAGAACTGGGTGGGGAACTTAGCAGAGCGCATCCTGTGGCAGTCTCGGGGCAATAAGTGTGTCTCCTGCAAAAGGCAAATGTCCGCCTGCGTCCCCTCCAGCAACGACAGGATCGCCCTGCGCTTCACCGGGTTATTCAGACCCTGAACATTAAGGGTCACTACCTTTAGGCCCGGCATTCCTCGCAGGGATCGGGAGCGCCATGCAATGGGTAGGGAATCAGCGGGTGGGGCGCGCGGGGCCGCAGCGCGGGACAAGCCAAGACAAAGCGGGCAAAGACAACATCGGACGGGACCTTCCCAACCCCAAAACAACCCCCTCCCCCACCCAAAACACAACCTTGGCAACTAGCCATCCCCAAACTCAAACACCCCATAGTCTCAGTCAAGCCCCAAAACGGGCAAGTCCGTAGAAAATAGTAAAGTGGACGTCCAGCCACTCACCTCCGCCCGCTCCCCCCCAACCCCCCCGCCCCGTGCCAAGCATGTTAAGAAGCTAAAGACATCTCCCCCCGGAGTGTATGTTAGGCCGTCAAGGCCACGCTAGAGGAGCCGATCGAGTCCCCGGCCGCCGCCCTCAGGGCGTCTGCCATGTCCGCCCTAATGGTAGGGGAGTCCGGGCGCCCTGCACTGGTCGCTGAGCGCCGCCTCGATGACCTCCGCCGATTCCGTCCCTCCGAGGACCTCCACGACGGCGTAGCTCCCTCTTCCTCCGCTGCCGTGAGCCCCAGGACACCACAAATGTCTTGCAAGGAGCGTAGCTGATGCAATACCCCGTTCCACCGAAAAATCAAGCGGAAGGGGTGACCCCAAGAGTACGGCGTCTCATGCTCGCGCAAAAAGTCAGTGGCAATCCTAAAGGACCTGCGTTTCTGTAGAGTGATGGCAGAGAGGTCCTGGTACAGCGCCACCGGCCGATCCCGAAAGGTCAGGGGCTGTTTCCTGCGGGCTTCAGCCATGATACGCTCCTTTAGTGGAAAGTCGGGCAGGAAGGCCAGAATGTCCGGTGGGGGTGCCGATGGCTGGCGCTGGCGGCTAACCCTATGCGCCCTGTCGATGCTGATGGGAAAGTCCGCGGCCTCCCCCAGGATTTCTCGGAACAGGGCCCGCAGATAGCCCCCCAGATCGGACCCCTCATCCGCAGTCGGCACGCCACGCACTCGGATGTTGTTCCTCCGAGATCTGTTCTCGAGGTCCTCAGAGTGGGCCTGGAGCTCCACACACTGTTCCCGGAGGCGAAGAACGTCCTGCTGGAGGTGGACTATCTCCTCCGCTCGCTGTTGGCCCTCCGTCTCCACCGCCTCCACACGCTCACCTAGGCCCTCCACCTCTCTGCGCACTTCTCGGACCTCGCTGGCCACCTCCCGCTTCAGTGTCTGGAAGTCCTCCCTGAGGGAGCTAAACAGTTCCTCCATGAAGGCCCTCGTGACGGGTGGCTCCCCTCCAGTCACATCCGCCGGAGCCCGGGAGGGCCCCGGCGAGGGCTGTGTCCTGTCCCGCAAGTGCTGGGCCCTGCCAAGCATGTCCGGCAGAGTACGGTCCCCTTTCTTCGGGCCTCCTTTCCCAGCCATCGTCAGCTCCGCAGTCGGGCCCCGATCCAGGCGCCCCAGAGATGCTCAGCCGCCGGCAAGCACTCGGGCCGGGGGATCCCCCACAAGTGAGGTCGCTGCGTCACAGGTGACAAAATGGCGGCCGAGCCCGGTCACCGTCAGCCGCAAGAGCTAGCGTGAGACAACCAAGGGGGCCGCAGCGAGGGGGTCCCAACAGCTCATCCCTCCGGTAGTCAAGACAGCAATATCGGGAGGTCGTGTGCAGCCAGCATCCAGGGCTCAGCGGAGGTCGCCACCACTGTTCCTTCGGGGACAAAATGGCGGCCGGGCGGAGCAAGCCACACCGACTAGGCCCGGCGACACCCCCGGGGCCTCCGAGGTGCCCCGCCGTGAAATAAGTTCCACCACCGGCCCCCGTTAGTCACGCACAGGGGGCCAGATGATCCGACCCCAACAAGGAGTCCGCCGTACCTCGGCTAGGGGTCAGGGCCTCCGCAGTGCCAGGTGTCGCCGTCACCAGTCCGAGTGCCGGGGCACCCGTCCCAAGCCCTCCACACCGTCGGGCCCCTTCCCGCCAGGCTCCTTCAGTCACCGTCGAGCGGCGGGCCAGATCCCCTCCAGACCGCAGCTTTCAGCACCAGGCCCAACCGAGGCGCCCGGACAGCTCTCCAATACGCTCCGCCCCTCGGGCTCACCGCCGTCGTCCCCTGATCTCAGACGAACCTTTGGGGGGGTTCCCCCGGGGCGATCCGGACCAAAACAGCACCGATGTGTGCCCCTGATGTTCCGCCACGCTCCTCTCCCGCGCTGAGCCTCAGCGGGGGGAGAAAAGCATAACAAAAAGGCTTTAGCTTGGCCGGGCCGGAGGAGCTACGGGAGGAAGCGTCCGCTCACCCCGCCATCTTGGCCACGCCCGTCTCCCACCATTTTTTAACTACTTTGGATCCTAAATCGTCTTGTTTAATCTGAGCCAGATGACGTTTCCATTCACCAGGTTACCTTATTAAAGTACTATTGAAAAAAAGGTCGTTGTTAAAAGGGGAAATCTGATGAAAGGAGGTGGGTGCAAATGGCTGCAAAAGTTTATAAATTATATTATAAGACCCGGCTAACAAAAAATTGCCAGAAAGTAGTAGGCGCATCTCGGATGGAGTTAACCACCTGGAATGATGTAAAAAATCGCCCACTTTGCTAAAGCCGGCCTTAGTCCAATAGCGCATTAAATGCGAACTTACCCCCTGCCCTCTTGAGGAGAGTAAATTAGTCAGCAAAGAGGAGGTATTGAAAAGAGAGAGAGAATATCTGGTAGTCATGGCCGAACGCTTCATGAAAAACCAAGCTAATATTTTATACCGAACCAATTTTGGGGATTTAGGTATTTGAAGAGGGAAGGATATTTGACTCCCCGAAAAAATTAAATGGAAGAAAAAACTAATATAGTAATTTGGGTTCGGAGTAGGGACCTTGAAACGAGTTAAATACTGAGCAAAGTAGGCAAAATAATAATCTCTAATGTTTGGAAGTGCTAGGCCACCATTATCTAAACCGTCATAAAGAGTAGTCATCGCAATCCGGGGCTTTTTATGTGCCCAGAGAAAGCTTGAAAATAAGGATTCTATTTTCGAGAAAAAAGACCCTGGGAGAAAACACGGAATTGTTGAAAACAAGAAATTAAATAATGGTAAAATAGACATTTTAATCAGGGCGACTCTACCCAGTAATGATAAAGGTAATTTATTCCAGCGGGTTAGCATTGAGCGAACCCTTTGAAGAAGGGGAACAAAGTTCAAACTGAAAAGATCTGTAACTGAAGAGGAAAAAAACACCCCCAGATATCTTTTAGGTTTATTATTAATACAGCCGCGTAAATCGGGATATAATTCTGGAGTATGATTGCCACAAATCAAAATTTCAGTCTTTTTTTTATTAATCCGGTAGCCCCCAAAAGACTCAAATTGCTCAAAAATCTGAAATGCCTGAACTTGAGACTGCAGATCGGAATTAATAAGTAGCATGATGTCGTCCGCATAAAGTTTAATTTTAGACATAAATGGAATTGGGGGTGAAATCTCTACAGACTTACGAATAGCTATTGCGAGAGGTTCGATAAAAAAAGCAAAAAGAATAGGTGATAAAGGACACCCCTGACGGGTTCCACGATTAACTGAAACAGATCCAACCGAATGTGAATTAATGATGATATTAGCATTAGCACCCGAGTAAAGATTACAAATAAAATTAATAATGTTACATGGGATATGGAAGTGCTGCAAAATAATGAAAAGTGTCTCCCAAACCACCAAATCGAAAGCTTTTTCTGCATCAAATAATAAAATAAGTGCGGGGATCCTCCGTGTCTCCAAGTAATCCAAAGCTTCTGCCAGATAGTGAGTATTAGTCATGAGCTGTCTACCGGAAATAAAACCGTTTTGGTCTATATGAATCAGATCAGAAGAAATACGGTTAAATCGAATAGCCAGTAATTTAGTGACGATCTTGTAATCCGAGTTTAAAAGAGTAATGGGTCGATATGAGTTAGGATCGGTAGCATCTTTCCCCTTCTTCAAAAAGCTGACCACAGTGCCCTCACGGAAAGAGTCAGGAATTGAGGCTCCAGATAGCATGGAGTTAAGCAAAAGTAGAAACAGATTAGAAAAAGAGGGAAAAAAAACCTTGAAAAACTCTGCAGGTAGTCCATCCGGACCAGCGGCTTTCCCTGATGGAAGATCTTTTACCACCGCCTCTATCTCTTCCGGAGAGAATGCATCCGCCATAATTAATTCTTCGGAATGGGAAAGAGAAGGGATCTCAGCCTGCCGTAAAAAGGAGTTTAATTTAGGCTGATTGATTTTAAGCTGATGAGAATATATATTTTGATAATGACGATGCATTATCGCACCTATTTTATTTGGATCGGTGGTAGATTGATGCGAAACCGGGCATTTTAACTCCCTAATTAAATTAGATGCGGCTTGTTCTTTGGCCTGCCAGGCCAAGAATCTCCCAGTAAAATTACTTTCTTCATATATTTTTTGATATTGAGTACGAAAAAATCCTCGCCCTGCTCATATAAAAAAGTAGTGTAGGGGAGGAGCCTAGCGCGCAACCAAGATGGCCGCGTAGGTGCGAGGCTCCCGAGGACCTCCGCGACCTCCTGCATAAATCCTGACAGAATCCTGTCCCAGATGAGGGGACTGTATTTGTGAGCCCGAGCAGAGGTGACGCCCGTTTTCCGTTCTTAAATCGGACCTCGGACACCGGCAGGAGCATCGATTGAGGTTTGCGGCCTTCTCCACACCGGCCCCCCGTACTGGAGTTGTGGGGCGATCCGGACACAAAGTGAACAACAGCGGCGGGCAAGGCTGGGTGGCTCGCGTACCCCGCGCTTTCACTTTCGCTTTTGCGCCCTCCTTGCTGCCAGGCGAGGTTGGGTTGCGGGGCGGTGTGCGGTGCTGTGGCCTCGTTGGGCTGCCCTGCCGGCCCGCCGGCTGCGATCCGTCCTGAGGAGCGGTGGTTGCCCCCCCCGGAGCCCTTGAACGGGATTGTCTGCCCCCTTTCTGAGGAGATTGGTTCGATTTGGGGATTGCGACCATGGCCACAAAACAAGATGGCGACCGGGCCAAGGTGAAGTCGACCCGTCGTGGCACGGCCCAGCAATCCAATAACATGGACCGCTACACCCTCCAGAAGGGATCTCCAGAGGCGCTGCGTAGGTCCCCCATGGGCCCGACTGATGCTCCTGCTCTGCCCACGGACCTGACCCTCCGGGACGTCATGGGTGCCATCGCCGAGATGAAGGCCTCGGTGGACCAGCGCTTTGACACTCTGGCGCAGAAGATCGACTCGGTCCTCGTGGACGTGGGCCTCGTGAGAGCCGATCTGTCTAAAACAAATGACCGGGTCGATTCTTTGGCCCACTCTACCTCGGGCCTCACAACTGACGTGGCGGCCCTCCAACAGGAGGTGCGCAGGCTTGGCCAGGCGAGCGCCCTGATGAATCGTCGACTGGAGGATTCCGAGGGTCGGGCCCGGAGAAACAACGTCCGCATTATCGGGGTGCCGGAGGGACGAGAGGCGGAGGCAGCGGATCTGTTCGTGGAGGACCTGGTCCTCACCCACCTACAGCCTCGGGGGCTGAGCAAATTCTTTGCAGTGGAACGTGCCCATAGGGTCCCCGGGGGTAGGCCTAAGATCGGCGCCCCTCCGAGGCCTCTCATCGCCCGGATCTTCAATTTTAGGGACAGAGACGCTATCCTGCAGACTTCTAGGCTCCAAGGGCCAGTCAGACTTGACAACATGGATATTAATTTCTATCCTGACTTTACCCCGGCGGTCCAAAAACAGAGACTGAGCTTTCTGGGTGTCAAACGTCGCCTACGAGACCTGAATCTCAAATACTCGATGCTTTTTCCAGCTAAGCTGAGGGTGGAGGTAGATGGCCGCACGCACTTTTTTGATCGTCCCGAGGCGGCCGGGGACTGGCTGGACACTTTGCCCGGAGATCGGGGCCGGGGGGGGCGGGGGGGGAGCGGTTGGTGGGGAGGGCCCGCCGGATCAGGACTAAGGGACTAATGGTAGGCCTTGCTCCGGACTGTGTTATTGTCACCATTGACTGTTAGGGTAAGTTCCCCTCCTGTGGAGGTCGTGCGGGGTCTCTTGGGGGATCTCCCTCCTCCTCTGGGGGACTAGTTAGTTTTCTTTCTATGGGGCGACAGGCACACTGCACTTTGGGGGGGCTGTTTGGGCTCATGCAGGGGTGCAGGGTGGGGGGAGTTCTGTTGGGGTGGGGTGTGGTTCGTTTCTACCGCAAGGCAAACCCTTTATTGTACTGGTGTTTTTGAGCTGCTCTCGGGGGGACAAATGCTGGCTTCTGTATGTGATGGGGGGTAGGGACCTGACTTTGTTGTCCTGGAACGTTAACGGGCTGGGGGATAGGATTAAGCGGGGTGTGGTCCTGCAGTATCTGAAACGGATTTCGCCTGATGTGGTCTTTCTGCAGGAGACACACCTTATTGGTAACTCCTTTTGTGCCATGAATCGACGTGGTTATCGTTTGGTGGCCCACTCGGGCTTTACGTCAGGCTCACGAGGGGTGGGCATTATGGTCAAGACCTCGCTCCCGCTAGAAATAGACGAGGTGCGCCATGATGAGAGGGGACGCTACACTGTTTTGGTGGGGAGAATGGAGGGCAAAGTAGTTGTCTTTGTCTCAGTGTACGTCCCACCGGGGTTACAGTCCACCACCTTTGCGGACCTGGGGCGCCTCCTTCTGGACCTTCCGGGGGGGCTTCTGGTGGTTGGGGGGGACTTCAACGCGGTGGTTTCTGGAACTATGGATCGCTATCCCCCTAGGGACCTCCCCCGGGCACAGGCGTGGCTGTCGGGCCTTTTGGACACACTGGGATTGGTGGACTGCTGGCGTTTAAAGCATCCCACTCAGCTGCAGTACACCTTCCATTCGGGTGCCCATGGTAGCCTTTCGCGGCTTGATCATATCCTTGTCCCTGCGGCCTATGCCGCGAGGGTGGGGGAGGTGCGCCATTTGGCGAGGGGCATTTCAGATCACTCCCTGCTCCTGTTGCACTTTGATGTCTTCCCGAGGGGGGAGGGCAGGGTAGCTCCAATCAACGCTTGGTACCTGCGCGACCCCACTATTCGCGCTGACTTGATTAAATCCTTGCAACGGTATTTCGAGGAGAATGTGGGGTCAGTCCTGTCGGCTATCTCCCTGTGGGAGGCTTTCAAGACAGTGCTGAGAGGGGAGGCCCTCTCCTTTATTTCCCATGCCCGGAGGCGCGCACGGGAGGAGATGACCCGGGTGGAGGCCGAAATTACTGAATTGGAGGGTGATTTGGGGAGTGGGGTGACTGACGCTGCGCTCCACGTTCTGCACCTTAAGCAGGCGGCCTATAGGGCCCTCGTCACGGAGGCGGCCAGGGGCCTCAGCAGAGAGCAACAGGGGCGATTGTATGATGTGGGTGATAAGGCGGGCAAGTTGATTGCGTGGTTGGATAAGAAGGAGAGAGCGAGTCGTGTGGTCCCGCTGATTGAGAGGACGGATGGCGTGCGTGTCATTGAGCCGGAAGGCATTGTTTCTTGCTTCGCGGATTATTTCCGCGAGGTATATTCCCCGGTTTCTCCCTGCTCGGAGGAGGATTCCCATGCCCTGCTGCGTGACATCGCGCTCCCCTCCCTTTCTGTGGAGGACAGGGAGTTGCTGGATGCCGCCCCCACCTCGGACGAAATCGCCCTCGCCATCTGCTCGGTCGCTTCTGGCAAGGCTATGGGCCCGAACGGCATTCCTATCGAGTTATACAAGCTGCGACCGGATGTACTGGCACCCCACCTCCGCGCGGTGTTCCTCGCGGCCCACTCGCGGGGCTCCCTCCCGCCGGACCAGCGTCTGGCTACCATCGTGGTCATCCACAAGGAGGGGAGACCTCGAGACCGGGTCACATCCTATCGGCCTATCTCGCTCTTGAATGCGGAGCCTAAAATCCTCGCCAAGGTGCTCGCCAACCGGCTGGTCGGCGTGGTGGGCGACCTGGTCCACCAAGACCAGTCCGGCTTTATTCCCCATCGCAATACGGCTCTTAATCTGCGACGCCTGCACGGCGTGCTGGCGCGTGTTCCGTTCGTGCGGGAGCCGGCCATCTTGGCGTCTTTGGACGCCACTATGGCGTTCGACACACTCGAGTGGCCGTACATCTGGGCGATGCTGGCGAAATTTGGCTTTGGGCCGGGTTTCATCAGCTGGGTCAAATTGTTGTACTCGGACCCACTTGCGCAGGTGGTGGTGAATGGTCGAGTCTCGGCCCCATTCGTGCTGGGACGGGGCACGCGACAGGGTTGCCCCCTGTCGCCGCTCCTGTTCGCATTGGCCTTGGAACCCCTGGCAGAGTGGCTGCGGTGGCACCCTTCTATCCGAGGTCTCCGCTGGACCCCCGAGTATGAGGACCGCGTGTCTCTCTATGCAGACGACATCCTTTTGTACTTAGCCTCCCCTCGCAAATCACTGATTGTCCTGGTCGATGTTCTGCACTCTTTTGGCCGCAATTCAGGCCTTGTCATCAACTGGGCCAAATCCTGTGTCTATGTGCTTTCCGGGGAGGCTCCTGTCCTCCCGCGGGGCTGTCCGATCCAGATTGCCTCGGAGGGATTTCGATACTTGGGTGTCTACATTACGCTGGACCCGGTGGCCCGCTACGAGCGAAATTTGCTTCCCCCCCTCCAGCGCTTGAAGGAGGATGTCGCGCGCTAGAGGCGCTTGCCACTTTCGCCGCTCGGCCGGGCGGCGTTGTTCAAGATGATGTCACTGCCGCGCTTCCTGTACGCTCTCCAGAACACTATGGACTTGGTCCCAGCGCGCTACTTCCGTGAAGTGGAAGGTTTACAGCGCCGCCTGTTCTGGGACGGGAGGCCGCGTATAGCCTTGGCAAAGTTGACGCTCCCGTGGTACGACGGAGGGATTGCCCTCCCGGATATTAAACGGTATTACTGGGCCTCCCAGTTAGCTGCAATTAATCATGGCCTCTATGGGCCCGCCCTAAACCCGGCATTTGAAATGGACAAGATGCTCCTGCCCGGTGGCGACTACAATCGAGCGCTCTACGCTAGTGTGCCCGATTCCCGCTTGACGGGACCCACGCGTGTCATGGTGCGAGTATGGCACGCGGCTAATGCAGCTATGGGCTGGAAGGACCGTTTGACCCGGGCATCACCGCTGTATGCGTCTGAGAGGTTGGGCTCTCTGTGGACCTCGAGGGGCTTTGCGCAGTGGGACACGATAGGTATCCGTACAGTAGGGGATCTCTGGACGAGGGGAGGATTTAAAACATTCGAGACGTTGCAGGCGGAGTTTCAGCTGCAGGGCAGTGAATACTTTCGGTACCTGCAGGTCCGTCACGCACTGGGCTCCGTCTTCCCAGACGTGGCCTCCATCCCGGAGTCCTCCCCCCTGGAGGATCGAGTGCTAGATGGCCATGTTCCGGACAGCACGATCTCCCAGATTTACAAGAAATTGATAAATGATCGCTCGGGCTTACTGACTGGCCTCCGCGAGGCCTGGGTTGCCGATGGGCTGGAGTTGGACGACGAGGACTGGACTTCCGCGGTGGCCTCTCCGAAGGAGGTGGCCATCCCGGCTCGCCTTCGTTTCGTCCAGCTAAAGATACTCCACCGGGTGTACATGACAGGGCCAAGGCTTCTGCGTATGGGCTATGCCGAGGACGGATTGTGTAAGCGTGGGTGTGGTGCTTCAGCGACCTTTTTGCACATTTTGTGGGAATGCCCGAGGGTGGAGCGATTCTGGCGTGGTGTGCATGAGGTCCTGCGAGCGGTTACGCATGTCGCGCTGTTGCCTGAAGCGAGGAGATGTTTGCTGAATGTGTGGGAACCGACCGACTACTCGGTTCCGCAGACGCGATGGGTGACTCTGGGCTATATGGTGGCTAAACGGGACGTTGCACAGCTGTGGGGATCCCAGAGGTCCCCGGCGGTGTCGGCCTGGAAAGAACACATGGATTGGTGCATGTTCCGAGAAAAGGTGGTGTATGTGGCGCGGGGTAAGCCTGGGGCATGGGTGAAGATATGGGGCCCCTGGAACGCCTACCGTGGGGATATCTGCGAGCCGCCGTTGTTGCCTCCCGCTTCACCAGCTCCATCCCCCTAGTTTATTCCCTCCCTCAGTTCCGAGCACAGTGTTTTCCCAGTCCCGGATCTGTTTCCCTTCCCCTCTCGGGGGTTTTCAGTGGATGGTTTGGGGTCCCCCATTTGAGGAGCATGTGCTGCCACTTTCGATCGTGGGTTGCCTTGCGGGTGTGTGTTTATTTATGTTGTTGTGTTGTATAAAATGAAACCGTATTGTGGGCTCAGAGCCATATGGCCCGCGTTGTTGATATCTCCTGCCTTAGTGTCTATGCAAAGCCAAGTGCCTCATTGTATGTATGTCATTTGTTATCGTCACTTTAGCGGCCGGCCGGAAGGTTGTAGGCCCATACCTGTATATATTTGAGATTGCAATAAACGGTTTCAAAAAAAAAAAAAAGTAGTGTATTTTTGTTTAGCTTCATTTAATTGTTCTATAACCGATCATGAGGGATTTTGTTGCCTTAGAACGCTCAGTGTATGTATACGAGATTCCAGTAGTTTGATTTGAGCCCTGGATACAATTGAAATGGCCGCATCTTTCCCTATGATGATTCCGCGAATAAAGGCCTTTAGGGCGTCCCAGATAATACTTATGGGGGCGGTGCCCATATTAAGAGTTATAAATTCTTTAATCATGTTTTTTAAATCAGAGACCCATTTATCGTCATTAAGATGAGCTCGCGTTCTTGAGAATGCTCGCAAGCAAGAGCACCCTAGATCCGCTAGATCAGCGGCGGGGCAAATCCGCGACCGGACTGGCCGCATTTATTTTCTCCACAAAAGTTGCCCTTTAGTATTAGCCACTCACGCAGGGGTTACTGCACTCGATGCCACAGGTGGGAGGGTCTCAGCATGTCTGCAAGCCTTTCAGCACTGCCATACGCGTTTCGAGCTATAAGGAAGCTCTTGATCACTGGCACGATGAATGAAGAAGCAGGTTAGTGTGGAACATCTAATTTATTTAATCACAAGTCCCGCCCATGTGGGTGTCGCACTCGGGCATTCTGGATACTGTAGTTGCCTTCGATTGCTCACAGACTCAAAAAGTTCCTTAACGCAAGTGCGCTGCTTATATATATACTGATGTACTAAGCTCATTTTTGGGGGGCATCTCATTCTAAAAAAAAAAGTACCTCATTAAAAAGGGAACAGACAGAGCGTATAAGTGGATATCCACAATATTTTGCTTATATGCACAGCAAAGCCAGCACAGTAAGTGATAATTCATCTGCTTATGTGTACTGCTGGAGTGTGCTATTTTACTAATGTCCGCAATTTTATATTATGCATGGATAGACTGCACAAGTGAATAGTCATATTTACATCAATTTTGTGCGCAGTTTTGGTATTGTGTGTAAGATCAATGCTGTAGATACACGTATTCTACTCATATTGCCAAAGTCATTGTGGTGTTCAATAGACTCTTCCCTGGGCATTGCGTACTTTAGTGGTGTGTTAAGTATATTCTGGTTGTAGTGTGTACATTTATATTTCGTTCTCGTGCTCCATCATGTAAGCAGTAAATCCTCCACCGCCATTTTTGGAATCGCCAGGAAGTCCTGCCATACCATGGAATCAATGATTTGATGCATTTGCGATATATCTTGGGGCTTTAGAGGCATCTCACTATAAGGCAGAGAGGAAAACATATATATTGTTACATTCATTGGGTTTTTAGGGGAGAGAAGTGTACATACATCTTCCAGAGTGAATTCTAGTGGAAGGTCAAGCACTTGATGAATACCAAGAGATGGTAAAGAAACTAAAGGAAAGGTTTGACCTTCAACCTACCTTGGTTGTCTTCCGACATGAGTTGTTCAAAAGACCTCAATCTCCATCAGAAAACTTGGACACATACATCAGTGTCTTGAGGAAACTGTGCTAAGTAGCAGTTTGCAGATTTCACTGATGAACTGATCAGAGATTAGTTTATAGGTAATTGCTCGGACAAACATATTCCGCAAGTTACTTACTATGGGCAATCCTTCCCTAGATGTAGTGATTAAAGTTGAAAAGATAATAGAATTAGCTCTGATATCCATGAAGGAGTTAAATGTCCAACCTGTGGGAAAAGGAACTGTAAATGTGGTCCGTGTAGGCTAACAAAATAAGAAAGATGTCAAAACAAATTATAAGAGTGTTTTTTAGAAGCAACAAACACATGTTTCATATGTGGGAACAACCCACATGGCAGGGGGGACGAGGTTGTCCTAGTTGAATAGTTAATTGTCGCAAGTGCTCAAAGGTGGGTCATTTTGCAAAGGTGTGTCAGGGCAATATGACAGGTGGCACAAGGGTGAGCCGTGCTGTAGAAGAAGAGTTTCTGGGTGAAGATGATGAACAGATTGTGAGGGAGTTTCAAGATATGATTTTAGTTGTTAAGGAAGACAAGGTGGTGAGTGGAGATCTGGAGGAATGTATAGATCCCTATATAGATGTGCTAGCAGTAGACAAAAAGGGGCACCTTTTAGTTGATTTAGGAGCAAGAATCACCATGAATACTTCTGAGTTGTCCCACGAACTATGGGGTGACATGAAATTAAATCCGCTGAATAGGTCACCTGTATCCTATGAAGGCAGGAAGATTGAGTTAGAAGGATTTTTGGAGGACAGTTTGAATTCGAAGGTCTCAAAATATATGAAGGTCTATGTTGCACAAAAAGGGCTAAATATCTTAGGATATCAGGGGTTGCTTCGCATGATACTTAGACCAGGCACAAAGGCTCCGGTTTTAGTAGTAAAAGGCATGTCTTTATCTGCCACTATTGAAAATGAATTTCCAGAAGTTTTTGCTAGTAGCTTAGGAAGGATTTCAGGGTTCAAACATAAGATTATGGTTAAACAAGAAGCCATACCGGTTAAACATAGGTTGAGGCCAATCCCATTTAGCTTCAGAGAGGATTTGGACAGAGAACTGGACAAGTTGCAGAGTTCAGGGGGTCATAGAACCTATAGAATCCAGTCTTTGGCTGTCCGAGTTGGTGGTAGTCAGAAAACACATTGGTGTCATACGTCTCTGCATACATTTGACAAGTCTCAACAGAGACATATGGGTTGATTCCCATCCTTTGCCAAAGATTAATGATTTGTTGGGTATGTTGGGTGAAGCCGAGTCGTTTTCAAAAATTGACTTAGCTTCAGTATACCATCAAGTTGAATTGGAGGAATCGCCCAGACATTACACAGCAGTCATTACCCCTTCGGGTACATACATATTTTGTCATATACCGTTTGGGCTGGCATCGGCTGCGTCGGTCTTCCAGCATATTAAGCATCCGTTGTTGTGTTATAACAAAGGGGATGCGGTTTAGGAGAGTAGGATCTGCTTCTTATAGTTACCCCCACATTTTGCTGATGTTTCACTGTTTTTCGACTTATTCTAACTTGGATCCTGCTAATCAGGACTCCATTCTATCTGCTTTCTCTCTAAATTGATTGCATGTACCTTAGGTACACTCCAGATTGGATTCTGGGGTACATTTATAAGTCCCTAGTATATGGTATACTATATACCCAGGGCATAGGTATCCCAGATGCCTCTCATGGGCTGCAACATGTATTAAGCCACCCCTGGGAGATCATTCAAAATGACACAACAGGTCTGCTACAGCAGCCTGTGTAAGGTGGTGCATGCACCCCTTACTTAGATTTAGGTTCACTATATCTATCCATATCACTGCACATATGAACCTATCAGTCACCCCTATGGCAGGCCCTATCAATCCTGAAGGCAGGATGCTGGGTTTTATGTGAGAGGGTGCCCATGCATGAGCAGAGCCCCTCTGCAGCCTTCGGAACCTCTATTCCGGGATTGTTTGTGATGCAGCCATCCCATATATACTTAAGTGCATTATAACCTTGTGGTAAATGCTAACTTTAAAACTGCTGCATGGAAACATGTTGTGTTTGGTGTCAAACACCTTGGATTCATACCTCCACACCAGTAACTGGTGTGGGAGGTATGATTCCACCCTGCTAGAGGGAGAAATATGACAGCACCGGTACACCCTTTACCAGCTTTGCAAACCCTGGCATCACAAAATGGATGCTGCCGGCCACAGACACGAGTCTGCCCTCCTGCTGCTGGATAAAACTCCGGCAGTGGACGGTTGGACAATAGGTTTCCTGTCACAGGGAGGTGTGACCACCTCCCAGACAGGCTTTAGTGTATTTGGGCATGGGTGGGTCAACTCTGAGAGTGCTTTGATGTCTGCACTGGGGGCACATTTGGTGTCCCTGTGTATAGTCCAGCTCAAACCGGGGCTACCGGCCCCTGCTCTGGCGCGAAATTGGACAAAGGACATGGGTGTAGCCACCCCTCTGTCCTGACCCTCCCATAGGTGGGTCCCCAGAGTTTGTCCCACCCCTTCCTTGGGTATAAAGTAGGAACCCCTGGCTACAGGACTTTAGATTTACCTGGACGAAACTCTGCTACAGAAACCAAGTACTTCAACTATCTACACTACGCTGGATGACCGAAGAATCTCCCTTGGAGTAAAGGAGTTACTCCCCTGCAAGGCAGGGACCTAAAACGCATCTGACCGGTTTGCATCTACGCAGCTCCTGACGGTCTCCGAAGATTTTGCAACACAGGAGGTGGGTTCCTAAGCTTCTCCAAGGCCAACCAGTGCTTTCAGCAAACCCGAGACCCGCAGCCCTCGTGGGGACCGTGCAACCCGAACCCCTGGACACCGTGCACATTTGCAGCAGTATTGTTTTTTGGTGATCCCTGAGGCTGTGCTTTGGGCTACTTGTAGTCCAGACCCCGAGCAGTGATTCCACCGAAGATTACTGACCTACACTCCACGAGTGTTCCGTGGGCTGGTATTTTGTGATTCCTCTCGAGGTCCCTTCGCGATCCCTGGTCCGTCGACCTGTGGGTCCCTGAGGAGGGAACTATAACTTTAAGTGGGCTTACCTGGTTGCTCCAGACGTGCCCTGACTCTCCATCGTTTGGGGAGTCCCCAGGACCTTGCTGGTCCACACCGAAGCATCTTTTCTCTGACCACATGGGTTGCAGTTGCCAAGGCTTGTTGGTCTCCAATCCGGACACTGACCCCCAAGCACTCGACATCCCTCGTGGGACAGCTTGCCTGCGAACTTTAGTCGTCGTCGACGTCTCCTGGTCCCCGTGGCTGCAGAGTCAAGCGTCACCTCATCGCACCTGAAACACCCAACATCGGTGGGCATTCGTCTATCGTGCCCCTGGTCACTGGCATGTGACCCAGACTCTGTCCCCTCGGCTTTCAGGTTCTTCTCGTCTTCGATCCAGGCTTGGATCACACCGGACACTTCTCATCTTCCAGCAGCACTTTGCAGCATCACGCCATTGAAAACAGCGAAGATTCCCGACACCATTTGACACCTGTGCATCCGGCTTCCCTGGGTTAGGTAACGCGAGTACTCCGGTGCTCACATGGGTGCTGGCCTTAGAGTTTGAAAGGGTTTGCTCAAAGTCCTCTCCTAAGTGTCCTTAATCTTTTAAAATTCCAACCTCGACTTCCCCATAGAATTGTATGGAGCTCGCGGCTGTGTTCTCACACTGCACGCGTCCCCCGTGGGTCCCCTGTGTCACTAGCATGGGTGGTTCCTTGGGGTCCCAGCGATTCTACATGCTCTAGGCACTGTGTCTAGTCAAGTCATGGTTCTTATACCATATATTAAGAAAGGTCTCCGCCCTGTGGCCCACTGTGTATTGTGCTATTTACTGTCGTTTTAGTACTGTAATATTGTGTGCCTTGCTCTCTAATCTCATAAAGAGTTTATTAGAGAGTGTTTTTTTAGTAATAAATACATATATTTTATATATATACCTTGTGTGGTTCTCCTTTCATCTGGTCATTCAGGAGGTTAGAATCTGGTAAACCAAGCTGCTTTACATTCCCTCGAGACTTAGCCTGAAGACTGCTCTCCATAGCTACCACTAGGATAGCTTTCAATAAAGGTTTTCTTTAACCTAATCATCAATAAGGGTCATTTGAACTGGTGCAAGGGGCCCACTATAACTAGTGGACAGCATATACCAAGCCAACTTCTCACATGCGGTATTCCACAATGTGTTGATTTTCGCAAAGAAGTTGGACGACAATGACCCCATACTACGGAAGGTTCTTGAGATTTTCAAAGACAGGGTAGTGGTAGTTAAGAAGGAAAGTGTGAGTTTAGGAAGGAGAAGGTTGAATTCTTGGGTCACATAATTACTGGGGAAGGTATCTACCCGAGACCTGATTTGGTAAATGCGGTTGTGAATTGTCCACCACCTAAGAACAAGGATGAGTTGCGCTCATTTATTGGTCAGTGTGAATTTTATGCAAGATCCATGCTGGGTATGCTACCAAAATAAAAAAAAAACTTACAAACTTTTTAAAGAAACGTTTGTCCCATTTGAGTGGGATGAGTGTTCTCAAAAGACTTTCAATGTGGTCAAACCAGTAATGACTTCGGCGAGAGCCTTACATTCTTATGATTCGAACTTACCATGCACCATCACAGATGATGCGAGCAAATATGGGCTAGGTGTAGTACTAACTGAGGACTAGGGCTGTGGACCAGCTACTGTAAGCTTTGCATCAAGGGTTTTTCAGGAACCTCAGCTCAATTTCTCTGTGATTGAAAAAGAGTTGCTGGCCTGCTTTTGGGACATTGAGTAGGGTAGGTCCTACGTATGGGGGAGAAGATTCTTTCTTCTAACATATCACAAGCCTCTGTTAAACATACTTAGTTGTGAGAGATTCAAGTTTAACACTCCCTGTATAGCTCGTCTTACCACAAAGGTTTTTGTAATATGAATTTGCTATTTAACTTATTCCGGGCAAAGACAATGTCACTGCAAATATGTAGTCCAGATTGCCCGTGAATGATGTTGAGAGTTGTTGTATAGCAGCTGTGGATATGCCTGTGTATGAAGCATGCACGGAAAAATAATGGAGGCTGTCGAGTGAAATAGATGTAGTGCTGAATGAAGTTCAGGAATATATTATCAACGGTTGTCCTAAAGAAAGGTGTGTGAGCCCAAAGATTCAGCCCTATAGTAAAATTGCTGAGGAATTGTCCATGGAGGATGGAGTGGTGATCAGGGGTTACGAGTGTGTTCCACCTGAAACACTGCATCCTAAGCTTATCAAATTGTCTCATAAAGGGCATTTGGAGTCAACAATGACAAAGAGGAGAGCCCGGGGAGTATTATTGTTGGCCTTCAATGGATAAGGACATTGATGTCAAAGTTAAAGAATGTGTGGTGTGTAGCACATCTGAAAAGAGGTTTAAGGTTGTTTTGCCACCATTGCAGCCCATCCAATATCCTGACAGACCATGGGCCAAGAAGGGCATTGATATGCTCAGACCATTCAATTTCTTGCCGCATCATGTACAATATGCGTTTGTCCTGATGGATTATCATAGTAAATGGGCCAAGATAAGTTTGTTCTCCACGCCTCCTTCAAGTAATACTGTGACATTTTTTAAGGATGTGTTTACCAGAGAAGGATTTCCAGCACATCTAATTTCGGATAATGGTGTATAATTTGTAAATACTGATTCGGAGGAATTATTGAGAAAATCAGGCGTGAAACACTTGAAAAGTTCCCTCTATCATCCTCAAACCATTGGGCTGTTATAGAGGATGTACAGGGTGATGGTTGATTGTAGTTGTTGGTTTTATCCAACTTAATACAATGGGGAAAAAGCCATCGCGTCTATGTTTTGGTTTTTTTGAACACCGCCTCACATGGTTACACAGAAATTCACATTGAGTTTATTAACGGAGCTGTAGGACTTGGCCCTTTTTCCCTCAGTTGTTTTCATTATTCATATTGATGCAGATTCAGGGAGCCATTTTAATTACCCCTGAAAACTTCTGCCTGAGGGCCTGAAGCACAAAATGGTGGCCACCTGTGACATCACCAGCATCCACTGGAACCTACCAGCACCTTCCAGAACATTCCAGGAGGTTCCAGAACTCTGTGACAGTTGGAGACCGTTTAGAATGTTGGGAGGATAAGAGAGGCAGTTGGCAGTTGGAGCTGGCAGTTGGCACCTGACTGGTGAAGAGAGAGGAGCACAACAGTGAAGGAGGAAGGAGTGAAGCAGCAGGGGTGGAAACTTGTGCCTGGAGTGGGGTCCATAAACCCACCCTTGATACTTGTCCCTACTGATGGATCCCAGCCTATAGCCCTGTGTGGGAAGAAGACAGAAGAAACTTATCCTAAGGACCTGGACAGCAGGAACAGGCCTTAGAACCAAGAAAACAGCAAGATTCTGACCTGAGAACTGGTTTCCCTGGAGTCCGGCGTCGAGTAGCCTGAAGACCTGGAGCCCGAGGTGGAGAAGCGGCGCTGACTGAAGTAGCAGACGTCGTACCCGGAGCCGCCTGAGGTCGTGAGAGGGCGCCGACGGAGGTCGTGAGGAATACCAGAGGTCGAGGAGGAAGTGAACCGAGGTCGAGCGAGCGGCGTCATCGGAGGAGTGAAGTCCGCCCTCCGGAGTCGTCGGAGACCGAGGTAGAGGAGCACCGGAGGTCGGGAGTGAGGATCGCACTCCGGAGTCGCCCGGAGCCTGTGAGGAGGAGCACCGGAGGTCGGGGGTGAGGATCGCACCCCGGAGTCGCCGGAAGTCGACATCGAGGCCAGGCCGGCCGACGTCATCGGAGCCGAGGGCGCCATCGGACCGGAGCCGCCCGAAGTCGACATCGTGAAGAGACTGCCCGACGCCGTCGAATCGGAGGTCGAGATCGAACCGAGGCCACCGACATCGGACCGGAACCGCCTACCGGCGTCGTCAAAGAACTGACATTGTGCCGAGGCCGCCGAGACCGAACCGGAACCGCCTCACGGCGTCGACACGACTCCAGCGGCGTCGGAACATCAGAAAAAGGGCAGTAAGTGGAGTAGAGGGCGCCTAAGGCCCTGTGGAGACCTGAGAGACTGCTCTAAGGGGCTAGGGAGGTGCTGAAACCAACCTGACTGTGCAAGGGGTGAACTGGGACTAACCTAGAGAGGTTGTGTGGAGAGAGAAAGCCAGGGCACTGGTATTCCCCCCTTTGATCTACCTCAGCTTAGGCCTCAGCCTTGTCCCAGCCAGGGAGTAGCCCCCCTCAAGCCCTCCACAACCCTACAAGCTGTGCCTGGGCCAAATCTGCCCTTAAGAATTGAAGTGTCATCTGATTACATGAGTGTTGCTGTATACTTTTAATTATTTATTGGGGGTACTGTATTTATTGAATTTTTACCTATTTATTGCTGCACTATATTTATAGGTCCACAGGACTTGTTGGTGTACAATATTTATTGGTACAGTATTTATTGCCTCAAAGTATTTAATTGTCTGTATATATTGCACTTGTATTTATGCCCTGTTATTTATGATCACCCCTATTTATTTCATCAAACAGCCAATATTTATTTGACCTGCACTAATTGAAACTTGTATATTGTGATTGACCTATTTATTTTTCCAATCAGCAACTAAGAGAAAAAGATAAAGAAAGAATATTTTCATAATTTTTACGGTGTAGAGTCGTTTTTGGAACGGATGCACGCATGGTTCTTGTATGGGTATATTGTATGCTTAGCACTGCGCCTGTTTCCTGACCACTCGAGCCAAGCTACCACAGTGTGTCCGGAAGACCACCACCACCCTTTCTAGTGTGGGAGTGGTTTTCCAACATAAATTGGTGTTCAGCGGTGGGATAGAGCTGTGCCTACATATACTCAACAATAACTGTGGGTAGTCCATAGGCCTACACCGGGAGTTTTCTCAAGAGCGGCCTTCCTAATTGTGGGTTTTTGTTTTTTCCAAATTTACTCTGGTGGTGGGAGGAGGTATTACTAAAGGTACCACCCTACATTGTTACTGCACAAAACCTGTCCTCTAACCTGAGTGGGCAAGATGGAGTTTGTACTAGAGAATCTAGAAACGTACACTGTGGCCCAAGTCAGGAAGTTAACAGACCGGAGGGAGGAAAGACAGCTCACATGGGACTTAGCAAGGCTGGAGAAAGAGATGGAGGAGAAAAGGATGGCGCACGAGCTTTGGATGAAGGAGATGAAGCTGCGTGCCCTCCAGATGAGTGTGTCCAGCGAGGACACTGGTGGCAGCATACCAGAAGCTTCACAGGAGCTAGAAGTATATTTACCCCAGGAAGACATCACCAGGGTGTCTGAGGAGGCATTGGGGTGTGAACCTGAAGGGGGTAGTGCAGGGATCTTCCAACCCAGCGAGGTGAGAGAAGTGGCAGATAGCCCAGCTAGGTCCCAGGGAGAGAGGGTTGTAGGGCCTCACGACCTATCTGTAGGAAGGCGTGAGACGGGGAGGTGTCCCGAGGTGCCCCAACCGAAGTCTCAGGGCCTGGAGAGTTCCGCAAGGGAGCCCCAGGTTGGGAGCCTAGGCTGTCCCGATGTGCCCTCCAGTGCAGGGGAGCCCCTAGTGGCAGGAGGACCCAGGGCGACTGTAACCAGCGCGCCTGAGGTTCTGGGGTTGGCCCAGTTTCAGGGTTTAGGTCCTGGGCTGGGATGCCAGGCTCAGGGGTTGCCTGACCTGGCGGGTGGGGCCTCGGTTAACCGGGTCCCCCCGAAATTGACTTCCAGGGGTACTTTTCCCGGTAGGAGGGTGCTGAAATCTGGAAGGGGGTGCAGAGGGAGGAAGGTCTCGCCTCGGGCACCGACTCAGCCTAAGGGTTTAGACCCTAGGTTGAAGGATCAGTTGAGGGGTCAAGGCCCTAGACTGAGGAGGAAGTGTTGGTCTGAGGGTGCCTCGCAGGGTAGGGTGAGGAATCCCAGAAGGAGAGTTAGGGGGAGGAGAGCCTCGCCCCTGAAGGCTGGTCAGCCTAAGGGTGTGAACCCCAGGAGGAAGGACCAGAGGCAGTTTAGGACTGCAAGGAGGAGGACCGGAGTGGTCAACGGGCCCTACAGGCCTGGGGCTACTGCCCCCCACTCCGCGAGATCCCCCGGGCCAGAGACATCTGGATGGCCCAGGGGCCGGTCCTGGCCCCAACTAGCTAGGGAGCCCCCGTGGGGTGGTTTTGTTGGTCCAGGGAGGTTTGTTAGGGAACCATTGGGTTCCAGAGCGGAGGAGAACTTGCGGGTGCTCTTGCCGTTGCGGGCCTGCGTCCACCTTTTCTCGCCCCAAGCAGGGAAGACCATCAAGGCATTGATCGGTCTACCCTGGCTTTTGGCTGGAAGGGGGTTGTGTAGGACTTGGCCCTTTTTCCCTCAGTTGTTTTCATTATTCATATTGATGCAGATTCAGGGAGCCATTTTAATTACCCCTGAAAACTTCTGCCTGAGGGCCTGAAGCACAAAATGGTGGCCACCTGTGACATCACCAGCATCCACTGGAACCTACCAGCACCTTCCAGAACATTCCAGGAGGTTCCAGAACTCTGTGACAGTTGGAGACCGTTTAGAATGTTGGGAGGATAAGAGAGGCAGTTGGCAGTTGGAGCTGGCAGTTGGCACCTGACTGGTGAAGAGAGAGGAGCACAACAGTGAAGGAGGAAGGAGTGAAGCAGCAGGGGTGGAAACTTGTGCCTGGAGTGGGGTCCATAAACCCACCCTTGATACTTGTCCCTACTGATGGATCCCAGCCTATAGCCCTGTGTGGGAAGAAGACAGAAGAAACTTATCCTAAGGACCTGGACAGCAGGAACAGGCCTTAGAACCAAGAAAACAGCAAGATTCTGACCTGAGAACTGGTTTCCCTGGAGTCCGGCGTCGAGTAGCCTGAAGACCTGGAGCCCGAGGTGGAGAAGCGGCGCTGACTGAAGTAGCAGACGTCGTACCCGGAGCCGCCTGAGGTCGTGAGAGGGCGCCGACGGAGGTCGTGAGGAATACCAGAGGTCGAGGAGGAAGTGAACCGAGGTCGAGCGAGCGGCGTCATCGGAGGAGTGAAGTCCGCCCTCCGGAGTCGTCGGAGACCGAGGTAGAGGAGCACCGGAGGTCGGGAGTGAGGATCGCACTCCGGAGTCGCCCGGAGCCTGTGAGGAGGAGCACCGGAGGTCGGGGGTGAGGATCGCACCCCGGAGTCGCCGGAAGTCGACATCGAGGCCAGGCCGGCCGACGTCATCGGAGCCGAGGGCGCCATCGGACCGGAGCCGCCCGAAGTCGACATCGTGAAGAGACTGCCCGACGCCGTCGAATCGGAGGTCGAGATCGAACCGAGGCCACCGACATCGGACCGGAACCGCCTACCGGCGTCGTCAAAGAACTGACATTGTGCCGAGGCCGCCGAGACCGAACCGGAACCGCCTCACGGCGTCGACACGACTCCAGCGGCGTCGGAACATCAGAAAAAGGGCAGTAAGTGGAGTAGAGGGCGCCTAAGGCCCTGTGGAGACCTGAGAGACTGCTCTAAGGGGCTAGGGAGGTGCTGAAACCAACCTGACTGTGCAAGGGGTGAACTGGGACTAACCTAGAGAGGTTGTGTGGAGAGAGAAAGCCAGGGCACTGGTATTCCCCCCTTTGATCTACCTCAGCTTAGGCCTCAGCCTTGTCCCAGCCAGGGAGTAGCCCCCCTCAAGCCCTCCACAACCCTACAAGCTGTGCCTGGGCCAAATCTGCCCTTAAGAATTGAAGTGTCATCTGATTACATGAGTGTTGCTGTATACTTTTAATTATTTATTGGGGGTACTGTATTTATTGAATTTTTACCTATTTATTGCTGCACTATATTTATAGGTCCACAGGACTTGTTGGTGTACAATATTTATTGGTACAGTATTTATTGCCTCAAAGTATTTAATTGTCTGTATATATTGCACTTGTATTTATGCCCTGTTATTTATGATCACCCCTATTTATTTCATCAAACAGCCAATATTTATTTGACCTGCACTAATTGAAACTTGTATATTGTGATTGACCTATTTATTTTTCCAATCAGCAACTAAGAGAAAAAGATAAAGAAAGAATATTTTCATAATTTTTACGGTGTAGAGTCGTTTTTGGAACGGATGCACGCATGGTTCTTGTATGGGTATATTGTATGCTTAGCACTGCGCCTGTTTCCTGACCACTCGAGCCAAGCTACCACAGTGTGTCCGGAAGACCACCACCACCCTTTCTAGTGTGGGAGTGGTTTTCCAACAGGAGCCTTCACCCTTCTCGATGTCGTATCATTCGCGGTTGCTTAGGTCCTCTAGGCACAAAGTAATTGAGATTTTTGCTCACAGTGCCTTATGCCAGAGAGTTGTCGAGAACCAAAGAACACCAAAGGAAAGGTATGATTCCAGAAAAAGTGCGAAATGTGTTATATTTCAAGTGGGTGACCTAGTATGGGTTAAGAAAACGAGTTATGCAAAGAAACGGGATGCCAAGTATGGAGAAACTGTTAAGATCAACAGAGCATGTGGAAGGGAAACATTGGTGGAATGTCGTAAATAATATCAAAGTGTCTAAAGAGGTTCAAGATGCTAATTTTCAAAAACCCTATGGGAGCTGTAGTCATCTTGGTAAATCTTTTCAGTCCAAGAGTGGGCTCTCTGTGTCTTCAGATGTACATTTTTATCATTTTGTATTTCTATTGTGCAGTTTGAGTTATTTATTTTATTCTTATTCATAACATATTGCATTAGTTTTGTAATTTTTTCCCATATTTCATTTTGGGTTTGCAAGTTGGTTTTTGTATAAAAATTAGGATAATATGTTGTGTTCCACTGTAAATACATATGTCATGAAAATGGGATGTTATTATAATTTCACCACTGCCCCTTCAGAGGGAGAGTTCCAAGGAGGACAGTTGGAACTATCCTGGAGAAGTGTGACAGCGGTGGCTTCTGGTGAGGCTATGTATACTAAATAAACTGATGTTTGGTACAATATTGCTGGTGGTCATGATCATTACACACTCTTTCTATTGTTTGCCAATATTAGACGATTTTAGGACAGGTTCAGATCAGGTGATAAAAGTCAGCGTCTAGACTAGGGCTTCAAAAGCAGGTAGATAGGGGAGTCTGGTTGCGTGCCACATCTTCCTGGGTGAAAAGTATACTGTGGAGATATTTAAGTTGGATCAACCTCAGTTGGGTCCAGAAAGCAATCACACGAAGAGCCATCGAGGGGCCATACCTATTCCTCCTTTTCTTAAGGGCCAATAATCCGTCAGGGGCATTGATAACCAAGGTTTGAGACCCTGGATTTGCCCAGTCATTCCATTAGGATCTTGGCTTCTAGTGTGTAGTATTCTGGGACACCTAAGAGTTCTGTTTGATGGCTTGAGAGTGTGTGCCATTTCTGAAAATATTTAGGTTTGTGAACCAGCTATTTAGGATCAGCAGTGGAAAGCTCTGTAGTGTGTAAAGGAAATGTGGAAGGATCATAATTATCAATAAGGCCACCCTACCTAAAATATGGAGTGGAAGTTTGGATCATTTCTGGAGGTCTTTTTTCATTTTAGTGAGAAGGGGAGAAAGGTTGAGATTCCATGTCAACCCAGGCTCCAGGGCTTTATAAATACTGAGGTATAGGAAGCTCAAGTGCCATATGGGAAGGGAATTCTGCCAAGTGATACCTTTCTGATCTCCCTTTAGTGGGACCAGAAGTAAGTAAGTAATCTTCATTGCTTGATTAATAAAAATCTTAGCAAAACAGCTACATATTAAAACACATATAACATAAAACAGCACTTGATCTGATAAAATCGCAATTATTTAAAAAAATACCTAAGTATAAAACTTGAGTATAGTACGGGAGATATAATATTAATGTGTATATCGTGTTTAGGCACACAATGACTGCTGGGGAACTATCCTCCTTGGGGTTCACCTCAGTTCAAGTGTCTGTGTAATTAAGTATAAAAACCTTGCCAGGTTAAAAGTAAGTCTAAAATTGGACCTTCCCAGTGAGCGGGTAGCAGATGAGTTAGCGGCAACCTAGGGTGCTAGCCAGTTTGTTTGGAGGTTGCCAAGTTTCATTTTGTTTTTACTGTTTTCATAAAATGTACAAAGCTATAGACTAACTGGACGTCACCCCCCTCGAAGCAGGCCTTCACCGCCTGTCTGCGTGATCGTATTCGATTTTCGCACAATAGATGCAAGACGTCCTCTTCTGAGTTGTCACTTAGTCTACAGTTGGTGGTTGGATGTGTGCGTTTACACGGCGGTAAGTGTGGTTTAACCGGTAGAATCCCCAGTCTCATTCCCAGAAGGCTTTCCTTCATACTTCTCGAAAAGCTTGTACCTAAATATGGCTGAGGTGCGCATCTTGAGTAGCTCTGAATCACGAATCAGCTGTGTGCCCTCTTGTTTGTGTCTGTTTAGTCTTTGTCTTGGGAGATAATCTTCACCGATTTGTTCACCAAGGCTTTAAAACTGTTATAAGGAAGACCGGATTTCCACAAATCCTTTCAAGCGAGCAGCCTTATTCCTGACTGAAGATAAACCATGGCAGGGCAGTAATATTTCCTCGTCATCTCTTTCCACAAGTATGAGTTTAAACAACCAGGCTCAGCACTCTTAATTTTGTACCAGCATTTGGCGTAAACGCCCTTCCTTGCTATTTGCTGCTTTTGTAGGCCTAGCTCCAGCCGTATTTGTGCTGGAGAGGTGTATTGTGGGAGATTGAATAATATTGTAGCAGCTTTGGAGACCACCTTATCCAGAGTTATTTCGTCTTTCCCTCTCATTGATTCGCTGCCATACGTGATTGTGGGTAGAAGCTTTGCCTGGAGTACTTCCAGTAGAGGGATAAGGTTGGGGCCAGTTATTTTGTGTTTGATGTTTATTAGCGTAACAGCAAGAATGGTTCCTCCTCCTTGAATAGCCACTTTTTGTTTGTGGTACATTCCCATACTGTCAAAGATGATTCCCAAATATTTATAACTGTTAACCGTCTCCAGCTGTTTGCCTCCCAGCCGCCATCTGAATTGACTCTTGGTGCTTTGTTGATTAAAGACCATTACTTTGGACTTCTCATCGTTTATGCTTAATCCGTTCTTTATGGCAAAGTCACTCATGACATTTATTAAATGCTGCAGGCCAACTGGTGTTCGGCTGATCAGTATCGGGTCGTCGGCGTATAGTAAGTTTGAGAGTGGCAGGCCACCTAAATTCGGGGCGTGGTGATGACAATTATCCAGTTTCCTTGAGAGGTCTGACACGAAAAGGTTAAACAAGGTTGGAGCAAGAACACAACCCTGTTTTAGCCCCTTGGTGGTCGGAATCCTCCTCGACAGACTGTTGCCGGTCCCCAGCTTAATTTGGACCCATATCTTGGAGTGGAGCATAATTAGCTGGTTCAGAAGAGTTGGAGCTATTTTCCACCTGGCTAGCTTAGACCACAATTTCCCTCTGTTAACGCTGTCAAAAGCAGCTTTGTAGTAGATAAAACAAACAAATAGTGGTTTGTTAATTGCTTTTGTGGCATCAATTACAAATGAGAGAGCAAGAATGTTTGTAGTTGTTCCAAGGTTTTTCTGAAAACCAGTTGGGTTTATTGGGATTAGATCGTTTTCCCCTGCCCACTCAATTAGTTCAGCGAGTAGTAGGCCGGCATAATATTTGGCCTCAATGTCAATTAGCGCTATGTGTCTATAGTTCTTTTGTTCTTTCTTACTTCCTTTCTTGTGGATAAGTGAGATGATCGATCCTTTCCAAGAATCTGGGATTCTTCCGGCTTCCAGAATTTTGTTAAAGTCTGGCAGTAATGCTCCAGCCCAATAGGTTGAGTCCTGCATGTATACTATTGGGGGGAGCCCGTTAGGGCCAGGCACTCCTTCGTTTCGGCTTTTTGAAATTCTATCCACAATCATTTTAAGTGAAAAGAAGGCTGTAGACTCTGGACCGTAAAGGTTTAGGAATTGCCACTCGCTCTGGCATGCCTCTTTGTCTTGTGTGTTTTCACCGGCTTCCGTGTTAAAATGACTCTATAGGTATTTTACCCAGGCATCCTCCGTGATGTGTGTGTTAATTCCTGGTGCCCATGGATTCTCTATGCTCTTGACTGTCTGCCAAAACCTAGAGCTGTTCTTTGATTTTGCATCGTGTAGCAGTTTTGCGCATGTTCTTTCAATGGTTTCTTTTTTTGCTAGCCAGATGATTTTGTTTTTTCGGGCCCTGAGCATCCTTAATTCCAGCTGTGTTTTTTCGACAAAGTAATTTTGACAGAGGTTACGCATTGCTCTGTTTATTTCGCTCCTTATTTGCCTTAGCTCGGCATGGTTGGTTCCCGATAAATGAATTCTTTGCTTGTTTGCTGGCCTGCTCAGCAGTTCCTGTTTGATTTTTTGCTCAGTTTTTGTCAGGTTCGCTTTACGGTTAGTTGGGCCAAAGCTTTCAGTAAAGCTTTCCCAGTCAATTAAGATGACGTCATGTAGTAGTTTGTTATTCTCCCACCGTTTTTTTTACTCTGCCAAGAGTTTTACTGGATCACGTGTGTTACATTTTATTCTCCTATGGCTGAATGTGGCGTTTGTGCATAAATCAACAATTGGGTAAGTGAGCGCTGTTCCTTGCTTGGCGAGTGTGAACTCTTGGGGTTGATGATCACTGTGGTCTTGTATTCCGATCCTCAAGTCTTTTATCAAATGGTAAAGTGGTGAGAATGAGAAAGTATAGTCTATTGCGGTGTCAGCAAGTGCATTGTGGAAAGTTGCAGCTTGGGGACGATCCCCCGTGAATCGTCCATTTAGTGCTACCAGAGACAAGCTTTCTAAATCCTTCAACAATTCTTTGGAGATTTTTGTTGGCTTGCCCCACTTACACTTATCCTGAAGGGGATCCCCCATGCTGTTTGAGGGTCTTCTGTGGGTCTGTCTAAGTCGCCACTCCCTATAAGGAACATGTTAAAATCACCGGAGACTATAAAGTTCGAAGTTGCCTTCTCAGTAATTAGTTTAGTTAGTTCTGTTATCAGATGTTTTGCGCCATTTCTTTTGTTCCGGGGGTGTAGATAGGTGTTAACAAGTATTAACTGCTGTTTATTTTTAGGACCGGCTATGTCCAGAAGAATTGTTTATATCTCATTTGTTGGAATACTTGTGCTTGTTAGTTCCTTGACCGTCGTTATGCTTTTAATCGAGGCGTAGGTCGTAAGGCCTCCCTTAAAATGGCGAAGTTCGAGTTTCTAGTTGCTGGGAAGTGATATGATTTGAAACCTAGCAGGTGAAGTGGATCTGGCAGACACGTTTCTTAAAGCAGAATTAGTCAAATTGTTGAAAGTACATCAGCAGAGTCCTCTCCATAGTTATAGTTCCAAGGCCGTTAATGTTCCAGGAGCAAAATTTTAGGTTAGGAATATTTGTTTCCTGTTCTAGTCCTTGTCAGGGCGACTCCCTTTTTGTGTTTATTGTTTTCTCTATCCAGGACCAATCCTGTAGTCTGTCGGGTTCTCTTTGATCCTAGATGTCCCGTTTGTTGGAACTATTTCTCTCCAAGATCTCTGCTGAGGTACTGTGTGCCCTCTTGAGCACAGAGATGATGGGCCCAGAGCTTCTACTTCTCCTAGCTCCACTGTTATCGGGCTCTCGATGGGGATTGAGTAGTGGATGTTGGATACCCGACTGCTTGATGGAGGTGCAATCGGATCCCCCAGGTTTGTAGTTGGCGCTTTTCCTTGAGAATTTTCTCCACAATTTCACCAGTTGCCCAGACTGTCTTGGTTGCTTCTTGCTCCGAGAGATGTTTGAAAGTTTCAAATTCTACTGATTCCAGGTCTTGTGAGCCAATCCCTGCCAGACTGCTAATAGCAGATAGTATTCGGAGAATGTTGCCTCAACTTAGGATGTCTCCTCGTCCTTTGGATTTATACGCCGGGATAAACAGAACAGCCTTTGACGTCTCCCTTCGAAGTTTGTTTGGGAATGATTCTCTGCATACGGTTTTCTCATTTTCCTTTGCCTGCTGGCTGTCGCATTTTGTTGTTCTGCCCTTTCTGTGGTGTCCGGGCTTCAATCTAGTGCAGTGCTAATGCTTTGCTGTTTCTCTAGCCTCATTCTGTTTGCTGTTTCCGCTTCTAACTTAGCATCCCTTTGTTCAGTATATGCTGTTGAGGGTGTCATGTTTTGTTGTTTAGCCCTTTCTGCGGAGTCCGGGGTTTGCTCTTTTTCCTTGCGCCGTCCACTGACGCTTTGCTGTTCCACTGGCCTTGTTCTATTTGCTATTTCTGTTTTTGGTTTGGCAATCCTTATTTTTAGTTGATCAGTGTCGGCCTTTGCTGCTACTGTTCACGTTGGGGTAGCTACCCTAGCCGCTGTGGATATCAGCTGAGTTTCTGCCTGCTCACTTGAGTTGGTGAGTCCGAGACCGTTGTGCTTGCTTATATTCACTTCTCCTGTTTGTTCCTTCCCAGATGAGCCAGGGGTGTCGATACCATTTGGCTCCAGCAGCGCGTTTGTTGATGTGCCGCATGTTCTTCATACTCGCTGTTGCTCACTCAGGGATTTCGGTGCAACTTTAAAAAAGTGTTTTATTGATGGATTCTTGTTCCTTGCTTTCCGATGCTGACTGGATGTTTGCCAGTTGTTGGACTGGATGTCTTCCTTGTCTGGTGACCTATCTGCTTGTCGCCACTTCTGATAGACTGTACCAGTGATTGGCGTTCAGAGGAGACTGAAGGTTCTGAAGGATCAGGGCTCATTTTGTTTTGACTCTGAGGATACACCTGCTACTGGCCCCATGTCATTCCTGGCCAGAGAGAAGGCGGAAACCAGAGTGCTTCTCCACTTGCCAGGCTCAGACCGCTCTTTTTGCTACTGGACGGGTAATGACATTTCCCTGTGGCGGTGTTGTTCTTGTTTAATTTTACTGGTGTTGAGCTTGCCAGTATTTGATTATGTACTTTTTAGGTCGGTGAGCATATCACCCATCACAGTAGGCAAGGATGCTAGTTTTTCGGCAATTAAATGGCAGCTGCAACTTGGGGGGATTATTGCCGTTTCAGATTGAAATCTTTTTATAAAGTTGTTCATTTCCGACAACTTGCTGTCAATGCTTGTGACGTGCAGGGCTAGACAGTTGAGGAGGGTAAGTTGACTGTCCATCTTATCCCAGTGGTATTCCAGCCCCTTGGTCGAGAGCTGCATGGTGTTTAAGATGGAGGCCCATATTGTGTTTTCTCCTGTTGGTGTGTCCTCCTGGCTCCCCTTCATAGCCATTCCTGAGCCTTGAGGGGTTGCGTTTCCTTTGCCCTTGGTAGAGTAGGTATTGACCAAGTTTTCCCATTCTTCTGTTGTAAGGAAAGACGTGTTACTGACCACATAGTTCTGGGGGTCATGGTGGTTCCGGGTATCTTCTTGTTTGCTCCCTGTCAATACTACTCTGTCCCCTGATATTGGGGGGGTGGGTTCTGGCTGTGGTCGAAGAGGTTGGTATAGTGCCATGGCTTTTGTTTTGAAGCCAGTGTCTGTATTATTTGCTGTCTCTCTGAGCTGTGGCTTTGCTGCTTCCGCAGTGATCATCACTTTGGATTTCCCGTTCATGTCATCAATATATTCAGGGTTTTCAAGGTCGGGGTTGGTGGCAGCTGGACTCATTTGTGGGGGTTTTCCCCCCGCTGATTTAGTTAGTCGTTCATCTAAAGTAAAGGAGCTCTAGTCCCCCCCCAGTTATAATAATTTCTGAATCTGAGAGTCCTGGAAATGCTGCGACTCCTTGGATCGTTGTGCTCTGGCACGTCCGTATTTTAATTTCTGGCTCCAATGGTAATCTTGAAGCCTCCTTAGTGGCAAGCAAGGGTAGAGTTCCTGTGCATTGGGCTCTTTCTTCATTCTCTTTCATGGTGTTTGTGTCGGTGCGTTTTGCTGTTCTGCTGGGCTTCGTGTGCTGCCTGTGAGTCTGCTACCTCTTTAACCGCACCATCAATTGGCCAGCTGGGTTGACCCGTGCTGCATCCTCCTGATTTGACCAGTTTGACTGTTGGGCCGTGGCCTGTTGATCCGTCCGGAAGTAGTGGATGGAGGGGGGAAGGGAGGTCCAGTTGTTTGTTGATGCTAAGGTTTAGCACTGCACCAGCGTCTTTCACAAATGCAAATTTGGAATATATTTTAGATTGAAAGTACTTTTTTCCTTTATTTGTTTGTGGCTGCGCTTGTCTGTCTACTGTTCCAACCCGTCTATGTCCACCAACATGTTTGCTAAGGATCCGGAGTCCGTATGGGCAGATATATCTGCGTTAGCCTCTTTCTCCTGCCTAAGAGCACTTCGGCTCTCAGCCTTGCTCAGCCTTGCTCTATTCTCTGTCCAGCGGCTTAGTTCCGTTTCTTATGGTGATCTATGGCGTTGCGTTCACACCCCCTCCTCGGTCAATCAGTAGCTCCGTGCACACAGCATCTCACCGTTTGTCACCTGGTACCGCCCCTCCACTGCTGATCCGCTGCTGATCCGCTGTTGGTCACCGCAATCACAGCTCCTCCCCCCAAACCCGAGGAGCGCTGTTCACTAGGCTCCTTCACTGGCTCTCCGCTCGCGGCCAGAGGGAATGCCTCAGGAGCCGAAGGGGGCTGCTGATCGGTGGTGGTCGCGGTTTTTGCGGCTGGGGAAGAGGGAGATGGGCTGATGGGTCCGGGAGCCAGGTGACGATGGTGGATGCGCAGGTCCTGCTCCATAACAGGCACCGCTCAAGCTCCAATCCGGGGGGGAGCGAGCGAGCGAGCCAAAAGTGGTGATGGCGGCTAATTGGCTCTGCACCGGGTCGAGCACAGGCTCAAGCACCGCTTGTGTCCAGGAGCGATCGAGCAAGTGAGAAGGGCCAGTAGGGCGATGGCAGCCCGAGTCACCCCCGCTCAAGCACCGCTCCATGAGCAAGCAAGCGAGCGATAGCGGCTGAATTAGCTCCCGCTCAAGCATAGGCTCTGCACCTGGAGCATGCGAGCGATGACGGCTGAATTGACCCCCACTCGAGCTCAAGCTCCGCTCCGACCCCTGTGCTTCTTGGCTCGGCTCCAGGACGGCTCTAGCTCCATGGACTCCACGGACTCCTCCTCTTCCTCTACCAGGTCCAGCAAGCGGGAAACGACTAAAACTGGTGGGACCAGTAAGTATTTGAAACAATTTACATGAAGCGGCTTCTCATATACCCAGGATTTGTACGAGACGAGCTCCAGACAGGTGAGGGTTGGCTACGAAAAGTAATATATCATCAGCGTATAGCGATATTCTATTTTCCGCTCGATCTCCCCATTGCCACCCCCATATTTGAGAATCACAATGGATCTGTTGGGCAAGGGGTTCTATTGCGAGGCTGAAGTGGGGGGGGGGGGGGGGGTGAGACAGTGGACACCCCTGTCTGGTCCTTCTACAGACTGTAAATGGATCGGAGCCCACTCCGTAAATTTGGCCTTATATAGAAGGCACCAGGTAGAGCATGATGGCATATCTCCTAAATCGAGGTCCGAACCCCATGTGCTCGATTACACTGTCTTACAAGAAGTAGTCAACCAAATAAAAGACCTTTTTAAAATCGACCAGCAAAACGGAGCATGGATCTTTTATTTGGTTAAGGTGGGCCAACGCCACATGTACACGGCATATACAGTGTTGGCCGCTATGGTTGGGTATAAAGCCACAATGATCCAGGTGGACTAGCGAGGCCAGTATTCTCTAAAGTCTATTTGCGAGGGCAGTGGTGAAGATTTTAACTTTTTTATTGATCAGTGATTATGGGTCTGTCTGTGTCATTTGTATACTGACAATATGTATGAACCTAGATGTAAACATTATCTGCAACATGTAGTTTAGAAGCAGGCTATATTCTGGAAGTTAACGTTGATATATTTTGGGTAACATTTACATCTCTGATTAGGACTTTAGTGCTCAATTCATTAATTTTTTATGCCAATTTCAACCAACAATGTCTCAAGACTGATTTGCATAAAGCTGGGACGGAACTGGGTTAGCAAAGTGAGCTAAAGAACAAAGATGGATTCAACCCAGATCGGTGACTGGGGTTGAGTGTCTGAAAAGTTTCATCACTCCATCCATCATCTCCTTGTGTTTACTTTGTTTGCCCTATATTGACGGGGTATGCCCAGACATAGGTCCCTTGCTCACTTTGCCACTGGAATCAAGCTAGCCTGGCTGATGAGGGGTGTTACCCTAAAAGCGGTCACAGGATCCTTGTTTCTGATCCAGGGAAGACCTGGCTTGGCCGTTCGGGCTGGACTGTTCCCATGAGGCACAGGGTTAAGACTGTTTTGCATGTAGCTGACTCTGAACTGGGATGGGGAAGTGAGCTAAAGAACAATGATGATTTCAACCCAGATCTGTCACTGGGGTGAGTGTCTGAAAAGTTTCAGCGCTCCGTCCATCATCTTTTTGTGTTTTCCATATATTTAGGGTAACATTTACATCTCTGATTAGGACTGTAATCCTTAATTCATTAATTATTCATGCCAAATTCAACCAACAATTTATCAATTATATTTAGAATGATAACATCAAAAATGTGTAGTAATACATCCAATTTGAGCTAAACAATCACCATTCCCTCTCTCAAACCCTTTTTTGATGGAAAGTTATCAGTTTAAATATTTGAAGCACACCTCCTTGGTAGCTCTATATAGAAGTGGAGATTTCTTTGCATGTGTGAGATAAAATATTTTGAGTTGCTCTGGACACATTATTCATATTTGTTTGTGGCATAAACTGTGGCCTACCATAGAAACAATGGGTGTATTTTTTTTTAAATTAATCAGTTGTCCCTACTTCAGAGATGATGTCACACTTTGCTAAGGGTGAGGTGATTGACTAGAATCAGGTCTGTCCTATACGTTGCAGATTATGGCGTTCCTTGCTGTAGGTAGGGAGTCTTGAAGTCCTACTGATATGACCTGTTTCATCACAATGTCTTAACTAAAGTTTGAATCTTCGTGCATTAATAGATTACCGTAAACCATATAAAATTTGGATGTAAACATTGCATACATTAATAGGTGATTGTCTTCCTTGTACGACTTTATCTACTTCATTTTAGCAGAGGCATGTGAATAGCACTAATTAATTTTTTTTAAAATATTATAAGAATAACTGCAGATATGCAAAAAGCTAGTGTACGGCTTTCTAAGGGTATTCCTAATGTATTAAATGTGCATGAAGCTGCAGAATAACGGTGTCGAGATTTTTTCTCTAAGTACACCAAATGCATATGGCGTAGAATATCATTTAACATGAGTTTGGTGACTATAATCTATATGGCTAACTCGAGTTACATATGTATAGTAATCTACTGTTCTGTAATGTACAATAATATCTACAAAGGAGTTTCATTGTTTTATATATGGCTCAGGGAGAATATGATTAAGAGGTACTTTTGTGATTTGCAAAGCGATGCTTGTATTATTTTTCAGCATGTCTGAAAATGTTTTTAAAAACAAACCATTTACAATGGTTAGTTGATTTTTACCATATTGAGTGATGCTCCATCAAAAATATAACACCATTTGAGTCTCGGTGTTGCCTGCCTGAAAATGATAGATCACTATTTACTATGTGTTCCTCATTCATGAGTCTTATTATTACATTTGAAATACAGGTGATTTTACGATGGTGGAAGATCTCTCTTCGAAGTGAATTTCGTGATGCAAGGCCTGGAGAGTATAGAGAATCTCACCAGGATTTCCTGGATGATACCTCCCTGCAAGGTACATAATAAATATTTAGCTGTTAGTTTATATGTGGCTGACATTTTTTAACCATCAAAGTTGTCTATTTGAATTCAGACACCCAGGTAGTTGTCAGCCATGACTACCCAAATTCAGAGCTAATCCTTGTTCTTTGGAAATAGATTTTAAAATGAGTGTATTATATTTGCATCATACATCGACACAACTCAATATCTTATGCCAACACACCCATCATAATATGTATAGACAACCAGTTTCAAACATCCCCACAACCAACATCATACATCCGCACAATCAAAATCATATGTGCACACAACCAATATCATACACCAACACACGACCAGTATATATCTACACAACCCACAAAATACAAAAACATAACTACAAACCAACTGCAACACACTCACCTTCATATATCACATATCATACATCCATCTAACCCACCATCATATGCCAACACACTCATAATCGTACTCAAAAAACCTACTATCAGAAATCCACACAACCAATATCATGATATGCCAATACACAAAAATCAAAACTAAACCGAGCAATACCCTACAAAAGTAACGTTGAAAGGTAGCTAAAATTGGCTTCTATATTAACAGTGCTTCACCCAAAAAAAAAATAATGACAATTGCCGATTGTCCCAACCCCACCATTCAAAGTAAGCCTTAGCATACACTCTTTAATTAATCAAACACATTCTCAAACAAAATATAACATATCATATAACATCATTAGTTGCGTGATACACGAGCCCACCATCATATGGAAAAATACTAAGTATTATACAGCCACCCACCCAATATAATATGACTTTCACAAACTTTTTTAATTTCGCACAGCCACAAGTATATACACCCAATATCACACAACCACACAGCCATGTTCATGTGTCCAAACCCAACAACATACATTTATACACTCGCCATCAATTTCCCCACATCTTCCATATATCAGAATCCACCATTATATATTTACCAACTCACTCTCTTATTGCAACATACAATCCATCATGCACATCCCCAGTAGTGTACCGTGTTGCTCCATGACCTTAGTGATACCATCATACAACCCTATTGCATGTCTATATATGATCAATGAAACTTTGAAACTTACATCATGTTAAACATTCACACATTATTGGGCTGGGAGTTAAGGTTGATGTAATTTGGCAGGAACATGATAGTAGCTGAAGGCAGCACCTTAACTCATATATGTTACAACCTTTTTATTTTCGTATGTCATAATCACTGTTAGCATGTTAGTTGCCCTCAACCCCCTTCGATCTCTTTCAACTGCATTTATATTTCATTGTTTATTGTTCGGCCAGAGGTTTAGCAATGGAAAGTCAAATATATTACTTAATAAGAATCCACACAGAAAAATACATATATCATACAGTTTAAATATACTAAACGAAATGTAGGCTATCCAGAGCTTCAGGTGTGTATGAATTTCTGGTAACAAAGGTATAATATTCTTTAGGTCATTTCCACAAGGAATTCGGGTAGTGCAAATGAATTTACATAACTGTAATTAGACTAGACCATAATTATATATTCCATAGATTATTCAACAAAATAATTCATTTTTCATTTTTATCATAATATTCATATTAGCATTTGCCATGGTACAGTGCTTAAATGGTAATCACTGACAAACCGTCACATCTCTTATTTTATGTATAAAGTTTATAGGATGTTTTTGAAACATACCCCATCCAGTCCCCTGACTTAGTATCGCCAGAACCCTCACTGTCCACACTACCCTCAAACCTTCTTACCACTTCAGTGATCCACTACCACCTTCCATCCTCAAAGAAATAAAAGCTGCCATCCTTCCCATTATGGTCAAAGATTGTTAACGCTTCACTATTCCAAGGCACTTGCCCGACTGCCTAAAAGCAGCACAGGTAACCCCTATTCTAAACAAGCATTGGCAAAGCCAATAGGTCTCGCCTTTGGGACCTTATAAGTGTTTAGCCATGCAGCACATTATCACCCACTGGGCAGATTTCTGTAATGGAACTGGTACTTATGTAAAGTGCTTTGATACCTTCATTTGTGCTACATAATGCAAAAAATAAAAAGGAATGAAAGGAGAAGTGCTTGCCGATTTCTGAGGTGGGGGAGCGAAAAGATCAGTTAAGATTGAATTATATAATGCCAGTACTAAATCAGAAAACAAGCACAGTAGAGGAAATCAGGAGCCGAATTGAAAGGAGGCGAAAGTGAGTTATACCAGTGTGCAAGTGAAGGCGGGGCTGGAGTATGCTGCATCTTGGTGCCGAGTAACAGATGTTTATTGCCAACCAAATGAATGTTAATTGGTTTGTCGGCCTCTAGTAGGATGAAAGGCTGAGCAGACGCGCTGGGGTTCGAACCTGCGGTTGTGAGGTCAAACATAAGATTAATAGGGTGCTTGCCTTAAAGTTAAGATTGCATTATATAATGCCAGTACCAAATCAGAAAGCGAGCACAGTGGAGAAACTCAGGAGCCAAATTGAAAGGAGGCGAAAGTGGGTTATCCCAGTGTGCAAGTGAAGGCAGGGCTGGAGTATGCTGCATCTTGGTGCCGAGTAACAGATGTTTATTGCCAACCAAATTAATGTTAATTAGTTTGCCGGCCTCTAGTAGGATGAAAGGCTGAGCAGACGCGCTGGGGTTCGAACCTGCGGTTGTGAGGTCAAACAGAAGATTAATAGGATGGAAGCGTCAGCCCACCCTAGCCAACAGAATCGGCTTGGACCAGAGCGGACCGGGCAGGCTAATTGAGTCTGGCTTATAGTCGGTATTTTCGTGCTGCTGGTGTTTTCTAGAGAAGCAGCCGCTGAAATGCAAGGTTTTCATGTTCAACCGGACACTGCAGTCTGGAGTAATTTGAAAGTAGTGTAGATGGACATAATAAGCTTATTTGTAATTTCCCGTGAGGCTCTGGCCAAGGCCCACTCATTAGACGGTGCTGACGATGCCACTGAAAGTAAGATGTCACCATAATTGATTTAGTTTCTGTTCCTTTGTGTTTTAGAGAAAATGAAAGCTCACTCTTGTGGATGTGGGGTGGAGGGACGCGCCTTCTAATGAAAGCGGCAAGGTCTGGAAATGAAACCTAACCCAAAACAGATAGCAGCCTGCGCGCTGCTGCTGATGGCTTCTGAGAGCAACATGCTCTGGGAGTAAACATTTCCCGAAAAGCAAAGAATGGCGCGAGAGAGTAGCGGGTGCGAGTGTGCACGGCAGCGCGGTGAACGCGCTAATTAAAAACAGATGGTGACATGACCCCGAACAGATGGCACCCCTGCTCGTAACTGCAAGCCGTAGGCCGTGGGCGGATACATTCCCTGGGAAAGGTGGGACATGCACCCGCCTTTGTCCAATTGTGTGCTGTCTTTGTTATAAAGACGCACGCAAAGCCCAATAGAAAATATGCTAACAAAAAAAACACACGCACGAGCGTGTGAAAAGTCCAGAGTGATTCCGAAAAGTCGTTTTCCTAGAGCAGGGCATGCGCGCTGCGCTAGGCTCGACCTAAAAAACCTAATGCAGACAGTGTGGATCTCAATAACTTGCACCCTTTCTCCAACATCTCCACTCTGGCGAAACTTCTAGAAAAGTGTACGCAATCGCAACTCTGCGTACACATTGGAAATTCCAACTCTTGGATCACCATTAATCTGGCTTTCGGCGAGGTCACAGCAGGGAATCTGCACTCATTCACATTATGGATGACATTTTAAAACTGCTAGATCAAATGTAATCTTTCCTCCTGATTCTCCTTGACCTATCATCTGCATTTGACACTGTTAATCATGAAAATTACTATCCATTCTTGAACACGGGATGGGCCTTTCAGGGATTGTGCTGCAATGGTTTACTTTGTTCCTCCACAACAGATCCTAAAGAGTCAAGGTGAATCAATCCCTCTCTCAGTCCCCAACAGTAATTATGGGTGTTCCTCAAGGCTCCGCCCTGTCACCCATATTCTTCAATTTATTCTTGGAACCACTAGCAAATGCTATGAACTCCGCAAACATTCTTTTTCATATGTATGCGGATGACACTCAACTATATCTGAAAATCACCTCCCCAGAAGACTTCATTACACTCAATTCTACTCTGATAAACGCGCAAAACTGGCTCACAGAGAACCACCTTATGCCCAACACCTACAAAACGGAATTCCTCCTCATCGCTCCCCCTAATCACTCCCAAGATTGACCTCTGGATGAAACCTCTTATAGCTTTCAACTGCTCTCCCTACATTATTGAGTCTGTGAAATCCCTTGGAATTACAATAGACTTGCACTTGAACATGAGGGATCACATCATCAATGTAACCAAGGGAGCTAAATACCAGATGAGTATACTAAGGAATCTCAAACCATTCCTCCCACAGGAAGAATTTAAGCAGGCGGTGCAAGCTCTTGTACTACCAAGGCTAGCCTACAGTCTTCTCAAACATAGCCTGGCCCCCACGAAGAGCTTCAGATTGATTGATTGATTGATTGAAAGATTGATTACTGGTACAAAAAGAAACAATCACATATCCCCAGCCCTGAAAACCCTAAACTGGCTGCCTTACGAATTAAGAATATAGCTATAGATTGCCTGCATGACTCACAAAGCCCTACATTTCAAGACCCCAATTTATCTGGCTCAAAAGCTAGAATTATCAACGGGGCTGCAGATCATCACGAAGTGCAAGTTCAGTGCTTCTGAAACCGCAGTTCTTTCACAGAAATAGAACGAGTCACAGAGCCTTCTCAGGCATTGCCCTGAAGATTTGGAACTCGCTTCCACCGGAAATCCGTCGAATCTCATCCACCGCTTCTTTCAAAAAGGAAGCGAAAAAAATACTAATGAACAAGTTTCTGCCCTAAAGATCCTTGACTCTACTTCTTATTTTCCTGCCCGCTCTTGTGATTCCGATTGTTTACTACATTGTTGTACACCTGGGAAGCCCAGCATTACCATGCTATACACATCTATGTGATGAATGTTCTTTTCCCTCTATTGTATCCTTACTATCCTAATTGTGAACCGTTCTGATACCCGCTTGGGTCTTGTTCGCGCTATACAAAACTTTATATATAAAAATAAATACAGCTTAAACCAGTAATTACCCTAATTCCTCAGTTAATCCTTGCCACTGAGTGTGCCGATTGTAGTTACATCAACTCACCTTCATTTCCCACTGTTAGACTTTGCCCTCTCTGCAGGGTCACCCCCAAACCTTTTGCCTCCCCCCCCCCCCCCCTATTTTTGCTACATACGTTTTTGTTGGCCATAGGACTGTGTGCATCTTACCACTGCTGACCAATTCTAAAGTGAATGTGCTCACTCCCTAAAGTATACTAAAATTGGCTTATACTTGATTGGTATATTTAATTTCCATAAAAGTCCATAGGAATGTGTTATACTATATCCCCAGGGCCTGTAAATTAAATGCCACTAGTGGGCCTGTAGCATTTATTGTGCCACCCACCTCCCCAACCCCTTAAAACATGTCCCAGGTCTGCCATTGCAGCCTGAAAGCAGTTTTGAACAGCCAATTCGACATGGCAAAATAACCCCCTTGCCAAGCCTTAAACTCCCCTTTTATTGCATAACCCCTAAGGTAGGCCCTAGGTAGCACATAGAGCAGGGTGCATTGTAATTAAAAGTTTTGACATGTGCTTTTAAGTTTACATGTCTTGGTAATGAAAAACCCCTACATTATTTTTCCACTACTGTGAGGCCTACCTTTCTGATAGGATAGCACTGGGTTTCCTTGCTACATTTAATAAGTGCTAACATTTGATTATGACCCCTCTTTAATGGTAAAGTCAGATTTTAAGTCGTCTTTCTGAAAATGCCACTTTACATTTTTTTACATTTTCCTGGTCTAACTATTTGGTGCCTGTAGCCTATATCCTGGGTTCACATGACTAGGTGTATCTGGGAGTTGGCCTTTGTGTAGTGCTCCCAGACAGTGTCCAAAAGTGGAATAGGTGTTGACACGATGGACCATATCTGATTTAAAAAAGGGGAGGAACTGTCATCTACCACATTTACACATCACAAAGGCTCTGCCTGAGTCTACTCACAAAGAGTTTGACATTAGGCTTTTGTAACCCTCAGACAAGCTGGGGCCAGGATGGGGAGGCAGAAAATTCCAGACACCTCTATGGGCGGATACCTCCAGAACCTTCTCCTAGTTCAATGTGGGTATCCAGTATAAATAGTGGACACTCAGACCCAACTCTTCAGTACACCTCTGGACCTGTGGAGGACTCAGAAGGACTGCACTGCAAAAAGGGCTGCTACTCTGTTGCCCTGCTGCCTGAGTGAGAAGGACTGAACCAGCACCTGGACTCTATCTGCTTTGCCTCTTGCCCCCAAGCAGTGCCACCCCAGTCCTGGACCTTGGAAGTGGGCCTTAAGATGCCTTTAGACGCTTTGCCAGCCCTTCTGTGATCCTGTGAGCAGAACCAACGCAGTGCGATGCATTTCCTCACAGCCCTATCGGAACCGCCGCTGCCCGACACATCCGCCGCGCAGGACCTTGCATCACAGCCAGTAGCTTCCCTAGGACCTCCACTGCGCTACATATCTTCCACACAGGACTTTGCATCCAAAGCCCCTTTTCGACAGCATTCTTGACGAAGACGCAGGAGTCTCCCTTGCAGCCCAGCAGCTTCCTTGGAGCTCCTGCTGCACAACGTAACCTCAGCGTGGGATCTCACAACACTCCACAACCAGGAATTAAGGTACTTTGTCCAGCGGGCCTAACCTGGTCCTTGTATTTGGCCTACCCTCCACTGTGGTCAGCCTGAACTTGTGACTGTGTCCGAGTCCAGCGTGACCAGATAACCAAAGTTTGCACTTTGTTCTTCTAGCAGCTGTGGCCACTGCAGGTAAGAGCGGTGGGGCTGTAGGGCCGGGTGGAGGGAATTTCGAGGGACGTCCATGGGGGGAAATTATTTATTTATTTAATTCTCCCTTGTGGTCGTCTCTCGAAATCTCCCCCCACCGCTCTTACCTGCCGCGGCTGGCTTCTAGACACTATTGTCACTTAAATCTTTAAAATTGCATATCTCAAGTTCTACTGTTTGGATGTTTGTTGTTCTTGTCTCAAATAATGTATCAAATTCTACTTAATTTTTCTAATTTCATGTGGGAATTTTCTTGTGTTTTGTTTTCACTTTATTATTGTTTGAAGTGCTGCATAAATAATTTACACATTGCTTCTAAATTCAGCCTGACTGCTTTTGTGCCAAGCTACCAGGGGGTTGAGCACAGGTTAATTTGGGGCTTGACAAGAATTGTGGTTACGGCTAGACTAAGGTTTTATCCCCTCACCCAGCAATCCAATTTCCTACACCCACCATTCTTTAAGTTCTTTTATTGCATTTCCCCTCTCAAACATTGTTACAACAGTGTATCGCTTTAGAAAAAAACCTTCCCTTATTTATCTGTACACCAGCACTTTTTCATCCAGGTTTCCTACCTACCACCTCTGTGCTTCACCTGACGAGTTCATTAGTCACATATTTTATCAAGCATCTGATGAAAACACATGCATAACCATGACAGTCCCCTCCAGTCCTTTAATTTCTGTGCACATCCCCATGATCACCTACAAGCTGAAGACATATTTTATTATGTATAAAAATGGCAGTCTCAAGTACAACCATTATGTGGGATTTAAGTTCTAGCAAGATGTGTTTCCCTGCTATTCATTTTATTTCTCCCGCTATCTTCGATCAGAAGTGCTATATTTTCGAAATATATATGTAGGGCAGAAGCAGAGAACTCTGGCTTTACAATCCATGTCTTTTTTTCTGCACAAGATGCTTCATAATCTTGCATTTGTAACCTATTGCCTACTGCGATGTTAATTATTGACTTTTTGTTTTTCTGGAATACAGCTCAAGTTGCCATAGTGTTTGGTGGAAATACCCTGAACCACGTCCTCAATTTGTGCCGAGGCAACTTTGATTTTCTGGAACGACTTCCCAAATCACTTCTGTTAAACATTATTACCTTCCTGGATCTTGAAGATATTGCAAGACTTTCACAAACCTCACGCACATTTCAAAAGGTAAGAATTTCATGTTATCCAACTAGCTTTCTGACCAGTGAATATTTGACTAATCCTGGAATATCTATTTCTAAATGTTTATGGGCTATCAAAATATAGACGTTACACTCCCAAACGTTTTACGTTTCGTTTGTAAAACCTGTTCCCTGACAATATCAAAGTATGTTGCAGTGGGAAAATCGTAGCATGAGCCTCGTGGTCCTTTTTTGATCTAATTTTGAATGTATGAATGAAAACAGACACAACTGTACGTTAGTTTTATCTTTTTTAAAAATTGTATTTATTCTCAACCTGATAAAGAAAGGAAATGCGAATGTAGGGCCATTACTAAAATTGAAGTGATTAGTCTGATTTTTTAAATTTTTTAAAAAAGTTTGAATAATTACAGGAGTACTTATCAGAGGCTATGACTGTCTGAACGTCGATGGTGCGCTTGCATGTGAAAATATAGCAAGCGTACATTTGATTGTGGGTGTTTACTGCCTTTTGCAGGTGAACCTTTTATTTTTATTTATTTTTGGTGTTTTGTATATCGCGAACAAGATCCTTTCAGGTGATAGAGCGCTTTACAATAAAGAACAAAGGAAATTATACAAATTGTGACAATGTACAGGCATGAAGAACAATAATTGCAAAACAGAAATGGTAGGAGTGGGGATGAGAACAAAAGGACTGGACATAATATTAGGTGAGGCAAAGAATAATAGGCAACAGAGCGGTGTGTAAATGTAAACCAGACGCAGGAGAAAGAGTAGTGCTGAAACTCGAGGGGATGGGTAAGGATGTCTCTAGAGTCAATGACAAAACAGGCAAGGAAAAGTCGCTCCTTATGGTGAAGGAGGTAAGACCTCAGAGTGAGAGGGATTAGTTTGATAGTAGAATTTTTACTTCATTTCCGAAGAGGGGTGTGAATAGGTTACTTCTGATCTCGGGAAGGAGAGAGTTCCAGATTTTGGGGGCAATTCCGGAGAAGGATCGGTTGTAAGTGTTCTTTTCTCCTAAATTTTTGCGCCTTGAGTAGCAAAGAGCTTGGTCTTCTGGAAGGTCTGTTTCTACCTGATAGTGTCAGTTTCTGAGTAAAGTTCGATGGAGTATTATGGTGCAGTCTTCTATGGCTCATACATGCAATTGTAAGGTGGATCCTAGCCCCATAGGGTAGCCATTTCAGTGATTTGTTGGTCAGGGGTGATATGATCACATTTGTTTGATCCAGTGATGAGCCTGGCTGCTGAATTCAGGGTAGCTTTTAGAGGTGAAAGTGAGCTATTCGGTAGGCCTACCAGGGTGGCACTACCATCATCTGATTTCGGTAATACAAGAGCCTGATCCGCTGTTTTGAGGTCAAACAAGGGGAGAAGGGCTTATGTTTCCTTAGGTTATGTAATTGATGATTAGCTCCTCTGGTGGTGGCACTGATGTGTTCTGTCAAGGAGAGGGTTTTTTCCAAGGTTATACCTAGCGATGTACTAGAGTCACGGATTTGTGGGATACAATTCAAGGCAGTAAGGTGTGGGAGCAAATCTTTGATTTTGAGGGTGATGATGGGTGGTGAGATCAGTAAGAATTCTGTTTTTAGGGCATTGAGTTTGAGGTGGTTACAACTCAGCTAATTTTGCATTTTTGTCAGGGTGGTGTTGAGGATATTGATGTCATCAGGAGAGAAGATTTTCATATAGAGTTTCATATAGAGTTGCGTGCCATCCGCATACATGTGGTAGGAAATGTAGGCAAGTTTGAGGATTTCAGTTATAGGATAAATGGAGTAGGTGAGAGAGTAGAGCCTTGAAGAACACCAATCGACACTGGCGACAGATTGGAGAGGGCGCAGTTAATTAGAATGTGCTGAGATCTGTTGTGAATGACAGAGGAGAACCATTTTAGCACAGTACCATAGAGACCTATCCTGTGTTCTGGTAGGTTGAAAAGGGTATCATGATTAACAGTGTCAAATGCTGCTGACAGGACAAGTTGGATAAGTTTCCAAGATTCATTCTGGTCCAGTGAGTGAAGGGTATCGTTAACAATGTGGACCAGGGCAGTTTCAATGAGGGTAATGGTGAGCGTGTGAGATGCAGACTTGTTTGAGGTTCATTTTATTAATATACCTAGTGCTGGGGTGGGATGTCTGGAGTGTGGTCAGTTTAAACATGGTTGTAGGAGTCTATGAGGAGGCTATGACCCGGACAGAAACCAGATTGACATTGGTTGAGGAGTTTGATATTGCTCGATATGAATGCAAAGCTGTAAGTGAACACATTTTTCTAAGAATTTGGCTAAGGTTGGGATGTTGGAGATAGGGCCGTATTTATTGGGGTCCTACTGGTCGAAGTTGTTTTTTTTTACAATAGGAGTAACCTGGCCACTTTTGAGGCGATTGGGTAGGGAGCCTTGGGTGAGTGAGGCATTGATGATCGTGGTCCATAATGGGAGTAGGAAGTGGGTTGAGTAATTTGGATGGAAGAGGGTCATTGAAGTGGTTGGAGTATTTCAAAGAGGTCAGTAGCTTTAGGATGTCATTTTAGCTGAAGGTTTTAAAACTAGATGACGCAGCATTATTTTTGGATAAGCATGGTGGATGACTCTGGCGCCCGTCCTGATCATGGGGGCAGAGTGTAGGGAGGGTTCAGATGGTAGCATAGCATTCTGGATATCGTTTAAGTCTAGTTGTCTCAGCAAAGAAGGAGGTGAAGGTCTCGCAGTTGGGTAGTGTTTTATTGTCAGAGAAAGGGGGATCTCTTTTCCAGTTTGACTTGTGTGTTATAATTTCGAACAGTGTTTTTGGTCGATTTGTTGCTGTCTAGTTGATTATCAAAGAAAGATGCTTTTGAAGTTTCTGATGTGCCTATTGTAGGCACTTTGCCTTTTTCAAGCAGTTTGAGGTTGGACAGGGAGGTGGTATGTCACCATGCTTTTTCTGCGAGTTGGAGTTTCTCATTAAGGTTACAGTTGAACTAAGGGTTTGTTCATTTGGTCGGGATTCTCTTTAATTGTTTGGGTGCCAGGGTGTCCATGATTTTTGCCATGGAATTGATGTAATGCTCAGTGAGGTCATGAACGTTCTTCATGGAGAGAGGCAGTAGTAAGATGTCTTTACTATGAACCGACATGGGGAGTGCGTTAATGTTACCCGTGTCTCGGAGCCAGTGTTTGGCTCTCAAAGGTTGACCATTAGAGATAGGTGCCCTTTCTGAGATGAGGAAGTTGATGCAGCGATGGTCAGTCCAGTCACAAGGTAGGATGGATTTAATTTGTTTAGTGTTCTGTTTTGAAATTATTAAGTCAAGGGTTTCTCCCTTGTTATGGGTTGGGCTGTTGAAGGCTTAGATAAGGTTATGGTCCTGGAGGAAGAATTTGGAACTGTTTACTAGAGGGTCACTGGAGTTGTTCCAATGAATGTTGAAGTCACCAAGAAAGATCTGAGTATTGTGGTGTTCTATGTTAGAGGTCATACTCTCCATGATCTGTTCAATGATTATCTCTGGGGGAATGATAGAACAGTTGAAGAAAGCATCTTGAGTTGTCATTGGTGGTGATGTTGATCCTAAGGTATTCGCACGAGGGCAGTGGGAGAGCAAGTGCTTGTTTCAAAGATAGAGTGAATCTAAGTATACAGGCTAGGCCGCCACCAGGATCTCCTACATGGCCTAGTCTGATGATGTCATAACTGGAAGGGACTAGTAAATCGAGGATTGGGGTTGAGGATTCATTCAACCAAGGTTTCAGTAAGCCTAAGAATGTCCAGGTCACAACTGACCTGCAATTGAGTAACGCAGATTTTAGGGATGTTTTGAGGGTAATGGTGAACGTGTGTGAGATGTGGACCTGCTTGAGGTTCATTTTTTTAATATACCTAGTGCTGGGGTGGGATGTCCTGAGTGGGTAAGTAATAATAGTTTTGATTATTTACAGGGTAGAGTGTGGTCAGTTGGAACATGGTTGTAGGAGTCTATGAGGGAGAGTATATCGTTGTACGATACCCGACGGACTAGTCTATAGGGCATGGAGGAATGGTTATGGTTTGATGTGGATTTCCAATAAAGATGTATGGCCATTGAGTGAGCAGGGGAAGGGACAGATTGATAATTGGGAGTTGAAGTGTAGTTAGTCAGGAGGTGAAACATATGTGAAGACCATTAGTGTTCCAGGTTGGTGGTGATGTGAACTATTTTGAGGATGTCATCCCTAATCAATTGCAGTTCAGAATTGATAGTGTCAAGAGTAGAGCCAGTGAAGCGACTCCTAAGGGGTTCCTGGTGGGGGGAGCACTGTAGTGTAGAGAACTAGCCAAATCATGGCAGCTGGGGGAGCCATCGTCAGAAGGGTTCAGGATCAGAGCCTTAGTGATGGATGGTTGAGGGGGGGCGATGGAGTATTAATCATGTAGAGGGGAGTGTAAACGGTGGGATCTATAGAATTGTGGTCAGTGGGGATGTCAGAATGGTGATGATGTGAGGGAGTGCTAGCATTCACGTTGAGGGAGTTGGACTGCAGTGGAGCCTGAAAAAGGGTGGGTGATCGCCATGGGAGAGGGGTGGGAAGAGGCATAAGAGGGTTATGAGATGAGGTTATCAGATGGGGAGGAGTCAGAGGGGAGTTGTGAGGGGGTTGACGGGCAGGGTGGTCATCTCCAGTTTTTCCTTTGAGTTAGGAGAAGAGATCTGTGAAGAGTTCAAGATTTTGATCTAAAGATTAAATGAGCACGGTGCTGGTATAGTTGATGAAGATGGTGGCATCTGCATTGTATAACGTGGAGGGCGCAATAGTACGTTTGTTACCATGTGGGATTTTCTTGGTGATGGTGGTGTTGAATGAGGAAGATAGAGCTTCCCTCCTTAGCACGTAGCGTGGTCGTGAAGATGAGGTCATTCAGTAGCGTACCCTTATTGTAACAGAAATATGGGTCAGTAATAAGAGTTGCTTTGTTAAGGTTGATGATTCTGTTTGAGATTTCTCATGGCATTTTTTGTTATGTTGGTGGAATAGTTTATTAAAAACTAGTCCATTCCTAGGGCGTTCAGATCGTTGTTAATGTGGGAGGGGAGAGCTGAGGAATTATGCCCTTATCCGGATTGTTGTCCCCTTAGGTGCAGGGGTGATTGCATGTGCCTGAAGGGGCAGGAAAGATTCTTTACTGTACATTGACTGAAGTTACTTATCCAAACTAGAACCAGTAGGTGTCACAGAGCATTAGTCCAACAGGTTTAGTGTCCATATAGGTGCACGGGTACAGGAGCTGAGTGGACGAAATTTTCAAAATGTAATGTAGATCTAGAGTCGAGTGGACTAGATATACAATATTGAAATACAGTGTAAGGGCTGATTCTAAAATTGGCGGTCTGACTGCCAGACCGCCATTGCGGTGCTCGGGAGCGCGCAGCCAAGTTGGCAACATCGAGGCTGCCGCATTACGGGTTTACTGCTGGGCATTGCGAGTTTACCCCCATTTACCGCCAGCGGCTTTCTTCCTGTGGCATGTTTCGGCTCACACAGTGAGCCTGAAGGCAATTCCGCTGCAGTGCTGCGCCTGCACTGTAATGCACACACTGTTGCCATGCACCATGTTGTGCATGGCACACAGTGCTCACACTACAGTGCTAGAATGGGGGGGGCATTACATGTACCCTCAGCCACATTTCCCAATGGGCTAAAACGTCCCTGCCTTTCCGGTGACCTTTTCATGGCAGGATGCCGCCATGAAAAGGTTGTTGAAAATGCAACTTGTAATTCCGACGGTGGTACGTGCATCAGCACCGCCATACCCCGCTGCTTTCCTAACCGCCGCGGGATCCATGATCCTGTTGGTGGTTGAGGGCTTGAGACGGTTCTATGTGTAGGTGGCGGTTGAACTCCCACTGCCAACCTGGGTAGAGCGGTCTTCAGACTGCCGTACTCATAATCCTGCCCTAAATATTGAGCTGAGTAGATGGAAATAATCATTATGCAATATACAGTACAAATACAATGCCAATACACCTGGCAGGAGCAGTAAGCATATCAAGGCCAGAGGCAAAGGTTTTGGGCCTACCATATAGTCTGTTCCTAAACGTGCATGTTGTGTGACAAAGAGATATAATCGTCAGGGCTATTGGGAGAGCTCTAGAAGATGTCTCCCCCAATTCAAAGTTCAACTATACAATGAACACGTCTTGGGAGAGCTCTAGAAGATGTCTCCCCCAATTCAAAGTTCAACTATACAATGAACACGTCTAAGTTAAGACTTAGCCATCTTGACCACCCTGGATAACATGGACAGGGCCCTAGCATCCGTTCCGGAGTGTCCACTGTGGGCCTCGCAGCATATTATCAGTTTAAATTAAACATTAGTAGTCGGGATTTACCGAAAGACGACTTGCAACAGCTGAGTCACAAAGAGCAGCCATCCTGACCAATGGGCTAGTGCAACGAGTACTCAAGGGACAATGACGTGATAGGCACAGGAATGCCATAATCAACCCCATCAAAAGATTTGGTCTCACTTGAAATGAGGCCATATGTGAATTCATGTTTTGTTTACCACTTCTGTGAATTTTCAGTGATGCACAGAATTATTTGTGTGCCTAAATATAACGTATTCACACACCTACCCTTTTGAATGTGGCCTGGAGTTCTTTTTTTCATCTCAAGCCCTTTGCAAAGTAATGTAAAAGGTGCAAGTAATGAAAAATTCTAGTCGTCTTAAAAAGATGAAAGTGAATAGTGGGAACTATGCAACTTTTAACACAGGGGCACTGTGTTGCATGCTTTTCACCATGTAGGATCAGTCCTATTCATGGATCCTGGTAGATGACCTATGCTGTTAAGGCTATTATTGTTACCCAACTTATAAAAAGCATCCAACCAATTTGGCAAATTAGAAACAGTAATGTACTTGCACTTAATGGAAATGTTAAGGAACGCTAGTCCGTGCAATTACCTTTTCCACTATCCCCCATGTAGAGAGCCCCTCCTTTGCTCTGTTGCCAAAGAAAACGAAACATGGCAAAAGTTAGAAGATGCTTGCTATTATCTCACGAATGTGGAAAATTGTGCTGGTTGCTGTTGGGCTAAACCTAGGTCATTCTTCACACCAGCAGGTCTCTCTGCAAGGATTGCTTCTAATGTAAAATGAAAACCCACAAATAAAGTTAAACTAATAATAAAGCATCAAATGAGAAATTTCAGGTAAAACGAATAGAGAAAGAGTAGCTTGTGTTTGAAACTTGTTTTGAAAAGTGCCAATTTCAGCCGATGGTAGCAAAACACTGTTGGACTTTGGTCTGTCGGTGGGGAGAATGGCTGCAATTCAAAAGGAGGGAAGTGAAGTTGGACAGAAAGGCGACAGACATAGTGTGTGTAAAGGTTGATTGGAGGAAAAACTATTAGAAATAAAACAAATACATACTAACAAATATAAGAACTTGGTAAACTGTGATTAAAATGAATAAGGGAAAAACAGGTAAGGCGTTGTAATAAGAAACCGCAGTTTTGACACACCTTCAGATATGAGAAATTTCTAAAACCATGTTGGAATGAAGGGAGATGGGAAAAGTTGTGGACATCAAGCTGACGTAAAGTCGATTAATCATGTCAATTTCAGTAATACAGAAATTATGATGTGCGACTACCATAGAAAGTAATATGAAAATATAACAGTCCTGTTCAGGAAATCATATGGTAAATGTAATCATCAGCTTGGTTTCTCAGATATTCCCAAACTTTCATCATTAATTAAAAGCTCAATCCTAACCAAATTGGACAACTGGTTTTTAAATGTGGTTATTTGCTGCCACATCAAAAGAAAGGTAATTTTCCTTTTAAGTAATTTGAATCCTACTTGTATGAAAAAGTTAGCATTTTTTTGGATGCCGTAGTGTTAGATCGAGTCACAGAGGTTTGTATAAGGAAATCCAGTGAAATCCAGCAAATAGGCGCCAAACAAACTATAGGTGGATTAAGGATCGTAAATACAAACAATGTTCTTCCAGAGTCCACACATCTTGAGTAATCCTTCTCATTAACTTTGCTATGAAAATATGGAGTTCGACTTTAGGCTCATACATGTCATCTTATGTCAGTATCTTCAGCTTCAAGTTAGATTTTTATTAAATACTTTTATCCTTGCAGGTGTACATGATCAAGACCTTATATTCGATAAAACACAGAAAAATAGATGATTAGGAAAGAGGGGGAAATCAGCATTAGAAGAAAACTTAATAACAGACATAGGAAAGACAAAGTGCCCAGGTACTTTAAAAGTTAATAATGGTCCAGGCCTGATTTCCCTTCTTTTTACTGTATTAAAACAAGCCAAGTCTTGTTGGCAGAGAATTCAAAATTTGGTTTAAGGCAGTCAAATATATCTGGCCTTTGCCTTTTTTATTCCCCAAGCTTATTCCAGGAAACACAGGACTCTTGATTTGACTTTCTTCCTAGAAAGTCTGATTGTTCTATAGCTCCCTTCCCTGTGAATGAGTGACTGCTAGTATTTGAGATTCCATGCCTGCCTTTGATATATAGGTTGACTATTTTTTTTTCAGAAATTTCAAATGTAAGCTACATACTAATTGCAGGATTGAGACATTTGACTTCAAAATGTAAGTAAACATTGTAGTGCCAACAGGTACCACCGCCTGTCCTCAACAGTCATAATTAATTCATGCAGCTGCAGGTTCACAGCGTTTCATTAACATAGGTCCACATGTGTCAGGTTGTTACCTTGTCAAAAATATGCTTAAATATCATCTATCTAAACGGATGGCTATCCTAAGATTACATTTTACTAGAGGCAGATTTACCAGGTCCTAATTTGAAGTTGATGAGCATAACCATTAATTTCAGTCTCCACAGGAGAGTAAAGAGGTGTATCCTCAAGTATGTCCTCTTTATATGAAAACTCTTCGCACCACAGATACTTGAGTTCACAAACCCATAGTTCCCTCAGTCTTTTCACAGTTGGGAAGCAGTGGCAATGGGTCATAAAAAGATATTTAAGAGGTCATCTCACCCGCAACGCATCATGGCATGCTTCATCATTGGTGACCTCTAACACTAGGAAAGAAACAATGCCACCCCAGCGGACTCGACTGACGTCCGTGGACCCGGGAGTTCTTATCAATCTTTTTTATTTCCTTTATTATTGTATACCCCTACTATGGATTAAACTCAAACAGAATGGGCCATTGATGAGATGCAATGATTCATCTGACCATATAGAATCCCTCGATTACCAACATGTTTCGACCTGTAGGTATGCCAAGGATGGCCAAAGGTCTTTGTCAGGGTATTGGGACTCCCTAGTTCTGCTATGCATTCATACCATGCTTGAAAGGAGAATTTTTCCGCAGTAAAATGTCTGATTGGACGTCACCTGTGTGTCAGAACAAAAACCAAGGAATATTAATAATCTGCATCTGTATTATGACCCAAAGCGGATAATGAAATATGCCAAACATTTAGATATGACATAACCCCTTAAAAATAGACCCTACTCAAAGGGAACTCTGTAAAGATAAAATCATAACTTAAACTTAACAACTACCATCAAGTGAACACTACAAACAATGAATTAGTATGAAAAGTATTTAGATAAGCATGTTTGACACCGAACACAAAGGTCATGCATTATAACCCAATAAGCTTGGTATGGAGCTACGCATTTACCCGAGTCATACTCAACTACAGACTTCATGGCTCAGTGTGAGGAAACGCCTCCTCTGTAGTCACACTCTTATCATGTGTATGAAAATACTATGCTGGACAAGGAAAAACACATTAAAACAGCCCTCTGCCACAGGTTGGCACATTGTGGTGAATAGACCACTATTTTTAAATTCATTAGAGTCTTCCACTGTCCATGAGCCACACCTAGCAATCATTGAGATCTGACATATTTTTACGGGAAAGTCCCATTACAAATTGCTTGAGTAGTATCACGCTCGTAGCAACGTAGCATTGAACATAGACAGACATGCATGTTACTATTAGTTTGTTGTAGGTTCCAAACATATCGCAATCTGACCTCTATGGGCATAGTGCTTAGAATGCTAATACTCGACTCAACTGCTATCTATGCCCTCTGTTCCATAACGCTCTTACGGTAGTCCATGTAAGTTGTTTGTAAGGGCAACAGTATCCGAACGTGACTGTGGCTCACCCGTATCGCACTCACAGCTGACAATAAACTAAATGTATCAACTAGCATGCTCTATGACGTACTTCAACTATCAAGCTACTCGTGACCAGAAAGCTGACACAGCTTATTGTATATGCACCCTGTGCTAGGTAAAACAAATGCTGTAAAACACACACCAATGGCCCCTGATTACTACAGCTCATACAGTAAGTAAAGTGAGGTATGTGTCAGGGCGAAATGTCCGACTGTGACACTGTGCTCACCCGTATCACACTCACTGCCAGCGTTAAACCAAATGTAGTCACTGGCCCACATTGTGGCGTACTCCAAACATCATGGTGCTCCTGATAGGAAAACCGTTGCCATACATCCTCACTCACTCACTTACTTCGTCAAGAGAAAAGGAATTGTATGCTGAAGACAGGGTTAGGTAAAAAAGAGAGATTGAACATCCCGAAATGCAGGTTTTACAAAGAGAATGAACATCCTGTAGTGCACTAAGGGTATACACTTCAAACCACCTATAAGTTCCTCCTCCCCTTTTTAGGTCTCACCTAGCGAAAGCAGCGCATGCGTTGCTCTCGCTATTGTGAGTACCTTTTGGAATCGATTCTGTCATGCACGCGTCTGCATGGACAAACATGGCTGCTCTTGCCATTTGTCCATAGCAGACAGCATGCGCGTGTCCGTAGTCCGTAGGGACTGTGGGACAGGCCAACGCCATTTTGCATTTTGGTGTCCTAGCAACGGACCCTCCCCCTGACCCTCCGTTCCTCTTCTCCCCGATCCCTGCCTCTGACACTGTCTGTCACTGTCACATCACTGCCGGGGTCACTCCCACCCCCCCCCCCCCACTCTTCACTCCGTGTGAAACCATTGTCCGCCCCCAGTGCGCCTTGTCACACAAAGCACCTCATTAACATCACAAATAGGCCTTAAAAACACACAACACGCCCCGGCCTTTGTGCCTCTCCTTCCCTAATAAGTAGCAGCATACATCGTGCTATGTGGAAGCAGCATGATAGAACTGCGGCAATATACATAGCATTGCAACCTCGTGCCCCATCCCTCCTCACCTTTCATTGGTCAATCCAAGAAGGGGCACGCGCTCGTCTTCAACAACGGAGTCAATGGCCGACATGTTCTTAGCCCACCCCTTTATCTTCTGTACAAACTTAGATCCTAGACCACCTGCATTACGTTACGATCCATAGGGCACTCACGAGATTGGTATTATAAGCCACCATGTTGAAGATAAAACAAAGTGCACACTTCAAGCTCGATCCTTTGGTGTGCTACCGAGTAAGGGCTGAGTGCTAGCCAGAGCTGGTGGTTTGGCGGTGCAATGGAAAAAAAAGAGAGACACCACAGTGGTACTAAATAATAGAACTTCAAACTTCCTCCCCTTGCTCTTGTGAATCCCTAGCGGCCATATTGAAAGGGGACTTTTTATGTTTACAGTAATTCAATGTATGTTATTTTCAGGATGTGCAGCTTTTCAAACCCAAAATCTGCGACAGACATGGCAGTATAATTAAATGTTGAAATTGGCATGAGCAAATTACAATTACATGGACACTATGTTCATTTGAGGAAGTTTTGACTAACCAATAGAAATGACAGAGAGCCACATATGAAAACAAGCATTGGCAATGTCCCCCCACCCCTCCACTGATGTACTGTGGACACCCACGTCAGTCCTCTGGGTCCGAGGGTAAAGGGGTGTGACTTTTTTAAGGCGCACACTACACCCTCCAAAAAGTGAGTGTAAACCCTGGTCATGTGCCTCCCGTCCCCCCCCCCCCCGTCTTGGCCCAGTCCCAGCACAGGGGGGGGGCACCAGCTTCACTTTAGGAAGAAACAAGCATTAAAAATGCAATAGATCTCGCCTTTAATTAAGTTGAAGCCATTTGCTTTGCTATACAATACCATTAGCAAAGCAAATGGCTTTAACTTATTTAAAGGCGAGACCTATTGCATTTTCAATGCTTGTTATTACATATGTTTATAGTAGATACTGGTGTCTGTCCTGCACATGCATTCAATTAAACCTAATAAGGATGCCTGTGTTTAAAAGAAAAGACAGGATCACTTTTGGGAGTTAACAACAAACTCAGGTACACAAAGCAGTACTGTGAGGAATACTGTTCTCCAGACAGGCGACCCCTTATGTTGCTTATTGACATAGTAATGTAAGCCCAGATTAGGTGTTACCTTGCTACTTAATCACGGTGATTCAGGGGCATATCCCCAACTTGGTAGGCCCTGCGGCAGACTATAGATGTGTCCATTGTACCCCTTTGTTTAAGCATTTTTTTTATATCCCCAGGTGGTGTATTCCTCTCTGTTATGCATAGAACAGATAGAACAGTCTTTTGTTAGTGTTTGATCCAAATGAGGAGATTTGCTCTATAATGGCCCATTCAAAGTTGTTGTCCGTATGGTTATATTCAAGGAAGCATCTAATAAGTTTTGTTGTATTCTTTTGACACCTAATGGCCCAAGTCCAGCTGTTTTGCCTTTTTTGTGAGTATGCAGACATTTCAGTGGCCCACTAGAGCAAGACCCACTACGGATGGTAGAATCCAGACGTACATTAAGTTGGGTTTTTTACTTGGGACTTTAGGGCTTGTGTGCACCAATTCATCTTTTATGAATTTTACTTGTTTGAAGGAGGACATCGGCTTTGCCAGCTCCAATGACCCTGATGTTAAAATGTTCCAATGCTCCCTTACAATTTACTGCACCATATTTGAGTGCTGGCTAAACGTTGTCACACATATCAGATTTCCAGGGATGGTTCCCTGTGTTGCAATAATGCATCTCTTGGTGTATTAGAAGCCCTCTTCAGAGCCCTGTGTATCACTTTCTGAGGGTATTTCTTGTCTGCTAGTTTCTCTGTTAGACATTGTGCATGCTGTTGAAATTCCTGTTTGTCAGAGCAATTGGGTCAGAGGCTGAGAAATTCACCAACTGGGAGGTTGTCCCTGAGGGCTACAGTCCTACTGCAGTAAGTTGTTCTGATCGGTGGGCTTGTGGTAGACCTCACTTTTCAGAGTGCAGTCTACAGGTCTATCATGAGGTCCAAAAATGGAATTCCCACTTTGCTGTGAGACATGGTAAACTTGCGAAACTCATTAGTCTCATTAAGCCACAGTGAAAACTAGTTGGTGACTCCTCTGTACCTGGCCATACCACGAATATATCGTTTATATATAATTTCCATAATGTTCAGTTGTCAAGGTAGGGGTTGCAATCCCTGTAAATATGCTATTTATCGAAATTGTGTATATATGGGCAAGCCACACTTGGGGCAAAAGTACTGCCCATCGATGTCCCATGGGTTTGTAGGTAGAAGTCATCTTCAAACCTGAAGTAATTTCTGGTCAGGGCCGTATGTGCGCCGCCGAGTACAAATTCCCTTGGTGTTTTGGCTATCCGTTCCAATTCAGATAATTGGCCATCAAGTACTTTAAGGGACTCCTCTGCGGGTATGCTTGTGTATAGGGCTTCAGCGTCTAGTGTAATCAGCAATTGATTGTTGGGGACAAACTGTATGTATGATGGCATTCTACTCACTAATGGTCTCAGGAAATGGTCCATGAACTTTGGTAGTTGTTCCAACGCTGATCCTATGCCTACTACAATGATGCTGTCTGGAGATGGAATGTTACCTTTATGGATCTTCGGTAAAATGTAGAAGTACGGCACTACCAAATTAAACTCCTTCGTAAATTCTGCTTCGTGCTTAGTGATCCAATCATTTTCTTCTGCCTCTTTGATCATAAATGTTCTGTCTACAACAATGTGGGAGTCTTTAATCAATTGTTTTTAATAGTTTCTGCTATCATGCAGTAGTTTTTGACATTCTTGCCTACACATCTCCACTAGTAATACTATCACAGCTCCGCCTTTGTCGTCTGGCCTTATTATTATCCCTGGTTCTTGTGCCTGATCTCTCAATGCTTACATTTCTATTTTAGAAGTGTTGTGAAAGTGCCTGACGTTTTTGTTAAGGGCATCAATTTCCTTGGTCATAGTGTTTTCAAATGTTTGTACCTCTACTTGTAAGGTATTACTTGGTGGTTTAAACCTTGATGTTTTTCGCAAGCCCGTGTTGTTCTTTTTTTCTTTCATAGGTTTCTCTCTGAAGAATGCTTTAAGGCGAATTATTCAAAAATATTATGCCAAATCTTTCCTCAGTTGTAAGGTATTGTCTCTGAGTGGGCACATATCCTAACCCGCTGTTTAGTACTTTAAGGGCCCGATTCCGATGTCGTTCGTAAGGCCTCCGAATCGGATTAGGCTTTTCCGGATCCGATTCGTAGCCCTTGTTTCCGACCGAATCTTACACAGGTCCGAACGACCAAGTACAATGCGAAGATCGCATATGTGTCGACTGAATCGTTTCCGGGACCCGAGCCTCTCCATACGGCTCGTTCGTAGCTGAATTGTGCCCCGCAATGGAGCCGAATTCTGACCGAGCGAGTACCATGCACGATTCGGACAGCCGCTTCGCCGTGGTCTCAGCAAGATGAAACGGCTGTCGGAATCGTACCTTCACCCAGGGCCCTCCGAAACGGTCACGGGAGTGTGCCCATTGATCACACCGATCCAGGCATGCACAGTTGGACAGGCACCACAGGGTGTACGCTTTTCCCCACCCACCCTTTTTTGCCATGGGAGCCTGTGCACGCATCTGTACACAGGCTCCCATAGAGTTCAATGGGAGTCCGAGCGAACTGAGTCCGTAGGCATACGGCTGCATCGTACTCACTTGTGCGGACTCCCAGAGCACATGTTGCTCGGAAGGCCCTCCGGATCCAAGTCGTACGGAGGGCTTTCCCTAGTGATATCGGAATCGGGCACCAAGTTGTTTTTCAGTAAGTATTTTGTCTGTCAAATTGACCACTTCACCCTCTCTCTGCTCGTCCCTGGTTGTAGGGATTGCTCCCTCTGCTGCCGCTGGGTGTTCCACTTCACTCTGCGATCCTTTCTTCTTCCTCGGCCCCTCCCTCCACCTCCTGCTAAAAACAGGCATCTGGGGTTGGAACCACTGCCAAAAAGGGTTTGTAAAGGGGGCCCTTGGTAAGGATTCCAGCCCATAGGTGGCTGCTGGAACTGCAGGGGTCCAAAATATTGTTTTTGGTATTGTCTCCTCCTATATCTACTATCTCTTTTTCTGGGATTTGGGGCGTCTGTGTCACTGTAATCTGACTTGGAAGAAGTGACCAGTAACATTGAGGTTTCCTTTTGATGTTCCATCTTTGACCCTTATGCACTTATAGCTAATACTGATAGTGGGTCAGCTACACTGGTACTGCACTAGCAGGTGTTGACCCTAAGCTCAATGTTCTCAATTAATTATTATGCATTTTTAACTGTAATCTATTCACCGTATTTATTGTGTGGAAACAAAACTTTTTTAAGTTGTAGGTGGTGTCTTAGCTGAAGGCAGGCAGCTGTGATATTTCATAGCATTAGCAACACATCACTCATTTAGGTGCATGTAGTCTTGACTTAGCAGAAAATATCTGCTCTTTTGCGAAATAGATTTCTGGATAGTTCCAATTATAGCATCTCAATGACATTGGAGTAAAGCAAACATCCTTTAATGTTGCTTCTGTATCGCCCATCACAACGGTTCTGAACTACTTTCTTTAAGGTCTGTGGTTTCGCTCCATTTTCTGCTTCCCTTTTGATATAGTGAAATCTCACCTGTTCCTCAATCTGAATTGTAGTTGATTAGAAACTTTTAATAGATTCCTATCTCATAGACTGGTAAATGTAGTGCTAGTTGATGCATGTCTTTCTGATGGGCTTAGTCATGTGATGAGACCTACCTTTCTCAGAGACGTTTTAAGTCATGGGCAAAGTGGGCTTTGACCCAGGGCCCCAGCCTTTTACGGGCCCCCTGATACAGCCAGTTCTTATCTGTAGAGAGTCTTCCCCTGATGACCTTGAATAATTTTTAAACAGATTGTTTTAAATACCGTTTCCTTTAATTTATTTTGAATGTGAGTGATATGCAGAGTCTATTAGGCATTTTGCAGAGAAATGGGTTTATGTTTCAAGCAGCATCCAAAAAAAACTTTTTTTAGATTAAGACAGGATCTTACATATGAGAAATGGGAGAGTGTGACAGAGATTATTTGCAGTAATAGCAGTGATCTTCTGCTGTGTTACAGTATTGAAAACACGTCTCTATCCCTCAATATTAGATATAAACACATTTATAATTTGGAAAAGTGTACCTGTGCACTGTCAGTGACCTGGCCAAAGATAGCATGAAAGATCATAAAACAAAGGCTATTCCAAAGAGAGGCCCCCAAAATACGTTTGGCCTAGGGCCCCCAAAATCCTTAAGACGTCCCTGACCTTTCTTCTAGACCACAATTTGGATGAAGAGGTTACCACCTTCTGTTTTGGGTTTGAACTCCAGGGTACCTACTTCAACCTTGCTGCTGTTCTAGGCAAATTTCTCTCAGTGGTCTGTGATGTCATGCAAGCTTTCTCAGACCAACTTTTCTCTTTTGTGTTCCTGATTTTAAACCTCATGTGACAAATACTCTGATACTCTTCCATGGCCATGCCACCTCCTTCGGGTAAGCCTGACACTTATATTTGACTTTCAGTAGAACACACTTGAGTCCATCCGAAAGCTTTTAATCAGCTAATAGAGGAATTAAAAGTTTAGATGGGTAACACTATTAGCACCATTCTGTGGCTCTCGCTGCAGTGACGGAGGACAGACGACCCGGACGGCGTCATTTTCGGTGGAATCTTCCTTTATCCCTCTCTATCTATTTGCTGTGTATGTTTGGATGCAAAGCGCTGGCACTGTTAACGATCGAAGTCTACCATAATCAGATAATTCTTTATACACTGGGCCTGCCGGTTGTTAATTTAATTTGATTGCGCGACCGATTACCCTAGACTTCATTGCTACTTTCTGCAGCCCACGGGACGCGCACTGGCGCGATTTCCTCAAACCATTATATATCTTGTATCGTTTTCTCTTCTACTATCACTCTCAGGACTGTGCGCACTTAGGGGACCCTGGGTGATTCCACTGTGATAAAACTTCAACTACAACGAGGTTGTTTCCCTTTGTTCGGGGACTCCCAATATCTTCTAGAGGCATATCCCTTTGGAATAGTACGTCCTTGGAAAAGTAGTGTGTTTACATTGTACAGAGCCCGTTGCATTATATTTATGGTCACAGATGGCTTTCAACCACTAAACAAAACTATGAATTCAGTGCCGTGATAAAGGATGGTTAAGTACATGGTACCTCCGGAATGTGCATCGGCACACCTCTTGTGTTTGTGTACATTCTGTGTAATTTGTAAATTTGTACATATATTTATTGAAGTCTAAGGTTATATTGTTTTGTCTCTCTCATTATATGGTTGTTTTTTTTCATGTGTTATTTTTGGAGACATGTACAGATTATGTATGGTTCTTTATTAAGATCGTTTGGGGCTCTATTGCAACGTATGTACTACGTCTATAATCGTTTTTAATATATGTAATATTTGAACATACACTTGTGATACCAATATTTTTATAAAATGATAAATAGGTTTTGATAATAAATGAAGAAAATACATTCCTGTGGGGCATTGTTTATTCTGGATATATTACAGAATTGTAAAAAGTGAGTAGGGGGAAGGGGGTTTTCTGTTTCTCGCTGCAGGGCTTACTTTCAAGTCAAAAAAGTTTACTATTTGTTGAATAATTATTGTAGGAGGCTGACTTAGTATAGGGTGCACATTTATTTAAGTGAAGCACCTTGCACTAATCCAGACAACCCTGGTGATTTTAGTGGGCTTAGACAACCTTAGAAAGCTCTCTAAGTGGTATCTGTGGAGAGCAGCCTTCAGGCTTACCCAGAAGGAGTGTTAAGCAGCTTGTTTTACCAGTTCTAATCATGTAGTGTAGGTTAAACGAAAAAGAACTACACAGTGTAAATATAAAAATAGTTCTATTTATTGCACAACACTCACTAACACATTGGTATATCTCCTACCCGGAGATATAAACACAAATACACAATAATACTTCAATTGCAAATAGGTAAGTAAGCACAATACACAGTGGTCTCCAGGGGGAGACCAAACTATACACTAAAAAAATGGAATGCGAACTGCGATCGAAGTCGGAACTTGAACCAGGAGACTCAGTGGAGCTAGGGACTAAAGAAACCACCCAAGGTAAGTACCCTGGAACCCTACAGAGGCTGTGTGCAGAGTGGAAAGTCGCACTTGCAGTTTTGAAGAAGGACCCTTCCCAGTGGACCCTGAAGAAACCCAGTGGAAGACAGAAGGTTGGAGAGTCACCCTGCCTGTGGATACCCCAGGAACCCTACACCACTGAAGCCACGTGGATAGGGGCGAAGTGACGTTGGAAACTGCTGCAGACCTCAATGGAGGACATCAGTAAAGATGCCGCTGGTGAAGACTGTTCACGAGTCCGGTGGAATCCAAGGGTGGATTCTTGAAGAGAAGAACCCGCAAGCATGGGGGTTAGAGTCTGCCATTCAGTGGTGACCAGGAGGTATGGAAGAGCAATGCCCACCGATGTCGGAGGATGCAGGAGTGATATCACTGTAGCTGTGAGGACCAGTCGGAATTCGAGAGCCAGGGGGTCGGTGTCCGAGGAGAGTACCAACAATGCTGTTAGGCCCGGGCATTCCTGGCTGCCTTCTTGGAGCTTCCTTTGAACCTTCTGCAGCTGCCACCGGTTACTGCAAAACACTGGTGAGCAGGCAATGGAGGGGTCCCCGGTGATTGTATTGCAGATCGCCATGCGACCAGCGCAAACAGATTTTATTAAGTGCTCAGTTCAACATGTTTACTGGTGCAAGAAGTTTCTGAAACACTGAAAATCAATCTGTCAGTAAACCATAAGGACAGTTGAGGGGTGCCTCAGTAGCACCATGAAGCAGCATTTTCACTGGGGCATAGGAACCTTATAAGCCCTGAGAGATGCTGTTATATTGATGCTGACTGAAGACTAAAAAAAGGGCTTAGTAAGTCGGAAAAATATAGTGCTTAATTTGTAAAACAAATATTAAGTCTGTTGCCAAAGTATTTCTTGGAAGTCCACTGCACCTGCCCCCACCCACCTCCTGCCACTGCTACCAAATATCAGTGACAGAAGTACCTACGTATATTATTAAGCCGCTGATGATTTCTGCTAAAACAAAAAGACACACAGTGCATCATGTGGTGAATAAATACATGCCAGTGTTTTTTTTTAAAAAGGTGCTGGTTCTGAGCACCGGCAAACACCAACACAAATTAAGCACTGGAGATGCAAGTAGCCTTTTACATACTAACCTCTCCCAGATTATCAGTTGAGATTTTTGCAGACTGCTCAGATAAAATGTAATAAAATGAGATACAGAATAGTGGCAGCCACAATAACATTGAAACAAATAAAAGTAAATAGGTGTTCCATAAAGAAATTTCTGTCTTCCGCTATTCTAAACCTAGATCGGCTACAGGACCACCTATCCAGTATTTCTATTTAGGGAGCTTAGAACGTGTCAGCATAATGTAGACTTCTGTAGAAGTCTTAGAAAAGAAAAGAAAGTGTCCAGCCTAAAGCTTCACGCTTATAGGAAAGGTAAGAAGAGAAGTCTGTCTCTCTCCAAGTCTAAAGGGTATCTGGCTCTCTAACTGTGGGAGAAGCAATTAAAATAATAGGAGCTTCAGAAACATCCTTTTCTTCTCTCACACCACCAGGAACCAATCAAATTGTTACTTGAGAGGAGCATCTGCAATCTCCCTTAAGTTTTCCACTGCATCTAAACTGGGACGGTAAAGCGCCACCTCGAACATCCCGCTGTCCTGGTACATGATGAACTGAAGGCCTCTTTTGACCATTAATCCTCCACGTTCACTGCCAAGTTCTTCCCTTCAGGCTCACTATCGACAGTCTAATACAAACAATACGCCTTTCTCTAATGGGAAGCATGAAACTTCACCTGCAAAAAGAAAGAAAGAATATATTGGCAAGACTAAATGCATTTCAATTGAGGCCTGTAGTCAAGCTACATTAACTCAGCAATCAATAATAACTTCGTAAACATAACTATACATACACAAGTGGAACTTTAAGAATAAGTGCAAAACATGAATAAAGTTTTTTTTTTAAGTTTAATGTTGGTTTCAGCTATCAGCCTTACAATAGTTAAAACTGTGATTAAAGCAGTAAAAGATACACAAATTTACTTCTTAAAAATGTATACAGTACAATCAACTGGGCAACATATTAACATTTAAGCAATGTATTCCATTCCAATAAAAATAATCAACTAATTAATTAAGAAACATATATTAAAGTGCATGCAAAGGAATGTTTAGGAGAGTATACAGTTCAGACAACAATTAGAAGCTCACTGTGTAATAAATGGAATGTGCAAAAAAAACCTCATAAACAGGAAATAAATTATTCCATGTGGGCCATCTGGTTGAGTTGATACCCAGTGTGGTGGGCAGCTCGCTCGAGCGAGGCCACGCAGCCCATAAAAATTATGCTGCAGAGTAAACAACATACCTATCATACAACCTATTACAAAGCACCAGTGCCAATTTAACACATATAACCCCGCATAATTTGAAAAGGGGAAGGAGCCATCACCACTGTGCAAGCTCTTATTTTTTACAACACGGAATAAAATGAGTTATGTTGTCTAATCCTCCAAAACTTCAATCACAGTGGTTAAATCCAGCAGTGAGCCTTTGAATTCGAAGTATATAATCCCTAGTTGGCAGAATACACAGCCTGTATTTTAAATAAACGTTAGCATGAGTTCAGGGTATATCAAATCCAGGTACCCAGTACAAAGAGAGCCATAGGTATTGTTGAAGTAATTGCACAGGATGGGTCCTGGCCTCAGCGTGAGACACTTCCTCATCTGCATGCATTTGCGGTACCACTCTTTGATCAGATCTGCATTATACTGCCCTTCTCTACAGGAATCTGCCCACAAGGACTCCATCTGCAGTTCATTTAAGACCTTCTGTACATGGGACTACCGGGTGCTCCCCCCACAGTCCCCACTAGTGGTTGCTTCTTCCAAGGTTCTCAGGTATGTTGCTGCCCTAGGGTTTCTTATCAATCTGACCCAATAGAATACAGGCCTAAGGGCTTCTATTTCCGATATTGGGGTAAAATTAAGCTCAGCATAGAGTGCCCTACTCCAACCTCAGCAAAGCTCTTAAGAAGTTGTTCCCGGACCCTTGCAATGAGTATACATTTGCATGCCCCCAGAGCTCCTTCCCATAGTGTGCTGCCACCACTGCCCTTTGTAAATGTGCAAGATGGCACTAATACTTGTGGAACCTGCCTTATGCCTGAACTTCAAGACTGCCCTGGCCATTTGTCTCAGGGCTGTAGTTGCCTTCTGTATGCGACTACCCCAGTGCAAGTTCTCTGAGAACCAAATACCCAGGTAATCAAAGTGCTTAATGGTTTGTAAGAGCACACCATCAACCACAGGCTTCCGCTTAAAGCTGGGGGACGACCACAGTACCATACTCTTCGTGTTACTACCATTGATGCTCAGTGATTTCTTATCGCAGAATTCTCCAAAACACTTTAAAAGAGGACATGATTGCTTGTTTCAGCTGAATATTACTGCACTCGTATGTTAACATCTAATCCCTATGATGATTACATTTCTTTAATGCATTTAAATGCTTCACACATGTTAAGGAAGTTACAACTCAGAGTGAATACAATGTCAGTTATGAGTATATAATTGCAAATTGTAAAAAATAAAGGGTGGAGCCTAAATTATGTTGCTTCACTGGCCTTATAACAATCATGAATAGATGTGTGCAATGGATTTCTACGGCACATAGTTTCACGTTCCCTTTGTGAATAATCTGGGGACTTTTTAAAGATTGAAAGCAAAAAGTCAGCATTAATAAAATAGAGTCTGCCATTTAAACTAAAATAATATACCATTGACTGGTAGGCATTGACCTCAGAGCAAATATTTGTGTACCCATACTTAAACAATTGGTTACGCAAAGCATAATCCTAGTACAGAAGATTGAGTACTACGTGGTTGTACTGAATAACAAAACTGTATCCTTTAGATAAATACTGGTGTCTGTGTAACAGAAATGAGTTCTCTTCAGAAAATTCCTGAAACTAACACAAGGCAGATTTCATCATGGCTGGATTTGATTTTTGATTGCATCCTGCATCTTTGTTGGTATCTTTGCATGGATTTACATGAGGCATCTTTAGGGATAGCTTGAAGACCAGCATTGCAATAAGTCAGGTAACTGAAAGGACAAGTCAGCTCTATCGACCTCACCTCTTTAATGCCTCCCGTTCTGGTTCCCCAGGAAGATCATGTTAAGAGAGCTTCCTTTCCAGAAGCAATATCTCCTTCAGAAGATGTTGACAGATGCTTTCACGCTTGGACAGGAGCCCCGTATGAACCATCTGAGATCACAGGGATCTATATTTGAGAAGGAACAATATTATCCCACCAACATGTTAGAATTGAGTGCTGTCCACCTAGCTCTCTGCACTTTTCTACCATTATTCTTATCAGAAAGCTTTATGGTAATGATAGGACTACATAATGATAATGTACAATGTAAACAAACAGGGTGACATGAGACTAAATACCCTCTTGATGAAAGATCAATTGAACTGGCTCTGTTGTGTGGTATTAAATCTGCATGTAAAACGTGAACAAGCATGTATTCAAATAATTTTAAAAAGAGATATTTCACTTTTGTCATATGTCCCAGTTAGACCTAGTAGGAAATGTTGCAATTTTTACATATACACAGCTCCTTCCAAAAGTTGCTTTCACTTTCCACATCGATTTTTGACACAAATTAGCATTTGTGAAACCTTGGGTTTATTTCCTGAAAGCACTGGCCTTGCTTACATGAACCATCTTCACATGAACACTATCACATTGCCTTGGCCTGCACGTACGTTGTGCAAATGTGTTTGTTATTTACATCCATATGTCGACACCGCTAACTGAAGAATACAAACAATGGCAGTCTGATCACAACCTCGGCCCAAGGCAAGGATGCCTTTTTCCATAAGTAAACATCTGTTTCAGGGTACAAATTGAGGAGGCACTTCTGCTGACTTTGAGAGGTCCCTACATGCAGAAGCTTTCGCCCAACAGCTGATTGACCTCTCCGTGAACGGTGTCCAGTTCCTTACCAAGATGCGGTCTTACATTCTTATCCACCAGGTAATTGGGTGGGATCATCCAGTAGGGGGTTTCTTGGCAGAACATACACATACACCCTAAACACATAGGTTAGGGCGGTGGTACTCACCCACCTCAGTGTCGTATTTGTGGGATACAAGTTATCAAGTGAAAGAAAAATGTGCTTTGTTTCAACCTCCAATGACTCTAAAAAGACTGCAATGCATATTAACGGTTTCTAAACTTTGGCAGAATAAACATTCTAGATTATGCAAAATGAGAAAAAACATTCTACCATTTAATACAGCCAGACTTTTCAAGCACACATTGGACACACGAACATACAGAAAATGTAAGTTCCATACAAGCTGACATGATAGCTTCCAAACACCTGCACACACATGTAAATACTCTAAACCTGGTGATCTGTAAAATCGTGGGTACATCAGGATACACATATGTCACATTTAATGAAGGTGACACAGTACCAATAGCATATAAATCGCATCATATACCAATGCTGAAAAGCATTTTGCACCTGCTGAAAAAATACTGACAGCAGTACAGACTGTGTAGTGAGAGAGCGAGCCCTGGCTTCAGGGAAACTAATTATTGTTGTAACCCTGGTACCAACCGTAGAGGCGGTTACAAAACACCAATACTCAGCCGCATTCATAGTTGTAAAAGGGCGTATGCACGATGGAGAAGTCCATCCTGAGAAAACCTACATGCTGCCACTAGGTGACTGCACAGCGCAGCTGGCTGAACTGAAGGCTCTAGTACTGGCACTACAGAATACGGATGCTGGATTGCCAACATATATAGTGTGTGATTCGTATTACTGTGCACAGTCATATAATGAGTACCTACATTATTGGAGCCAGATTGGATTCAGAGATTCAAAAGGCTGCACAGTAAAGCGCAAGCTGCGGTAGAGACAGGTGGCGAAGCTGAAAGAATACTTGCCACAGGCTCATGTCATTCACACACTGAGCCCTCAACGTGCTGGCGTTCACATTGTAGGGAATTCATTGGCTGATGAAGTCGCAAAAGAGACAGTTCACACTGCAGCGGGTGCTGCAATCACTTGTTCTAGAACAAGGCTATACAGAGACATCATGATGGCCATCAATGCTGCTCGCAATGACACACACCTGCCGAAAGGCTTTCCACTCAAGTACTCCTACAAATTAGATACACAATGCATACCATATGCTCCGATTCCAGGAGCAGCAAACAGTGATTACAGACTGGGACTTATTCTAGCTGCACATGAGTCTCTGGCTTCTGCACATGCAGGGGAGGCTGTTACAATTTAATTATTGCACCAACGCTTTTGGTGGCCTGGTCCTTACAAACAGACCAAGGACTTTGTCCTTAGATGTGACATCTGCCAGCAGATGAACGGTTTCACGGTGGCACGTCCACCACAGACACCTCTACTGATTTCAAACAAGCCTCTGGCTTGTGTTTACTTGGACCATTGGTGGCCCCTATCATCAGACGGGGCTCATAAGTATATCTTGGTTGCAGTAGATTCCTGCTCTCAATTACTTTGGGTCTGGTTTAGTGATCCACTGATGCCCAAACTGTTATAAAGGATCTGCAAGTCTTCATCGGGACATAAGCAGTTGGCATATTACATTCCGACCAGGGTCCGGCGTTTAGCTCTGGAGCTTACAAAGAGGCCATGAGAAGTTTGGGTGTGACCCTGCGTTTCTCATCTCCATACCATTCTGAGGGAAACGCGGTTGTGGAGAGGAAAACCCGTGACTTATAGCAGTCTTTAACAGCGAGGATCTAAGGCTCAGGTAGCAGCTGGGTCCATCGCGTATATGGGGTGCCAAGAAAATCCCTGGGTGGTCAGACTTCTTATGAGATCCTGTTTGGGGTTAAGATGTGGGTCCCAGACCTCGACAATGCCAGCACAGTAGTGGGGGAAACACTATTTCACATCACTGGACGTTTGGCTGTTTTACAGGAACTGAATGATTTCCAGGACGAAAAATCAACGTCCAAGTAAAACGCACCACCGCTGGAGAAGTGAAGGGTGTCCCAGCAAGACCTGGCTGCATCCCAAAGGTTGGGGATCTGGTCAGAGAAAGAATTGTGGACAAGAAAGACCTTGGCCGTCCTATAGAGTGCTGGTGCCTGTCCTGGCTGTTGAAGGTACAAGAACTGCTTTTCTCCCTCCCCTTTCTGGCCAAAGAGACAAAAGGTTTGTCTCTATTGAGCTGATCAAACACTCTATTTGGCCGATTCTCAACAGTAAGCCGCGTGGGCTCCTAGGTAGCTATCAGTCTCCTCTTGCTACCGTCCAGGAGGTTCAGATGGAAGCTTTCATTACAAATGAAGCCTGCTCTCTCCAACAAGAGACAACACTAAACAACAATGAAGTATGTCTTCTACCTGTTGCAAAAATTAAGACAAATGTACAGTCAACAAGTACAGAAACACAAATTTCAGTTTGAAATCCTGAAAGGAACAAGGTCTACATCAATGTACCACAGATTGAGTCTTCATTAACTTTGACACAACCTGCTTCAAGTGTATGAGTGAAATGCGGTGCGTTAGTAGTACAATATATTGGCGGGTGTGTGGTAGGTGTCATACGTCATTCTAAACTTGAATTTGCAAAAACCCACGCCGTTAGGATCTATTAGTTGTTTGTGGTCATTACTGATTTAAGTTGTTCTTTGATTCAAGGTAGGGGTAGGGGGTTGGAATGTGATTGGGGAGGCACATTTTGTTATTGCAGTGTTTACTGGGGGGGGGGGGATGGGTTATCCTCAAGGATGTTTTTGGTGGCAGCCTTGGTGGGGTATATGTGATGGGACTGTACAAAGTTACAGACTGACTGATGACTCAGTTTAAAATGGTAACATGGAATGTATGAGGTCTTAACTCCTTTGTAAAAAGATACTGAGTGCAAACCTACATTTGTAGCATGGCATTCATATAGCTATGATGCAGGAAACAAATTTTTTCGGAACCGGAGATTCAAAAGCTCCATAGGAAATGATGAGGCCAGATGTTCTCTGCGACTTATTCCACCTATACCCAAGGAGTGATGATCTGGGTGGTCCCACAGAGTCCTTGGTTGTGACGCGAACATAGAGGGGAGATATGTCTTGGTGCATGTGAAGTTAGACGGTAAAGAAATCTGCCTACTGAAAGTCTATGCCCCGAATGTCGATGATGGTAATTTTTAACTATACTCTGAGACTCTTCTAATGCCATATGTGGGGTCCCCAGTAGTGTGGGCAGGGGATTTCAACTGTATCCTGGATGGCACTCTGAACAGACACCCTCAAGAGCCCACACTAAACTTAACATGATGGCTGCTCTCCACGGGGTTATGGAGTGTCTGGGCTATGTAGACACGTGGCACATGATGCACCTGTGGGAGAGGGGTTACACTTGTCACACCCCTGCACTTACAGCTTCTAGCAGACTAGACCGGTTCCTACTCACTGAGGGGGCAGCCACAATTGTACTGCAGATGCGGATGCTGGGGCAATTTCTCTCAGACCATGCCCCGTGCTCCTGGAATGGGGGACTGGGTGGACTTCCATGGGTTCCTCTTTGGCGGCTGCAGCCAAATGCTATGGAAGACAACATATTCTGGGGAGAACTTAGAGAGGTGACCAGTGCTTACTTTGTTAAAAATTGAGGCTCCTCTACTTGGAAGGGGTCTGAATGGGTGGTCGGGCTGAAGAGACATCTGGAGAGGGATCTCCCCATGGCAGAGGAGGCCCTGGTTGCATTACAGGGAGAATAGCCCATTGGGGAGGCCCTATTGCGCGCCCAACATAGGATGGGAGAAATATGGTACAGGCTAGACTGCCTAGTCCGCCGTGAATATTACCAGTTACTTCACAGTGGGGGGGACAAATCAGGACCCTTTTTGGCATTTCTACCTTAACGTGAGTGCCCCAGAAAATTCTCATGCTTCAGGGGACAGATAGAAGTCCTGTTTCGACACAGTATGGCATCAGTTCCCTATTGCACTCTCACTTGTCGACAGTGTATAGAGAGGATTTACAAGTAGACTCTGCAGTCATGGGGCTTTTCCTAGATGACCATGACCTTCCCTGCCTCACGGTGGGCTAGTGTGATGGTCTAAGTGAAGAAATTCGCCTGGAAGTCCTGAAGGCAGCAGTGGCTAACATGGCTCGCAGTACGTCTCCGGGCCCGGATAGTCTAACAGTGGAATATTTCCAGGCCTACGCAGACATCTTGCTTCCTCATTTGCTGGAGACCCTGCAGGAGGCCAAGCGGTTGGGATTTCTAACTCCGTTGATGAGGGATGCCCAAATTGTAATGCTCCTCAAACCAAGTAAGACCCTCATATGCCTGGCTACTATCGGCCCATATCTATGCTAGGTGTCAACACTAAGATATTGGCTAAAGTATTGGCGATGCGACTAGGTAGAGCAGTGACCCATGTGGTCCATCGGGACCAATGCAGGTTTATGCCAGGTCGGGGAACGCATACCAACTTGTGAAGGTTATCTCATCTTCTGCACGCAACGGAGACCATGGACATTCGAGCTGCGCCTTCACTTTGTATACATAAACCTTCGATGGGACTGCCTATGGGAGGTTCTGGCACGAATGGGCCTTGGCCGAGACTTTATCTGCTGGATACACCTTTTGTACTGTCAGCCGACTGCTAGGGTTTGAAGTGGTAGTGTGATCTCTGGCATTCTCTCTATAGAACAGGGCATGAGACAGGCATGCCTGTTGTCCACACTCCTTTTTGCACTGGCGATGGAGCCATTGGTGATCCAACCGCGACGGAACATGGGTCATTGGGGTGTCATTGTGGGCGGCCGTTCTCATCTTGTGTTCCTATACGCAGACTATGCATTGCCTTATGTGACTCACCCTGAAGAGGTGTTGCCTACTCTCTTGGACGTCTTGTCAGCATTCGGCGCGGTGTCTGGACTGAAGGTCAAAAACCAGATGTTGAGTATGTTTCCAATGGCGACACTGGTCCAGAAAGAGATTGCCGACCTCCCTCTGCTGGAGTTCAGATGGGAATGAGACAATTTCGGTTACCTGGGGCTCTAAGTAGCACACTCGGCCGAGGCACAATTCACCTTGAATATGGGAGCGGTTCATTCGGGCCTGAAGTCCTCCATTAGCTTCTGGAATCGCCTCCCTCGTCTATTATGGGTCATTTGGCTCTGGCCCGGATGGGCCTGCTGCCACTGTACTGTGTCCCCCAAAACTCATTTTGCTTAATTCCCAGAACCCCCTTGGAGGCCCTCAACAGTCTCCTTATCTCTTCGGTGTGGGCTGGGAAATGTAGTAGGGTAAAATTAGAGATACTGAAATTGGATGTGGATCTGAGGCAACTGGGCTTACCGGACCTGCGCCTTTATTATCTCGCTGGCCTCCTCCAATATGCGGCACAGTGGTGCGCGGAGGGCCGAAATATGGACAAGGTTCTCTTAGCGGATTGGGGACGGGGGGACTAATCTCCCGAGATGTCTTATGATGGGTTCCTGGACTGGTTCGCTAGGTCGCGTGGGCCTGGGAGCGCGCGGTCACTCTGGTCTTGTGTAGGGCTCCTTCCGCACGGATGCTTCCACTGCAGTGGCTCCATAGCTTTCACCTTATACAGTCAGTGATGACCTAGACAGGATGGTTCGATGGGGTCTCACAGCGGGTGGCCTATACCTCACCGGGAGCTTTCTCTCCTTCACCCAGGCAAGAGAATACTTTAAAATCCCAGCGGGACAATTTTTGCAATGCTCAAAAATATCACGCATGACCCACAAAATTTGGACCTCCTTTCCCGAGTAACCTCTAGAATATCGTACCTTGTCGGTGATCCTTGACCCAGGCTCCTTCTGGGGGCTGATTTCTCGCCTGTACGGAGCTCTTAAGGCGGACCGTTGTGTCAACTTTTCCCCAGTCTAGGACAAGTGGTCAGCAGACCTACAGTTGCCTGTTACTGAGGGAGAATGGAAGCTAGCATTTGCTCAGGTTCGAGAGGTGGACAGCAAGACTTGCTTTAAACTCATGAAATTCCACCACCTGCACCACACATACCTGACCTCACACCAGTTGGCATGGTTTAATATGGCATATGTATTCTATTTGCCGATATTTCCCCTCTGTGGTGTCGAGCCCGCGACGTTTGCCCATATGGCGTGGGAATGTACTCGGTTCCGAGTCTGTTGGTCAGGGGTATTTGAGATGATGCACAAGGCCACTGGAATTCAGGTCGAGGCAACGGTCAAGCATTGTCTCCTCTGGGTTCTACCGGTTCCCAAACCTGGGACCCACATACAGTACAAATGTACGCTACTGGGACTGGTGTTAGCTAAAAGCCACATTGCTATCTATTGGATTCACCCTGCGCCACCTAGGCTGACTAGATGGAGAGCAGACGTGCAAATGTTGAGTAGTAGAGGAGCGACATTTACGCTTGGTTCGCACTGATGAGAATGCTGACCGGGATCTGGAGATTTGGGGGGGGGGCCTGCTGGGCAAACTGCAGACGGCCGGGCAACCGGGCGAGGACACAGATGCCCCATCTCAGACCGGGAACTCTGGGCCAAGATAAAAGACACCACAGTTTCCCACTCTTACACAATTTGAGAACTGGCAGCAGTTAACCCCGTACAATGAGGATACCATAGATAGCTTGCTGCATAAGAGTAAGCATAATTCATCAGACCCCAATTGGAAGGGATGGCTAGTCTGGCCATTAGACACAAACAGATATCAGGCTCGATTCTTAGGTAACAGCAAGGGATTTACAGCAAATAGGACCGACATGCGATATGTGCAGACTGAACATTAGCGGGTGATAACAACCTACAGTGTTAGGAAGTTGTGCCTTGATTGGCTAAAGACCTCAACACTCTCACAAGTACAACAGCACTTGTCCCTTTTTTATGATGACCTGGAACTACGCAGCTTTTTAATGGGTCCTCAAAAACCACATTAGAAATGCTTTCTTTATGCTATCTATAATGGGATACTAGAAAGGCTCTCCGGCGGCTGTGATACGTCTGTCTTTCAGATTACTCTCGATTGTGAGTTACATGATGTTGAAGAGTCACGGTTGCTGTGGGATGAAACCAGGGGTTGCCTATGTGATGACCGTGTCTTCCATTGTTACTTGTTGTACACAATCCTGTTTCCATCTGCCCGTTCGGATAGGGAGGATACGCTATGGCATTCGATTAATCTCCCCAGCGTGCTTTTTGATGCCCTGAGCAAACTGAAAGGATGTGACCTTAACTTCGGGCAAGTAGACGTTTGATCTTCAGGTGGCTCGCTCCTCTTCAGAGATACAGGCGGTACTCCGCAACAACTTCCCACGACACTTTGGGGAACTGGTACATCGTATTTTTAACATGTCTAGTATGACCGGAATAGTTGGGGTTTTCAGAAGCATAGGCTCCGGGTTGGTCAGCACCTTACAGACGGTGTTTGGAGTTATTCCATCTTTTATCCACTCCGTCCTCAGAAGCCTCTTTGGAGGTCTTCCGCTGGTCCTGCTACTAATTGGAGGGATATTTTTTGTAATATTTTTGTTCCGCAATGAATGTCCCATTTCAAAATCAAATCGAGCTGGCACTGCCTCATGTCCTATTGTGCCGTGAACGTATGGTGCATTGCTTTGGCGCACCTTTGCTTCGGGAACTGGATGAGCATTGGCTCCTATCATTTTGGCCTGTATGGCTTAATTGCGTACAGCCTGTGTTCCACTGTCTCCTGTGAACTTACAAGTGTGCCCTGAGCCTGTGCTTGGCGTCGTAATTGGTTGAACCTTGGGACATACACTTACTGATGGACCTGCTGTAGGCCCGTCTGTAAGCTGTCCCTTGAGGATTCCATTGCTGCTGACCACGTTCTACTAGGCTCTCTGGGTTGCCCCTGCGCCTAGTGGTTTGGATCTTGGCTCTGTCTCACTGGAACACCAATTGGCTGTTTTCGCTCCCGCAGTGGCTGCTGTGGGATTTGGATGGGAACATACTTGCTTTATCAACTTGCTCCGAGGTGTACCTTTGGGATCATCGTCTCCAGACGCTGAGCACAGAAATGTTTTGTCTATCACTCAGAACACATAAACATATGGGAACTTTTAATTCGGCCTGGTTTTTGACTTCCAAATTTCTTTTAAATAGCTCTATATTTTATGACTTTTATATTTTTAAGACATGTTGGCTTTCTTCATGCTTTTGGGTAAGCACTTTTTATCATTTAAACGTTACATTTTTAACAAATTCCTTTACATATGCGGGTGCATTTTTAGTAATAGGATTTTTTTAGCTTTAGATAGCTTATTCGTTGACTTGTGTCCTAGGAGTGGGTGTCATGTGTCCCAGTCAGGCCTATTAGGAAACGTTGCCATTTTTACATATACACGGCTCCTTCCTAAAGTTGCCTTCACTTTCCACATCAACCTTTGACACACATTTGCATTTGTGACACTTTGGGTTTATTTCGTGGAAGCGTTGACCTTGCTTACATGAACCATCTTCGCAGAAACTCTATCATATTGCCTTGGCATTATGTACAGGTATATTATGCAAATGTGCTACCTGTGTTGCCATATGGGCATAAATAACTATCTGAAGAATACAAACAATGGCAGCCTGTCACAATCTCGGCCCAAGGCAAGGATACCTTTTTCCTATAAATAAACATATTTTTCTGGGTACAGAGAAGGCACTTCTGCTGACTTCGAGAGGTCCATACATGCTGAAGCTTTCACCCAGCAGCTGACTGACATCTCCCTGAGGGGTGTCCAGTTTGTGACCAAGACTGGTTCCTACATTCTTACCCACCATGTAAATGGGGTTGTATCAGCCAGTCTGTGGTTTCTTGACTGAACACACACATACACCCTAGACATACAGATTAGGGTGTGCATTGTAGGAGTATGACAGATTGTTGTATTATTGTATATGCTTGCATATATACGTTGTTTCAATGGTGAAACTCTTCATTCTGTTCACTTTCCTGGCGCTTATTATAATTTTCATCTGCTTCTCTCTATTGTTCATTGCAGCATATATATTCTGTACAAAAATCGTTTTGGTCCAATAAATATTGAAAATGTCCCTTTGTGTATTCTTTGTATATTTTCTCTGAGCAAACGAGCACAAGTCTGAGCGAAAGGTTCTAGGTCTGTCACAATGGTTCCTGAGGGAAGAGGGTTGTCCTGTTCAGTGGTTGCCAAAACCTTTTGCTCCCTGTCTACGTTTTAGGGGGGCATATGGTGGCACTGTGAGCTAGCTGTTACAAGGATCAACACATCCTGCTGGGGTGCACAGAATCAGTCTGGCACCATCCCAAAGTCTATGGCATCCACAAAGGTGCAGTTCCTACTGATTAGTGGAAACTACTCAACACTGAACAATTTCCTGACATCTCGCACAGAAGCAGAGATATTCTATGTTTTTGTATTCAGTAAAGAGTATCTTGATAATAAACTCTTACTAGAAATAGTTAACTTTTCTCTTTTTAACATCTAATGAAAAATGTTATGATTCTGACAATAAACTCTTAATTTCTAAAATCTTGTTTCACACTCTCGTTAAACAATTTGCTGGTTGTTAATGTATTGCTCCCTCCCTGAAACTAACGCAGGAGAGCATGGTACTAAAATATCAGAGTTCTACTGCTGAAGGCATAGAGTAGCCCATGAAATTCCAGGCTATTTAGTATTACAACCTACTTATATTCATTTGACTTTTTATCAATTCTTCTACTTAAAATCTGTCAAAACGTTATCTTCCTAAGTGTTTCTTGTACTGCAATGGTCATGTTTCTCTTTTACACCTAATTTATTTCACAGTGGCACTCTTCATAACTAATACTCTCTTTACCGTTCTTAGTCGTGTATCATTGATTAAGTGAATACGTGAATGATGCTCTATGACAGTGACTCGGGCTGTTATCCCTTCATGATTGTGGGCCAAATAATTTGTTTACCGAGGTTTTCATTTCCCTGTAACGCCTTGATTCTCTATTGTCCCTCGCTCTGCACTTAAAAGGGAATTGTACATGGTGATGAACACTGTATGGTTTTAGAGCGGCATATTTTGATGTTGTGATTGCAGCCATTACAGGACAGCACAAGCTGTTTGGGCAATAGGGAATAATGAAGTCGTGCACCTGTTTTCAGCCACAGCTGCCACTGTTCTCTTGCATCCACCCCACTCAACGCAAACAAAAGGTTTGCAGTTGTTGTCGGACGGCTTTTGATCATGCCCCCTATGTGCCCCGTAATCTATTGCGAATGTGAGTCCATGCAAATGAGCAGTGCATTACAAATACTTACATGGGAGCCATTGCTACCCATGTGCCCATAACTGATTGCAGAAACACAATAGGAATGCATGTGGCAGCGGTTAAAAGAAGCAGCTCTCTCTGTTTAAAGTAAAAGTACTGGACATAAGATAGCCCTGAACTCATGCATCATTATTGCACTGCCATTTTTGCTGCGTTCAGTACTAAAATAACATAGGCTCATTCATTTGGTACCAAACAGTGACACCAAAGTTGACGTTATTCGTTACCGGAGCAGAGGATGGCACTGGGCAGAATTGGGAATAGTTGTGGGCAAGTGTTTTATGCAGTGTTGTCAAAATGTACTATATGTGGCGCCCTGTAACGAACTGGCGGCCATTAGTGATTGTGAACCAGTAAAGGCTCCACTTGTGCACAATCAGTGGGTCCCCATCTCTAAATGGGTCAGGGGACCCACACGCTTTGTGGTAGCCCCACTGAGCTTCAGCTGGGCTCCCACACCACTAAACTGTATATGAGCCCCTTAAACCCTCGTACTAAGAATCATGATATATATTTATATTCTCTTTTGCTGTCTCTTTCTCACACACACACACACTAAAGTGAAAAAACGAAATATAGAAGTTCAAACTTGAAGTTTGTTGAGGGTGTGCTTTTACATTTTAACAAGTTCTCTCTGTCATCCTAGATATGCAATTCTGAGCAGCTTTGGGAGAAAATTGTTGAGAGTCTGTGTGATACCATTACCCCTGCAATGAGAGGACTGGCAAAAGAGCGAGGCTGGAAGCAAATCTTCTTCACAAACAAACTTCAGTTACAAATGCAGCTCCGCAGAAGGAGGCAGAACCGTGGCGATTCCAACGAAGACATGCCAAAACTGTTGTTTTAAATCAATACTTCCATTAGTTGATTATAGACAACGTTCACACAGTTTGAATGTGTTTGATCAGAGTTCTATTCTTTCAATTTGTTTTTTTCTTCTCCGCTCCTTGAAAAATGCACTAAATACATTTTATAATACCACTTGTGCTAGTCTAACCCCCTCAGATTTCATTTCAACTGGTACTGTCACTCATGTATTCAATTGGTATCTTAAACATCACTAACTTAAAACTTCAACTTAACAAACTTATGTTTCTAAATTAAGTCTTTGTAACCCATATATTGCTTGGGCAGCTATTCTTACAAATTCTAATATAAAATTATCTCACACCTTCTTTTTTTATTAAAATCTTGCAAATCTGCTCTTTATGGCAGCTGATGTTCCACCCAGTTTTGTCAATGATTTAAATTATTACAATTGGCAAAACATGTGCACAACAGTAAAACAGTACAGATTGTTTCTTTTTTTACCTATTAACATTTTACATTTTTTTACATTGTTATATTTTGATTTAAAACAATATCAATATACTTAAATAATAACATCTTCCCTTTTTTCATAAGCAATGTAAGATACATGGTATTTTTTTGCACTTCTTGGTGTAACTCGGTGGTGAGAACTGTAGCATAACTGTTTCTTTTTATTCAGGAATCCCTTTTCACTGACTTCACAGTGCTTCCAATTCCATTTCATTAGGCACCGTTCAGGCCCGAAATTTGTTTGCAAGGGCTTGGGTTTAGTGCAGGTACAGCTGTAATAGTTCCTAAAAAGTACACTGTATGGCTCTAAACCAGGATAGCATCATGGTTCCTCTATCCATTATGACAAAAGAGGCAAATGGATAAATAATGATTAAAGAGCAATGCAACTAAATGCTCAGGCTGTGCCATGAGGCATAGGGTTGATGGAGAGGGTGCAGTGGTTTGAAGAAGCACTTTCAAAGTGTTTTTAATCTTTACTTGACCACAACAGTGTGAATAAGTAGTCCAAGTGAAGTTTCTGAAAGGACTTTCTTTATTTGAATACAAGTTAAGGGGTCTATTGCGATGGCAACGGCTAAAGGGACTGCCCGCCATAGGTGCGGCGGTCCCGCCGCAGGCATTAGGGTGCACCCACCACACTGGAGGGTGCATCCCGTACATTGTGGCAGGCGGTGCTGCAAGCAGCACCCGCCGCAAGGTAAAAAATGCATGTTGTGCATTTGAATGCACAACGTGACAGGCTCTGCGCGGTGCCTGCCACCTTGTGCATGCAAATGCTAGGGAGTGCCAACAACCTGGGGGCCCGCAACAGGCCCCCAAATGCAGGATCCGCATGCCTTTCCATGGCGGCGTTGCCACCATGGAAAGGCTGCTCTCTGCAGTCATCGTAATATGGATGGCGGTGTCTTGTAGACACCACCACCGTATTAAAAACCGGCGGACGGTCTTTCTGTCCGCCAGAGTCCCGCCCGCCATCGTAATGTGGCTAGGGGGGAAATGGGAGGCGGGCGGTGAATGTTGGCGGGCAGATCGCCACCTCCATGCGGGCGGTGGTGATCCGCCCGCCAACATAATCGACCCCTAAGTTGGAATTCTCCTTTAATTAATTGATTGTGGTAACTCGATATGTGTGCCAATTTCTACAATGTTATCTTAATGGGGTGTATTTTTCATACTGAGGGAATTCATTGTCCTCCTTCAATGGATTCTAAGTTTCAGAGGGTTATTTCCTTTCTTTCTTATTCCAGGGTGTTTGCCTTAGAGTTTTGATAAAAAAAAAGTATCCCAATATAAGTAAAAGAGTGGCAGAAATTTAGTAGAAAGGCAACATGGGTAGCTGTACCTCTTATGTTTTTGGATTAATTAGTCGGCTATAAAGACAAAATCAAATCTGACTGGTGGAACCTAGTTGTTAACTCCAAAATGTGCCATTCTACCATAAGAACACATATCATGTTCTAGAGTAAATCCAGGATAGAAACATTACTTTGCTTTTATAGTCATTCAAGTTCATTATAGCCTCTAGGTGTTGATCAAGGCTAAGTGCCTAGCCAGTTAAGTATACAATCAAAAAGCAGAGAAGTCTCTGAGACTCTTAAAGGTGTTACAGTCGTACTAGGATGCCATGATTTCGAGGAAGAGATCAAGGGTGGCCTTCCTGAAATAATGCAGGTCAAATTAAAATAAACGTCCTTGTTTTCTTACCTGTGGACTTCCAAAATCATAGAGGACACTCAGTGTGATGGAGCGCATCTCGATAGTTGCCATCAAAGAAGACGTTGAACCCTTTTTGAGGAAACCGATTCTCTTCAGTAGTTCAGACAGTACCCAAACAAAAAAACAATATATAGATTGTTCCTCATAATTTAAAATGTGACTATCAGGACACTTAAATATCTTTGACCCATCAGGCAGGTTTTCCATTTTCATTATTTGTCCATGAGAAAGTTTGCTATGTCTTTTGAAGTAATGCCCTATCCATGCCACTAACTAGTAAAAGTAGCCAAATCTTCCCACATGTATAAATAACCCACACATTAGTGAATTATGAGTTATGTTATAAAGTAAGACTAAGACCTTTCCTGTTTTTCATCGGGCCCCTCCTGCTTTTCTCCCTAAGTTGGCCAAAGATTTCAACTAAAAACTTCACTGTTAATTAAAAATGCATGTTCATTTTTATTTTCCTATAATTTCAAAAATACATTCTGGACAAATAACATGAAAGCTCTGTCCAATTTTGTTTTTACAGCTACATTCTCAGCCATACATCCGGAGAAGATGCTAGGGGGGTGTTTATACTCGTCTCTTTAGGAATGTGAGGTTTTGTGAATTACCTGGTTCTCCCACTATTGTCAACATTCCTGAGGAGGTTTGCTGTTATTTCAGAATCGAACTGGTGGCAAAGGCTGTTGAAGCTTACTTTTTAGCTGGTTCCTCAGAAAATCGATTCACCGCTTTCAGGTCCTCCAGAATACAGCAGCAAGAGTGGTTACTAAGGCTTCCAATATCACCCCTACAATTCGATATCTTTATCGGCTCTCTGACAGAGAACTATTTCCTTCACCTTCAAGGTTGTGTATGGGTACAATATATCAAACAAGTGAAATGTTACTGTGCTGATTGCTTGCATTATCTATGAACAAATGGCATCATTTACCTTTATTGCCACAACCTAACAAAAATGGACCCTGTGTAGCATAGAAAAAAATTGGATCATCTTGCCTTTAAAAATGTGGGAGAAGACTAGTTGTTCACTTAAATGAATAGTTCCTATATTCCTTGAACTATAAGCGTTACTACGATTTGAGCACTACTTCAGTACCTTCCACATTTAAATTTGAATTTGAAAACATTCATGGCATCCAGCTATAGATGTGCATTAACCTTACAACATTACAATGTTTTCAGACTACACATTTCATCCTTGTTACAACAAAGCACACTTTCTGGTGTCCCCAGGTAATAGTCACACTGTTCTCAAATCACAAGGGAGCATTATTACTACCCCCTTTCACCTCTGTGTTTATGTGCACTGTTTTTACAGAAGGATACTTTGAAATGCTGAGACCATAGTATGAAATTGAATACAGAGAGTATTAACTTATGGGGGGAATCAGTTAACATGTTACTTGAGCTGTATAGAAATTTGCAGAACGTATGAAATTCTGATATGCCTCTTCAGCCGCTGGCTCATAGATCTGGTATGGAAACAATTAGAATTCAGACATATGCACATATCGTGTCCTTGTTCTCATGCAAACTCTGTCTCCTGAAGCACATCTTGTAGCTACCTAAAGCATCCCGAAAACGCCCTGCACAGCTATACATTTGCTTCAGAGCAAATGCTTTCTATAGCCGGTGTTTTTGCACTCATGAACGCTACTGTTTCTGTAGATTCAAGACACATACTTCCTTGCTGTTTCCTGCCTTCTGTGGAAAAACAATAAAATAGTTTATAAAATTAAAAAGGATGCTCTTAAATCTGTAAATTTGCTTTCATTAAGAAGAATGGACCTATCTTGCTTGCTTTGGTAAGGACAATGACACCTATATTGTTCAATGTAAGCTCAATATCATACATCTTCTATGTCTTGAAAGAAATAGTGATAAATATGATATTCTATAATAGAAACTTCTGGGATCAAACCTGCCATTGATAGTGTCTTGAGACCATTTTAGAAAGTAAACATATGTGACAGAATAATGGAAAACTTTAATAATATGTAGTGTTCAGTTCGATAAATGTTATTTGGCCAAGAGGCCATAAAAGAGGAACAGCACATAATCATACAGTTTAAAACAATTACAACGCAAACAATGTAATAGAATACATTCCAGCAGGTTCAAAGCCAACAGCTTGTCACTGGCGAATGTCTTTCCTAATCCTAACAGAGGAACAAATAAAGCTAATAACAGTGTGACAAACACGTTCAGTTGGCAAGCATTGCAAGAGTTTAAGGCTTTGTTTGGATGAGCTACAGTTGTGAATGTAAAATCGGATGAAACCATTTATTGAATTCTAGGAATAGTATAAGATCTACAACAAAACACAAAATGCCGACTGGATTTCAGGCTCGAGCCATTACAAGGACAACAGGATAGGGATAAAAAACAACTGCCCTGTTGTGGAAATATGTAGTGTAAATTGCCGATCTTTTTCATGACTACTTCTAGGCTTGACAGGTTATTTCTTAGGGAAAGCTTGTTTTGAAACTTGAACTCTGTGTTCTTGATATCATTTTCTTCTGTGATAGATGGGTACGTTTATAGCAGATAGATGTTGACTCATTCTAACTACGTAGGGCCCACAGTATGAGTGGCCCAGTACTTTGTGTGATATCTATCACACCTGATAAATTCTGACTCCACTGCTTCAGAATTTATCCGTTGCAAGGAATACCACGTAATTATGAGTTTTTGAGGGAGTATCATGCAGATTTTGATACTTACTGCACCAAAATCTACATGTTCCAATACATACTGGCCATTTTCCCCCGATAAACATCAGCAGGTTTAACAAGCTAGTTTCTATCACAAAATAAATAATTACTATATATGCAATAACAGCAGTTACTGCACATATAACAATTAGCCCGGCTGGTCATACCGAGGACCATAGTGTGTATCTATTGAATTGTACCCACAAATAAAAATATTTCGTTTTGGCAGTGATGAAGACTGAGGTTTTTTTAGTATTGAGAAACTAAAGGATTAACGGTCATTCAAATATAAAGAACACAGAATGAAAAAGGTCAATTTATCAAATTATCAGCTTCCCTAACCACCAGTGCAAGAAACTATTAACAGGTTAAACAATATGGATAGTCTTAAACCTACACAAGAAAAAGTGCGGAACCAAATGATGTGCCATATTGTGCCTAAAGTGATAACAAAAAAACAATAGTAACTGCAAACTCAATAGTAGTACATCCACCTACCCTGTTATCAAGCTACAGATTGTACAGCAAATGGTAGTACACAGTCGTACCATGTTATGAAGGGGAAACACACAACTAGAAATTACCCAGATTGAACTGACCTATGGGATTTACAGAATTCAAGTGCTATGCAGCACATATTAGTGGTGGAGGGTGTAGCGTTTCCTGGAAAGAAGTTCTCTCTCACTTTCCTTATAAATCTGTACAATTCCTTAAAATCAATACACTTGCCAAATGTCTAGGTCTTCTTCTCGGTACAAATCATAGTTCTAAAATGAACGAGTATTAATAGTGGTTCATACTCACATTCATTACCCAGAGGGGTATGTTTGTGAATACAACATGAGTCGATCACAATTTTAACGTATTTGAATTTGATTGAATAATTTTACAAAGGTGTACACCATTAAAATTGGTTTATGTATATTCTTAATTATGCTAGCCATAGAAGATGGGTCATGTGCATACGAAACCTGGAGGAATGTAGGAGTATCAATACCATCTGTTCTGATGCATTGAACTCAATTGAGGGCTCTTAATGCATATCAGCTCAATGTTCTATAACGTTGTGGGCGTGAAAACATGAGTGGGTCCCATGGATGCACGGGGCACTGGCTCGAGATGGAAGGGAGCCAATGCTGCCTTTCCCATGCCAATGCTTCTTCAGATTAACTTCCATGTATTTATTCCTAAACTCCGCTTTCTGTGTTTAGGATACCTTCTCTCAGATTCTGAGAAAAATTCAGCTAGAATCCTAAAACGTGGCTACTATGGGCAGCCAGATCGTATAAGGTAGCTCACTGTGACATTGATATCTGTTCATTCACAACCTCAATCCGAGGCTATAGGTGGTCTCATTAACAAATTCTTTATTACAGCAATGTGTATTTTACTATTGTGTGTGCCTTCTAATGTGCTTGGGATATGTTTTAAGCAACATGGTTTATGATCCTTAATTCTATATATAAGTACTAACACCAGACCTCAGTCAATGGCGTCAACTCTGAAGAAAGTTTACGAAAATACCCGAAGTGCCTTTAGCATGTGAATTTATAACTAGTTGTGATGCGAGTTATCAGGTAGTGCTAATATGTTCTGAAGGGTAAGTGTATATGCTGGCCATCAGTCATTCTGTGTAACCGTGCAAATTGTGCCATTGCAGCCACTTGAGCAGTTTTCATCAAGCTGAAACTTGGCACTGAAATGCTAATTTGTTTTGCATTTTAAAATTGAAAATAACAAGGGTAAATATCAGGTGGCCAATACCTCCTTAACACTTGTGCTTCGAAAAACAATATTTAATTTCACAAATGTCGATTTGCCAATTTTGCTCTTATTTTGTCTGTATATCTCTTTTAAGATTTCATTTTTTACATATATAATCCCATATTATTCCAAGAATGTAAAGTTTTCTGTGTGTGATTTATTTACATATGTATCCTTTTGGTGTTTTTTTTCAATTGGACAGCACATTTCTGTAAAAATAAAACATACTGTAATGTCAAGGTGTCTTTTAATCTTCTTAAAATGTGTCGCAAAGTGATGGGAAGAGTGGCTAGATTGGGGCACAGCTGTAATCTGTTCATTTTAAATGTGATATTTCATTTAAATGAAAACCATGTCTTTTCTGCAAACTGGAGTCAGATCTTTGGGTTTGGGGTTAGCCAAGACCTTTTGATTTTTCTAAAATTATGTATGCTATATTCTTCATTACAGGGCCTTTCAGCCAGCCCTCTTCGTCCATTGGTGTGTTGTTGTGTCATCCATATTTTCTTCAACCCATACAGCATGGGGCAAAGGGTTAGTTTGCTTCAGCCACTGGCTAACTTCACTGTGAGTGATAGCATTTTTCTCTTTCTCGCGCAGCACAGTCGTTCTTTTCAGTATGAGGGACTACTATGATAGTGTGTGATTTTTTTTTTTTTAACACAAAAATATTTTTGCTTTCAGCTAATGTTTTTTTGGTTCATAACAGTGAACATCCAGCAGCTCATCCAATAATAAAGTTTTACACAAAAAAAGAGTAAACAAAACAAGCATTGTCACAGCCTAAAGACTGCCACCCAACGCCAGACCTATTGGCTTTGCCAGTTCTTGTTCATATATGCTATGACACTGAAACAATACATTTGTTTCAACCTACGTATAGTGACGTCAGTGTTGCTCCAGGCCGAGAAAGTCGGAAAATGTGAGCCTTTAAATCCGGTGCACCTTGTGTGAAAAGGGCACGTCTGTCGGCGCAAGTCCAGGTGTGGCTGTGTCCCCGTCACACTTTGAGTCAGATCTCCAGTTTATAGGATTCTGCATGGATTTCTGTTAGTAGATAAAACTTTAAACTTCACAATTTTAGAAATGCTGCTACTTAAGATCACCCGCTCAGCTATAACAACCACATGAGGTTTTAGAGTTATTACACGTGACGTAAGCGGAGTAAATAGTGTAGTGACAAATAGAGAAGAAATGCATTAAATAGGTCTACGCCCTTTCAGAGCTTTTCTGATAATACGCACGCACAAGAGGAATGGGAGAGGAGCGGCGCTCCGCCCACTGCCGGCCTGCACCTTGTCTCTACAATACCCGTGACGTAGAGGGCGTGGCCCTTGGCTGTCTGCATGTGCGCTCTCGTGCCGTATTTTTCCAGAAAGCCATTTAATGTACATTTAAAATGGCCTACACTTCTGCTAGTGATCCGCTGCACAGCTGTTGCTACTCGTAAAAGAAACACGTTTTCTAGTAAGATTTAAGTCGTGTATTTTCCTAAAATGTTCTAAAGGTCACATTCTTTCAACCCTCACCTGCAAAAAGCTGAATTTGCTAGTCCAGGGGCACCGTCTGAACTGAGACTGAGAGCATCATATGTGCTTATGTGTCATGGAAACCTCAGGGAGAATTTAATGACCGGGGGAAAAAGTAGAACACACAAAAGCTGAAAAAAATAATCCTACAATTAAAGCCCAAAGGAAACTCCCACAGACCACAAGCTATAGGCAAGAGCTTGATCAATTACACAGAGACGACAGTCAGTACAAATTGCCATATGTCAGTATCTTGCCTTCCACGATTACAAACAATGTGGGTTGTAATTCATCCAAGTGAAAGTACTCATTAAAATCCTGGTATGGTATCGCCCTTCCCCAAATTCTCATCCAATTTAAAGACTCGTTTGGAGCTTTCTTTTGGGTGCAGGGGGAAGGGGTCATTCTAAGGCAGAAAGGGAACAGATGTGAAGTCAGAAACACATAGATATGAAATGTCATGGTGTAACTGCCATAGTACATTAAGTAATGAATAACTAAATTGTTTATGGTGAAAAATGTGTTATTCTATATAGACTATGCTAAAATGGTACACACACACACTGTTGCATGCTCTGGATCCATACCATAATAAACATATGCCGAGTACCACATGATCTCATTCAGCAAATTGTCTTCCATGGTCAATCGGTGCCTGCGTAACACTTGTCTACAAAATTGGGTTTCTTGGCATAGGGTGTATCTGGCCTGGCACTTAGCAGAATGGGTGGCACTCTCGGAAAAGATACCAGCATATGTGCTGGTTTTAAAAGGCACAGGATGGATGGATAGTCCAGCTCAGGAAGAGTTGTAAGGATCTTCATCACAAATCACATGTACCTACCACTGTTGAGCATCCTCTCTTTCAGCCACCCTTGAATTAATGTAATACTAGGGCATGATGCTGGTGATAGGACATGGATAACTCAGATGTTAAAAGTGTTTCAAATATTTTTAAGAATTATTGGCGGATAAGTTGGTAGGACAGGGCTTGCACGAATGAGGCTCCAAGTATCATGTAAGAGAAAATTGAAATGGGTTCTGTGGCTCAATGTTTTAAAGTTTGAGGAATGAAAGCAGTTCATTGCAGTACTTAATTTGTAAAAAATGAAGTGCCAGGGCCCTCATCAGGAGGCCATTGCAACATACGTCACCTATTGCCCTTGCTAGCACTACCTATGACAGTACTAAACCAGCTACTAACCATCACACACTACAAGTGTGACAATTTAGACTATTCCAGGCTCCCAAAGGTATAAAATCAGCACAGACGGCTAGTATTATTCATTTTTTATGTATATTGAATTATTAAACAGCTGTTGTTGTGCTTACTTTAAATCAGGCCACCAGCCCACCATGTGGGCAGACTGTCACCAGTGCAGGTACTGCCAATTAAGTGCCGGTGCCGAGTACTGAAAACCACCAGCTCAAATTAAGCACTGGTTCATTGCAAAATACTTGGGAGTTAAGAATACCAGGGATCTTTACTGTCCTGGTCGATAGATTCAATTTCCAGGCTGGCACAGCCACTAAAAGCTTGCTTGGTAGGTTGATGATATTGTTAAAGGTTGGCAAAGGATTTCTGCTACACCCGTTAGTGGTGAACTATCTTGGTGACACTCAAGCTTTTAGTCCACACCTGCCGATCTCCTATTTGATGAAGGGTATAATGTTGCATGACATTCGCTGCAGCAGGGGCAGCCCACAGACTAATTAATGCCTTGTCTCTGGTGCCAGCTACTAGGCCTGTTTCCTGCGTGGACCAGCCGCATCACTAAAGCTCAAGTTGAGACCCCTAAATAATCGTTAGCTTTAAAGCAAAGTCTGCTTGCAGGTCGTGGGGACCTGCATGGAGGCAGGTGTCCACCTCTGGTTCGATAGCGGAAAGGATGAGCAGAGAGCTGTATTTCATCATCTGAAGACGCAAATGCTAAGCCCCCTTTTCCTCAGCATCAGCCATACAAAGGAGGCCAAAACGAGCTACTTTGTGAGCCTTTATGCAGGAACTAGCAAGTATAAACAAGAAGTGAAAGACAGGCAACTTGAAGATGGTTTCCTAAAAGAAACATTCGAGAAGATCTCTTGAGTGCAACAATACTGTTTCTACCTCTACAGATACAGGACTCAAAAAGCCGAAAAATAAAGTCTAGGCATGAGTTTAAAAGATGCTCTAATTTGTTTTTACAGCTTTATATAGCATGAACTTGGCACAAGAGCATTAGAGCGCTTTACATAAGGACCAGATTACACTACACAGGGTCCTAATCGGGCACAGGGAAATTAAGTGATTTGCCCAACATTACAGGATGTTGAGACGATACTGGGACTGGAATCTTGTTTCTAGTACCAAAGTCAGCAGCTCTGGCCCCTACACAATGTCTCTTACAGGGTTCTGGTTGCACAGTGGAGTATTATAGCGCAACATAGCACACATGCTTGGTTCAAGCGCAGAAACTCTTTAAGGCATGGGCTCTCCATGCCACTGGAGTCAAGCTATCCTGGCTGATGAGGGCTGAAAGCCCGAAACCGGTCCTAGGATGCTTGGTTCTAGTCCAGGGAGAACCTGGCCTGGCAGTTCAGCTGGACTGTTCCCATTGGGCTCAGGGTCAAGACTGCATATGCCTTGAGTCCAAACTGGAATGGCATGGTGAGCAAAAAAACGATGGATTTAGGCCCAGATCTCTGTACTAGGGTGAATGTATGACATTGTTCTGCATTCTGTCCGTCAATTGTTCTTTTTGCATTTGTCACCCCAAGTGGGACGGGTATGCCCAGACGTGGGTCCCGTGCTCTCCATGCCACTGGAGTCAAGCTATGCTGGCTGATGAGGGCTGAATGCCCGAAACCGGTCCTAGGATGCTTGTTTCCAGTCTAGGGAGGACCTGACCTGGCAGTTCGGGTTGGACTGTTCCCATTGGGCACAGGGTCAAGACTGATTTGCATATGGCTGGGTCCAAACTGGAATGGCATGGTGAGCAAAAAAACGATGGATTTAGGTCCAGATCCCTGTACTGGGGTGAGTGTATGACATTGTTCTGCATTCTGTCCATCAATTGTTCTTTTTGTATTTGTCACCCCGAGTGGGACGGGTGTGCCCAGACGTGGGTCCCGTGCTCTCCATGCCACTGGAATCAAGCTATCCTGGCTGATGAGGGCTGAAAGCCCGAAACCGATCCTAGGATGCTTGTTTCCAGTCCAGGGAGGACCTGGCCTGGCAGTTCGGGCTGGTCTGTTACCATTGGGGGCAGGGTCAAGACTGATTTGCATATGGCTGGGTCCAAACTGGAATGGCATGGTGAGCAAAAAAACGATGGATTTAGGCCCAGATCTCTGTACTGGGGTGAATGTATAACATTGTTCTGCATTCTGTCCATCAATTGTTCTTTTTGCAAAGAGGGCAATTGCACATGCACCCAACTTCCAAAAGACCCCCTGGGAGAATGAACTTTGTTTTTGTCACTCACTGTCTATATACGTATGTCAACTTCTCTCTGCCTATCTCTGCTTCTGTGTGCGCAATGTCATCTAAAGGATTTTAGGGCCCCTGGAAAGGCATAGTTCAATTCTTTTTGATATACTCCCTTTTCTGAGAGTTTCTTTGGCATTGTTGGAAACCGGGCAACCGGGTTAGCAGTCACCAGGTTCCCAGCACAATGGTAGCTTGGCTCGAGCGGTCAGGGTCAGGCACCGTGTGAAGCGTACGTCACACCCTCACAATAACCATGCGTTCATCCGTTCCAAAAACGACACTACACCGTAAAAATTATGAAAGAAAGTAGTTTGTCTTTATCTTATTTTCTCTTAGTTGCAGGTTTCAAAACATACATACAATACCATAAGACTTTTCTTGAAAATAGCAGGTCAAATAAATAATACCACAGTGGGGTTTCAATAAATAGGATCAGGTCATAAATAAACACGGAATAAATATAGGTGCAATAAATACAGATGGCAAATAAATACAGTCAGGAATAAATACAGTGCAGGAATAAATAAAGCACCCTCAACAACTTAAATAACACAATCAATGACAATTACAGTTCACAACACTTTCACGAGGTAGTTTGGTTTCACTTTGCCCAAGTACAGCTTGTGGTCATTTGGATGACATGGGGGGTGTCCCACCTAGATTGGTCAAGGCTGGGCCTGAACTGAGGTAGAATAAGGGTAACCTAAGGATCTGGCTCTCCCAAAATACACAACCCCTCACAGAGGTCACTGCACCAGTCTCAGTTCACCCCTGGCACTCCCAGGCTGGTTCTAACACCCCTCTAGCCCCTAGAAAGGTCTTTTAGGGCTCCACGGGGCCTCAGACGCCCCCTCTACCACTTACTGCCCTTTTCACGAAGACCGGCTCCGCTCGGCGCCGGGTCGACGTCGCTGGGCGGCTCCGGTTCGATGTCGCTGGGCAGTTCCGGATCGATGTCGCTGGGCGGCCTCGGCTCGATGTCGCTGGGCTGCTCCGGCTGGATGTCGCCTTCCGGCGTCGCAGGGTCACGGCCTCCCCGCTTCCGGGTGTCTCCGGAGTGCGACCTCCACTCCCGACCTCCGGCGCGCTTCACCTCAGATTCCGGCGTCTCCGGAGTGCGATCTCCACTCCCGACCTCCGGCGCGCTTCACCTCGATCTCAGGTGATTCCCGACTCGACCTCCGGCGCCTCTCCACGACTTCCGTCGGCGCCCTCACTCGACCTCGGGTGACTCTTTACTCGACCTCCGGTGCCTCTCCACGACCTCCGTCGGCGCCCTCACTCGACCTCTGGCGGCTCCGGGTACGACGTCTGCTTTCTGTCAGCGCCGCTTCTCTACCTCAGGCCCCAGGTCTCCAGGCTTCTCGACGTCAGGACTCCAGGAGGACACTGCTGAACAGGTCAGGAACTTGCTGTTCTTCTTCTTTAAGGCCTGTTTCAACTTTTCAGTCCTTTAAGATGGTTCTTCTTGTCTTGATCCCACACAGGACTTCAGGTTGGGCTTGGTCAGTAGAGACTAGCATCAAGGGTGGGTTTCTGGACCCCACTCCAAGCACTGGTTTCCACCTCTGCTGCCTTACTCCGACCTCCTTCTCAATCTGTCCTTCCTCTTCTCCAGTCAGTTGCCAACTGCCACTCTGAACTAGCCTCCCAACATTCTAAACTGCCTCTCACTGTCACAGGGTTCCAGAATGTTACGGAAGGTTCTAGAAATCTTCAGTGGGTTCTGATGATGTCACAGGTGACAATGGGTGGCCACCATTTTGTGTCTCAGGCCCTCAGACAGAAGTTTCAGGGGTAGGGAAAATGGCTCCCTGACCCTGCATCAACACTAAAAAGTCTGGTGGTTCCCAAAAAGGAAAAATTATAGCAGGGTTTGAGGCAAAAGTGGGACAAAATAAATAATGATGAGGAGGGACCACCCAAAGGGCTGACAGGTCTAACACGCGTCCCCCCCAGCTGAAAGTGGGGAGAGCTACCCAACCCCTTGGGAGTTCTCATCACTAAGGCGGAAATACCTTGAGAGACCGTCTGCATTGGCGTGGTCCACTCCAGGCCGATGTTCCACCTGAAAGTCCATTCCTTGTAGGGAGATAGACCACCTCAGCAACTTGGGATTCTCCCCCTTCATCTGCATCAGCCAACGAAGGGGTCTGTGGTCGGTCTGAACTAGGAAGTGCGAGCCAAACAGGTATGGCCGCAACTTCTTCAGAGCCCATACCACTGCAAAGGCTTCACGCTCTATTGCACTCCACTTCTGTTCCCTGGGAAGTAGTCTCCGGGATAGGAAGACCACGGGTTGATCCAGACCCTCTTCATTGAGTTGCGATAACACTGCCCCAATGCCATGTTCCGATGCATCCGTCTGGACAATGAACTCCTTGGAAAAGTCTGGGGCCCTTAAGACCGGGGCCTTGCACATGGCTTGCTTCAGTTTCACAAAGGCCTGCTGGCAAGCCTCCGTCCAGACTACCCGTCGAGGTTGTTTCTTGGACGTAAGCTCCGTGAGGGGGGCCACAATGGTCCCGTACCCCTTCACGAAGCGGCGGTAATATCCTGTGAGGCCCAGAAAAGCTCGGACCTCAGTCTGAGTCTTGGGGGGTTCCCAGGCCATAATTGCCTCGATTTTCGCCTGAAGGGGTTGCACCGCTCCCCTACCCACCAAGTGTCCAAGGTACACTACCGACCCCTGCCCGATCTGGCATTTACTGGCCTTGATCGTTAAACCAGCGTGTTTCAGGGCCTGGAGAACAGCTTGCAGGTGATGCAAGTGATCCTCCCAGCTGTTACTGAAGACGGCAATGTCGTCCAGATAAGCAGCAGAGAAACTCTCCATTCCAGTGAGGATCTGGTTCACCAGACGCTGAAACGTGGCAGGTGCGTTCTTGAGCCCAAAGGGCATCACGCAGAACTGGTAGTGGCCCTTGGGCGTGGAGAAGGCTGACATTTCCTTAGCTCCATCAGTCAGAGAGATCTGCCAGTACCCAGAAGTAAGGTCAAAGGTACTCAAATATTGGGCAGCTCCCAGCCGGTCAATCAATTCATCCGCCCTCGGGATCGGATGAGCATCAGTCTTGGTTACTGAGTTCAGTCCCCGGTAGTCCACACAGAACCTCAGTTCCGGTTGGGCCCCCGGTGGTGCAGCTTTTGGTACTAATACCACCGGACTGGACCAGGGGCTGCTGGAAGGTTCAATCACTCCTAGCTCCAGCATCTTAGTGACTTCACTGTGAATGCTGGCCTTCACCTTGTCTGTCATCCGGTAGATCTTTGACTTCACAGGTGGGCTGTCTCCTGTGTCCACGTCATGGACGCACAGGTGAGTCCTACCCGGAACAAGGGAGAACAACGAAGAGTGCTGCCCCAGGACCTGGCGGCAGTCCTCCTGCTGTTCAGGAGTTAGGGACGGGGAGAGAATCACTCCCTCCACCAACCCATCCTTTTCTTGAGACGCAAATAAGTCGGGGAGAGGCTAGCTTTCCACGTCCTCTGCTCCGTCAGTCACCATTAACAATATGACTTCGGGCCTCTCATGGTGGGGTTTGAGGCGGTTGGCATGCAGCACCCGTAGGGGCTGACGAGGGGTCTTCAGATCCACCAAGTAGGTAGCCTTACCCTTCTTCTCCAACACCTCAAAGGGTCCTGACCAGCGATCCTGGAGGGCGCTAAGCTCTCCTGGTTCGATCACCCACACCTTCTGGCCAGGCTCCAACTCCACCGGGTGAGCATTGTGGTCATACCACGCCTTCATCACTGCTTGGCTGGCTTCCAAGTTGTCAGAAGCTTGCTTCCACAACTTAGCCATTTGGCTCCAGAAGGCCAGCATGTAGCTCACCACGTCCTGTGGAAGCTTTCTGGGAGTTCTTTCCCATCCGTCTCTCACCAGGCTGAGAGGTCCACGCACAGGGTGCCCATACAAAAGTTCGAAGGGGCTGAAGCCCACTCCCTTCTGTGGCACTTCCCTGTAGGAAAACAATAGACAGGGTAGGAGGACGTCCCATTTCCTCCGCAGGCTTTCAGGCAGACTTCTGATCATGCCTTTCAAGGTTTTGTTGAACCTCTCCACCAGACCATTGGTCTGGGGGTGGTAAGGAGTGGTGAACCGGTAGGTCACTCCACACTCCTTCCACATTGCCCGCATGTATGCTGACATGAAGTTGGTCCCCCTGTCGGACACAACTTCCTTGGGAAAACCCACTCGGGTAAAGATTCCCATCAGGGCCCTAGCCACAACAGGTGCAGTAATGGTCCTCAGAGGTATAGCCTCTGGGTACCGTGTGGCATGATCCACCAGAACCAGGATAAACCTGTGACCAGCTGTAGTAGGCGGATCTAACGGACCCACAATGTCAATGCCCACCCTTTCAAAGGGGGTGCTAACGACCGGAAGTGGTTCCAGGGGAGCTTTCAGCTTCACCCCTGTTTTCCCACTGGCTTGACAAGACACACACGTCCGGCAGTAGGTGTTGGACGACACTTTCATCTGAGGCCAATAAAAGTGTGGGACAAGACGGGCAAAGGTCTTGTCTTGCCCCAGGTGTCCTGCCAAGGGGATCTCATGAGCCAATTCCAGAAGGAAGGCTCGGTAACGTTGAGGGACAACCAAGGCCCGTGACGATCCGTGCATGGGTGCCTTGGGTTCACTGTAGAGGAGGCCATCCTCCCAGTAAATATTGTAGTTCCCCTCAACGTTCCCTGCTGCCTGGGCTTCGGCCTGTCGCCTCAGTCCCTCAAGGGTAGGACACTCCCTCTGGCCCTTGCAGAATTCCTCCCTGGTCGGCCCTCCCTCCACGTGCCACTCGGCCGGGATGGGTAGGTTCTCCAGTTTGGTAACATCCCCCTCCGCGGACTCCTGGTCCACCTCCTCCGGTGGCCTATCCGTCACACGGGGCGCGGATGCCGAGGCAGGCTCCTCCTGTTCTCGGTTCTTCCCTTGATTGGCAGCCGGCGGTGCCTTTGTTCCAGGCTCCCGCCTAAACGAACTCCCCCTCCGGGTAGTCGCGGACCTTGTGCTGACACAGGCCCAGTCAGGTGTACCCAGCATCTCAGCATGAGTCCGGTATTCCCCCTCCTTCCAAGCATTATGCTCCATGTCATTCCCCAGCAGACAATCGACTGGCACGGCAGGGCTTACGGCAACTCGAAGTAACCCCGCAACCCCTTCCCATTCAAATGGAACCCCGGCCACCGGATAGTGGCCCATTCTGCCGTCAGCCATCGCGGCGGGGTGGAGTACATGGGGAATCACCTGCTCTGGAGACACCAGTTGGCTACGTACCATAGTCATACTGGCTCCTGTGTCTCTCAGAGCCTCCCCTCTTTGGCCGTTGATGGTGACCCACTGCCCATACTTGGTGGTATTTGCGGGCACCTGGATCTTAGGAACCATCTCCCGTTCTCCCAGGGACACTAAAGTGACACCCGCCCACTCCCTTCCCTTACCTAAGGGCATCTCCTCCCCGAGCACTACACTAGCTACTCCGGGGGCCTTTCCTCCGATGGGAGGGGGTGGTCTTTTCGGGCACTTCACATCTCCCTTATAGTGTCCGATACCACCACACTCGTAGCAATGGGCAACCCTTGGCTGCTGACTCTGGCCAGGATTAGGGTTTCTGGGTGGGTTAGCCCTAGGGGTGAATCCTGTTCCCTTCCCTTGGGAACTATTTTGGGGGCCTTTAGAGAACTCCGTTTTCTTTTCCCCTCCCTCTTTCTTCTGGGGGGCGCCCTGTCCGGTCTTTTGAGAGTCCCCTCCAGTCCCCCTTGTGGACACCCGGGTACTAGCCCAAATGTCCGCCTCCTCAGCAAGCTTCCGGGGATTGGTCAGCTTGCTATCCACCAGGTGTTGACGCAGTTCAGGGAAACATTTTTCGAGCAGGTGTTCCTTCAACATCAAATCAAACAACCCCTCGTAGTCCCTCACCTCACTGCCTTGTATCCAACCCTCTAATGCCTTCTTTGCATAGTCCAGGAAATCCACCCAATTCTGTGTGCCCAGTTTGTGGCTACCCCGGAACTTCTGTCTATACTTCTCGGGTGTTAGTCCAAACTTCCTTACGAGCGCCACTTTCATGGTGGGGTAGTGGGTCTGCTCATCCTGCTCCAGGGCCAATAATGTATCCCTACCAGCTGGAGGCATGTATTTATACAATCCCCCTCCCCAATACTTCTCTGGAACCCCATGGACTCTTAATGAGATCTCATAGGCCGCTAGCCACTTGGCGATATCATCACCTGCACTATAGCTAGCTACTATGTCTTTTGGCAAATAGGGTTTGGATTCCCTGGTGATTTCTCTTTCTTCGCTGCCACCACTAGGAACAGGGTGTGCCCCGACCCGTAGGATCTGGAGATCTATCTCCCTGAGCCTCAACTCGTGAGCCATCCTCCGTTCCTCTTTTTCATTCTCCAGCTTCGCCAAATCCCATGTGAGTTGTCTTTTCTCCCTCCGGTCAGTGAATTCTGCTTCTAATAAGCCGTTGCTAGAGACACTGCTGCCCTTCCTTGAAAGTGTTCTGGTCCCCGCTACTAGGTCCCCCACCTCAGGTTGGTACAAACCAGCCCCCTCGCTGACAGGCTCTCCATCCCTGTCCTCCTTCTCAACCTTACTTTCTCGCCGTGCCTCCCCCCAAGCCCTCAAGCTGGTCTGGAATTCACCCTTCTTTGCACCTTGGGGACAAAACACCCCCTCTCGCTCACAAAACTCTCTGAGTTGGGCCACAGTATAAGTTTCCACATCCTCGAATACAAACTCCATTTTGCCCACTCAGGATAGAAGACAGTTGCTTACAGAAGCTATGCAGGGGGGTACCTTTTGTAATACCTCCTCCCACCACCAGAAGTAAATTTGGAAAAAACAAAACTCAAAATTAGGAAGTCCGCTTGGAAAAAACTCCCGGTGTAGGCCTATGGACTACCCACAGTTATTGTCGAGTAGACGCAAGCACAGCTCTATCCCACCGCTGAACACCAATTTTATGTTGGAAACCGGGCAACCGGGTTAGCAGTCACCAGGTTCCCAGCACAATGGTAGCTTGGCTCGAGCGGTCGGGGTCAGGCACCGTGTGAAGCGTACGTCACACCCTCACAATAACCATGCGTTCATCCGTTCCAAAAACGACACTACACCGTAAAAATTATGAAAGAAAGTAGTTTGTCTTTATCTTATTTTCTCTTAGTTGCAGGTTTCAAAACATACATACAATACCATAAGACTTTTCTTGAAAATAGCAGGTCAAATAAATAATACCACAGTGGGGTTTCAATAAATAGGATCAGGTCATAAATAAACACGGAATAAATATAGGTGCAATAAATACAGATGGCAAATAAATACAGTCAGGAATAAATACAGTGCAGGAATAAATAAAGCACCCTCAACAACTTAAATAACACAATCAATGACAATTACAGTTCACAACACTTTCACGAGGTAGTTTGGTTTCACTTTGCCCAAGTACAGCTTGTGGTCATTTGGATGACATGGGGGGTGTCCCACCTAGATTGGTCAAGGCTGGGCCTGAACTGAGGTAGAATAAGGGTAACCTAAGGATCTGGCTCTCCCAAAATACACAACCCCTCACAGAGGTCACTGCGCCAGTCTCAGTTCACCCCTGGCACTCCCAGGCTGGTTCTAACACCCCTCTAGCCCCTAGAAAGGTCTTTTAGGGCTCCACGGGGCCTCAGACGCCCCCTCTACCACTTACTGCCCTTTTCACGAAGATCGGCTCCGCTCGGCGCCGGGTCGATGTCGCTGGACGGCTCCGGTTCGATGTCGCTGGGCGGCTCCGGTTCGATGTCGCTGGGCGGTTCCGGATCGATGTCGCTGGGCGGCCTCGGCTCGATGTCGCTGGGCTGCTCCGGCTCGATGTTGCCTTCCGGCGTCGCAGGGTCACGGCCTCCCCGCTTCCGGGTGTCTCCGGAGTGCGACCTCCACTCCCGACCTCCGGCGCGCTTCACCTCAGATTCCGGCGTCTCCGGAGTGCGATCTCCACTCCCGACCTCCGGCGCGCTTCACCTCGATCTCAGGTGATTCCCGACTCGACCTCCGGCGCCTCTCCACGACTTCCGTCGGCGCCCTCACTCGACCTCGGGTGACTCTTTACTCGACCTCCGGTGCCTCTCCACGACCTCCGTCGGCGCCCTCACTCGACCTCTGGCGGCTCCGGGTACGACGTCTGCTTTCTGTCAGCACCGCTTCTCGACCTCAGGCCCCAGGTCTCCAGGCTTCTCGACGTCAGGACTCCAGGAGGACACTGCTGAACAGGTCAGGAACTTGCTGTTCTTCTTCTTTAAGGCCTGTTTCAACTTTTCAGTCCTTTAAGATGGTTCTTCTTGTCTTGAACCCACACAGGGCTTCAGGTTGGGCTTGGTCAGTAGAGACTAGCATCAAGGGTGGGTTTCTGGACCCCACTCCAAGCACTGGTTTCCACCTCTGCTGCCTTACTCCGACCTCCTTCTCAATCTGTCCTTCCTCTTCTCCAGTCAGTTGCCAACTGCCACTCTGAGCTAGCCTCCCAACATTCTAAACTGCCTCTCACTGTCACAGGGTTCCAGAATGTTACGGAAGGTTCTAGAAATCTCCAGTGGGTTCTTATGATGTCACAGGTGACAATGGGTGGCCACCATTTTGTGTCTCAGGCCCTCAGACAGAAGTTCCAGGGGTAGGGAAAATGGCTCCCTGACCCTGCATCAACACTAAAAAGTCTGGTGGTTCCCAAAAAGGAAAAATTATAACAGGGTTTGAGGCAAAAGTGGGACAAAATAAAAATGATGAGGAGGGACCACCCAAAGGGCTGACAGGTCTAACACGCATCATGCAGGCTTGAATTCTCCCAAAATGGGAAAAAAAATCCAAAGTTGTGCCAAACTGTGGAAATTTAGCTTGTAACTGAACATTATCTGCGCCATCTTGCCTCTTCCCAGCGCCACGCACAGCGAACACACGGCCGCCATTTTAGGCACCCCACTCTCTCTCCCACTCATTGTCGATCGCCAGCGCGTTCCCCTGGCGCTGGGAGCATCCCCCGCGCGCCGGCCACCCCCGCTCTCTCATACACGGGCCATAAACCCTCTCTTTCTGCGCGACCCTGCCATGGAACCACATCCCACGCCTGACCGACATCCCATACATGGTCATGCATCTCTTTGATAACCCCCTTCCTCTGCGCCCCATTGTCCGAACCGATCCCAGGCCATCACCTAGCCCTGCGGATGCAGTTTATTGCCCCTACTGTAAGGGAAACACCCCACATCAAAGGGATTACAGTGGATCAAAGCCCCTACCCCCTGAGACCCGGCCGGTTGCACACACCCCCGGGAATTGGCGGAATGTCCAGCTGTGTAATAGCCATCTCCTACTGCGGGTGAGGTGGGAACTTCTACTGTAGCTATGTGTGGGATCGGATCTGAGCCGGGGCTTCAGGGGATGTTCTTTCATACATCAAAGTAATCTCAAGAATGTGCCATGTACAATAATCCTGTAATAAAGTCATAAACCTGTGTATAAGAGGCCAGGCCTCAGAGATGCAGTTAGAGCACCTCGTGACGATACCTTGCTGTCTGATCTGATGTGTTCTGCTCCGACGGAATAAAACTTTGTTTCCTGCCTTCCAGTCTCCGGCGCCTGCCTCTTTCATTGGTAAATTATCGAGTGGTATGAGAGGCGATTACCGCCGGGCAATACTTGAAAGGTTATCGACTGACACTGCCGCTACCATTTAACAATTGGCGTCCCAAGCGTGGGGCCCATCAGCGACACGTGGATCCAGTGGGAGAGGTCCCGACGACAGAGTGAACGACTGCAACGATCGGGAGAGCTCCTGCCCGATAGACCCTCGTCTGGCAGCCGATCATCCGAACTTCACTGGTTCCGAACAGACCTCTCTCGAGTGATCTACGGTCCTGACTGGGAACCATCAGGAGTGCCGCGGCAAATACGGAGAGTAGAGGACGATCGGGCGCTGGAGGCGGAAGACGAGAAACTGTCCACGCGGTCCGGGTAAGGTCGTGAAACACGACAAATTGCGAAATAATTGATTGATTGTTTTTGAAATACTAGTATTGCTCATTGATTGTTCTCTTTGAGATATTCGCTGTCTACAAACGGGGAGGAGTAGAAACTCTCTCTCTCCCTTTGCAGATAGTGAAGGGTAGGTAACGCAGACTTTTGTCCCCGTTGAAACCCGTCGTGCCTATCTTTATCTCCCCACTGATTGATTGTCCGAACATTGATTGTTTTGAAGAATAGTGCTCTTTGAGATATTCTCTGTTTGCAAATAACGTAGAATAGAAATATTCTGTCTAGTCTTTGCAAATAGTGAAGGGTAGGTAACGCAGACTTTTGTCCCCGTTGAAACCCGTCGTGCCTATCTTTATCTCCCCATTGATTGATTGATTGATTGTCCGAACACTAGTTGTTCGATATTGGTTCTTTGGAGGTATTCTCTGCTTACAAATAACGAGGAATAGAGATATTCTGTCTAGTCTTTGCAAGCAGTGAAAAGATAGGTAGTGCTGACTTTTGTCCCCGTTGAAACCCGTCATGCCTATCTTCTCCCCACTGATTGGTAGTTGGTTCTGCCCGGACCGCTTATTAGAGGTGAACCATCCGGCTCCACTGGAGGGCACCCCTAATAAGGACATGTTCACTAAATATGGACTAGTCGCCGTAGCTTATAGCAAGCTATGGCATAAATATACAAGGAAGGACCCCGAGAGTCAGTGGCCACTGATGGGATCCTTCGACGACCATAAGATAGAAGTGCTAGAAATAGCTCTGCGTAGCAATAAGACGACGCCTACTATGCTTGACAGTATCGGCATGTGGCGCAAAGAAGCAACGCAACGGAAAAAGAGGGAAGAAGTAAAAGCAGAAAAGGGATTACGAAAGGCAGCTCACCTTGCCGCTAGAAAGTTAGAAGAAGAAATAAAGGAGAGAAGGGAAACTAAACTAAGACAGGAGCCCAAAACATCAGGCCAGTACGCTGTTAGGACCCCTTCTTTGCTCTACCCTGAGTTGTCCTCTAAGCAACGAACGAATGATGAATTACTATTAGGTCCCCCGATCATTTACATGCCCCCTCCATACGCACCCTCCCAATCAGTAGTGCAACACCCACAACCCCCAAACACGAACGAAAGCAGTACAGGGGCCTCGGTCCTCACGGCCTCCGCGCCGGCCGAGCCTCTTGTACTGAACACAACGTCGGCAATAACGTTGGATGACCCTGAGATGAGAAAGAAAGAGTCCACCAGAATGAATCGACTAACGAAGGATGAACGAACAGGAATCGACAAGATAGTAAAAACACTGGTGGAGCGTAAGGAAAGTGAGGAGTATATAACAGATGTGTATAACTCGTATGCCGACAGCCGCAGACGACACTTTGTCGTAAGACTTTGTTATCACGCTCTGAATACATATGAGGATAGGTACCACGATAAAGGTCCCGAAGGCTTAGCGGCCCTATATAGGAAGGTAGACATTGGGGAAGAAGGAGAGGGCGATGTAACGAACCTCTTCACTCGTACACTCGAGGTCTATCGACACCTTAAAGAACACAGGCAGACAACCAAAACAGAAACCCCCATAGCGACTAAGCCCCAGGAAGGAAGGACTGATACCATGATGCCCATCAAAGAGGCCGCCCCCTACTGGGTCCCCCCACGAGGTCAGGGAACACATGACGACATCAACCACCAAGATGCGAAGGGGAGGGTTGTATATAATTGGGTCTACCAGCCATGGGACCGACAAGATATTTTGACCTTTAGAAAAACTCTACCCGACTTAAGAAAGAACCCGACTGCCTTCTACACCGAACTGGGTACAGCCTTAGGTTCTACGATAATGACTTTAGCAGATATCGACTTGTTCTTCGGGCTATGTCTGCCGGCTGATGTGTGGAAGCAAATCCGGAAAGTTGACCACGCTGAGCCGTTTGGATATACCTGGGTACAACTCGATACCATAGATAAACAGCGAGAACCGGGACAGAAACCCCCGAAAGCCATATTGGAGCTCCCAGACAAGATTGTACAGAAGTTGAAGACTCTAATCCCAGAAAGAAAGGTAGACTGGTCGATAGTGACGGCTTGTCGCCAGAAACCCCAGGAGGATGTGTCTGAATACTTCTCTCGGTTCGAGACTGTGTTTTCCGATTATAGTGGCCAAGACATGACCACCGCAACCGGACATCACCTCTTTGTCCAGAATTATGTGAAGGGTCTGTCACAAGAAGTCTCCCAGAAGCTACAGACCAGCGAGAGTAGTTGGGCAGCCTCCAAACCCGCAGCAATTCTCCAGATGGCCCAATACTACAAAAACCAAAAGAACGAGAACGATAGGGCATCAGAGAGGAAGAAAAAGGAACTGAAGGAGAGGGTAATGATAGCACAGTTGCAAGGGGTGACCATAGGAAGGGAACCCCCGAAAGGGAATTACCAACCAACCGCCCCTAGAAAGCTACCCCCTAGAGACCATACACCTGCACCCTACAACGGACGGAGAGACTTAGATGGGAACCAATGTGCGTTCTGTAGAGGGTTCGGACACTGGAAATCCCAGTGCCCGGTCCTTCTGGAATTGAACAAAAATAGGGACCCCAGTAGACACAACCGGAAGTTCGTTGATACCCACCTTCAACGTCACCAAACTTGATTAGGATCACGTGCAATCGAACAATACCATTTTCCGATTACACTAACTAGATTGCTGATATGTACAACACTCCAACAAAATAGTATGGTAAACATTTTTAATAACTTATAGGTATAACAACATTCCAACAAGATGAACGGATTAAAACACGTTTTAAACAACTATTTACATGTCAGTCTGCTGCGACCTGCATCCCAAAGCATTTACGTCCACGTGACAACGTCCTCGCCTCTCCTTCCTCGAAGTTGCAACATTGGCCTGTTTTGGGCGGTCCTTTTAATCGGTTTTGGGCTATAAAAGCCATGCAAAAATCCATTGACATCAGTGGCGGACGACTGTGCGAATAGGCCGGAGGCTGCACGAAGCACCGAAGCTCTGGCAGCGCCAAGGCGGAGTCTGCCACGCTGTGCGGATCTTCCCATTCTCTTCTTCCTTCAATAACGGAGGGTGCCCTGGCGGGGGGAGGCGACGCGGACGGGCCTCCCCCACCTCCCCAGGTGGAGGCTCGCCAGCAGATGAGGGCACCCCAACCGTCTCTTTCACCAGCCAGCCGAGTTGCGCCTGCCACTTCACACGCCGGCCAGCCGAGTTGCGCCCTGCCACTTCATTCGCCGTTCGGCTGAGCTGGCGCCCCTGCACTCGACCGCTGGACAACCACCCAAGCACGGGTTCACCAGGGTTGCCGCTAGCGCCCGACGCGAGGAGTGGGCCCCCGCAGCCGAGTAATCGGGGACCCACCCCGGTGGCGGTACCATCCAAACTGCTGCCGTTGCTGCTACTGGACCCACCCCAGTGGCGGTACCATCCGAACTGCTGTCGTTGCTGCTGCTGGCCCCTCTCCGGTGGCTGTACCGAAGAGCTGCTGCTACTGCTGCCTTTTGACTCCGGCGGTCGGCTCCTCCGGATCCAGGCCTAAGCCCACCGTGAGACAATTCTGGACTCGAAAGCTTGTCTGCTTGGGCGTGGGCCCCACCCTTGACAAAATGCTCCCCTCAGCTTTGCAGAATCGGCTGGAGTCATTTGACACTCGACTCCCGCGGACTTCCGGTAAGGACAAACCGCCGCCATTGCTCTTTGCCCCGGGCGGCAGCCACCTTGCCTCCGCTTGGTGCAGTGAGAAAGACTGGTTCAACGCGTCGGCGGAAGAACCCGCCTGCTGCCCCGCCCCAAGAACGAACCATGGCATTGCTACGAGGTCGCCGTGACGCCATGCTGACGCAAAGTTGACGCTAACGAAAGTTCTCGAACTACCGAAAAGAATTCTGGTCCAACAGCTAATTCATGGAAAGACTTAGACTGTACACTGGCCCGACCTCGCCCCAAGATGGCGCCGATGTAGGAGAGGCCTACAACTCCTTGTGGCGTTCCAGTCACGTGACATTTGTGTTAAAAAGAGATATATATATATATATATATATGCGATGCTTCCACACATGATGGTCGGGAGGGGGGGGGGGGGGGGGCGGGGAGGGAACCGATTTCATGCCAAAGTAGTGTTGCTCATGATGCTCGACGCCTCTCACGCCGTGGCCGGCCTATAGCGGTTGTAGGCCCGTATTTGTATACTGACATTGTTTTAAATAAAGGGCTTCTTAAAAGGAATTACGGAATCAGTGTCATGACAAATCATCTAGGTTGTTGAAGGTTTTTCTTTTGAATAAATGATTGTTACTCCTAAGCGAAAGAATACAGATAATACAGACTCCATTTGCCTAAAATCTTTTTGATTAACGGAATTTGTACCCATCACACCTGTCCTTTTCCAAGAGTTGTCAAATCGATGATCAACTATAACTTAAGGTATATGCCGAATGCAAGGTATGGTATCTTGCACCATAGTACACGACCTATTGAGAAATGCATGTACGACCAAGGAACCCGAATTTAAGAGATGAATGAAATAGGGCATCTTTGCCTCGGACAAAAAGAATAATAGGCCTATGGTATTACCCACTCCTGCGGCTAGCCTGGTACGTGGTAAGTAGAACTTTTTCGTGTCTACGCGCGCTAGGGTACTTTGAATACTGCACATCCCCTCCCCTCTTTTTCCCCTCTATAGGTCACGACGAAGTTCCGACTGAAGAGTGGAGTGGACATGGACCGCACCGAGTTCAATATCAGGGGAAACATAGACAAACGTTGTGAGATAGTGCGTAAAGTGCAGACCACCATTGGGAACATGAAAGACTGTATGGTATGATTGTGCGTGTGTGCTACGATTATACGGCATGAATGTGTATGCATTTCATGCTTGGGTCACTTGAAGAGAGCGTCACTGTATGATTGAAGTGCTCGTCCATCGATCAAAGGGAGGAGAATAAAAGGTCCGACACCCCCCCAAGATAAACTACAAAATACTGAAAATACGCAGCATGCATAGGAAAAGAGGACAGGAAAGGAGAGGTCCCCATACTCAACGTAGCCCTGAGTCTCCGTCTTAAGTTTCTGTGCTTGATGCATGTACTGTCACACCCTATCCGGCATTTGTGTGTACGTGATCACCGAATTTATGTCTTTTCCCCGCTTGTGTTTTCTTACATGGAACAGACCCATGCTACTCCATGTTGTGTGTGCACCAAGTGGCCTATTATCATACCCATGTCTCTCTCGTTTTGTGTCGTATGTATGCCAAATAGCCTACTTGATGCACACGTCTCTCTCTCTCTCTCTCTCTCTCTCTCTCTCTCTCTCCCCCCCTCCCTCACTAAAGGCTTTTCTTGCCCTCTTTATTCTTGAATAAATTAACGACACATACCTCTTCGGTAAGTGTATAATTGGCCTGAACACGGTGGTGTTCGAACAAATTGACAGAAACAAAACGACCATACTTTACCACGTTACTACCTCTCCTTTCCGCAAATGTTGAGCTTAATTGGCTGAGAAAGAAAGGACAGGTATGACGACTGATGTCTCCCAATCTGGCCCTCATCACGGGGACTATATGTCAGTGGTTTTCGTTTTTAGAAGACACCATCTCCACCGCCCAGAATTACCCCCGACCAATTACCCCGAAATAGAATGTCTAAAGCACCCCGTTCTCCCAAAAATAACCCCAGCCCTATACTAGCCGTCTCAGAGTATTTCGAACGAAACAGCTGATGACCTTATTCTCTAATAATACATCGCCTAAACTGATAAAGGGTTACCTATTGTCCCCAGCAAAAATAATGCTTAGCTTATGTTCCTCCCCGAAATGGACACTCGTGAACGCATGACAGTAGCGCCTCGCATTTTTTCATAAACTTAGCAGTCCTCGGAGGAAAATGTGTATTACCAAAACTTGTGTTGAGATGAACGAGTCTCTACCGGAGAAGCCGGTTTTAATTTTTTTAATGGACCAAAGGGTTGACAGATGTCAGGCCTCCTGCAACGGTTATAGGGCGCAGGAATCGACACCTAGAAGGCCAGACGATGGACAGGGACGCCCACAGAAACCTGCACCACAGCAATGATTAATAGATTAGTAACACGCACACTAACATCAGGGTTAATAGACATCAATCATACAGCAACTGATAAAGGCATTTCCGCAACTACTCGGTGGTTGGGAGAGAGGATGAAGTGTATAAATGTCTTCCCTGCCAACTCTCTAAGATTTTGTTTCTTGTACTCATTTAAAGATAACGTGCTGCCATCGGAAGAGAGGGGTCGGACACGACGCACAGCCTGGCTGCGGACCATGGAACATCTATGGCATCGACCAAGGGGGAAGCAACGAAGCAAAAAGGGCGTAGGACAAGGCACCACTATCAGGATGATAAGCGGTAGAACGAAGGGCTACATCGAGGCCCCTGCTCACTGACCAACGTGCCTGAAGTCCCAACCCGTCGGGCCCGATTGATGGGCCCAGTGCTGGAAGATTCTGCTCCCCTTTGTCCGCATTTTTGATCCGATCCCACTCCACCCCCGGCATCCCGAAGCACGCCACACCCTCTCTCTCTCTCTTTTTATGGATTTTGAATTTGACTTAACTACCGAAGTACCTATGATGAACTATGCTAAGGGAACAGGACTGTGATCGGAGAACAGCGAATGGTCACACCCTGCCACGTGAGAGACTGGATTTGAGCTGGACCTTAGCTCCACCGCCGGTGCTCAACAGTGCCAACGAAAGAAGAACAACAATAAGAGCTTACCAGTGATGGCTCTTTATAAAAGGACACTGGAAAGAAGAACCCATGTTAAGTTGAAAATCCTCTCCCAACCACCTTTTTATATTAACTATCTTCCTATCGAGTTTTCATGATGTTGCATCAGTCACTTCCGACTATACACTGAGACAGTATCCTATTTATGCTCAAACAAGCTCCCCTCCTCCTATCCCTGGGCCTGACATGCGGCGCAGCTAATGTAATTTTGAATGTACTACCTCCTCGCCTACTTTATCAAACTGTATGAAACTATGTACAAATGTGTCAGATTACTCCTGCCTGCCCTAAGAACTCTGTATCTTTAAGGAATGTATGAAAAACATTAACGATACTATAACTGAAGGGTTAACCCAGGTAAATGTCGGCCAGGCAAGCTGGCGAGATATGTTGAAAGGGAGGACTGTGGAAATTTAGCTTGTAACTGAACATTATCTGCGCCATCTTGCCTCTCCCCAGCGCCACGCACAGCGAACACACGGCCGCCATTTTAGGCACCCCACTCTCTCTCCCACTCATTGTCGATCGCCAGCGCGTTCCCCTGGCGCTGCGAGCATCCCCCGCGTGCCGGCCACCCCCGCTCTCTCATACACGGGCCATAAACCCTCTCTTTCTGCGCGACCCTGCCATGGAACCACATCCCACGCCTGACCGACATCCCATACATGGTCATGCATCTCTTTGATAACCCCCTTCCTCTGCGCCCCATTGTCCGAACCGATCCCAGGCCATCACCTAGCCCTGCGGATGCAGTTTATTGCCCCTACTGTAAGGGAAACACCCCACATCAAAGGGATTACAGTGGATCAAAGCCCCTACCCCCTGAGACCCGGCCGGTTGCACACACCCCCGGGAATTGGCGGAATGTCCAGCTGTGTGATAGCCATCTCCTACTGCGGGTGAGGTGGGAACTTCTACTGTAGCTATGTGTGGGATCGGATCTGAGCCGGGGCTTCAGGGGATGTTCTTTCATACATCAAAGTAATCTCAAGAATGTGCCATGTACAATAATCCTGTAATAAAGTCATAAACCTGTGTATAGGAGGCCAGGCCTCAGAGATGCAGTTAGAGCACCTCGTGACGATACCTTGCTGTCTGATCTGATGTGTTCTGCTCCGACGGAATAAAACTTTGTTTCCTGCCTTCCAGTCTCCGGCGCCTGCCTCTTTCATTGGTAAATTATCGAGTGGTATGAGAGGCGATTACCGCCGGGCAATACTTGAAAGGTTAATGACTGACACTGCCGCTACCATTTAACAAAACAGTGGCCCCCGAAATCTGTCTTGCCTAGGGCCCAAAAATCCTTAAGATGAGAACCAAAAATGTCACTAGTTGCTATTTCCTCTCTAGGCCCTACCATATATCAAGACCATCTCAGTTTGTGTTGCCATGCACTGTAGATTTTCACACGCTAAACTGGTGCTCTATTTTTTCCAGGCTTAGTTCTTAAAGGCTTTCTGGTGGAAGAATACTCACTTTTGAACAATAGACTTCAAAGGTATCTTTTGTAGTCAGTGATAATCCGGGGGCTTTTTTATGCTTGCTACTTTCATTATTTTAAATCTTTACTACAAATGCATTCAATACTGTTTCCTGCTGTTTTAAGTATTCTTTAACCTTGGGTGTCATATCACTTGCAAGCTGTTGCTACCTGCATCCCTCAGAGTGACCCTGAGAAGTGAAAACCATGCTTGGTGACCTGGGCACAACTCATTAAAAGCCTGTATAATAGCCAAAGAGCTATTTAGCAAAACTAAAAAGTTACTCTATGGGAATCTGTTGGAAGAAAAGTCGTCCATATGCCTTTCTGAAGCTGGCCGCCCTGACCTTGTTTGTTTTTTTGGATAGCATTGTGCTTTTCACCAGTGAGATTGACTCTCATGCTAGTCCACTGGAGGTGCTCCCTGTGAATCACATTTTAAGGGGTACTCCCAGTCCTAGTGAGAGGGGTTACCTCTATCTCATCCTACTCTAGGTAGTGGCTGATGTTGTTGCATCGAGATTATAGCCAGGGTCCTAGCTGTTTAACCTGTACAACTGAGCAATGCTACCTAGCGACTCTCCCCTGCAAAACTTGGGTCCTTGGTCTTCATCATGTCTGGGAGATGTTTGAAGGATGACTTTTGTATGCTTAGGGCTGTGAGAGATTTGAGTGTAGATGTTTGCAATTGTAACTTGGACCCCAAGGGTGCTATGATTTGGTTGTAATTGTTTATCTTATATTGAAATCTATTATGTACATACTTTTTAATACAATTCTTTTTCATTTCATAAAAGCACTGACTGGACATTGAAGTTGAGTACTTTCTATTATGGCACCTTGACTCTCAGGGTGCTAGTTACAAAGGTAAATTACATTGGTGAGTAATTTACACATGTAATTTGCTCTCACATGTTTGTGGAACTTTACTACTTTTGGCTAATACCTGTAATCCAGATCTGGGTCTTCTGCTGTCCAAGGGAAGAGCTGGGATTCCAAGAAGCCACAATGTCACCGCACACTGGAATATGTGGTAGGCAAGTGTCCTCGAGAAGCTGCCACCTTCTCTGTAGGAAAAAAAGGCAAAGACAGAAAAAAACTACTTGGTGATGAAGTCTTCACAGGGTTGGAGAAAATTAGAAGCCATGAATTTAGGTGAGGAAGACCCAAGAGTGAAAAGTCTGGAACAGAAAGAGGAGGGAGCGAGGAAACAAGGGAAGAAACTCAGATTTGTAGCAACACACCCTTCAACCAGACTAAGGTTTCTAAATAGTAAAAGAGCAGGAAAAGGAAATGGCATCAAACAACACATTGTAATATACTTAAAGTGATGGATGGAATACTTGTATTAATACCAGCCACTGATAAGGGCTGCATACTAGTTCATTGTTTTGTTGCACACTATGCTGCCTCAGTTTGGACCCAGCTGGACCTCGAGCAGCAAGACTTAAAGGCATTTTGTCTTTGGAAACCAATTCACAATCTGATCACTCTCCCAGGTCCAGCAGACACAGGTGCAACTTTTGAGTCCAGAGTGGAGGTCTTCTTGGCTGCTCATCGGCGGTCAGCGGTGATTCCTTGTGAGTGACAACTGACTGGCCAGGATGGGCAACTTCAGCTTTTACGGTCCTAGTGCTGGAACAGGGTGTCGGGCAACTGACCGTTGGAGTCACAACTTTGGTCTGGGGCTTAGGAGACACTTTTCCACAAGCAAGGCACCACAAGCACAGTCCTCTCTTTACTAGCTCAAGAAGCAGGTGCTGTCCAGCAGTTAGTGCAGCCTACCTTGCCACATCCAGGGGTCAATTGGGCAGTCCTTCTTTGGTCCTCTCTACAGTCCAGATGTGATCTGAGGTTCAGGGTGCCAGGAGTGCCATATTTTCCCCCAGAAAATGCCCTAGGAGGATGATGCGGTCACTAGCAAATTGGCTACCAGGATCCTTTGCATCGTATAACAACTTGTGGCTATGTGCGGTATTTGGCAATCCCCGAGCGCACTATTCTACTCGCTCTCAAGGTGTCGGAACCCTTCCTGGGAGGTTCGGAGCTTGGTGGCCCACCCTACAGGTGTGCCTATTTGTGGGCTACACGCTCACTGAAAATTTGGTTTGGCAACTGATTTTACCAGTCATCCCATCTAACCTGCTGTCATCCCATCTAACTCAGAAAAGGAGCAGTGCTACACAAGTGTGATCCCATTTGCCCACTGAAGGCGAATTCCCCTTTGAAGCTCACCTTTTGGGCCTACACCCATGTTGGACCTGACTTCCTTGGTGTGGTTTTCCCCCAACTCTTTGCCTTCCAGCCTCCTGTTTTTGCTAACTTCGTTTTTGCTGGCCTTAGGACTCTGCATACTTTACCACTGCTAATCAGTGCTAAAGTGTTTGTGCTCTCTCCTTTAAACATGGTAATATTGGCTTATACCCAACTGGCATATTTAATTTAATTTTAAGATCCTAGTAAAGTGTTACTACATGTAACCAGGGACTGTAAATTAAATGCTACTAGTGAGCCTACAGCACTATTTGTGCCACACAGCTAAATAGCCCTTTAAACATATCGCAGGCATTTCACAGCAGCCAGTGCGTGCAGTTTTCAACTGCCATTTTGACCTGGCAAAGTAAATATCTTGTTAGGCCCAAGCGTTCTTTTTTTATCACATATAAGTTATCCCTACGTAAGGCCCTAACAGCCCAGAGGGCAGGGTACAGTATTTAAAATGTTGGACATGTACTTTTACATTTTACATGGTAGTCAAAAAATCTTAATTTCATTGTTCACTACTGTGAGGCCTACCTATCCCATAGGATAACATTGGGTTAACTAGATACATCTAATAAGAGATAACTTTCAATTGGGAGCAAATAGCAATGTCATGTTTGGTGTTTGAGAAATTGTAATTAAAAATTCTTTCTAATGGTAAAGTTGGATTTTAAGTTACAATTGTGAAAATGCCACTTTTAGAAAGTTGCCAGTTTCCTGACCTAACTCTTTGGTGCCTGCATCCTGTTCCTAAGTCACATGACGGGGTGTAGTTGACAGATGGACTTTGTTTATTCCTCCCAGGCAGACACACAATAGAGGGATTATGTGTGCCTAGTTGGGCCATCATCTGGCAGGATAGGGGTAGGAGTGGAGGTGGCGGAGCCCCACTTGTAACTGCATAGGATGTGCCCTACCTTCGCACAAAGGACTTGTCGCCACTGCATTGTTCACGCAGCCATTTAGAGCCAAGGCAGAGGAGGCAGGAAACTTTAAGGACTTCAAAGGGGAACTTTCATAACCTTTTCCTACTTCCAAGTAGGCACCAGATATAAATATTGGACCCTCAGACCCAGCTCTTCAGTACACTCCTGGAACTGTGGATACTACAGAAGAAGGACTGCTGTGCTGCTCTTCTGCCAGAAGGACTGCCACTCTGCTGCCCTGCTTGCGGAGAATGAAAACTGGACCTGCACCGTTCATCTCGAGCTGAAGTGACCCCAAGGATCAGAGCTGACCTCTTGTTTTGAGTACAGGGACATAACAAGCTCCAGATACCTCCCTGAATCTGCCCAGCTGATCTGCTGCCTAAACCTTCAACTGGACCTGCCTGAGCCCTTCTGGTCTCTGGTGGAGGGAGTTCCTGATCCCCAAGAAGTGGCCATCACGGCCTGGACCCTTGGTGTGTCATTAGTTGAATTTTCCTGAAGTTTTGGGCTCTCTGTGAATTCAAATGGGCCAGTTCGTGCCAAGATCTTACTGCCCGTGCCACTCGCCAACACAAAGTTCTGGCAAACCCGACTCTTCGGGCCACAGGACGGCAGCCCGAGATCTGCAATTCGCACTACAGCAGCATCAGCTCATGGTGACCCCCAACGCAAAGCTCCAGCATGACCGTCTGTGATGCTTGACAGGATCTTCACGCTACAGTGATGACCGTCTTTGGCACCCGGTCTGCTCTTTGTGCTACTTCGACAACCATCTGGGACTCTCTCAAGGCTCCTCTTGGCCCCTTCCACTGTGAACAGATCTCTTTGCGCTGGACTTTGAAGGTAATTCTTTCAGCGGGACTAACCTGGTCCTTGTATATGGCCCGCGCTCTATCGCGGTTAGTCTGAGCTTGTGACTTTCACTCAATTTCACATGACGAAATAAGTACGAGTGGCGCTTTTTGCTTTTAGGCCCTTTACTTACCTGGAATCTTTACATTTCCTATCTCCAGTTCTACTGATTGGATATTTGTTGTTTTGGTGTGAAATAACTTATTATATTTTTCTAAATTGGTATGGGATTCTTTCTTGTGTTGTGTTTTCACTTTATTATTGTTTGAAGTGTTGCATAAATACTTTGCACATTGCCTCTAAGTTAAGCCTGACTGCTTCTGTACCAAGCTACCAGAGGGTTAAGAATAGGTGGGTTTTGCTTGTGTTATTACCTAACAGAGATTGCAGTTGCTGTTTGAGTGGGGTTTTGTTCCCTCAACCGTTAACCCAATTTCCTACAACCCTGTCTTGGACTCCTGCAAAGGGGAGGTAGCCCATCCCTTTATGGCAGACCTCTATCATTCCTGAGCCTGGGAGTTGTTCACACTACTCACCATGAGGGCAGAAGGCTATTTGGTGGCCAGCAACTGTGAAAGGCCAGTGGATAACCTGGGCAAAAGAGTGGCAGCTTTCTAAAAGTTACTTTTCTTTAAAAGTGACATTAAATTTGACCTTGGCATCAAGTTGGGTTTAATGCCACAATTAATTTGACACCTTGATGTACCCATTTTAGTAGTCCCATTCAGAAGTTAACAGGACTGAGGTGTTAGCCTGTAACTATGTACTAGCCAATGGGGCTAATAACTTATCCACAATAAAACAACAATATGGAAGTTTACCTTTTAGAACATATTAAAGCATATGTCCCACTTAATATACAGCTACCTGCATTAGGGCTCAATAGGCCTTCTTTAGAGGTGACTTATAGATATTGTTCATGGAAGTAGGTGCTTTTTCATTGGTTTAAATGACAAAGTTGAACTAGCAGCTTTAAAATTGCTCATCCATGCTGCAGTGGTAGACTGAGAGCCATCAATGCTGCAGCCCTTACATGCCATGGGTACCCTTGTTACCATATGCTAGGAACTTATAATTGGGGATAGCCAATTCAACAAACATTTTCTATGGGGTTATAAACACTGGCACTGAGGTCTGGGTAGCAGGCCTCAGTACACTCTCAGGGTTGAAAAAACAGCGGGTAGTAGTCCAGATGGGGCCAAAAGGTGGGGGTAAACCTGCAAAAAGGTTAATCTCAATATCCAAATAAGCCCCCTCCAATGAATGCAGGAAAACAGAAGACCCCCTGGAAGCGACCACCCCTTGATTTCCTGAGCGACCAACCGACAAAATGACAGCTTCCAGGTGAAGTTGCACACACCATGAGAGTCCAAACCCGAATGCCTCACTTGTCGGCATCAAGCACTGCAACACAATGGGCCACCTCATGGTTCCAACAGCACTGGCAGAGCAGACTTGTCATCATGTGCCAGACTCAGAAGTACGACCACAAGATAACGTACACAGAATCCTAAGCTGGAGCTGAGAAACATGCATTACCCTGAGGCCATGCTAGCCCCCTCTGTAACAAGGCAGGCACCAAACAAAGTAGAGGAAAGCCACCTTCTGATACAAAGACATGCACAGGTTGACATGCCTGAGAATTAATTGCCCATAAGAGGTAGCCAGGCAACTAACACAGAGGGTGGTGATTTGTGCATGTTAATGATGTTTTTCAGATTTGGGATGGGAATATCCCCTGCATGGTACACAGACATGTACCCCTGCAACAAGTGCCCAACTGCATGTAGAATTGGTATCCTTACTTATATTTTGGCTCTCGGGTCATGCTAACCTAGAATGGAGCGATACACAAAGGGGATGATGGATGGAGCGCTTGAGCAAATCAAACACTCACCCCCAGTCAACTGATCTGGGTTTAATCCATCATCATTCTTTAGCTCACTCCACCAGCCCAGTTCAGACATAGCCATATGCAAATGAGTCTGACCCTGTGCCTCATGGGAACAGTCCAGCCCGAACTGCCAAGCTATGTCTTCCCTGGACCGGAAACAAGCATCCTGGGACCGGTTTCGGGTTCATAACCCTCGTCAGCCAGGCTATCTTGAATCCAGTGGTAAAGTGAGCAAGGGACCCACGTCTGGGCATACCTTGCCAACTTCGGGCGAACAAAGCGATACCAAAGGGGATGATGGACGGAGCGCTTGAGCAAATCAAACACTCACCCCCAGTCAACTGATCTGGGTTTAATCCATCATCATTCTTTAGCTCACTCCACCACCCCAGTTCAGACATGACCATATGCAAATCAGTCTAGGGTCAGACTGATTTGCATATGACCACGTGATCCCTGACACACAAGGCGAGAAACCTGTTGACCACTAACTTGTAGCCACCTCTGACCATTAGATCAGCAGTCACACCATTGCTGTTTTTAATTGGGACCAGTGGGCTTGCAGATTAAATTGATTTTGTAGCACCATTGCTCCCCATTTTATCCCTTCCCACACCATTCCTGCACGTACCCTATCCACATCTACACCACGAGGCCCCACACCCGCATCAAACCTAACGGCTTGGGATAAAGATCTCCAACAAAGAGCCCCTCATAGGGTGCCCATCAGTCATTGCAGCGCCGGCCTGACGAGGAGCATACCCTATGATGAAGCAATGCACCCAACTGGATGTTTGAGTGCCCCTTTTTCCAAATTGGGAGACACCCGTCTCCACCTTAGGGTGAGGGTGTTTTACCGACCTAGCCTCTGCCTCCCTTCTTCCACCCATAGGAACTGCATACCTCTTCCTTTATACTATTTTTTTAAACCCTGACATACCCTGTGTATATTGAATGTGTGTGTGTCTGTCCAGTGTGTCTAGTACATGTATCAAAGTTGCACTCTGTGTTGTGTGGGCCTGAGAAGCCTTTTTTGGATGCCCCTGGTTTATCATGCGGTACAAAAGGGAGTGGTGATGGACGGAGCATCAGAACCAATCAAACACTCACACCCAGTCAACAGATCTGGGTTTGATCCATCACCGTTCTTTAGCCCACTCTGCCACCCCAGTTAAGACATGGCCATATGCAAATCAGTCTGACCCTGTGCCTCATGGGAACAGTCCAGCCCGAACTGCCAAGCCATGCCTTCCCTGGACCGGAAACAAGCTTCCTAGGACCGGTTTCTGGCATTTCAGCCGTCTTCAGCCAGGCTTGCTTGAATCCAGTGGCAAAGAGAGCATTGGACTCACGTCTGAGCATACCCTGCCAACTTATGGCGAACAAAGCGGTACAAAAGGGAGTGGTGATGGACGGAGCATCAGAACCAATCAAACACTCACACCCAGTCAACAGATCTGGGTTTGATCCATCACAGTTCTTTAGCCCACTCTGCCACCCCAGTTCAGACATGGCCATATGCAAATCAGTCTGACCCTGTGCCTCATGGGAACAGTCCAGCCCGAACTGCCAAGCCATGCCTTCCCTGGACCGGAAACAAGCTTCCTAGGACCGGTTTCTGGCATTTCAGCCGTCTTCAGCCAGGCTTGCTTGAATCCAGTGGCAAAGTGAGCAAGGGACTCACGTCTGAGCATACCCTGCCTACTTATGGCGAACAAAGCGGTATGGGCAAGATAGGTGTCACTTGTATTTGCCTATCCGAGGCAGAAGCCCCTTTGAAGCTGGGCAATCTGTAGTCACAGCCCTCTGGCCATTCTATGAGGAAGATGCTACACCTCCTTCCACCAGCAGGTGCTGTACTGAATCAGAAAAAGTCTACTAGAATTTGTGGGCAAGAAAGTGGTGACTTTCTAAAGTCCATCAAACCACAAGAACCATGCATAATTTCCATGGTGGGGAACTAGAGGCTATAGGGCCTCAAGGGTGAGCTGGACTCCAATCAAATCCTATCTCAAACAAAAAAAGCCACCCAAGTGAATTTATATAATTTTACAAATCTACCATTGTGTTATTGCATAATTATCAGTCTATTCCTAAACACACACAAACATTTGACGGGATGTCCTTACACACCTATGCGGTGTCATGCTTCATTACAGGATTATCCCACTCTCTCCTAAGACTGTGGTTTGATGGAGAGTGGACCTACACCCTGAGATCAGGGAGGCACTTGTTAATAGCCTAGGATCTGTGAAAAGAGATTAAAACCCAATGTGATAACCCAGTCTGGTTTTGCTATATCGGGTACCACTTGGTAATAAAAAATTAGGTGTGGCGTATCGGGGAGTCAGTACCCCAACACCACTAAAATTTCAACATGTTTCTGCCTAGCGGCTCAATCAAATGCATGGCATTTATCATGATGGATATCAGATCCTCTGTAAGCATTTACCCTTCGTATATACCATTGTTCTCGGGGTCAAACGCTTCTTGCCACCCAACGTTCATAGGTCACTTAGGTGCTCTAATAGAGGGTCATCTGGGTCCCATGGAGAAAGGCCCCAGGGACAGGAAAAAAGCATATAGTATTGACCTTATCATGTGGATTTTTGCAGATTAAAATCCAGAATGTATTGCACCCAATACATAAAGTATCCCAGGTTATCATTTTTTGTCAGGTGTGATAAATAACAGCAATACTCATTATTAGGGCCTTAGAGATTTGCATTTAACAAATGAATGAATTGTGAGATTATAAATCATTCTACACTCAATTACACCAATGACTGAAAAGAGGAAAGTCCTGGAGTACTAACATGTACTGCCAACATAGAGCAGTCTAACAGCTCTCATGGCACTGTACCAGTCAGCACAAACAGAAATGTATCCTTGTCATACTTATGCGGCTGCCACTTATGTACAGTCAATGTAATGTATGTGCTAACCTGCACTCGCAGCACATTATATTCCTGAGACCTGCCATTGTATTAAATGATAATGGGTGCAAACTTACAGTTCTGTACATACCAGCAGGCACTGTGGATTGATACCCCAATTACCGGTGAAAGGTGGCATCTAGTGTATATGTGCCATTTCAAATAATACCATGGCCACATGAATTAACAAGAGCAGAGACAGCTCTGTTAACAATCAAGAAGTCCAAGGAGCACTGTGTTACTAGTAGCATAACTTTGTAACGTGCACAGAGGGATTTCAGACCTGAGCCGCACTGATACACAACTGATTTTCAGTGGGTGACTGTTAGACTTGGCATCTTTTGACATGTTTCCCCTGACTTTTTGCTTTCTGACCTCCCGTTTTTAACTCTGTTTTTGCTGGTGTAATGATTCTGCACACTTTCCTCACTACTGTCCAGTGGTAAAATGCAAGTGCTCCTGTATAAAATGTGTTATGGATTTGTGTTTCCATGATTGGCCTATTTGATTTATGTGTCAGTCCCTAGTAAAGGGCACTGTGAGTGCCAGGACCTATAAATCAAATGCTGTTGGTGGGCTGCAGCACTGGATTGCTTTACGTAAAGCATTACAATACACAGAAACACCGCAAGAGCTCGAATCGCAGACGGAGGACGCTCGCGTCTTTTCACCTTCCGCTATCGGTAAGCACAAATTAATAAGACGACCCCATTCCTTTTTTATACTTTCATGCATCTTGCATGAAGAGATACTACTCCAGCACCATGAGCGAGCTATATCTTCATTTTACACTTTCCATTTCTTTAACCGGCATCGTGTCACAGCGTTAACACAATTCGGGTTTACTCCGTAAAAAACTTCTTGGATTCCTCTCTCACTAATTTTTCACCGTCCATTCTCTTAATCATATCACTGCCTAGCACAAGTAATCTCTAATTTGATGCACGATACTCGGTACTTTCAAAACAACTTACACTATTTGTTTCAAACCACCCATAAACGTTAACATTATGGGCTATTATCATTGGGTGAAGGTTCACTACTACTTTTTATACTTTCCTCATGTATATACACACAGCATTTACAAAGTTCAATACATTATGATTCACAGAATACCCCCAGATGAAGGCAATTATGCCTAAATGCATTGGGATCGCCTAAAGCTGGGATCGCCCAAAGTTCTTTATTAACCAAAATACATTCTGGGAATTGAAGTTTATGAAGATTAATTTGTACTCCTGCATGAATTGTGAAGCAACAAATTCATTAAAGTTTTCATTTTAAAGGACCAAAAAGCTTCTTCATCACAACGCTGTTGTTTATCAAGGAAACCTTTGAATAAGGACTCCATAACCAGTGCTCGGGGGACATACCCCACGTGCATGGGGATGCACCAAAATTGATCTTTCCCACACTCCAGAGGGATGCCCTGGAGCACGGCACAAGTACACAACTAGGTTCAACCTTGGTAGTGCGCACACTCAACCCTTTAAACAAAAAGGGTAGCGGTTCTCAGAGATACTGGAGCCGGAGTCAGTGTGACCTCAGTCTGGTGTCACCTGGTCTCTGAGAAGCAGGTAGTCCCATGGGCATTCCACCAAGTATTTGCTGTAGACAACTCTGAGCGCCAGTGTATGGTTGCGCAGGTTCCCTTTGAATGGGGGGGTCTCCGGTCCTATGAAGGTGATTGTGAGCCCTACTATGCCTGTAGATTGTCTGCTAGGTAACGACCTGGAGCAGTCCTTATGGAAGGATGTTGAGCTCAGGTCTCACTTGGAGATGCTTGGGTTGCTAGAGTGGGCATGCGTGTCTACTCGGTCAATGGCAGCCAAAAAGGGTGATCAAGAGGACTTGGAGCCTGAAACAGTGGCCCAAGTACCTGCCAAGAGAAAGGGCAGGGGGCGTGGGAAACCGGCCCCAAAGTTCCCACGGAACGGGAGGAGGCAGACCTCGAGGGGGACTCCCCGGTGCCTACAGGGGAGCAGGTAGCCGAACTGGGAGACATCTCTGAGCTGACCCATTGGCAGCAAGAAGGGGGTCCAACCAGGGAGGAAGTCTGCAAGGAGCAGAAAGAGTGCCCTACTCTGGAGGGTCTACGGTGGCAGGCTGCAGACCAGGCAGCTGGTAATCAGTCCGGGTCACATCTGATCTACTGGGAGAATGGTCTCCTATACAGTGAGCCTAAGGTTGCTGAGCCTGCGTCAGCCCGTGTGCTGGTGGTACCCCAGCGCTTCAGGACCTTCCTACTGGGTCAGGCTCATGACGTGCCTTTGGCAGGACATTTGGGGCAGGACAAGACCTTTGACAGGCTTGTCACCCACTTCTTTTGGCACCAAATGCGAAGGCAGTCAGATGCGCACTGCAGGTCTTGCCAAACTTGCCAGGCGAATGGTAAGAGTGGGAGGAAGGTCAAAGCTCCTCTCCAACCTTTTCCTGTTGTTGGAACACCCTTTGAAAGGGTAGGGATGGATATTGTGGGCCCACTGGATCCCAAGACAGCCATGGGCAACAGGTACATCCTGATCTTGGTGGACCATGCCACCCGGTACCCGGAGGCAATCCCTCTCAGGACAACGATGGTGCCAGTGGTGGGACGGGCATTAATGGGGATCTTTTCCCGCGTGGGATTCCCCAGAGAGGTGGTTTCTGACAGGGGGACCAATTTCATATCCAAGTATATGATATCCCTGTGGAAAGAGTGTGTTGTAACCTACAAGTTCACCACTCCTTACCACCCACAAGGGAACGGTCTGGTGGAAAGATTCAACCAGACCTTGAAAGGCATGATCAAGGGTCTAACAGAACCCATGAGGTGTAAGTGGGACGTCCTCTTGCCATGCCTTCTCTTTGCATACAGGGAGGTGCCTCAGAAGTCTCTTGGGTACAGCCCCTTTGAGCTCCTGTATGGCCACCCTGCCAGAGGACTTCTGAGTTTGGTAAAGGAAGGCTGGGAGGCAGCTCCCGGGAAAACTCCCCAGGATGTGTTTAAAGTTACATGCTGGCCTTCAGAAACCAAACTTCCCGCTTCAGGAAACTTGCTCAGGCGAACCTAGAAGCAAGCCAGGAAGAAATGAAGAGGTGGAACGACCAGAATGCCACTCTGGTCGAATTTCAACCTGGGCAAAAAGTGTGGGTCATGGCCCCAGTGGAACCTTGTGCCTTGCAGGACAAGTGGACTGGGCCATATGAGGTGGTGGAGTGCAAAAGTAACGTCACCTACCTGGTGGATTTGCAGACTCCAAGGAACCCTTTGAGGGACCTTCACGTGAACCGCCTCAAGCCCCACTTCGAGAGTTCCGAAGTGAGTATGCTCTTGGCGACAGATGATGGGGTGGAAGAGGAGAGTGAGCCTCTCCCTGACCTCCTGTCTACCAACGAGCATGATGGGTCAGTGGAAGGTGTGATCCTCTTCCCTACACTGACTCAAGAGCAGCAGGAGGACTGTCGCCAGTTGTTGGGACAGTTTGCCCCACTGTTCTTTCTGACCCCAGGTGTCACTCACTGGTGTCCCCGTGACGTGGACACTGGTGACAGCCCTCCTGTAAAGCACAAAATTTACAGGTTAAGGGCCAGCATCAAGGAGGAGGTCTCTAAGATGTTGGCGTTAGGGGTGATTGAGCCCTCCAACAGTCCTTAGGCCAGCCCAGTGGTCTTGGTCCCAAAGGCTGCTGCACCCGGTGCCACTCCAGAACTGCGGTTTAGTGTGGACTACCGTGGGCTCAATGCTGTCACCAGGACTGACGCACACCCCATCCCCAGAGCTGATGAGCTCATTCATCGGTTGGGAGCCGCCCGGTTCCTCAGCACGTTTGATTTAACGTCTGGGTCCTGGCAGATTGCCTTAACCGATGGGGCCAAGGAGAGATCAGCATTCTCAACCCCAGAAGGTCATTACCAGTTTCAGGTGATGCCCTTTAGGTTGAAGAATGCACCTACCACCTTTCAGAGGTTGATCAATCAGGTATTGGCTGGACTGGAGGATTTCAGTGCCGCCTACCTGGATGACATCGCTGTGTTCAGTTCTAGCTGTGAAGAACATTTACAGCACCTCGAGAAAGTGTTGAGGGCTCTGCAAGGTGCAGGCCTCACGATCAAGGCCAGTAAGTGCCAGATCGGGCAGGGTTCTGTGGTGTACTTGGGACACCAGGTAGGAAACGGCCAGGTGGCGCCCCTACAACCCAAGATCGACACCATCCTGGCTTGGGAACCCCCCAAGACCCAGACAGAGGTGAGAGCCTTTTTAGGTCTCACCGGCTACTATAGGAGATTTGTTAAGGGCTATGTCACCATCATTGCCCCCTTAACAGAGCTGACTTCCAAGAAGCAGCCCAGGAAGGTGATCTGGACTGAGTCCTGCCAGAAAGCTTTTGATGCCCTGAAGGCAGCCATGTGCATGGTGCCCATGATCAAGGCACCTGACTTCTCCAAGGAATTCATCGTGTGGACTGACGCTTCAGAGCATGGTGTGGGAGCGGTGCTCTTACAACTGAACGAAGAGGGCCTGGATCAACCTGTAGTCTTCCGTAGCAGGAGACTACTCCCCAGGGGACAGAAGTGGAGTGTCATAGAAAGGGAAGCTTTTGCTGTGGTCTGGGTACTGAAGAAGCTGAGACCATACCTGTTTGGGACCCACTTCCAGGTTCAGACAGACCACAGGCCCCTCAGATGGTTGATGCAAATGAGGGGTGAGAATCCAAAACTGCTGAGGTGGTCCATCTCCCTACAGGGAATGGACTTTAAGGTGGAACACCGCCCTGGTACAGAACACGCCAACGTAGATGGTCTGTCCAGGTTCTTCTGCCTTAGTGAAGAGAACTCCAATGGGGTTGGGTAGTTCTCCCTACTTTCAGCTGGAGGGGACATGTGTTAGACTTGGCATCTTTTGGCGTGTTTCCCCTGACTTTTTCTTTCTGACCTCCCGTTTTTGACACTGTTTTTGCTGGTGTAATGATTCTGTGCACTTTCCTCACTGCTGTGCAGTGGTAAAGTGCAAGTGCTCCTGTATAAAATGTGTTATGGATTGGTGTTTCCATGATTGGCCTATTTGATTTATGTGTCAGTCCCTAGTAAAGTGCACTGCGAGTGCCAGGGCCTATGAATCAAATGCTGTTGGTGGGCTGCAGCACTGGATTGTGCCACCCACGCAAACAGCCCGTAAAGTGTACCTCTGGCCTGCCATTGCAGAGCCTGTGCGCAGCCTGGGGCTGCCATGTCAACTTGGCAAGTGCACACACTTCCAAGTCCCTAAACCTTCACTTTTCTACATGTTAGTCACCCCTAAGGTAGGCCCAATGTACCCCTGTGGGCAGGGTGCATTGTATGTGAAAAGTAGGACATGCCCTGGTGTGTGTGGCATGTCCTGATAGTGAATTACAGCCTACTTCGTTTTTCACTATTGCAAGGCTACCTGTTCCCCATAGGCCAGAATGGGCAGTTTGATTATTACATCCTATAATCCGAACTGACCCAGGGAACATGGGAGAAATTCGAGTTTAGTATGCCTGAACTCAGAATGATAAAATGCATCTTTTAGTGAAGGTGGTTTTAACATTCTGTGTTTGAAAATACCACTTTTAGAAAGTAGGCATTTTCTTGTCTAACCATCCAAACCTGCCTCTGCTAGGTTGTGTATTCCTTGTCTGGAGTTTGAGTAACAGGGGCTGGGGGATTCCAGGAGACAGGGTGAGCCAGCAAAGGGCTGAATAGCAAAATCTACATGTAGATGGGTGGGAGGAGTTGCACCTGGGAATGGAATAGGGCTGTGCCTTCCCTCCACAATGCTGGCTCCACCTCCTGTGGTGCTTCTGTTGTCCCTAGCCTACACTGTGAAAGGAAAGAAGGAGTCTTGTCAACAAAGTGCTCCAGGACTGACCAGAACTGGTTTGGACTAGGCAAAAGCATCTCTGCCTTCAGAGAACAAAAAGAAATTGAGGATAAAAAGGGGGACCCAAACCCCAGAATTTTAGAACTTGCTGGAATCAAGAAGACTGCCAAGAAGAAGAGCTGGAGAAGCTGTGAGGAGTAACTACCACTTTGCCGTGTGCTTTGCTGTGTTGACACACAGTGGCTGCTTCTGTCTTGGGCAGTGAAAGGACTGGACAGAACTTCCTCTACTTGTGCTGAGTATCTCCAAGGGCTTGAGGTAGAGCTTGCCCCCTGTTCAAGAAGTCTCAGGAACAGCAAAGACTTCAAGCCCGACACCGCCTACGATGCCGCTGCCGACTCCGTGTCCTGAAGGCACCCTGGTCTCACCGCCGCCGCCACCAAGCCGCTGCTTACACCGCGACCTGTGGGCACCGCACTCCGCACCGCCTCGCTTCACGCCGAAGATTTGGCACCGCAGAGAGCACCACCACAATGCCGCACCGCGACCCTGGTCTCACCAACGACGCCTGCTGATGCTGCCACCGAGCAGCTGCTCGCACCGCAACCTTAGGACACCGCACTCCGCACCGCCTCACTTCACGACGACGCCTTGGTATCCCCAATGCTGCCGCTCCATGCCGGACTCGACGCCGCTGCTTGCACCGTGGTTTGAGGGCACCGCTCATAAAGTTACACGACGCACCGCCCTCATCCCGCACCACAGCCTTGGCCTACCGACATCGGTGCCATCGACTCGAGTTCGTCAGCCGACGACAGCGCTTCAGCAACGACGACGACGCTGCTGCACCATGACCTGCCAGCACCGTGACGAGCACTGCCCTCATCTCACACCATGACCCTGGTCTCACCGACACCGCCATCTGATGCCGCCACTGAGCCGCTGCTCACACCGCGACCTGAGGGCACCGCACATCACACTTCGCACCGCAGCACACGACGCCTGCAGACGCCAGCGCTCCTGATTCCATCAGAGAGGAGATCGACCTGCAACGCGTGTGACAACGAGAGGTCATCGACGACCTGCATTTCTGAAAGGTACTGTTTGCGGGTCTTCCCGACACCGTAGCTGACCCACGAAGCCGCGGTCAGCCAGAACTGTTTGGATTTGTTTGTTCACGATGCCGTGATAGCCCCGGACGGAGCTATCGACATCCAGGAACTGTTTTTCAATGATACTTTGATAACTGAAGATTTTTAAGTACTGTATTGTGGATTTTTATCATTTTGGTCTTGTCTTAAGTATATACTACTGTTGGTTATGTGCAAAGGCTTTACACACTGCCTCTAAGATAAGCCTGACTGCTCATGCCAAGTTACCAAGTGTGAGAAAGTGGCTCTGTATATACTGTCCCCAAATAGGTACAGGGTGTACAGAGTCCACAGTCCCCAGAGGTTTGGCAGAGGCTAAAGTTAGATATAACCTTACTCTCTAAAGTGGTAGCTTGGTCGAGCAGTAAGGGAGTATCAGAGGACAGTGTAAAGCATTTGTTGTACACACTCAGTCAGCAAATGGTCTCACACACTCAATAACTGAACTCTAGACCAATGGTTTATATATAAAAAATATATGCTTGTTTTATTTTAGAACCAACAATTGGAATTAAAATATACTTTCTCAGAATGAGATGCTTTATATAAATACTTTTGTAATATGCAATTTACTTTTGTAAACAGTTACAATTGGTTGCAATAGACAACACTATTTTTAAACACAATAATGCATTGAGTTCAATGGAAGTTTCAAGTTATTTGCCACAGATTACTTTTAGGATTACTTTTGGAATTCCAGGACTGGATCCTAGATTCAGTCCTGGGTCAGTACTTAGAATCAAGTGATAAAAGTCGACTTAATTACTGTGATGATTTTTAGACAATATTTTGCTATTTTAAAAGTTGACACTTAGAAAATATTTCATAGAAAACATTTAATGATTCCCTATGGAAGAAAACTCGAGTTGCAGGTATAGTATGTTCTCGTTACTTTTGTAACCCAGTACTAGGTACCTAGACTCAGTACTGGGACCTTTATCCAAAACAGGTAAGCAATTACGTTTTCAGAAGTTATACGATTTTTAAATAATATTTAAAGTTTGCAGAAATTGACACTTAGAAGAAATTTCACAGAAAAACAGTCAATGATTTCCTATGGGAGAAAAGTGGGTTACTGGTAAGTACAGTTGTAAGTATTTTTCAGAGTCAGTGCTGGGCACCAAGATCCAGCACTGGTAGCTCACCTAAGAGCAGGTGAGTATTTTCGTTTTCGTTACTCGGCTGATTTTTGGTGAATATTTTAAGATTTGAAAAGTCCACACTTGGAAGAAATTTCAGGAAAAAGCCAGTCAATGTTACCCTATGAAGAAAATTGAGTTATCGGTTTAAAGGTAAGTACTCGACTGGCAGAGTTGAGGTTCTGGGCATAGACTCAGGGGTCCCCCAAGGTCAGGTGGGTACAGTTGGTTCACCCCCAGCGGCACTAGGGCGGCCGGGTGCAGAGAGAGTTAGACCCAATGTTATCCTATGAGGGATAGGGGGGCCTTGGTTGGTGGCTGCTGACCAGCAGGCCAAGCGGCTGTGGGAGCTGGGCTCCTGGTCACTTACTCAGGGCAAGTGGGGAAGTAGATAGGTGTAGAGGTTGCACTGCCAGAGCCACTCGGGCGGCTGGGTGCAGGGTGCTTTTGAGCCTTCGGGCGCTCAATTGATTTCAATGGGAAATCTCCGGTTTAGAAAAAGACTGCAGGCTCGGGGACGAGGATTCTTCAGGTGCCAACACTACTTCGAGAGGTAAGTTGGGTAGTTGGAGGATAGGTAGGTACCCCAGGATTGGGCACAGGGGGCCGCGGGGCGCAGGGGTGCCTTTTGGTGTCGGGCAATCTTACCCTCTGTTGATCGCGGTTGGGGGGGCACCTTGTTCTGAGGCTGCAGGCTTCTTCAGGAGTGTCGCGGGAGGTCCTTGGGTGCCGGACGTGGGGTCACAGTCGTCGTGGGGTTGTCCTTGTGGTCTTTGTTCACTCCGGCACAGGCCAGACTTGGCTGGTGCAGAGTGTGCTGGGTTTGCGGTTCCGGGCTGCTGCCAGGGATTAGAAGCAGATTTTGAGTGGAGCCTCTACTCATGGGAGTCCCAGGGGCTTAGAGTCCAAAGGTAGCCAGGTCCTCCGGGGTTTGTGAGGTTGCTGGCCACAAGAGATGCCGGGTTGGAGCAGGAGGAGGTTCGAGGGTCGACAGGCCGGTAGGGCTGGGGCCAAAGCAGTTTGTGTCCTCCTCTTCTTAGCAGCTGCAGGGCAGGTCTTCTTTCTTCTAGCTCTTCTTCGGATTTTGGAATCTGGAATCTGGTGAAGGAAGGTTCAGGGTGCCCCTAAATACTAGATTTAGGGGCGTTACAGGTAGGTGAAGGGCAGGGACCAATGGGTCCCTGTCCTGGGGTGGGTACACCCCCTTTCCTGCCTCTCTCCTGTGGGAGGGGGGCAGTAACCTAGTCCTGATTGGGTAGGGCTTCCCATCTTCAAGATGGCGAGAGCTAGGGGTAGTGCTTCACCTCGCCTCCCCCACCTGAGGGGTGGGGTTGGCAGGCTGGCACATCCCCTGTCCTTATTTGGGGTTTCCGGCCAAGCTTCCCACCAGAGTGGGGGGTTGCAGTGGCCTGGGGAAGCTCACAGAGGCGGCATGCCTTTGAAGCTTCCCCCTGCCCATCCTGGGGGAGGAGATTTAGCACCTCGCCCAGGATGTGCATTGTTGCAGGCCCAGGAGAGCAGGGGCTCTCCTACCCAGGGGTCCAGCAACATGTCTGCTGTGTGGCAGCCTAGGCAGCCTCAGAACAGACGTGGATTGTGGGTTAGGTTTCAGGAGGCCTCTCTAAGATGCCCTCTGTGGTGCTTGGTACATTAAATGCCACACTGGCATCAGTGTGGATTTAATGTGCTGAGCAGTTTGATACCAAACATTTCAGGCTTCAGTGCTGCCATTATGGTGCTGTGGAGTTCGTGTTTGACAAGCTCCCAGCACCATGTACTCTTAAATGGCAGCACTGCACTTACAGGGCCCGGGAATGGACCTGGGTACTGTAGGGGCACAGGGCTCCTGCCTCTGTGCCCACACCACTGGCATAGGACACCCAGCTAGAGGGGTGGCTGATATATGCCAGGGCAGTGTAGTTTGTGGGCATGGCACACAGGGATGTGTGCCATGGCGACTCTCTGTTTTGTCTTGTACCCAGACACTCAGCCTGCCAGGGCAGTGTGTGGGTGTTAGGGTACAGGGCCTCTAAGAGTGGCACAATGAGTGCTGCAACCCTTAGATGCCTTCCCTGGTCACAAGGCCCTGTGTACCTAGGGTACCATTTACCAGGGGCTGACATGTGGCCAGGGTTTGCCAATTTGGTTTTGAGGTTTTTGTTTAGGGAAGGAACATAGGCCCTGGGCACCTGATTGGCAGGAGTCCAGGGCACACTCAGTCAAAGTACATTCAGCATTTCAGCAAAAAGTGGGGGCATACCATGCAAGAAAGATGGCACTTTCTCACACCAAGGGGGTGAGCAGGGGTTATTTTAGGAGTGTAACTCCCTTGCCCTGACTAGGAGGAAGGGTCCCTACTTGGACAAAGGTGCAAACCCTTGCCAACTAGAGACCCCCATTTCTAACAGTGACTTATATCCTGTCATGTAGATGTCTTAGAGTGATGCTTTCCTCTCCACTCCAAGTCACAAGCTTACAGCTGAATCACAAAGACTATGGCATCAAACCTTGGGTCATCAGATGATGCCTCCGTTCAGCAGACAATGGGGCAGATTTACTAGCCTTTCACGTAACACAGCACGTTGCCTTGCTGCGTTGTGTGAAAGGGAACAAGCAGGTATGCGCTGTATGTACTAAACAATGGTGCCCTTGAGCTCTTTCGCAGCGCTGGTACACTTCAAGCAGCCTAGAGGCACCATAGGCTCCCTTGTGCCATGGTGCAAGGGTCCTGTATAAAGGGTAGGATTGTTTTGAGCAGGAAGGGATACTCTCCTGCACAAAAACAATCTCGAGAGGCGTATTCCCCTACCTATGTGTTCTGCAAAATGCAGCACACATGGAAAGAGAAGTTGATGAGGAGAAATTAAGATATTTCTCCTCCTTACTCCTCTCTCAGCAAAGTGCATAATTTTGACGCAAAGTACACAAGCCAGCACTATACATTGCATTGCGTTCCTTTTTTTTTTTAACTAAGCCATGCAAATCGGGCTTTGTGTGACTTAGTAAATCCTGAAATATATTTTGTGTCAAGGATGCCCCTAAAAAGAAATGCAACTCTGATGCAAAATATTAGTATATCTGGGCCATTCTCCCTGGCTGGCCGACTTCAAAGTATTCCTTAGTTTGCAAAAACATAAGTGCAGGGGGCCATGGTTTTTCTTAGAAGCCCACCCCAGGCACTGCAGAATGACAGTTTTGTTGAATACCAAGGTTGTAAGTCTAGATAGCATTTTATGCCCTTTCTTCCACCGACCTACACTTATTGTCTCTTTCTTTCACTCTTGCAGGTCCTTTTTCATCCCTGCTTTATCTCGCTTTGTCACTGCTCTGCTCTCTAGCTCTCCCCTTTCTTTCTCCCTTTTCTGTCTTTTTCTCTTTTGTTCTGGGTTGAAGTCAGATAACGAAAAAATAATGCCAGGGCCCCAAATATGAGTGATGGTGTCACCAACCACCTGCTATCACTGGCACAAAGGAAGCCATCTCCTACCTTAAACACACACATGTACACACATTTTTTCCCTCTAGCCGAAGCAAACCCCAAAATTAAAAAAATGAAACAAAATAATTTGATTTTAGCTGTGGCGCAAAATGGTAAAAGCAAAAATAGATATAGTGTATAGGAAAAATACCACCTTCCCTAACACAAAAAAATCTGACAATCTATGGAATTGACATCATGACTCCATTCAAGGCCTCATTTATGAGGAATTGGCGTAGTACAGCACCGTAAGTCTTCTTGCTGCGCTACCCTACGCCAATGTGAGAAGGCTGGAATGCACTGTATTTATGAAATACAGTGCTTTCCTGTCCTTTCCCCCTTGCCCTGGCGCACAATTTGCTGCCTAGTACCAACGTAGGCACCCTAGCACCATGGTGTTAGGGTGCCTCCGCTGAAGGCAGGATTGTTATTGTGCAGGAAGGGATACCTTTCTGCACAATAACAATCCTGAGAGGCATATTTCTCTATGTGTGCTGCAAAATGCAGTACACGTGGAAAGAGGAAAAAATTTGTAGAAACTAAAATATTTCTCCTCGTTACACCTACTCTGGGAAGGCATAAGGTTTTTGCGCTGCCTCAGGTTAACAAGATTTAGTATATCTGGGCCAGCGTCAAAATATATGGGTGCTGCATGGGAAAACCCACCACAACCCTCATGGAATGCCTCCTTGATGCGGAGTAAAGCAAGGCAGTCACTTGATCTGCTTTGTCTTGCTCCCTATCTGTGAGGCCAGGCAAAGTCAGCAGAGTTGTGCGAAAAAACCTGGTGGATTTGCTGAAAAGATCTGCACATCATTTGGTGTACATAAGTCAGCAGAGTTGCATCAAGCGTCTCCTATATAAAAATAAGCTCCTCGATTTTAATGAGTGTAATAGACAACGTTCAATTCCCTAAAAATAGCTGTAACGAAAAAATTTCTTATTTTCTCACAGCCATTACATGAGTTCTGTCACTTTATGTCTACACCTTGTCTGCCCTCTTGTGGTACTTTGAAGGAATTTCAAAGGGAATATTTATGATTTTGCTGGTGTGTAATTGGTGTTGCGCGTATGTCAAACAACTGTTTTTTTCGTTTGTTTGTTTATGCTATATGTCGCATGTTCTCCCATTTCAGGATTAGCGACTCCATGAGACCCTATCACAGAGGATATTCCTCTGTTTACTGTACAGGATGTCCGAAACCATTTTGTCTACCCAGCCAAAACACATATATACTCGAGTAGAGCGCGCGTTTTTATCTGTCTACTTGCCGATTAAGAGTTCGAATCCGAACACCGACTTCCCCCTTTCAACGTAGGCATTTTCGGTGATTGTAATCCGCAAACGGCCGTTATGCAGCACAATTTAATTAAAAAAAACATGACCTTCCTAGTGACATTATTATCTTCCTAGTCTCACACTCCTAGTATTAGCTAAACCAATCAATATCGTAGACCGAGTTAGGCGCACCATGTCTAATGGAGGAACATCTCTGTTTCCTTCAGTTTTATTCACTTAGCAACCTTGCGGAGAGCTGGGAGGTCATAAAGCAAGTAAAGGGTGGGCTACCCCTGGGATGACGTATTCACAAATGGCTGGTTTCTTCCGGTTTGTTGTGACGTATTGTTCTTTGTCTGCAGGGCTTATAGCCAGGATCAGAGGGGGACAAAAAAGGGTAAAAAATTTGCAATTCACAATGCAAGACAAGACTTTTTTGCGATGAACTGTTTTAGTAGTGGGTAGGTCGTGGTTGTAGGAGAGTAGGATCTGCCTCTTATGTCAGTCAGTCAGTCAAAAAGCTTTTAATATCGGTAAAAAACCATAATAAGACATAAATATAAATTTGCAATAAAAAAAAGAGCACATAGAGCTAAAAACATATATGTTTAAAAGAATCATACTTTGTAGTCCTAACACATGAGAGATTCATATCGAAGATGGAGGAGGATCATAGGATTTCATTAGATACATTAAATAAGCACAGCGCTCCTAAAGGGCAATCCCAAACTATGAAATATATAGACAACATGAGTTACAGTGTTTGAGCTACTGCAGTAACAGTAGTTTGAGGACTTTCGGATTTTAATTTTTTTGCACCTCGAGTACCACATAGACAAAAGAAATCTAGCAGTCGCAAACACTATTAGGGGGGTGGTATCATATTTGAGAAATCTAAATGCCTCCCTATAGTCCTTAAGCCCCCTGGACTTGCAAAGTCGAATGATCCATTTGGCTCTTGCCTTACCATAGAAGGGGCAAAAGAGCAGGACATGCAAATCTGTCTCTCTACTACACGCACAACCTGGGCAGGAACTTGTGGAATGTAATGCATTTGAGCACTTATATGTTACGTCCCTAAGAGGCAATGAACCATATCTAAACTGTATATATAATTTCTTGGGCAAGGGAGCCTGGATATCATCCAAGAATTTCTCAAAAAAAGGATGGGCTTTGATATTCAAAAAGGTATCAGTCAGCCTACCCGTGGAAGAATTTGTTATTATATATTCCATGCGGTAGCGCTTAAGGGCCGTGCTCAGAGATTTTTTGGAGTACAGGGCACAGGTCTCCTCAGGGGACGACCACATATCCCCCCTACCTAAAACATGACAAAGTTGCTTTATGTGAGTTAGCCATTGAATTTTCCCCTTGCTCCCCCCGGACATAAGATCCCCTAAATCCTCCCTGTAGCTGTAGAGCTCAGGGGTCGACCATAAGCGTCTCCAATACAGGAGGGGGCGATTTGCAACCAACTCCTGAATAGGAGCCAAGCCCAAATCCAACCGAAGGGGTGTCAGGCGTACTCATAGGGAGTCTCAGTAGACGCCTGATAAAACTATTCTCAGTGCGAGATAAAGGGGCAACACTGACGTGACCCCATAACTCTGCACCGTAGAGTGCTCCCCCTCTCGCCTGGGTTTTATAGATTTCCATGGGCGGACTCAACAGCTTAGAAGAGGTATCATTAAATACCTTTAGGATTCCACCAGTTGATTGTGCCAACTTCAAGTTAGCCTTAACCATATGGGATCCCCAATCCATTCGATCATTTAATGTAATCCCCAGGTAATCGAAGGTGGTTACTCGGTCCAGAGTAGTTCCATCCAGGTGAGGGAGGGGACAATTGGCTAAATTGGTGTTATAGGCCATGAACTTAGTTTTAGAGAAATTAATCTCCAAGTTCCTCAGTCTACAAAAGGAGCAAAAAGCCTCTAATGTGCGCTGAATACCTGTGGATGATTTTGACAATAGAAGGGTATCATCAGCGAACATTAGGGCAGGTATCTTCCGCCCCGCTAAACTTGGAGAATCCAGATCTCTTGCTCCATATAGATGTTCTATCAACCCGTTTAGGAAGAGCGAGAAGAGCGTGTGGGCCAGAACGCACCCCTGCCTTACTCCCTTTTCCACCGGGAACGGAGCTGACAGATCCCCACACCTCCCGAATCTCACCCTTGCGTATGTACCTTGGTGCATACGTTTAAATAGATGGCACAGATAGGCCGGAACACCCATCTCCAACAGGATTGCCCAGAGTTTATCCCTTTCGACCAGGTCAAATGCGGACTGAAGGTCCACAAAAATCAAATACAAACTACCTGCCCCAATAGTGACCGTCTTCCAGTAGACCAACTGTAATCTGAATAGTTGGTCTATGGTGGATACTTTTGCACGGAAGCCCGCTTGAAGGGAGGTTAGGATGTGATGTTCGTCCATCCAGGTCTGCAACCTAGACAAAAGAAAGCGGGCAATAATTTCTGGAGGACGTCAATCAAACGAATGGGGCGGTAGTTGGCCGGGTCCAGAGGGGAAGCTTTTTTGTGGATTGGGATAATTTCAGCTCCCAGCCAAGTAGTAAGGATCTCCAAGCCCTGAAGAATGGCGTTAAAATAAACCCAAGTGTAGGGAGCCCAGACCTTTTGTTCACTAAGATATAGATCGCCCGGGATCCTATCGAGGCCTGGGGCTTTCCCCAAAGACAAACTTTTAAGGGCCGCCTGGACTTCAAGGAGAGAGCAGGGTGGGCAGGCAAGGCATGGGGCCTCCAGGTGTGCTGGTACACATGAGCTTGTTGGAATCACTGAAACTACTCAGGATGCAGGGTTACTAAGAGAATAAAGAGGTTTGAAGCGGTCCAGCCAGACCTCTTCACTAAGGTTAGGTGTAATGGCCGACATCCCTTCAGCCGACCCCACTTGGACAAGGTTTCAAAAGGACCTAAAGTCACGAGCTTCCAGAGCTGCTTTGATACTTTCCCACCTTGAGGCCTCCCACTCTAGCCTAGCCTCCTTTATCAAGGTTTTGTAGGTTTCCCTGGCATTTCTAATACTTGACTGGGACCCCGATTTTACCTCCTTGAGCAAGATATTTTTAGCCAGCCTACAGTTTTTAATAAACCAGTGATCATGCTTATTCACCCTTTGCCTTTTAATATTAGTAGTATAAAAATAACCGATCAGGGAGCCAAAAAGCTTCTTGTGAATGCACTGCAATCCCTGTAGGTAGAGATGGGAGGGATCGCCATTAGAACTCAAGAGGTGAAGAACCTCTGTTAGGGACTGTACGACATAAGAATATAACTCCGCTAACTTGTTGGGTGCTAATGCGATCTTCGCCTACCTGATTCGGCTACCCCCTGCCGCTCTAACCAAGTTTGAGTTACTGCTAATCTCAGCACCCTCAGTTTCTTTACGATGGCCCAGAGTATTAGATAATTCTAGTGACAATAAGTTATGGTCACTGTCATCCCTTTGGAAGACATGAAAGGTTCTCAATCTGGCCGAGAATTCTACATTTACCAGGATGTAATATATGGTCGTAGTTTTCCCTGGTCTGTTAAAGGTGCATAAACCCGGAACGTCTGGGGGGAGTCTACCATTACAAGCCCTTAAAGAATATGAAACTACCAACTTATTGATTGCAAGGGCCAAAGGCAGTAAGCGCTTTTCAGGATACATAGTGCAGTCCGGGATCAGCCAATTTTCATCCTCGTTCGAGGTTACCGAAGGGATCCCCATAAGCGGTTCAAAGTGGCAATTGAGATCGGCACCAATGATTTTAGGATATGACGAGGGAACGGAATGGAGGAGAACCTCTAAGGCGTCCAAGATTGATAGACCCAACTGAAGCGGTTGGGGACGTAAATAAACGTTAATCACTGCCAATGATCAGCCATCCTGGAAGTTGAGTATAATACATAGGATGTCCGGGCAATGAGAGTCTATTTTCTTAACTGAGCAACCTAAGTGGGAAGCCACCCATATGCATAACCCCCCCGAGGGCCTTCCCCTGGGTCCCTGCACTGCTGGAGGATAGAAAGACGCATATCCTACCCTCACTGGGGCAGATAATAACCAAGTCTCTTGGAACAGACATAAGTCATAGCGATCAATCAGCTCACCCCATTCCGGATTATGCAGCTTAGGCCCTAGCCCTGCTATGTTCCAAGACCCGATTCATGGTCTACGTGACACCACGTGGGCAGGGGAACCCTCAAGGGGTTGGGACGCACTAAGAGGTGGAGAAGCTGTATGTATGCGGGTAACCAGCTCCTGTTTACCACCTGTAAGGCCAAAGTTTTGGGAAGATGGGGGTGTAGTTCCCCTACCCACCTTGGTACCGATGACCTGCTCAAGGGACCCCTCCTCTATACTCAAACCCTCCACAGCGTGACTCCGAGACCGCTGCGGAACCGTTCCGGCTGGACGCGATGGTGATAGTGGTCAATCTATATTACTCAGTGCACTGTATCTATTGCTCACTGAGATGTTATAGTCAGGTTCAATTGCACCATAATGGGGGAGAAGTTATTGTAACATTCCCGGTATAAGAAATCGAGAATAAAAATACCCCAGGTGACAAGTGTTGATAGTGCCCCTCTTCGAAGGCCCTCCATTTGCTAGTATGTGTCCAGCTACTCTAGGATCCCTAAAGTTGACAATTACACAGTCGCCACAAATATCTTTGGATCTAGTCCCCAACCAACTGACTCTTCGCACAAATAGGATCTCCCCCAGGCCGGCACCCCTTAAAGGTCTATGTCTACTTAACCAAAAGGTGGTTTTATTCTTTAACTCCTGGAAGGTTTCCCCTCGGTCACTATCCAGTGGAGGTACTCCCGTAAGCACCACCACATACGGTGACGCTTCTGGGGGTAACTGGGGGCGGGGAGGAGATTTGGGTGTACCGTTTGCATCAGATTTCCGGGGAAGATTGTGTAGAGGCCTACCCGATTCTAGGCTCTGAGTACCGGGAATTTTTGAAATAATAGATGGACCAGACTGATTCTCTCCCGATACGGCTGAAGACAGTTTGGAGCCAGTAGATTGACCAAAACCGGAACTACCAAGGGGTTCGGCATATTTTGAGAAGCCGAGACATGCGTACAGATGTCAGGGCGAATACTTGCACCTTGAGTTGGACCTTTGGTGGCAGACTTGGTTACTCCTTCAGCCCCTACATTAACAGGATTCCCCGTCGGAGGGCTAGACTGAGATCTCCCTGGGCCTTTATTGTTTATCATTGAGGCTAATCTATCAATCCTGGAAGTCAAAGATTTAAAATGGGTGGTAATAGGGTGTTCTAAATGTGACTGGAGATCAATTATCAGATGGGTAGCCCAAACAGGAGGACCTATAATAGAAGATGGAGGGCCCGGGTCGGACTGCACATAAACCAGTGTTGATGCTGTTCTCTTAGCCGATTTTTTAACCTGTTTTACATTTTTAGTTCTAACATGGGGTTTAAAGGGCTTTGTACATGCCGACGGAGAAGAAGATGGAGCAACCTCTATTAAAAGATTTTCATCAGGCTCAGTCTGAGCACAAGGAAGATCAGAAAAAGAGGGCATGTGAAAAGACATAAATTCAGCGGGGTTAGCTGTGGCTACAGAGCTATCGCCCACAGATGTAAAAAGGGGCATAGCGGGGGTAATTGAAAGACGCCTTTCAGTATTTTCTATGGCTGTTGCCACTACCCCTATTGTTTTTTGTAGCATTTTGTCAATGGCTGTAAGGGTCGGCAGCGGTTGGGTCGTTGCTGCTAATTGTCTAGTCATTGGGCGGGCAGCAGGGAACGCACTATTTTTGCCCTTGCTGCTCACTGTAAAGGGTTAAACAAAACTATCTACGAATGATGATAAAATCTCATACACAGATTGAACTGATCGATTGAGATAAGCAGTATAAACAATAATAACAAAATATGGCCCCACCGGGGCACTTCTCATAATGATGAGCAAGTATCAGGGCAAGAATTCACTGGTTACAATGTATTATGGAAATTACCACAAATGTCGGGGGTCCATAGCTCTTTTAGTCTCTACCATTAAGTCCAAGAGGGGTGCCCCAGCCCAGCCTCCTGCAGCCCCTGACAGCCACAGACGGACCCGCCCTTGTCCCGGGCTTTTCCCGGCACGTCCCGCGCGTGTCCCGCGGGACGAGGATCCATACAGTCCTTTATGCGCCTCCTGGCGCTTACGGATGGCGTTTGCTGCGTCCTCGCCGCAGTCAGAGTTGGTGGGAGGTGTAGTCCCAGTGTGGCGGAGCCAAGCCCAGCCAAGGAAAGCGGCGGAGCAAAGCCCGGCCCGGAATTTAGCCCCAAGCAGGAAGCAGCTGCAGGTAAGCCAGGGATCACAGGTGGAGACTCGGTGGAGTCAAACCCGGCCAAGCAGAGCGGCGGAGCAGAGCCCGGCCAGCGGTTCAGCCCCCTGCAAGATAGAAGGATCACAAGGAACTCGGCCCCAAACAGTCCTTTATGCGCCTCCTGGCGCTTACGGATGGCGTTTGCGGCGTCCTCGCCGCAGTCAGGGTTGATGGGAGATGTAGTCCCAGTGTGGCGGAGCCAAGCCCGGCCCGGAATTCAGCCCCAAGCAGGAAGCAGCTGCAGGTAAGCCAAGTTGTCCTCTACGCCTCCTGGTCCTCGTGGCTGAAGAGTCAAACTTCACCTTTTTCACCTGAAATCACCCGACATTGGTGGGCATTCGTCTATCGTGCCCCTGGTCACTGGCAAGTGACCCAGACTCTGTCCCCTCTGCTTTCAGGTTCTTCTCGACTTCGTTCCAGGCTTGGATCTCTTCGGACACTTCACATCTTCCAGCAGTACTTTGCAGCATCACGCCATTGAAAACAGCGAAGATTCCCGACACCATTTGACACCTATGCATCCGGCTTCCCTGGGTTAGGTAATGCGAGTACTCCGGTGCTCACATGGGTGCTGGCCTTAGAGTTTGAAAGGGTTTGCTCAAAGCCCTCTCCTAAGTGTCCTTAATCTTTTAAAATTCCAACCTCGACTTCCCCATAGAATTGTATGGAGCCCGCGGCTGTGTTCTCACACTGCACGCATCCCCCGTGGGTCCCCTGTGTCACTAGCATGGGTGGTTCCTTGGGATCCCAGCGATTCTACATGCTCTAGGCACTGTGTCTAGTCAAGTCATGGTTCTTATACCACTTTCTTAATATATGGTTTGGTCTCCCCCTGGGGCCCACTGTGTATTGTGCTATTTACTGTCGTCTTAGTACTGTAATATTGTGTGCCTTGCTCTCTAATCTCATAAAGAGTTTAGTAGAGAGTGTTTTTTTAGTAATAAATACATATATTTTATATATATATACCTTGTGTGGTTCTCCTTTCATTTGGTCATTCAGGAGGTTAGAATCTGGTAAACCAAGCTGCTTTACATTCCTTCGAGACTTAGCCTGAAGACTGATCTCCATAGCTACCACTAGGATAGCTTTCAATAAAGGTTTTCTTTAACCTAATCATCAATAAGGGTCGTTTGGACTGGTGCAAGGGGCCCACTATAACTAGTGGACAGCATATACCAAGCCAACTTCTCACATGCGGTATTCCACAATGTGTTGATTTTCGCAAAGAAGTTGGACGACAATTACCCCATACTACGGAAGGTTCTTGAGATTTTCAAAGACAGAGTAGTGGTAGTTAAGAAGGAAAGTGTGAGTTTAGGAAGGAGAAGGTTGAATTCTTGGTTCACATAATTACTGGGGAAGGTATCTACCCGAGACCTGATTTGGTAAAGGCGGTTGTGAATTGTCCACCACCTAAGAACAAGGATGAGTTGCGCTCATTTATTGGTCAGTGTGAATTTTATGCAAGATCCATGCTGGTCTCTGTCCATGAGGTCTTTGAAGGAAGGGGTTGTAGTAGTAGCCATAGTAAACGTTCTGTTGCCTTCAGGTGCACTTCAAAGGACATGTAAGCCATATTGCAATCCGTAATGCGAGACCAATCTTAATGCAAAAAAAAGACCTTTTAAGTGCAAAGAGCTGCATGATGAGCAACTCTGACTGTCTCAAAAAAGCTGAACTGTAACAAATGGGCGGCAAATGGTGTTGTTGATAACCAGTGGCGGCTGGTGATCTTTGAAATTGGTGAGGTGTAGTGCTTGCTACGGGTTCACCATTTAAAAAAAAAAAACATGCCTTGAGTGCTACCTATATGTTAAGAATGACCTCCAGCGTGTCAGTGCCAGCTTTTTAGTATTGGTGCGTCCTCATGCCAAGAATGAAATACTAAATTGTAAATGTATTTGTATAGAGCTTACAAACCTGACGAGACTTTGAAGCGCTACTCCAGGATTCAAGATGAATAATTTGTAGGTTACTACAATTTTGTTTTGTTTTTTACTTGTGCGTTAGTTCGTTATAATTGTGCTGTCTATTTCTTGTGTGTTTAGTAGAGTTTGGGTAGAAATAGAATGACATTAGAGACTCTCTCTCTCTCTGATGATTTCAAATAACTGTAATTAACTCACATATACATAAATATTCACATGGCAATTATTGTAGTACCTATATGTACATATTAGCAGCAATTTTGACATGGTTTGATATACATATGTATCCTGTGGTGTAATATATAATGTGTCCTGGTATAAATGTATCTGCTCATAACAGGAGACATAGTTCAGATTACAATGTGTACTTGTATTATGAAAGATGTTTTCCATATTGTGATAAGTATAGTTTGTCATGCCAGAGTATATCAACTCGATGAATCCTCAGGATTGCAGTGATGCTCGGAATGGTCCATCTCTTGATAGCTTGATAGCTCCTAGTCTGAAAGCTATAATAGTGCAGACTATTGAAGTGATCAAGTGGGGGACGGAAAGAAAGTGAACAGCTGGGAAGGAGACCTAAAGAAAAACAGTATGTCATATATTATCATGTTGTTTACAACAGAAACTATGTAGATATGTAATGGCCTACTTGAAGACATATATACTTATAAAGAAACAAAAAGTAAACTGTATTCCAATATTCACTGCCTTGGGAATTCACCAGAACATAATATTGTCGTAACCAAAGTCCATATGCTATAATAGAAAGAACAGTTATGTCAACCATTTTCTTGTCAGTCATTTCCAAGAAATATACTTGTCTAATATATATATATATATATGTGTGTGTGTATATATATATATATATATATATATATATACATATATATATATATATATATTACCTACTGGCGGTCGCCAGTAGGTAGTTATAGTTAGGACCCCTTTTCCATAGGAAATCCGCAACATTCTATTTTGAATAACTTTGGCGCCGGTCGATGAATCCTCGCGAATTTCTCAAAATAGGTGGGGCGCTACGCTCCGCTCCTACCCTGAAAGTCTCGGGGGGATTCGTCAAGCGGGGGCTGAGATAAAAGGGGGGTCCCAAAACGCGTTTTTCCCATGCATTTTTCCATAGGACCTTTAGACAGAGCTACAGCCCGAACGGCTGAACAGAATTACTAGAAATTTGGCAGAGAGGTAGTCCCTATGTCAAGGAAGTGCCTTTTGTAGGTTTGGTGTAAATCTGTTCAGTAGATTCTGAGAAAATAGCCTTTAAATCAATATATATATCTGAGCCCGCTTACGGTACGCTTACCGTACGCTTACCGTACGCGTACGGTGGCGTGCGCGAGCGCGATTCTGATTGGCTCTTAGATCTTAGTAAACATTCGAATCGGCCGAAACCAGGAAGCGGCGTCCGCCATTTTGTCTCTCGCACTGAGTGTTATTTATCAAACATGATGCCCAAAAACATGTTACGGGGCTGTTTTGACAACTCCCTCCCACATAGTCATGTTGAGGGAGTCCCCAAACATCCCCCAAGAGCAAAAACGGTTGTATTTTTTTTTCGGCAATTTCGCCGAGTACGCTTACCGTACGCTTACCGTAAGCGTACGGTAAAAAATAGGAATAAAAAAAACACTATCCACACTTACCCCACCCCCTGTGCTTTCGGTGGCCGTAGGCCACCAAATGTACAGGGCTTATTACATCAGTAAAAAAACTATATTTTGGCAACATGAAATTATAAAATCGAAATAAAAAAAACACTATCCACATTGACCCCACCCCCTGTGCTTTTGGTGGCCGAAAGCCACCAAATGTACAGGGCTTATTAAAGTTGATAAAAACCGTGCACGGAACGCACTGCGTTAAGTGGGCGCGCACGCCTCGAATGGCGTAAAGTAACTTAGCATTTAAAAAACCGTACAAATTCACTGAAAAAACCATAGGTTTCACACACGTTATAGTTAGGAATTAGCATTTAAAAAACCTTGCAAATTCACTGAAAAAACCATAGGTTTCACACATGTTATAGTTAGCGGAAATTTTACTGATAAAAAACCAATGAAATTGCCCCGTTATAGTTAGTGCTGGCAACTATAACTCACGCGACCGCAATCTTCTGCTGATGACATATGTGTCTTTATAAAAAAAAATATTTGTAATATATGTATAGCTAAAAATGTATGGAAGAAGACATGGGCAAATAAGTGTCTAAATACAGTATTAGCATCAGCAGAGGATTGCGGTCGCGTGAGTTATAGTTGCCAGCACTAACTATAACGGGGCAATTTCATTGGTTTTTTATCAGTAAAATTTCCGCTAACTATAACATGTGTGAAACCTATGGTTTTTTCAGTGAATATATATATATATATTCACCCAAAAAGCTCCAAGCTTTAAAGCAGCACTCCACAAAGGTGAGTTTTGACAAAACCTTTTAATTGTGAAAGCGGCATGGATGACCCAATCAATCCTTCTCCCTGACGCGTTTCAATGCTTCAAGCACCTTAATATATATATATATATATATATATATATATATATATATATATATATATATATATATATATATATACAATTTTGATCTCAACACTACCACCCACCTAGCGTCACAGGGTGAAGAGTACTGTCCTGGAATTCTATATGGAAACTCTGTTAAAAGTGGTAAAACACTACAGTACTCCTTTAGGCATGTGCATATTCTATTCACAGCACAATTGTTCAGAAAACAGCGTTTAGTAACCACCAAGTCACACAAGGTTCCAAATTCTCTCAGCAATCCTTAATGAACATGCAGTCTCTTTACTTTTGGAATGCGATATTAGTGACCATCACATTCCTTCAAATCCTGAGCCCAGTATTGCTCACAAAAAGACCTTTCTCACTTGTGAATTGAAATGCTCAAACAGAGAATATCCCATAGGACAGCTGCACACACTGCGAAGCCTTTTGAGAGTCACTTTTGTTTATTCTGCGTGAGTCTGCTTAGATGCAAAACTCTCTAAGGGAATAAATGTATCAAAAAATGTGCCCCCAACACAGAATAAAACCTGAGCCAAATCCAGGCAGAACTCGCATTTCCAACAAATGATAGAATCTCTAAGCTATGGCCCAAAATGGTAGGTTGGTGTGAATGCACCCTTGCTGGACCACACACACAACAACTGACACTCCAAGTAACGCTGCTTACCTTGAATAATCTGCAGCATTTTGGCATGCGGAAGTGCCCTTGTATGCTAGCACCACCCACCCACGAATTCGATGTGCTCGCCGGCACACTCGTGAGTACATGAGTCATGAGGGGCCTGTTTTAACAATTCCCGCGTTTGTATCCGCCTGACGGTAGTTTGAACTACTGCTTGTGTATATCTTGTGCGAACATTCCACATGAGATCCTGGCTGTGTTCAAGTCATTTTCGACTTTCGGGATTGGTGATGGGCTGTGACTGTGTACTGTTGTGGTAATTCCTGAGTTGTGAGTATGGTTGTCATGTGGGTAAGAGGCAGTTTCTGACTACTTTTCTGAAGTGGAGATGGTTGTCTGTGGGTCTTACATTTATGAGTAGGCAATTCCATAGTTTTGCTGCTTGAACACAGAAAGATGTTCCACTTAAGCTTTTTTGCTTGTATGTAAAAATTATGAGGTGGGAGCCATACTTGAACGTAGGTTCCTTTGCTGTATGTATTTGTTGATTTTCTTCCTGATAAAGAGTGAAGAAAATAATTACTTAACAAACCCCTTGAGAAATGATACTTTATGTCTAAACATCTAAAGAAATTATTTTCCCCAATTCCGACAGCAGAATACCATGAATGCCTTTTGTTTTTAAAATAAATTCACTCACTAACCGAAATCACATCTGACCAATCAGCGCTCTTATTCCTAAACAGTAAAATCTCATAAATCTGAATATTTTTCATTTTCCAATCTATAAATTTACAGTAACTTTGGACTAACTCTTATTTCAAGAATATTTATTAAGGTCAACATATCTTTCAATAATGGTCATGTTTCAGGCCATTTAGGTATCATTATCAATTATTGAATGCAAAGCAAGTTGTTCACACTCAAGAACCATCCCCAAACTACAAAACAACCCACTTAAAACTTCAGATCTCTACAGCAAGCAGCATACTGAATTACGTAAAATCATCAACAGAAATTGGCCCACAATACGGAGTGACCCCATCATTGGCCCGTTGCTCCCACAACGGGCTCTAATCACCTACAGTAGGGCCCCCACCATGAGAGAAGCACTGGTCAACACCAATCCTGAAACTATCAACAAGACATCCTGGCTACAACTTAATAGTGGATTTTATAAGTGCAAGACCTGCAAAGCATGTATCCATGGCACTAACACCAAAACATACACAGATCCATTTAGCAACAAACAACATAAGATTAACAAGTTGCTTACGTGTAAAACGGAGTATGCAATCTATGTTCTTACCTGCCCATGTAACCTCAGTTATATAGGTAGTACTAAACTAGCAGTTCATAAGCGGGTCTTGCAACATCTACGAGCAATCTCCAACCAAGACAATACCTAACCCGTTGCTAGGCATTTCAAAGAAACCCATGGAAGTGACATTAAGGGGCTCAGTTACTTTGTCATTGATTCCATTGAACCTAGCAGAAGGGGTGGGGACCGTGAGACCAGATTACGCAGATTAGAAACACGCTACATACTGCAACTTAACACCAAGACACCATCAGGATTGAACATAACTGAAGATTTACACACGTGTTTGGGCTAAAATGACCTGGTTAACAGAGTATTTGTACATTCATTGTAGCCATTGGTTTTAATTAGTACGAGCAGTGGTATCTATTTGATGAAGATTATTTATATTTTATCCATCCTTTTAGACATTACCCTGTGTACTATAAGTGTATTTTTATGGAATTTGAATCAGATGTCCATTGGGCTGATTTGAGCTTTTTTTAGGTCATTTGTCTTAAATTATTTAATTGTTTTATCATACAATTATTTATTTAGTATTTTACTATTTATCTTGACAAATTAGTACTGTATTAGAAAAAATATATTTTTTGCGTATTTGCACATCTGTATTTTTCAAAATATTCCATTGAATACTCTGTCTAGGTGGATGTCCAAAACCCGACTGGTAGAGTGCACTCTATCAGTATGCTCCATTTATATAACACCTACCGAATAATTTGTCCCATGATGTTCTTACCGCATGATTACCATATTTGGACGCCAGCACGGCATAAATATGCCCCATATACGGTACACCGGTAACTGTACCCGATCTCCTGCTTACGGTACCTGATATCCTCTGGTCACTTGACTTTTAGTCTTCCAGTATTTTATCTTTTTAAGCACCTTTACATTATACTTTTTTTGCACTGTGTTTACGTACTTCAGTCAAAGGGGAATAATATGCATACTTTGTGATCACAATGAGAATTCATACCAAACATGATGATTTTATCTATGTATTTTAATAGGTATGTAAGCTATAGGCTGTTTTATTCTCAGTATCATTGACGATTTTTTTGACTTCCATTGTCAGCAACTTTACCTTGGTAAACTCAGGCATTTATGCTGCTACTACTTGTGAATTAACTTTAAATGGTATTATGTGCATTGTTAATATATTTTCCTTTACCCTCTAATGTGGTGACATAGTGACCGACTTAATGGTTGTAGTCTTTTAATTTGTATCTGTCGGCTATGTCTATGAAATAACCCCCCATGTGACCACCCCATGTGATGTTGTACGTATTCAGCACTAGCACTTTAAATTTGTGGCTCTGTGAGCGTCACGCTGTCATGTGAACAAGGCTCTGGGAGAGCCGAAATGTTATGGCCGTCGCTCTGGGTGAATAAAGAAAATAAGCACCTTATATTGGTTCGTGTACCGACTTCTTTGGTGTCAGCAAGAGTTGTGAAGCTGTGGAGCTGGTTGATTGGATATATATATATATATATATATATATACAATTTTGATCTCAACACTACCACCCGCCTAGCGTCACAGGGTGAAGAGTACTGTCCTGGAATTCTATATGGAAACTCTGTTAAAAGTGGTAAAACACTACAGTACTCCTTTAGGCATGTGCATATTCTATTCACAGCACAATTGTTCAGAAAACAGCGTTTAGTAACCACCAAGTCACACAAGGTTCCAAATTCTCTCAGCAATCCTTAATGAACATGCAGTCTCTTTACTTTTGGAATGCGATATTAGTGACCATCACATTCCTTCAAATCCTGAGCCCAGTATTGCTCACAAAAAGACCTTTCTCACTTGTGAATTGAAATGCTCAAACAGAGAATATCCCATAGGACAGCTGCACACACTGCGAAGCCTTTTGAGAGTCACTTTTGTTTATTCTGCGTGAGTCTGCTTAGATGCAAAACTCTCTAAGGGAATAAATGTATCAAAAAATGTGCCCCCAACACAGAATAAAACCTGAGCCAAATCCAGGCAGAACTCGCATTTCCAACAAATGATAGAATCTCTAAGCTATGGCCCAAAATGGTAGGTTGGTGTGAATGCACCCTTGCTGGACCACACACACAACAACTGACACTCCAAGTAACGCTGCTTACCTTGAATAATCTGCAGCATTTTGGCATGCGGAAGTGCCCTTGTATGCTAGCACCACCCACCCACGAATTCATTGTGCTCGCCGGCACACTCGTGAGTACATGAGTCATGAGGGGCCTGTTTTAACAATTCCCGCGTTTGTATCCGCCTGACGGTAGTTTGAACTACTGCTTGTGTATATCTGACGGTAGTTTGAACTACTGCTTGTGTATATCTTGTGCGAACATTCCACATGAGATCCTGGCTGTGTTCAAGTCATTTTCGACTTTCGGGATTGGTGATGGGCTGTGACTGTGTACTGTTGTGGTAATTCCTGAGTTGTGAGTATGGTTGTCATGTGGGTAAGAGGCAGTTTTTGACTACTTTTCTGAAGTGGAGATGGTTGTCTGTGGGTCTTACATTTATGAGTAGGCAATTCCATAGTTTTGCTGCTTGAACACAGAAAGATGTTCCACTTAAGCTTTTTTGCTTGTATGTAAAAATTATGAGGTGGGAGCCATACTTGAACGTAGGTTCCTTTGCTGTATGTATTTGTTGATTTTCTTCCTGATAAAGAGTGAAGAAAATAATTACTTAACAAACCCCTTGAGAAATGATACTTTATGTCTAAACATCTAAAGAAATTATTTTCCCCAATTCCGACAGCAGAATACCATGAATGCCTTTTGTTTTTAAAATAAATTCACTCACTAACCGAAATCACATCTGACCAATCAGCGCTCTTCCTAAACAGTAAAATCTCATAAGTCTGATGAATATTTTTCATTTTCCAATCTATAAATTTACAGTAACTTTGGACTAACTCTTATTTCAAGAATATTTATTAAGGTCAAAATATCTTTCAATAATGGTCATGTTTCAGGCCATTTAGGTATCATTATCAATTATTGAATGCAAAGCAAGTTGTTCACACTCAAGAACCATCCCCAAACTACAAAACAACCCACTTAAAACTTCAGATCTCAAATTTTTTAACTGACAGCTCAGGCATGACCAACGGGTATCCACCTTAAAAACTGACCAACGGGTATCCACCTTAAAAACTCAAACTCTGATCACCATTTCTCTGTATTACACATATTGGTCTTCAAGCAGGCTGTATATCATAAATATTTCTTAACAGTTTCAACAAAATGACAGTACCAGAAATTTGATGTTGATACTCCCTATTTAGCGTGGGTTACCCATATGTTCAACATTCTATCCAATAAGTCAGAGCCAGCATTTTATTATGGCCTGCTTCCCCGGGGCCAAGAATTACATTTCAGTATGCCCACATCAGCATTTTGCTCCCAGGGTTCCCCGTATGCCAAGAATAACTTCCAGATTGGCAGGGCCTACATTTTGACATGAGTGCCCTGTATTATGCGATAATTTACCTCCAATGTAGCAATGACAGCATGATACCTTGTGCACCTCTATTAGCCAAGTATTATCTCGAGTATGCCCTGCCAGGCGGCTCACAAGCATAGGAAACTCCTATACTCACACACTCACTCATCCTTACTCCCTCTCTAAATCAGTCTCTCTCCGCTTCACTCACTCTAGCTCAGTCACAATGTCTCATGCACTCATTCATACTCATACTCACTCTCACTTACTGTCACACATTAATGTACTCACACACACACACTGATTGCACTAAAAATCTCCCCCTCATTCACACCTTCATACTCACTCACTCTCCTTCACTCACGCTCTTGCACTCAGTTTTATGTATTTATGCACACTCACTCTCACTGATTTTTCCTCACTTTCACACTCATTGACACTCTTGAACACGCTAATACAAACTCTCACCCAATCTCATTCACACACACTCACCGACATGCACTCACACATGCAGAGAGGAACAACACTGTTTTTTGTTTTACCTTGCCTCTTTTGCTGGCAACTTAGAGACTCAATGGCAGTAAGAGGCCAGGAATCCAGACCTGGACATCAGAACCAGCAAGGCATAATTCCTAACAAGAAGACAGACAGAGCAGGGCTGGGGATAAAATGTGGGCAGTCTCACCTTATTCCCTCTCCTAGCTTCTTGATAGGCATGCATGCTGTAGCCTATCAGAAGCTGAGACAGTTTTGAGATCCTGCCCCTGCTATTCTGTGTGGCTTCTGATTGCCCTCAGGGATGCACTGAATGCACTGATGTGTGTCCTTATAGCTTCATTTTAGCAGATATACTATGCTGCCTGAGACATGCAAATTATGTCTGCTAAATAAAATAGATTGTGCCTCTATGATAGGGGATCATAGTTGAATTACGCCCCTCCGCCATGCACATTTAAGACATCCACCTACAGTGTGCCGTGTTTTAAATAGTATTCTGTAGCTGGATCGAGTCCCAGCCCCTGCAGCTTTCCTCCTCTTGGTATCAGGAGCATGGAGAAGGAGCGAGGGCTCATTGGCTTTGCTCACAAAAATCATAAATGTCATGTTTTTATCGACACTGCTAAGTTAAATAATTTGCAGTTATGGGCAGAGGCAAGAGACAGAAAGTGGAGTCTCAAAGGAGGCAGCATTGCACACTGAAGCCCCTACTAAGGAACGATTACTGTAATCAGGGCCGGACTAGCCTTAGCGGGCACCGGGCGTTTTCCTGGTGGGCCGGGAGGGTGTTTGCCGGTTTTCAACTGGCGGGGCCAATTTTTGTAAGCATGGACTGGTTTTGCAGCAGGGCTTCAATATTGGCTCCCTGTAACAAAAGCGGCAGCAGTGCTAAAGCAGAAGCAGTACTGCTTCTCGCTAGCAACCCCACCCAACCCCACCCGGGGCCGGTCCAGATGAATTGCCTGGGCTGGTTTGTGTTCCCAATCTGGATCTGACTGTAATAACACAAATAAGTTGCAAAAAGGCATTGGTAGTTTTGTATATAAATTCCCACAATACCCAAGTATTCCACAATCTGTCACAAGAGAATTAATATATAAGGTTGTTCTTCCTATTCGACAATTGTATATCTCATGCAAGCATACTGCTCAAATATACCACACTGTCCTTCGGCTTAGTTTACCAGCCTGTCAGCAGTGCTGCTCAGACTGACCAGTGCAACTCAGTGTGGCAGGGCTGTTCCAAAGTTCAACCAAGGCAGAGCTGCTCAATATGGCAATGTTGTACCCAACCCAGGAGACTGGAACAGGTGGTCTGGTTTTGACCAACCAGGCAGCCATAGATGGACGGAGCTAATGTCCAATCATACAAAAAGACCAACTGCAATCTTCACAGACCATCAGTGCATCAGTGTCTCTCTCCGTAATTCAAGTGATTGCGTGTAGGAGTTATAGTTGGAGTCAGTGTACACATTAGGTGTGGAATGTGAATCCGTAAAATTAACATGGAGTCCTAGAATTCCTTTTTTCTGTATTTTTGGATTTTCTGGTGGATGCTGAACTTGGCAGGCACTGTTGGTCACTGGCACTGCACTACTCTGACCTTCACTGCTTCTGGTCTTAATACACCATGTTCATATTTAACATAGAGTCTGTGTATTCTTTTGTACACTAAGTACTACAATATGCTGTCTGCTGCCATTTATTTCTACTGTCAAAGAGCTGTGAACTGTGCCTCTGAGGTAACAAATCGTTGAGTACTTAAAATTATGACTTTGTGGGATATTCTCAAGAAAGTGTGATAACCATTGCAAAAGTAACCTAAAGCAACCTTCAACATCGCAGTCTATCACGGGAAATTTACGCCGTGTTAACCAAGTATTCACAACATGGCGGGACCAGGCGATAGTCACCAGATAACGCGTCAAATGGCAGCGTTAAAATCAACGCCACGCTGCAAAAATGCAAAACACGAACGCAAAAAAAGCTGTGATGAGGCCAATCGCGATACAAAAAGCTGCGAAAACCAGCGATAGGCCAGTAAATCCCTCGCGTCTGGCGGGAAAATGCACTATAAAAGCTACAAAAACAACACACCAGAAACAATCCAAAGTGCGTAGCAACATGGATGCACCCTGACCAAGCGCAGAGGACAACGCGAACCCCACAACCCCCACAGACCACCTGCAAGGTACAACGGGGTCGGGGATGGCCAGGGAGAAGAGGGAGAGGAAGACAGGGTGCAGTCCGCAGCAAAACCAGATCAGCGTCACAGAGGTGACAGAACACTACAATCAACCGACCCACAATTAGACCCCGGGAATGCAGTCGGACTGTTGAGGAGGCCAATGGAGGAGGCCAAGAGGCGCCGGCATGATGTGAAAATCTAAACCAAGCACAAAGTCGCTGCCAACCGGAAGGCAGCAACGGCGACAGAAGGTGGGAGTCTTGCGCCACAGGAGGAGCTGGAGGAAACAGAGGCCACAGTCAACAGTGTGGAGGTGGTGCAAGGAGTCGGGAGTGCGGACACAGCTCGGGAGGACCTGACACAACATCAACAGGGTGAGTAAAGACCATGGACTTGGGGGACGGGGGTATTTGGGCACAATGGCACACATGCGCAATGATGTGTAGCACACTGCACACCCACAATGACCCTGGATCATGTCCCTCATCCCCGTGGCACACTGCAGCACACACACATAGCAATAACAGCACATCCACATTGATGACAATGTGGTACAATGTGCAACCCCGACACTGCAGAACAGAGGACACAACTGGCTTCGCACACGCGCAGAAACAGGCCTACTACACCTGACAGAGCAGGAAACTGTGAAATGGAAATGTACGCGTACAACCTCACATCCGTCATGTATTCCAAATGTACACTGTCCCGCATCTAAATCCTGCACCTCCAAAATAGTCACAATGTACATACAGTGTGCATGTAAACAAGATCATTGCGCCAACATACATGTCAACACAATGTCAACATGCATCTCCCCTTCACATTGCAGAGGGACACACAACACCTACAGCAGAGCACAGAAGGCCACACATCAGTGATGCCGGAGAGGACCACCACACCCTCGACACCGACACCCTACAACAGCCCATGGACATCCCATGCAACCCACCACCAGGACCAGGGCAGCCAAGCTACTTAGAGGAGAACCCAGCCCCTACAACAGACCACACAGCATGAAGCACCCGCAAGCACGGCAGGCTCACAACACTTCACTGACCCACACATGGCACCCCAATGCCAGGTGTCAGAATGCCAAAAGGAGGTGGCCAAACAGGTGCGGGTGTGTTCCGAACCCATGGAAGTCGACCTAGATCACTTACGTGGGTGTCTATTACCCTTTAGGAACCACCTACACCCCACAAAGAAGACCCACACTGCCATAGAGACACATGCCAATGGACATTCCCAGTACGGAACCATGCTTATGGGCACGCACATATCTGTCACACACCCACGTTGGCTCTACATACGATGGCCCAGTCCACTCTCCTTACAGTGGATGATGAAAAAGCTACATGTCCAAGCTCTAAACCGCTGCCTGCGGTGACAGGTCTGCATCCGCTGTACACAGCACAATGTAATGTCATAGGGCCCAGGACCCTCATGCATACAACAAGACCACAGGGACACACGCAGATATTATGTTGAACTGGCTACGGGCACGTGCCCCCGGCGCCTTTATTGGCAGGGCCACATGTACAGTGACGCCTGTGCTGGATGTGTGTGGCGTGAGTATAAGCCAGCCCGCACGGAGTGCTTGGTGCTGGCTACATCTTGAACAGTGGACACCAGTGCAATGGAAACAGAAAACACCTGCATAACAGAGTCAACTGCTGAGCGACATGGAGGGAGCCGGAGCAAGTACAGAGGTCACCCAACATACAAACAGAAGTGTCCGTGAGTTGCAGTGTGCTAAGTTTGGGGCACTAGAGCTGAGCGCGCTCATGTGAAGGAAATGTCAAGGATTGTGTCCCTTCTGGACATTCCTGATGCAGCTGCAGTGGGGGGGGGGTGTCACACCTGCATCATCTTCCTCATCGTCGTCCCAGGTCTCACACACTGCCTGAGGTGATATTGCTGCGTGAGCTCTCCACAGCACATACCCAAAACAGTAATGGACGATGATTCGTGGTGCACTGAGTTAGTGGCACGTGGAGTGCTGAGCAGGAGATCAGGCAGAAGATGGCATCCACGACAGGTGCGAGCAACTCTGTCAGTCTGCCAGTACGACTGTTTCGACACTGGCAGTTGAGGGTTGGAGTTGATCCTGGCGGTGGTGGCATGTGCCTCCTGCGGTGATGCGACGCCCGGGCCGGTCAGGACTCGAATTGATGTGTGAGCCCTGGTGGGCCGCAGCTGAGGCCGGAGACAGCGGACAGCGCAGGGTCACAGACACATGGCGTTGATGACCCCAAAGCCATCGCCTCAGAGGCCATCCAATATCTCAGAAGAAGGGGTCCCAGACCTGACCAGCACAGAGTTAGTGGCCCCGGATGCACAGCGGCCGGCACAGGCACCCCGCCACGAGACAGTGACTTGCGGTGCACTGAGGTAGGGCCACGTAGACTGAGCGGGTCCTCATCGATGTCCGAGGTGAATGTGGCATAGGGCTGCATGGGACAGTGGATGGTGTCCTCCAGGGCATGATGCAGAGGGCAGTAGCCGTTCGGAAGCAGCAAATGGAGGAGTGGAATGCTGCAGCCTTGTCTTCACCACCATTTAGGTATCAGCTACATGACGATGATAACAACCACCAGTCCATAGACTCAGCCGCCACCAAAGTTCAACTAGAAAGTGTCCATGGCTGTCGGGGAACAGACTTAGTGGCACCAGGGCTGGGAGGGGATGCAGTCTGCGATGATGCCGATACAATGATATGCACTCCGCCATTGCTAAATCAAGACTCAGTCTCAAATGTGTGACCTACTTGACTGCAGTGTAGGCCGAAGGCACTGGTCAGCAGTGGGCCACAACCACGTGTCATAGGCTTGCGATGCACAGAGTTAGTGACACCAGGGCAGTTGTCGGTAGTGTGCGATCACCTCCGTAACGTTGATCCTATTCCCTCCGGACTGCAATGCGTTATCCTCTTATGTCTCTCCTTGCGTGCAATGATATGTACTTTGCCTTTGAATAATCGATGTTCAGTTCCAATTCTGTGACCTACATGAGCGCAGCGTAGGCCGAGAGCAGTAGTCCGCTTGGGCCCACAGAAACTTGCAGTTGTGATGTACTACTAAGACCTGGTGGCACCACATCGAAGGGTGTATAGTGACATACACTCAGCCATAATTAATGTGCTCTGCCATGGTGTAATCAAGACTCAGTTCCAAATGTGTGACCTACTTGTCCGCTGTGCATGCCGGTGGAGTACGTCAACGAGAAAGGAGTACTGCGGGCCTCTATTGCGGAGACCGTGATGGTCTGAGGTGGCTTCCAAGGTCGCAGGCCTCAGGCTTGTCAATTGCACCGGCACGTGGTGGGCCATCTTCGACACACGCTGGTGTTGGCAGGTTGGCATTGAGGCCTGGGTGCGCAGGGGCGGCCAGGACTGGTTCGGGGACCAGCGTCCCGGGGTGCAGCAGGCACACAGGATCGCTGGCAACACCGCTCATGGTGTTGGCCTCGTGTTGGGGTGAGAGGCGCCACCCTGGCAGAGATGTTGGGCATTCCGGAAGAGGGCCACGCCCAGAGTTACGTGCCTTTTATTCACACCCCTACGCAGGCCTGGCATACGCCGGACCAGCCCACTCCGCTCCCGCTTATTGGGGGGACGCAGCAAGCTACATTTCCGCGATCTTCCCCACTGGCTGGGGTGACATGGTTGCGTCCACTGTCCACTACACTCCAAACACCAGCGGTGTGTGACGACATGGATATCTGTGTGGTCTGCATACTGCAGTCTGTCTAGCACAACCACGTCACACTTGGCAATGTGTGCAGTCTCATTCATCGGTCAAATTGCCTCCTTCGCACATGCCTGGTCGCCACCTCTTCCGACATTCTGCTATTGTGTGGCCGAGGTGCCATGCCGTTGAAGGCTAATGCACATGGCTAGCCCAGGTTCCCACAGTGAGTTGTGCTGTCGTCTCTGGTGGGTGTGCATGTTGTATGTGAGCTTGTGACATGTGCATTTGCTGTGTTGTGTGTTGCATGATTGTGGAGTTGAGGTGTGTGGTGTGTGCATTTGGTATTGGCCAATGAGCATTGCATTTCCGTAGGTGCCATCCTGGTGGCGCAGGTTGATGATGGATTGTCGGAAGGTGTAGGAATCATGCGCACTGCCTGGGTGGTTTGCGGCGGCGTTGGCGGAGATTCCCCGGTGGTCCACTATTGCCTGCACCTTGGTGGGATACCTGCGCTTTCTGTTGCGCTTATTTTGTACAGTGTTGCCAGGGGGCACTAGTAGGACATGTGTGCAGTTAATTGCCCCCTGACATCTGCGGGAAGCCAGCTGTGGCGTACACGCCTTGCTTGGTCTTCGGCTGTTCCTGCGCACTGTGTGGGAAGTATAGATAGTGGGGTACCAAGCTGATGGTGTCATCCATGATCATTGTGAGGGACTTGGATTGGCCTGGCTGTGTGACTCCTCCGTCTCAGGCGGATGTTGGTTGGAGGGTACCAGAGGCCAACACGTGCAGCACGGCCAGCAGCTTTGTCTGAGGTGGGATGATGGTTGTCTGCTGTGTTGGTACCGTCAGCCTGTGGGCAATGGTGGTCAGGATCCGGAGGAGGATTGTCCCTTTGAGCATGTAGTGGGCAATGACATTCTCTGGTGTTGGGTCTGTGAGGTTGGTGCATTTTCGGAGGGTCGCTGTCTTTGTCTGCGCTGCCTCAGTGTTGGTCCGGGGGGGCCGGTGGGGGGGCCGGTGGGTGTCCGGGGGGGGGTGGGGGTGGTCCTGGTGGTAGTGGGTGTTGGGGCCCTCTTGGGTGTCCAGCCCGCATGTTCAGTGGCTCCATGTCATCTGTTGGTCTTCAGGTGTGGCTGTGGGCTGGGCACTCTTTTGTGGTGCAGGCTGCCATCCGACTTTACACCAGGTCAGAGCAGGTGTTAATCTCCTACAGCTAACGCGCATTATCGCATGTTTCGTGGTCTTTTCGCCGATCTAGCTGGTCGTTGAGAATGTTGCGGAGTGGTGTTGTTATGGCTTTTGGCACGGGAACGCCTACTCTGCATCTCATTAGCGATAGTTGCCGGGGTCATCTGTGGCGATGTTTTTAGCAGCTGCTATTGCAGGTAAACTGTTGGTATGGGCTGTTAACACCAGCTTGTGAATGGGGCGATAAATGTATCGCAACTTTGGCTGCGATAAAGTGCCGTTAACTCTGCGATAGCTCCTTGAGTATATGCCCCTTTGTATTTTACCTTGTATGTCTGTATGTAGGTGTAGGAAAGGACCTCTTTTTGCATGATCACTGTGAGAAAGTGCCATCTTTCTTGCATGGTATGCCCCCACTTTTTGCTGAATTGCTGAATGTACTTTGACTGAGTGTGCCCTGGACTCCTGCTAATCAGGTGCCCAGGGCCTATGTTCCTTCCCTAAAACACAAAACACAAATTGGCAAACCCTGGCCACATGTCAGCCCCTGATAAATGGTACCCTAGGTACCCAGGGCCTTGTGACCAGGGAAGGCCTCTAAGGGCTGCAGCACTCATTGTGCCATCCTTAGAGGCCCTGTACCCTTACACACACACACTGCCTTGCAGGCTGAGTGTCTGGGTAAAAGACAAAACAATGATTCGACATGGCACACATCCCTGTGTGCCATGCCCACCACCTACACTGCCATGGTAACATCACCCACCCCTCTAGCTGGGTGCCCTATGCCAATGGTGTGGGCACAGGAGCAGGAGCCCTGTGCCCCTACAGTACCCAGGTCCATTCCTGGGCACTGTAAGTGCAGTGCTGCCATTTAAAGAGTAGATGGTGCTGGGAGCTCGTCAAACACGAACTCCACAGCACCATAATGGCAACACTGAAGACTGAAAAGTTTGGTATCAGCACATTAAACCCACACTGATGCCAGTGCCAGTGTGGGATTTAATATACCAAGCACCCCAGAGGGCATCTTAGAGATGCCCCCTAAAACCTAACCTACAATCCACGTCTGTTCTGAGGCTGCCTAGCCTGCCACACAGCAGACATGTTGCTGGACACCTGGGTAGGAGAGCCCCTGCTCTCCTGGGTCTGCAACAATGCACATCCTGGGCGAGGTGCTAAATCTCCTCCCCCAGGATGGGCGGGGGAAGCTTCAAAGGCATGCCGCCTCTGTGAACTTCCCCAGGCCACTGCCACCCCCCACTCTGGTGGGAAGCTTGGCCGGAAACCCTAAATAAGGACAGGGGATGTGCCAGCCTGCCAACCCCACCCCTCAGGTGGGGGAGGCGAGGTGAAGTACATCTCCAGGCTCTCGCCATCTTGAAGATGGGAAGCCCTGCCCAATCAGGACTAGGCTACTGCCCCCCTCCCACAGGAGAGAGGCAGGATAGGGGGTGTACCCACCCCAGGACAGGGACCCATTGGTCCCTGCCCTTCACCTACCTGTAACGCCCCTAAATCTAGTATTTAGGGGCACCCTGAACTTTCCTTCCCCAGATTCCAGATTCCAAATTCAGAAGAAGAGCTAGAAGAAAGAAGACCTGCCCTGCAGCTGCTAAGAAGAGGAATACACCAACTGCTTTGGCCCCAGCCCTACCGGCCTGTCGACCCTTGAACCTGCTCCTGCTCCAACATCTCTTGTGGCCAGCAACCTCACAAGCCCCGGAGGACCTGGCTACCTTTTGACTCTAAACCCCTGGGACTCACATGAGTAGAGGCTCTACTCAAAATCTACTTCTAATCCCTGGCAGCAGCCCGGAACCGCGAACCCTTCACACTCTGCACCCGCCAAGCCTGGCCTGTGCCGGAGTGAACAAAGACCACGAGGACGACCCCACGGCGACTGTGACCCCGAGTCCGGCACCCAAGGACCTCCCTCGACACTCCTGAAGAAGCCTGCAGCCTCAGAACCAGGTGCCCCCCCAACCGCGATCAACAGAGGGTAAGATTTCCTGACACCAAAAGGCACCCCTGCACCCGGCGCCCCGCGGCCCCCTGTGCCCAATCCCGGGGTACCTACCTATCCTCCAACTACCCAACTTACCTCTTGAAGTGGTGGTGGCACCTGAAGAATCTTCGTCACCGAGCTTGCAGTCTTTTTCTATACCGGAGATTTCCCATTGAAATCAATTGAGCGCCCGAAGGCTCAAAAGCACCCTGCACCCAGCCGCCCGAGTGGCCCTGGCAGTGCAATCTCTACACCTATTTACTTCCCCACTTGCCCTGAGTAAGTGATCAGGAGCCCAGCTCCCACAGCCGCGTGGCCTGCTAGTCAGCAGCCACCAACCAAGGCCCCCCTACCTCCCATAGAATAACATTGGGCCTAACTCTCTCTGCACCCGGCCGCCCTTGTGCCGCTGAGGGTGAACCAACTTTACCTACCTGACCCTAGGAGAACCCTGAGTCTATGCCCAGAACCTTAACTCTGCCAGTCGAGTACTTACCTTTAAACCGATAACTCAATTTTCTTCATAGGGTAACATTAACTGGCTTTTTCTGAAATTTCTTCCAAGTGTGGACTTTTCAAATCTTAAAATATTCACCAAAAATCAGCAGAGTAACGAAAACGAAAATACTCAACTGCTATTAGGTGAGCTCCCAGTGCTGGATCTTGGTGCCCAGCACTGACTCTGAAAAATACTTACAACTGTACTTACCAGTAACCCAATTTTCTCCCTTAGGAAATCATTGACTGTTTTTCTGTGAAATTTCTAGTGTGTCAATTTCTACAAATTTTAAATATTCTTTAAAAATCATATAACTTCTGAAAACGTAATTGCGTACCTGTTTTGGATAAAGGTCCCAGTACTGAGTCTAGGTACCCAGTACTGGATTACGAAAGTAACGAGAACATACTATACCTGCAACTGACATTTTCTGCCATAGGGAATCATTGACTGTTTTCTATGAAATATTTTCTAAGTGTCAACTTTTAAAATAGCAAAATATTGTCTAAAAATCATCACAGTAATTAAATCGACTTTTATCACTTGATTCCAAGTACTGAACCAGGGCTGAATCTAGGATCCAGTCCTGGAATTCCAAAAGTAATCGTAAAAGTAATCTGTTGCAAATAACTTGAAACTTCCATTGAACTCAATGCATTATTGTGTTTAAAATTGTGTTGCCTTTAGCAACCACTTGTAACTTTCTACCAAAGTCAATTGCATATTGCAAAAGTATTTATATAAAGCATCTCATTCTGAGAAAGTATATTTTAATACCTATTGTTGGTTCTAAAATAAAACAAGCATATATTTTTTATGTATAAACCATTGGCCTAGAGTTCAGTTATTGAGTGTGTGAGACCATTTGCTGGCTGAGTGTGTGCAACAAATGCTTTACACTGTCCTCTGATACTGCCTTACTGCTCGACCAAGCTACCACTTTAGAGAGTAAGGTTATATCTAACTTTAGCCTCTGCCAAACCTCTAGGGACTGTGGACTCTGTACACCCTGTACCTATTGGGGAACAATATATACAGAGCCACTTTCTCACAATCACCCTCCCCCGAAGTCTTTGGATAGATACTGCCGTTTGTTCACCTGTGAGCTTCTGGGCCCGACTGTCTATTCTAGAACTCTATAAAGACACACAATTACAGTAAATGTGGAACTCTGGCCTTTCAATCTGATCAGGCTGCAATTCTGACCAAAATCTAGGAATTGGCATTTAATTTTGCAGTTCAGACTTTTCTATTGAAAAGGTACAACAGGTACTGAAAGTTAGATTACTATGTGTGGATGGTATATTGTTTGGACATGAAATTCACTTTATCAATGTGTATTGCCCTACCTCAATATCATACAGGTATAATGTTTTGGGTTTAATACCACAGCTCCTTTTATGCACAAGAAACGTTTTATGAAAGGGGATTTTAACTGCTTACTGGGTGTTAAAGACAGAACGTCTTGTTCTACAGTGTAACTTGACAGTAGCTCCAAATTATTGCTGTATATCAGTGCAGACTTTCATTTACAGGATACTTACAAAGTGTTATGCCTTAATGATCCAGATATACTTGGATTATTTCAAATTCTTCCACTAAGTCCCACATTGATTTTAGTTTTGCAATCCCATTTGAAAGGGTACTTTCAGTAACACTCTTTCCAGTTTTCTTTTCAGACCATAATCTAATAACTCTTAGATGAAAGTACTGTGGAAACTAAATTTTAATTTACTCCAAGGCAAGGTTCTTGGGAAAGGTTAAAATTATCATTATCAGAATTGGTAAACCCTGAAAAATCTTTTTCCCTCAATAAGTGATTGCTGGGGGTCCATTAAGATCCGTATAAGGTTCTTCTTTATTCATGAGGGAACTAGGTTTTCTGGAGAAAGAAGATGCAGAATCAACAGGTTACAAATCTAGCTACAGAATTTGTCCAAGCTTCTACAGCATGGGTTTGGTGTACAAGCTGACATTATGTTGTGCAAGCAAAAAATATCCTCATTGCACAATGATTTTACTAAAGGTTTGATTTTTTGCAGAAGAGCTCAAGTCTTTGAGGAAAATGAATCTTGCTCCAGATTCTTCTTTCTGAAAGCTTAAGCTTTTTGTAGAATTATAGAAGCCATATTGGACTCACAGGGAAACTAGAATACTACAACTGAAGATATCAAAGAACATATGCAGAACTTTATGGCCCTAAAGAATTAGACAATCCGACTGTGAATCTTTTCTTCGTCTAAAGTTGTTTTTGTCTGTTGAAGACAGAGTATAACTAGAAAGGGACTTTTTAGTTGATGATGTACAAAAAGCTACGCAAAGCCCCCTCAAGGGGCAAGCCACTGGTTCAGATGGTTTACCTGTAGAATTCTATTCTATCTTTTGGGATGCACTACATTCTGATTTACTTGAAGTATATAAGAATTCTGTGAGGTTAGGACTGCTCCCAAATTCCTTCAGAGGGGGATGTGTAAAGTTAATCTATAAAAAGAAAGTTGACAGCAATTATCTTAAAAGCTGGCATCCAATTAGTCTAATTAAGGTAGACTTTAACATACTGTCAAAAACTTTGTTTTATATATTAAGGCCTGAAGCTTTCACAGTCCTAGAATCAGAACAAACATTTGGCGTGCCGGAATCCAAAGTGTCTGACAATTTATGTTTGGTTAGAGTTGTGCTACCCTATGTAAAATGCTGTGGTTTATTTTTTGGCTTACTCAACTTAGACGAGGAAAAAGCCTTTGATAGGTTGAACCACTCCTTTAATTTTTGAGGTTTAACAGCATTTGAATTTTGGTCCAAAATTCAGGTCATGGATTACATTATTGTACTTAAATTGTTACAGCAGAGTAATTGTCAATGGCACATTTACAGACCCTTTTCACATTTTGTCAGGAGTAAGGCAAATGCTCTAAACGTTATGCATAAGTATTAATACCTATTTATCTGCAACATGATGAAGACAAACATTTGTCAAAAAAAGGAATAAAGTAAATGGTCTTTTTAGTGTTTTTGCCAGTTCTAGGTTGCTTTTCCTGATATGCAGAACATGAGGCATGGTAGTATCCAACAGCATGCCTCATTCAGAGTCCTGCCCTTTTGCTTACTTTTATGGGAGAAATGTATTAAGAAGCACAATTTAAAAGGGATTTCTTTCGGCCTGATTTCACACAGGCTTGTTCACCAAGCAGTCACTGGGGAACAGCTACACAAGCTACCCACAAGTGAGTGGGTTTTCAGATCAGACTTCAAAAGCAATTTGGGGAAATGTTTCTGTAAGGTACCTATTTAATATCCATTGCAACTTGGCATGGTTGCCTGCCTCTACGCCAGCCGCGGTCAGTAGTGGGAGTAACTGCAGGGCGGTGACGTGGGGAGGGGCAGGGTGGGGGTAGTAAACTATGGATTATGGAGGTTTACAGGTAAATTAACATATAAATTAATACAACGAATTTCGTTGCGTGCACTGCATCGCATTTGGGGATGCAGTGCACGCAACGAAATTCGTTTTATTAATTTATATGTTCACTTACCTGTAAACCTCCGTAATCCATAGTTTACTACCCCCCACCCTGCCCCTCCCCTCCCCACGTCACCGCCCTGCAGTTACTCCTACTACCGACCGCGGCTGCTCTACGCTAGTTTTTATTTCTGAGAAAATATTCCAGAGCCCCATTTTGTGTTGGGAAGTGATGTCTGTCAAATACATCTAGTCCCACCTGTTTTAGTACTGCCCTATGGCGCCGAATGTATGGTCTTGGCGGGGGTATGGCTATCGTCCCTAAATGCAGATGTCATCTTATCCAAAGAAACTGTGAGTTTTTAGTCTGATCAGATCCAGCTCCCCATGCCAAAATGTTTTGGATCATTGTGAATTGCTTGAAAGATGCTCATGGAGAGCCAGGAATCTCTTGGTATTCAAAGACGTTGACTTATCCCCCCCAAGTAATTTATGCACTAGCACGTTCTACGGTACATGGCTATATGTGCAAAGGCATATTAGATAAGGGTAAGGTGAAAGTTTATTTGGAAAGGTGATGGAGTGATCACAGGTGATAGATGTTATGTTTTGAAAGACATTAATTCATGTGTTTGTTTGATTTACTTGCTTTTTGATTTATACATGAGATTCTATTCTATGTATTTTAATATTCTTGCTCAAGTTTCTTTTATTTCCGAAACCTGATGAGGAACTTGGTACTGTGTTTGGTTTCCACCTGATCAAATGTCGTGCACCTGAAACATGGATTGGCTAACATCTATTCTGCCTTTTTAAATGAATAAAGGTTTTTGAAGCTTAAAAAACTGTTGGTATTCTGTCTGCATTTTGTAGCTTGAAAAATGTTTAAAAAGACTCAAACATGCTGATTTTTTAAAATAAAACTTTATTCAATTCTTTAATGACTAACACTATTAATAAACGTTAAGGTGTGTGAATAAATTACATACATTTTGTCATAGTTATTGGACATTTATTAACAAAGCCAATACATGGGCTTTATATATATTTATTAATTAATTTTTCTTTAATTTATTATGTTTTATAAAGCACGAACATGACCATCATGGTATCAGAGCGCTGTACAACAAGAGAGCTGAAGAGGGTTGCAGTACATTGAAAGGTCTATCACATAGGATACACTGTATTAAATTCGCGGTCAAGGTATAAAACAATAGGATACAAATATAAAATACGCAACACTGTCGGTAGAGTTCAGAGCACCAGGTATAGAAAAATAAGAAAAAGAAACAATTGATGGACAGAATGCTGGACAATGCAAACATTCACTCCCAGTCACAAGATTCTGGGTAAAATCCATCATTCTTTTGCTCACTACACCACCCCAGTTTGGACCCAGCCATATACAAATCAGTCTTGACCCTGTTCCTTGTGGGAACAGTCCAGCCCGAACTGCCAAGTCGGGTCCTCCCTGGACCAGACACAAGCATCCTGCGACCGGTTTCAGGGCATCACTCTTCATCAACCAGGCTAGCTTGAATCCAGTGGTGTAGTGAGCATGGGACCCACGTCTGGGCATACCCTTCCCAATTAGGGTGACATATGCAAAAGAAACATGGCTGGGTCCAAACTGGAATGGCATGGTGAGCAAAAAAACGATGGATTTGGGCCCAGACCTCTGTACTGGGGTGAATTTATGACATTGTTCTGCAATTTGGATTTATGGACTTATGGCTCTTACTCAGGAGCAGTTTTACCTTGTATTATAATGCACCCTATACCATTAAGTCCATTTTTATTCTCGTGATAGATTGGAATTTTAGAGTTGGAGCAACAGTACTCGTATCTGACTCTATCGTTTTGGTTCTACTCAGTTACCCTAGTTATTAAAGATATTGAGGTATTTCTTCTATTAATTCTGGGATTTGTTAGCATTTCTGCGCTCTGCGGTCAAGTTGTCCGCTTTTGACTGACGTTATAACGTCAGTTTTTGTCACTTCCGGTTCACTTACGAATTTGAATCCCACTTACTTTGTGACGTACTCGTCTTGAAGGTAAGAATGGCCTTACATTAGTTTTACTCGTCATCATCAGGGATAGGGACGTGGCACTCGTTTTAATAATTGTTAATTTGGGTTCTTCTTGGTTACGCCTTACCGAGGCGGGGATCGGGAGAGTGTGAGATTTATGCTACTTTTTTACCGACGCCATTGAATAGGTTTATCCTACTTCTGGGGCTCATATTAGTGGTCTTTTGATTAACGTGGTGCATAACATTTACTTAGCTTATTCTTATCATGACTTCGGAGTTTATCAACTATGTCCACATTAGCAGGACCTATATACTTTTTGTTTCTGTTAGATCCTTAAGAACCTTGGAACTTTAGACCCGTTTTTGCTGTTCTATATTTCGAACTTGTGGTCGGGCACCATGGAGCTTCTCTCGCAGTGCTGACATCGTCTTGTCACTTTTCTCGTAGGTCCTTACTCTGAAGGGGTACTCCCCCGGTTTCACACTCATCAAGTGTCCATCACTCACTTTTTCCTGCGCAGCCGGGACCGAATTATAACCGGCGGAGAGGTGAGCTGGTCACTTTCACATGACAAATAACTTTTACTCTGACACGTGTAGATGCCAATTGTGTGACTAATCTAGCTCACTATTCTGCTTATTATTGTAGATCAGTTACTTTTTTCCTGTTCGCCTATTAGGTAAGATTGTTTGGTTCTGTTTTGTTCACCCCAAAGGCACGATCGGATGGAAGTTCACTTCACCCTTTTTCTACTGACGGTTCTGGTCTTTCCCTCTTTCTCCTACCTGTTTTACGTTCTGCGGAGGTGATCCTATTGGATCCTTACCACAAGTAGTCTATGTGTCCTTGTTCTTATTAGTTAGATGTTTACTGGGTCCGACATTTTCTTCAACCAATATGCTTTGAATACTGATAGCCTTAAATGTACTAAGGTCCGTTATGACCTTACCTTCACTATTAGATTGATTCATCCATTCTTGATGTATAATTTGCACTGTGCAAGCCTGTATAGGATCTTCGCTGTATTGCCTTTGATTATGGGTCTTTTCTGCACTATTCGGTCATGCACCTATTTTATGGTATCACATGTTAGGTTCTACTATCCTTTACAGGTGCCGTTTCTTTCTTTGGATCCTTTTAACAGATTTTCCATTTCATGGGTGTTTTATCTATATACTCACAGTCGCGGTGTCTGGTGTTCCTTACGTTGTAAACAACCATTGTATGTTGAGATTACAACCATATCTACATTGTACCCTTATATGTTTTTGTAGCCCTGAAGAAGTCGTGGGTTCATACCCGGACGAAACACGTGTTGGCTGGGCAACACCTTATCGGACTTATTAAGTGTTTCTTGTACTTGTGCTCTCTCCACTACTATATGTACTTACATAATTGACTTGCTGATGTGTGCAAAGGCATCTTATGTTCAACTTGTTCTGCAGTCTGTCCATCAATTGTTCTTTTTGTATTTGTCACCCCGAGTGGGACGGGTATGCCTAGATGTGGGTCCCATGCTCTCCATGCCACTGGAGTCAAGCTATCCTGGCTGATGAGGGCTGAAAGCCCGAAACCGGTCCTAGGATGCTTGTTTACAGTCCAGGGAGGACCTGGCCTTGCAGTTTGGGCTGGACTGTTCCCATTGGGCGCAGGGTCAAGACTGATTTGCATATGGCTGGGTCCAAATTGGAATGGCATGGTGAGCAAAACAACAATGGATTTAGGCCCAGATCTCTGCACTGGGGACAATGTATGACATTGTTCTGCATTCTGTCCATCAATTGTTCTTTTTGCATTTGTCACCCCGAGTGGGACGGGTATGCCCAGACGTGGGTCCCGTGCTCTTGATGCCACGGGAGTCAAGCTATCCTGGCTGATGAGGGCTGAAAGCCCGAAACCAGTCCTAGGATGCTTGTTTCCAGTCCAGGGAGGACCTGGCCTTGCAGTTCGGGCTGGACTGTTCCCATTGGTCGCAGGGTCAAGACTGATTTTCATATGGCTGGGTGCAAACTGGAATGGCACGGTGAGCAGAAAACAATGGATGTAGGCCCAGATCTCTGTACTGGGGTGAATGTATGACATTGTTCTGCATTCTGTCCATCAATTGTTCTTTTTGCATTTGTCACCCTGAGTGGGACGGGCATGCCCAGACGTGGGTCCCGTGCTCTCGATGCCAAGACCAAACCGGTCCTAGGATGCTTGTTTCCAGTCCAGGGAGGACCTGGCCTTGCAGTTTGGGCTGGATTGTTCCCATTGGGCGCAGGGTCAAGACTGATTTGCATATGGCTAGGGCCGAACTGGAATGGCATGGTGAGTAAAAAAACGATGGATTTAGGCCCAGATCTCTGTACTGGGGAGAATGTATGACCTTGTTTTGCATTCTGTCCATCAATTGTTCTTTTTGCATTTGTCACCCCGAGTGGGGCGGGTATGCCCAGACGTGGGTCCCGTGCTCTCGATGCCACTGGAGCCAAGCTATCCTGGCTGATAAGGGCTGAAAGCCCGAAACCGGTCTAGGATTCTTGTTTCCAGTCCAGGGAGGACCTGGCCTTGCAGTTTGGGCTGGCCTGTTCCCATTGGGCGCAGGGTCAAGGCTGATTTGCACATGGCTGGGTCCAAACTGGAATGGCATGGTGAGCAAAAAAACGATGGATTTGGGCCCAGACCTCTGTACTGGGGTGAATTTATGACATTGTTCTGCAATTTGGATTTATGGACTTATGGCTCTTACTCAGGAGCAGTTTTACCTTGTATTATAATGCACCCTATACCATTAAGTCCATTTTTATTCTCGTGATAGATTGGAATTTTAGAGTTGGAGCAACAGTACTCGTATCTGACTCTATCGTTTTGGTTCTACTCAGTTACCCTAGTTATTAAAGATATTGAGGTATTTCTTCTATTAATTCTGGGATTTGTTAGCATTTCTGCGCTCTGCGGTCAAGTTGTCCGCTTTTGACTGACGTTATAACGTCAGTTTTTGTCACTTCCGGTTCACTTACGAATTTGAATCCCACTTACTTTGTGACGTACTCGTCTTGAAGGTAAGAATGGCCTTACATTGGTTTTACTCGTCATCATCAGGGATAGGGACGTGGCACTCGTTTTAATAATTGTTAATTTGGGTTCTTCTTGGTTACGCCTTACCGAGGCGGGGATCGGGAGAGTGTGAGATTTATGCTACTTTTTTACCGACGCCATTGAATAGGTTTATCCTACTTCTGGGGCTCATATTAGTGGTCTTTTGATTAACGTGGTGCATAACATTTACTTAGCTTATTCTTATCATGACTTCGGAGTTTATCAACTATGTCCACATTAGCAGGACCTATATACTTTTTGTTTCTGTTAGATCCTTAAGAACCTTGGAACTTTAGACCCGTTTTTGCTGTTCTATATTTCGAACTTGTGGTCGGCCACCATGGAGCTTCTCTCGCAGTGCTGACGTCGTCTTGTCACTTTTCTCGTAGGTCCTTACTCTGAAGGGGTACTCCCCCGGTTTCACACTCATCAAGTGTCCATCACTCACTTTTTCCTGCGCAGCCGGGACCGAATTATAACCGGCGGAGAGGTGAGCTGGTCACTTTCACATGACAAATAACTTTTACTCTGACACGTGTAGATGCCAATTGTGTGACTAATCTAGCTCACTATTCTGCTTATTATTGTAGATCAGTTACTTTTTTCCTGTTCGCCTATTAGGTAAGATTGTTTGGTTCTGTTTTGTTCACCCCAAAGGCACGATCGGATGGAAGTTCACTTCACCCTTTTTCTACTGACGGTTCTGGTCTTTCCCTCTTTCTCCTACCTGTTTTACGTTCTGCGGAGGTGATCCTATTGGATCCTTACCACAAGTAGTCTATGTGTCCTTGTTCTTATTAGTTAGATGTTTACTGGGTCCGACATTTTCTTCAACCAATATGCTTTGAATACTGATAGCCTTAAATGTACTAAGGTCCGTTATGACCTTACCTTCACTATTAGATTGATTCATCCATTCTTGATGTATAATTTGCACTGTGCAAGCCTGTATAGGATCTTCGCTGTATTGCCTTTGATTATGGGTCTTTTCTGCACTATTCGGTCATGCACCTATTTTATGGTATCACATGTTAGGTTCTACTATCCTTTACAGGTGCCGTTTCTTTCTTTGGATCCTTTTAACAGATTTTCCATTTCATGGGTGTTTTATCTATATACTCACAGTCGCGGTGTCTGGTGTTCCTTACGTTGTAAACAACCATTGTATGTTGAGATTACAACCATATCTACATTGTACCCTTATATGTTTTTGTAGCCCTGAAGAAGTCGTGGGTTCATACCCGGACGAAACACGTGTTGGCTGGGCAACACCTTATCGGACTTATTAAGTGTTTCTTGTACTTGTGCTCTCTCCACTACTATATGTACTTACATAATTGACTTGCTGATGTGTGCAAAGGCATCTTATGTTCAACTTGTTCTGCAGTCTGTCCATCAATTGTTCTTTTTGTATTTGTCACCCCGAGTGGGACGGGTATGCCTAGATGTGGGTCCCATGCTCTCCATGCCACTGGAGTCAAGCTATCCTGGCTGATGAGGGCTGAAAGCCCGAAACCGGTCCTAGGATGCTTGTTTACAGTCCAGGGAGGACCTGGCCTTGCAGTTTGGGCTGGACTGTTCCCATTGGGCGCAGGGTCAAGACTGATTTGCATATGGCTGGGTCCAAATTGGAATGGCATGGTGAGCAAAACAACAATGGATTTAGGCCCAGATCTCTGCACTGGGGACAATGTATGACATTGTTCTGCATTCTGTCCATCAATTGTTCTTTTTGCATTTGTCACCCCGAGTGGGACGGGTATGCCCAGACGTGGGTCCCGTGCTCTTGATGCCACGGGAGTCAAGCTATCCTGGCTGATGAGGGCTGAAAGCCCGAAACCAGTCCTAGGATGCTTGTTTCCAGTCCAGGGAGGACCTGGCCTTGCAGTTCGGGCTGGACTGTTCCCATTGGTCGCAGGGTCAAGACTGATTTTCATATGGCTGGGTGCAAACTGGAATGGCACGGTGAGCAGAAAACAATGGATGTAGGCCCAGATCTCTGTACTGGGGTGAATGTATGACATTGTTCTGCATTCTGTCCATCAATTGTTCTTTTTGCATTTGTCACCCTGAGTGGGACGGGCATGCCCAGACGTGGGTCCCGTGCTCTCGATGCCAAGACCAAACCGGTCCTAGGATGCTTGTTTCCAGTCCAGGGAGGACCTGGCCTTGCAGTTTGGGCTGGATTGTTCCCATTGGGCGCAGGGTCAAGACTGATTTGCATATGGCTAGGGCCGAACTGGAATGGCATGGTGAGTAAAAAAACGATGGATTTAGGCCCAGATCTCTGTACTGGGGAGAATGTATGACATTGTTTTGCATTCTGTCCATCAATTGTTCTTTTTGCATTTGTCACCCCGAGTGGGGCGGGTATGCCCAGACGTGGGTCCCGTGCTCTCGATGCCACTGGAGTCAAGCTATCCTGGCTGATAAGGGCTGAAAGCCCGAAACCGGTCTAGGATTCTTGTTTCCAGTCCAGGGAGGACCTGGCCTTGCAGTTTGGGCTGGCCTGTTCCCATTGGGCGCAGGGTCAAGGCTGATTTGCATATGGCTGGGTCCAAACTGGAATGGCATAGTGAGCAACAAAACAATGGATTTAGGCCCGGATCTCTGTACTGGGGTGAATGTACGACATTGTTCTGCATTCTGTCCATCAATTGTTCTTTTTTGCATTTGTACCCCGAGTGGGACTGGTATGCCCAGAAGTGCGTCCCGTGCTCTCCATGCCACTGGAGTCAAGCTATCCTGGCTGATGAGGGCTGAAAGCCCAATCCGGTCCTAGGATGCGTGTTTCCAGTCCAGGGAGGACCTGGCCTTGCAGTTTGTGCTGGAGTGTTCCCATTGGGCGCAGTGTCAAGACTGATTTGCATATGGCTGGGTCCAAACTGGAATGGCACGGTGAGCAGAAAACAATGGATTTAGGCCCAGATCTCTGTACTGGGGTGAATGTATGACATTGTTCTGCATTCTGTCCATCAATTGTTCTTTTTGCATTTGTCACCCCGAGTGGGACTGGTATGCCCAGAAGTGGGTCCCGTGCTCTCCATGCCACTGGAGTCAAGCTATCCTGGCTGATGAGGGCTGAAAGCCCAAACCGGTCCTAGGATGCTTGTTTCCAGTCCAGGGAGGACCTGGCCTTGCAGTTTGGGCTGGATTGTTCCCATTGGGCGCAGGGTCAAGACTGATTTGCATATGGCTAGGGCCAAACTGGAATGGCATGGTGAAATGGTGAATAAAAAAACTATGGATTTAGGCCCAGATCTCTGTACTGGGGAGAATGTATGACATTGTTCTGCATTCTGTCCATCAATTGTTCTTTTTGCATTTGTCACCCTGAGTGGGACGGGTATGCCCAGACGTGGGTCCCGTGCTCTCGATGCCACTGGAGTCAAGCTATCCTGGCTGATGAGGGCTGAAAGCCCGAATCCGGTCCTAGGATGCTTGTTTCCAGTCCAGGGAGGACCTAGCCTTGCAGTTTGGGCTGGACTGTTCTCATTGGGCGCAGGGTCAAGGCTGATTTGCATATGGCTAGGTCCAAACTGGAATGGCATAGTGAGAAACAAAACAATGGATTTAGGCCCAGATCTCTGTACTGGGGTGAATGTATGACATTGGTCTGCATTCTGTCCATCATTCTTTTTGCATAGAACAATAAGATACAGTATAAATCAGGGTGCATAACAGTTTCAAACTAGTTCTCTTAAGACACATGTTTTTCTAGTAGTATGGCTTTAACTTCCTTCTTGAAAATCCTAAGTGAGATAATTGCTCTTGTTGAGGGTGGTAGGGAGTTCCATATTTTTGGAGTAGATCCAGCATAGGGGATCTGTGTGTATTCCTTTTTTTGAATCAGACTGGTTCTAGTATTGGGGAATTAGAACTTCTCAGATCTCTTCTGCCTCCTGAAGCTTTCTTCTATTCGTCATGTATTAAGGACCAGAGTTGTGTGGAGCTTTGTCTGTTATGCAAGCCACGCATACTTGCATTCACACTCGAGCATAGGTGTATCCGCCGACGCTGACCTTCAGGGACCATTTTCATTGGGGGAACACGCCTGGTAGGTGTAGCAGTGTGCGACCAATCTGGTTTAACTTTATATTCAGGCTCCCTTGAGCCGGTGGAGTCGACGGACTCATGGTTACGCACCTGCGCGCTACGAGAGGTACTAGACCTGATACGATTTTAGCAGCTTACACAGCAACCCCACACATTTTCCTACTCCCTGCTGACGAGAGGCAACTACCTCAAAACACGTGTCCAGGGATGGCACACGCCACGCATACTTGCATTCACACTCGAGCATAGGTGTATCCGCCGACGCTGACCTTCAGGGACCATTTTCATTGGGGGAACACGCCTGGTAGGTGTAGCAGTGTGCGACCAATCTGGTTTAACTTTATATTCAGGCTCCCTTGAGCCGGTGGAGTCGACGGACTCATGGTTACGCACCTGCGCGCTATGAGAGGTACTAGACCTGATACGATTTTAGCAGCTTACACAGCAACCCCACACATTTTCCTACTCCCTGCTGACGAGAGGCAACTACCTCGAAACACGTGTCCAGGGATGGCACACGCCACGCATACTTGCATTCACACTCGAGCATAGGTGTATCCGCCGACGCTGACCTTCAGGGACCATTTTCATTGGGGGAACACACCTGGTAGGTGTAGCAGTGTGCGACCAATCTGGTTTAACTTTATATTCAGGCTCCCTTGAGCCGGTGGAGTCGACGGACTCATGGTTACGCACCTGCGCGCTATGAGAGGTACTAGACCTGATACGATTTTAGCAGCTTACACAGCAACCCCACACATTTTCCTACTCCCTGCTGACGAGAGGCAACTACCTCGAAACACGTGTCCAGGGATGGCACACGCCACGCATACTTGCATTCACACTCGAGCATAGGTGTATCCGCCGACGCTGACCTTCAGGGACCATTTTCATTGGGGGAACACGCCTGGTAGGTGTAGCAGTGTGCGACCAATCTGGTTTAACTTTATATTCAGGCTCCCTTGAGCCGGTGGAGTCGACGGACTCATGGTTACGCACCTGCGCGCTACGAGAGGTACTAGACCTGATACGATTTTAGCAGCTTACACAGCAACCCCACACATTTTCCTACTCCCTGCTGACGAGAGGCAACTACCTCGAAACACGTGTCCAGGGATGGCACACGCCACGCATACTTGCATTCACACTCGAGCATAGGTGTATCCGCCGACGCTGACCTTCAGGGACCATTTTCATTGGGGGAACACGCCTGGTAGGTGTAGCAGTGTGCGACCAATCTGGTTTAACTTTATATTCAGGCTCCCTTGAGCCGGTGGAGTCGACGGACTCATGGTTACGCACCTGCGCGCTACGAGAGGTACTAGACCTGATACGATTTTAGCAGCTTACACAGCAACCCCACACATTTTCCTACTCCCTGCTGACGAGAGGCAACTACCTCGAAACACGTGTCCAGGGATGGCACACGCCACGCATACTTGCATTCACACTCGAGCATAGGTGTATCCGCCGACGCTGACCTTCAGGGACCATTTTCATTGGGGGAACACGCCTGGTAGGTGTAGCAGTGTGCGACCAATCTGGTTTAACTTTATATTCAGGCTCCCTTGAGCCGGTGGAGTCGACGGACTCATTGTTACGCACCTGCGCGCTACGAGAGGTACTAGACCTGATACGATTTTAGCAGCTTACACAGCAACCCCACACATTTTCCTACTCCCTGCTGACGAGAGGCAACTACCTCGAAACACGTGTCCAGGGATGGCACACGCCACGCATACTTGCATTCACACTCGAGCATAGGTGTATCCGCCGACGCTGACCTTCAGGGACCATTTTCATTGGGGGAACACGCCTGGTAGGTGTAGCAGTGTGCGACCAATCTGGTTTAACTTTATATTCAGGCTCCCTTGAGCCGGTGGAGTCGACGGACTCATGGTTACGCACCTGCGCGCTACGAGAGGTACTAGACCTGATACGATTTTAGCAGCTTACACAGCAACCCCACACATTTTCCTACTCCCTGCTGACGAGAGGCAACTACCTCGAAAAACGTGTCCAGGGATGGCACACGCCACGCATACTTGCATTCACACTCGAGCATAGGTGTCTCCGCCGACGCTGACCTTCAGGGACCATTTTCATTGGGGGAACACGCCTGGTAGGTGTAGCAGTGTGCGACCAATCTGGTTTAACTTTATATTCAGGCTCCCTTGAGCCGGTGGCGTCGACGGACTCATGGTTACGCACCTGCGCGCTACGAGAGGTACTAGACCTGATACGATTTTAGCAGCTTACACAGCAACCCCACACATTTTCCTACTCCCTGCTGACGAGAGGCAACTACCTCGAAACACGTGTCCAGGGATGGCACACGCCACGCATACTTGCATTCACACTCGAGCATAGGTGTATCCGCCGACGCTGACCTTCAGGGACCATTTTCATTGGGGGAACACGCCTGGTAGGTGTAGCAGTGTGCGACCAATCTGGTTTAACTTTATATTCAGGCTCCCTTGAGCCGGTGGAGTCGACGGACTCATGGTTACGCACCTGCGCGCTACGAGAGGTACTAGACCTGATACGATTTTAGCAGCTTACACAGCAACCCCACACATTTTCCTACTCCCTGCTGACGAGAGGCAACTACCTCGAAACACGTGTCCAGGGATGGCACACGCCACGCATACTTGCATTCACACTCGAGCATAGGTGTATCCGCCGACGCTGACCTTCAGGGACCATTTTCATTGGGGGAACACGCCTGGTAGGTGTAGCAGTGTGCGACCAATCTGGTTTAACTTTATATTCAGGCTCCCTTGAGCCGGTGGAGTCGACGGACTCATGGTTACGCACCTGCGCGCTACGAGAGGTACTAGACCTGATACGATTTTAGCAGCTTACACAGCAACCCCACACATTTTCCTACTCCCTGCTGACGAGAGGCAACTACCTCGAAACACGTGTCCAGGGATGGCACACGCCATGCATACTTGCATTCACACTCGAGCATAGGTGTATCCGCCGACGCTGACCTTCAGGGACCATTTTTATTGGGGGAACACGCCTGGTAGGTGTAGCAGTGTGCGACCAATCTGGTTTAACTTTATATTCAGGCTCCCTTGAGCCGGTGGAGTCGACGGACTCATGGTTACGCACCTGCGCGCTACGAGAGGTACTAGACCTGATACGATTTTAGCAGCTTACACAGCAACCCCACACATTTTCCTACTCCCTGCTGACGAGAGGCAACTACCTCGAAACACGTGTCCAGGGATGGCACACGCCACGCATACTTGCATTCACACTCGAGCATAGGTGTATCCGCCGACGCTGACCTTCAGGGACCATTTTCATTGGGGGAACACGCCTGGTAGGTGTAGCAGTGTGCGACCAATCTGGTTTAACTTTATATTCAGGCTCCCTTGAGCCGGTGGAGTCGACGGACTCATGGTTACGCACCTGCGCGCTACGAGAGGTACTAGACCTGATACGATTTTAGCAGCTTACACAGCAACCCCACACATTTTCCTACTCCCTGCTGACGAGAGGCAACTACCTCGAAACACGTGTCCAGGGATGGCACACGCCACGCATACTTGCATTCACACTCGAGCATAGGTGTATCCGCCGACGCTGACCTTCAGGGACCATTTTCATTGGGGGAACACGCCTGGTAGGTGTAGCAGTGTGCGACCAATCTGGTTTAACTTTATATTCAGGCTCCCTTGAGCCGGTGGAGTCGACGGACTCATGGTTACGCACCTGCGCGCTACGAGAGGTACTAGACCTGATACGATTTTAGCAGCTTACACAGCAACCCCACACATTTTCCTACTCCCTGCTGACGAGAGGCAACTACCTCGAAACACGTGTCCAGGGATGGCACACGCCATGCATACTTGCATTCACACTCGAGCATAGGTGTATCCGCCGACGCTGACCTTCAGGGACCATTTTTATTGGGGGAACACGCCTGGTAGGTGTAGCAGTGTGCGACCAATCTGGTTTAACTTTATATTCAGGCTCCCTTGAGCCGGTGGAGTCGACGGACTCATGGTTACGCACCTGCGCGCTACGAGAGGTACTAGACCTGATACGATTTTAGCAGCTTACACAGCAACCCCACACATTTTCCTACTCCCTGCTGACGAGAGGCAACTACCTCGAAACACGTGTCCAGGGATGGCACACGCCACGCATACTTGCATTCACACTCGAGCATAGGTGTATCCGCCGACGCTGACCTTCAGGGACCATTTTCATTGGGGGAACACGCCTGGTAGGTGTAGCAGTGTGCGACCAATCTGGTTTAACTTTATATTCAGGCTCCCTTGAGCCGGTGGAGTCGATGGACTCATGGTTACGCACCTGCGCGCTACGAGAGGTACTAGACCTGATACGATTTTAGCAGCTTACACAGCAACCCCACACATTTTCCTACTCCCTGCTGACGAGAGGCAACTACCTCGAAACACGTGTCGAGGGATGGCACACGCCACGCATACTTGCATTCACACTCGAGCATAGGTGTATCCGCCGACGCTGACCTTCAGGGACCATTTTCATTGGGGGAACACGCCTGGTAGGTGTAGCAGTGTGCGACCAATCTGGTTTAACTTTATATTCAGGCTCCCTTGAGCCGGTGGAGTCGACGGACTCATGGTTACGCACCTGCGCACTACGAGAGGTACTAGACCTGATACGATTTTAGCAGCTTACACAGCAACCCCACACATTTTCCTACTCCCTGCTGACGAGAGGCAACTACCTCGAAACACGTGTCCAGGGATGGCACACGCCACGCATACTTGCATTCACACTCGAGCATAGGTGTATCCGCCGACGCTGACCTTCAGGGACCATTTTCATTGGGGGAACACGCCTGGTAGGTGTAGCAGTGTGCGACCAATCTGGTTTAACTTTATATTCAGGCTCCCTTGAGCCGGTGGAGTCGACGGACTCATGGTTACGCACCTGCGCGCTACGAGAGGTACTAGACCTGATACGATTTTAGCAGCTTACACAGCAACCCCACACATTTTCCTACTCCCTGCTGACGAGAGGCAACTACCTCGAAACACGTGTCCAGGGATGGCACACGCCACGCATACTTGCATTCACACTCGAGCATAGGTGTATCCGCCGACGCTGACCTTCAGGGACCATTTTCATTGGGGGATCACGCCTGGTAGGTGTAGCAGTGTGCGACCAATCTGGTTTAACTTTATATTCAGGCTCCCTTGAGCCGGTGGAGTCGACGGACTCATGGTTACGCACCTGCGCGCTAGGAGAGGTACTAGACCTGATACGATTTTAGCAGCTTACACAGCAACCCCACACATTTTCCTACTCCCTGCTGACGAGAGGCAACTACCTCGAAACACGTGTCCAGGGATGGCACACGCCACGCATACTTGCATTCACACTCGAGCATAGGTGTATCCGCCGACGCTGACCTTCAGGGACCATTTTCATTGGGGGAACACGCCTGGTAGGTGTAGCAGTGTGCGACCAATCTGGTTTAACTTTATATTCAGGCTCCCTTGAGTCGGTGGAGTCGACGGACTCATGGTTACGCACCTGCGCGCTACGAGAGGTACTAGACCTGATACGATTTTAGCAGCTTACACAGCAACCCCACACATTTTCCTACTCCCTGCTGACGAGAGGCAACTACCTCGAAACACGTGTCCAGGGATGGCACACGCCACGCATACTTGCATTCACACTCGAGCATAGGTGTATCCGCCGACGCTGACCTTCAGGGACCATTTTCATTGGGGGAACACGCCTGGTAGGTGTAGCAGTGTGCGACCAATCTGGTTTAACGTTATATTCAGGCTCCCTTGAGCCGGTGGAGTCGACGGACTCATGGTTACGCACCTGCGCGCTACGAGAGGTACTAGACCTGATACGATTTTAGCAGCTTACTCAGCAACCCCACACATTTTCCTACTCCCTGCTGACGAGAGGCAACTACCTCGAAACACGTGTCCAGGGATGGCACACGCCACGCATACTTGCATTCACACTCGAGCATAGGTGTATCCGCCGACGCTGACCTTCAGGGACCATTTTCATTGGGGGAACACGCCTGGTAGGTGTAGCAGTGTGTGACCAATCTGGTTTAACTTTATATTCAGGCTCCCTTGAGCCGGTGGAGTCGACGGACTCATGGTTACGCACCTGCGCGCTACGAGAGGTACTAGACCTGATACGATTTTAGCAGCTTACACAGCAACCTCACACATTTTCCTACTCCCTGCTGACGAGAGGCAACTACCTCGAAACACGTGTCCAGGGATGGCACACGCCACGCATACTTGCATTCACACTCGAGCATAGGTATATCCGCCGACGCTGACCTTCAGGGACCATTTTCATTGGGGGAACACGCCTGGTAGGTGTAGCAGTGTGCGACCAATCTGGTTTAACTTTATATTCAGGCTCCCTTGAGCCGGTGGAGTCGACGGACTCATGGTTACGCACCTGCGCGCTACGAGAGGTACTAGACCTGATACGATTTTAGCAGCTTACACAGCAACCCCACACATTTTCCTACTCCCTGCTGACGAGAGGCAACTACCTCGAAACACGTGTCCAGGGATGGCACACGCCACGCATACTTGCATTCACACTCGAGCATAGGTGTATCCGCCGACGCTGACCTTCAGGGACCATTTTCATTGGGGGAACACGCCTGGTAGGTGTAGCAGTGTGCGACCAATCTGGTTTAACTTTATATTCAGGCTCCCTTGAGCCGGTGGAGTCGACGGACTCATGGTTACGCACCTGCGCGCTACGAGAGGTACTAGACCTGATACGATTTTAGCAGCTTACACAGCAACCCCACACATTTTCCTACTCCCTGCTGACGAGAGGCAACTACCTCGAAACACGTGTCCAGGGATGGCACACGCCACGCATACTTGCATTCACACTCGAGCATAGGTGTATCCGCCGACGCTGACCTTCAGGGACCATTTTCATTGGGGGAACACGCCTGGTAGGTGTAGCAGTGTGCGACCAATCTGGTTTAACTTTATATTCAGGCTCCCTTGAGCCGGTGGAGTCGACGGACTCATGGTTACGCACCTGCGCGCTACGAGAGGTACTAGACCTGATACGATTTTAGCAGCTTACACAGCAACCCCACACATTTTCCTACTCCCTGCTGACGAGAGGCAACTACCTCGAAACACGTGTCCAGGGATGGCACACGCCACGCATACTTGCATTCACACTCGAGCATAGGTGTATCCGCCGACGCTGACCTTCAGGGACCATTTTCATTGGGGGAACACGCCTGGTAGGTGTAGCAGTGTGCGACCAATCTGGTTTAACTTTATATTCAGGCTCCCTTGAGCCGGTGGAGTCGACGGACTCATGGTTACGCACCTGCGCGCTACGAGAGGTACTAGACCTGATACGATTTTAGCAGCTTACACAGCAACCCCACACATTTTCCTACTCCCTGCTGACGAGAGGCAACTACCTCGAAACACGTGTCCAGGGATGGCACACGCCACGCATACTTGCATTCACACTCGAGCATAGGTGTATCCGCCGACGCTGACCTTCAGGGACCATTTTCATTGGGGGAACACGCCTGGTAGGTGTAGCAGTGTGCGACCAATCTGGTTTAACTTTATATTCAGGCTCCCTTGAGCCGGTGGAGTCGACGGACTCATTGTTACGCACCTGCGCGCTACGAGAGGTACTAGACCTGATACGATTTTAGCAGCTTACACAGCAACCCCACACATTTTCCTACTCCCTGCTGACGAGAGGCAACTACCTCGAAACACGTGTCCAGGGATGGCACACGCCACGCATACTTGCATTCACACTCGAGCATAGGTGTATCCGCCGACGCTGACCTTCAGGGACCATTTTCATTGGGGGAACACGCCTGGTAGGTGTAGCAGTGTGCGACCAATCTGGTTTAACTTTATATTCAGGCTCCCTTGAGCCGGTGGAGTCGACGGACTCATGGTTACGCACCTGCGCGCTACGAGAGGTACTAGACCTGATACGATTTTAGCAGCTTACACAGCAACCCCACACATTTTCCTACTCCCTGCTGACGAGAGGCAACTACCTCGAAACACGTGTCCAGGGATGGCACACGCCACGCATACTTGCATTCACACTCGAGCATAGGTGTATCCGCCGACGCTGACCTTCAGGGACCATTTTCATTGGGGGAACACGCCTGGTAGGTGTAGCAGTGTGCGACCAATCTGGTTTAACTTTATATTCAGGCTCCCTTGAGCCGGTGGCGTCGACGGACTCATGGTTACGCACCTGCGCGCTACGAGAGGTACTAGACCTGATACGATTTTAGCAGCTTACACAGCAACCCCACACATTTTCCTACTCCCTGCTGACGAGAGGCAACTACCTCGAAACACGTGTCCAGGGATGGCACACGCCACGCATACTTGCATTCACACTCGAGCATAGGTGTATCCGCCGACGCTGACCTTCAGGGACCATTTTCATTGGGGGAACACGCCTGGTAGGTGTAGCAGTGTGCGACCAATCTGGTTTAACTTTATATTCAGGCTCCCTTGAGCCGGTGGAGTCGACGGACTCATGGTTACGCACCTGCGCGCTACGAGAGGTACTAGACCTGATACGATTTTAGCAGCTTACACAGCAACCCCACACATTTTCCTACTCCCTGCTGACGAGAGGCAACTACCTCGAAACACGTGTCCAGGGATGGCACACGCCACGCATACTTGCATTCACACTCGAGCATAGGTGTATCCGCCGACGCTGACCTTCAGGGACCATTTTCATTGGGGGAACACGCCTGGTAGGTGTAGCAGTGTGCGACCAATCTGGTTTAACTTTATATTCAGGCTCCCTTGAGCCGGTGGAGTCGACGGACTCATGGTTACGCACCTGCGCGCTACGAGAGGTACTAGACCTGATACGATTTTAGCAGCTTACACAGCAACCCCACACATTTTCCTACTCCCTGCTGACGAGAGGCAACTACCTCGAAACACGTGTCCAGGGATGGCACACGCCATGCATACTTGCATTCACACTCGAGCATAGGTGTATCCGCCGACGCTGACCTTCAGGGACCATTTTTATTGGGGGAACACGCCTGGTAGGTGTAGCAGTGTGCGACCAATCTGGTTTAACTTTATATTCAGGCTCCCTTGAGCCGGTGGAGTCGACGGACTCATGGTTACGCACCTGCGCGCTACGAGAGGTACTAGACCTGATACGATTTTAGCAGCTTACACAGCAACCCCACACATTTTCCTACTCCCTGCTGACGAGAGGCAACTACCTCGAAACACGTGTCCAGGGATGGCACACGCCACGCATACTTGCATTCACACTCGAGCATAGGTGTATCCGCCGACGCTGACCTTCAGGGACCATTTTCATTGGGGGAACACGCCTGGTAGGTGTAGCAGTGTGCGACCAATCTGGTTTAACTTTATATTCAGGCTCCCTTGAGCCGGTGGAGTCGACGGACTCATGGTTACGCACCTGCGCGCTACGAGAGGTACTAGACCTGATACGATTTTAGCAGCTTACACAGCAACCCCACACATTTTCCTACTCCCTGCTGACGAGAGGCAACTACCTCGAAACACGTGTCGAGGGATGGCACACGCCACGCATACTTGCATTCACACTCGAGCATAGGTGTATCCGCCGACGCTGACCTTCAGGGACCATTTTCATTGGGGGAACACGCCTGGTAGGTGTAGCAGTGTGCGACCAATCTGGTTTAACTTTATATTCAGGCTCCCTTGAGCCGGTGGAGTCGACGGACTCATGGTTACGCACCTGCGCACTACGAGAGGTACTAGACCTGATACGATTTTAGCAGCTTACACAGCAACCCCACACATTTTCCTACTCCCTGCTGACGAGAGACAACTACCTCGAAACACGTGTCCAGGGATGGCACACGCCACGCATACTTGCATTCACACTCGAGCATAGGTGTATCCGCCGACGCTGACCTTCAGGGACCATTTTCATTGGGGGAACACGCCTGGTAGGTGTAGCAGTGTGCGACCAATCTGGTTTAACTTTATATTCAGGCTCCCTTGAGCCGGTGGAGTCGACGGACTCATGGTTACGCACCTGCGCGCTACGAGAGGTACTAGACCTGATACGATTTTAGCAGCTTACACAGCAACCCCACACATTTTCCTACTCCCTGCTGACGAGAGGCAACTACCTCGAAACACGTGTCCAGGGATGGCACACGCCACGCATACTTGCATTCACACTCGAGCATAGGTGTATCCGCCGACGCTGACCTTCAGGGACCATTTTCATTGGGGGAACACGCCTGGTAGGTGTAGCAGTGTGCGACCAATCTGGTTTAACTTTATATTCAGGCTCCCTTGAGCCGGTGGAGTCGACGGACTCATGGTTACGCACCTGCGCGCTAGGAGAGGTACTAGACCTGATACGATTTTAGCAGCTTACACAGCAACCCCACACATTTTCCTACTCCCTGCTGACGAGAGGCAACTACCTCGAAACACGTGTCCAGGGATGGCACACGCCACGCATACTTGCATTCACACTCGAGCATAGGTGTATCCGCCGACGCTGACCTTCAGGGACCATTTTCATTGGGGGAACACGCCTGGTAGGTGTAGCAGTGTGCGACCAATCTGGTTTAACTTTATATTCAGGCTCCCTTGAGCCGGTGGAGTCGACGGACTCATGGTTACGCACCTGCGGGCTACGAGAGGTACTAGACCTGATACGATTTTAGCAGCTTACACAGCAACCCCACACATTTTCCTACTCCCTGCTGACGAGAGGCAACTACCTCGAAACACGTGTCCAGGGATGGCACACGCCACGCATACTTGCATTCACACTCGAGCATAGGTGTATCCGCCGACGCTGACCTTCAGGGACCATTTTCATTGGGGGAACACGCCTGGTAGGTGTAGCAGTGTGCGACCAATCTGGTTTAACTTTATATTCAGGCTCCCTTGAGCCGGTGGAGTCGACGGACTCATGGTTACGCACCTGCGCGCTACGAGAGGTACTAGACCTGATACGATTTTAGCAGCTTACACAGCAACCCCACACATTTTCCTACTCCCTGCTGACGAGAGGCAACTACCTCGAAACACGTGTCCAGGGATGGCACACGCCACGCATACTTGCATTCACACTCGAGCATAGGTGTATCCGCCGACGCTGACCTTCAGGGACCATTTTCATTGGGGGAACACGCCTGGTAGTTGTAGCAGTGTGCGACCAATCTGGTTTAACTTTATATTCAGGCTCCCTTGAGCCGGTGGAGTCGACGGACTCATGGTTACGCACCTGCGCGCTACGAGAGGTACTAGACCTGATACGATTTTAGCAGCTTACACAGCAACCCCACACATTTTCCTACTCCCTGCTGACGAGAGGCAACTACCTCGAAACACGTGTCCAGGGATGGCACACGCCACGCATACTTGCATTCACACTCGAGCATAGGTGTATCCGCCGACGCTGACCTTCAGGGACCATTTTCATTGGGGGAACACGCCTGGTAGGTGTAGCAGTGTGCGACCAATCTGGTTTAACTTTATATTCAGGCTCCCTTGAGCCGGTGGAGTCGACGGACTCATGGTTACGCACCTGCGCGCTACGAGAGGTACTAGACCTGATACGATTTTAGCAGCTTACACAGCAACCCCACACATTTTCCTACTCCCTGCTGACGAGAGGCAACTACCTCGAAACACGTGTCCAGGGATGGCACACGCCACGCATACTTGCATTCACACTCGAGCATAGGTGTATCCGCCGACGCTGACCTTCAGGGACCATTTTCATTGGGGGAACACGCCTGGTAGGTGTAGCAGTGTGCGACCAATCTGGTTTAACTTTATATTCAGGCTCCCTTGAGCCGGTGGAGTCGACGGACTCATGGTTACGCACCTGCGCGCTACGAGAGGTACTAGACCTGATACGATTTTAGCAGCTTACACAGCAACCCCACACATTTTCCTACTCCCTGCTGACGAGAGGCAACTACCTCGAAACACGTGTCCAGGGATGGCACACGCCACGCATACTTGCATTCACACTCGAGCATAGGTGTATCCGCCGACGCTGACCTTCAGGGACCATTTTCATTGGGGGAACACGCCTGGTAGGTGTAGCAGTGTGCGACCAATCTGGTTTAACTTTATATTCAGGCTCCCTTGAGCCGGTGGAGTCGACGGACTCATGGTTACGCACCTGCGCGCTACGAGAGGTACTAGACCTGATACGATTTTAGCAGCTTACACAGCAACCCCACACATTTTCCTACTCCCTGCTGACGAGAGGCAACTACCTCGAAACACGTGTCCAGGGATGGCACACGCCACGCATACTTGCATTCACACTCGAGCATAGGTGTATCCGCCGACGCTGACCTTCAGGGACCATTTTCATTGGGGGAACACGCCTGGTAGGTGTAGCAGTGTGCGACCAATCTGGTTTAACTTTATATTCAGGCTCCCTTGAGCCGGTGGAGTCGACGGACTCATGGTTACGCACCTGCGCGCTACGAGAGGTACTAGACCTGATACGATTTTAGCAGCTTACACAGCAACCCCACACATTTTCCTACTCCCTGCTGACGAGAGGCAACTACCTCGAAACACGTGTCCAGGGATGGCACACGCCACGCATACTTGCATTCACACTCGAGCATAGGTGTATCCGCCGACGCTGACCTTCAGGGACCATTTTCATTGGGGGAACACGCCTGGTAGGTGTAGCAGTGTGCGACCAATCTGGTTTAACTTTATATTCAGGCTCCCTTGAGCCGGTGGAGTCGACGGACTCATGGTTACGCACCTGCGCGCTACGAGAGGTACTAGACCTGATACGATTTTAGCAGCTTACACAGCAACCCCACACATTTTCCTACTCCCTGCTGACGAGAGGCAACTACCTCGAAACACGTGTCCAGGGATGGCACACGCCACGCATACTTGCATTCACACTCGAGCATAGGTGTATCCGCCGACGCTGACCTTCAGGGACCATTTTCATTGGGGGAACACGCCTGGTAGGTGTAGCAGTGTGCGACCAATCTGGTTTAACTTTATATTCAGGCTCCCTTGAGCCGGTGGAGTCGACGGACTCATGGTTACGCACCTGCGCGCTACGAGAGGTACTAGACCTGATACGATTTTAGCAGCTTACACAGCAACCCCACACATTTTCCTACTCCCTGCTGACGAGAGGCAACTACCTCGAAACACGTGTCCAGGGATGGCACACGCCACGCATACTTGCATTCACACTCGAGCATAGGTGTATCCGCCGACGCTGACCTTCAGGGACCATTTTCATTGGGGGAACACGCCTGGTAGGTGTAGCAGTGTGCGACCAATCTGGTTTAACTTTATATTCAGGCTCCCTTGAGCCGGTGGAGTCGACGGACTCATGGTTACGCACCTGCGCGCTACGAGAGGTACTAGACCTGATACGATTTTAGCAGCTTACACAGCAACCCCACACATTTTCCTACTCCCTGCTGACGAGAGGCAACTACCTCGAAACACGTGTCCAGGGATGGCACACGCCACGCATACTTGCATTCACACTCGAGCATAGGTGTATCCGCCAACGCTGACCTTCAGGGACCATTTTCATTGGGGGAACACGCCTGGTAGGTGTAGCAGTGTGCGACCAATCTGGTTTAACTTTATATTCAGGCTCCCTTGAGCCGGTGGAGTCGACGGACTCATGGTTACGCACCTGCGCGCTACGAGAGGTACTAGACCTGATACGATTTTAGCAGCTTACACAGCAACCCCACACATTTTCCTACTCCCTGCTGACGAGAGGCAACTACCTCGAAACACGTGTCCAGGGATGGCACACGCCACGCATACTTGCATTCACACTCGAGCATAGGTGTATCCGCCGACGCTGACCTTCAGGGACCATTTTCATTGGGGGAACACGCCTGGTAGGTGTAGCAGTGTGCGACCAATCTGGTTTAACTTTATATTCAGGCTCCCTTGAGCCGGTGGAGTCGACGGACTCATGGTTACGCACCTGCGCGCTACGAGAGGTACTAGACCTGATACGATTTTAGCAGCTTACACAGCAACCCCACACATTTTCCTACTCCCTGCTGACGAGAGGCAACTACCTCGAAACACGTGTCCAGGGATGGCACACGCCACGCATACTTGCATTCACACTCGAGCATAGGTGTATCCGCCGACGCTGACCTTCAGGGACCATTTTCATTGGGGGAACACGCCTGGTAGGTGTAGCAGTGTGCGACCAATCTGGTTTAACTTTATATTCAGGCTCCCTTGAGCCGGTGGAGTCGACGGACTCATGGTTACGCACCTGCGCGCTACGAGAGGTACTAGACCTGATACGATTTTAGCAGCTTACACAGCAACCCCACACATTTTCCTACTCCCTGCTGACGAGAGGCAACTACCTCGAAACACGTGTCCAGGGATGGCACACGCCACGCATACTTGCATTCACACTCGAGCATAGGTGTATCCGCCGAAGCTGACCTTCAGGGACCATTTTCATTGGGGGAACACGCCTGGTAGGTGTAGCAGTGTGCGACCAATCTGGTTTAACTTTATATTCAGGCTCCCTTGAGCCGGTGGAGTCGACGGACTCATGGTTACGCACCTGCGCGCTACGAGAGGTACTAGACCTGATACGATTTTAGCAGCTTACACAGCAACCCCACACATTTTCCTACTCCCTGCTGACGAGAGGCAACTACCTCGAAACACGTGTCCAGGGATGGCACACGCCACGCATACTTGCATTCACACTCGAGCATAGGTGTATCCGCCGACGCTGACCTTCAGGGACCATTTTCATTGGGGGAACACGCCTGGTAGGTGTAGCAGTGTGCGACCAATCTGGTTTAACTTTATATTCAGGCTCCCTTGAGCCGGTGGAGTCGACGGGCTCATGGTTACGCACCTGCGCGCTACGAGAGGTACTAGACCTGATACGATTTTAGCAGCTTACACAGCAACCCCACACATTTTCCTACTCCCTGCTGACGAGAGGCAACTACCTCGAAACACGTGTCCAGGGATGGCACACGCCACGCATACTTGCATTCACACTCGAGCATAGGTGTATCCGCCGACGCTGACCTTCAGGGACCATTTTCATTGGGGGAACACGCCTGGTAGGTGTAGCAGTGTGCGACCAATCTGGTTTAACTTTATATTCAGGCTCCCTTGAGCCGGTGGAGTCGACGGACTCATGGTTACGCACCTGCGCGCTACGAGAGGTACTAGACCTGATACGATTTTAGCAGCTTACACAGCAACCCCACACATTTTCCTACTCCCTGCTGACGAGAGGCAACTACCTCGAAACACGTGTCCAGGGATGGCACACGCCACGCATACTTGCATTCACACTCGAGCATAGGTGTATCCGCCGACGCTGACCTTCAGGGACCATTTTCATTGGGGGAACACGCCTGGTAGGTGTAGCAGTGTGCGACCAATCTGGTTTAACTTTATATTCAGGCTCCCTTGAGCCGGTGGAGTCGACGGACTCATGGTTACGCACCTGCGCGCTACGAGAGGTACTAGACCTGATACGATTTTAGCAGCTTACACAGCAACCCCACACATTTTCCTACTCCCTGCTGACGAGAGGCAACTACCTCGAAACACGTGTCCAGGGATGGCACACGCCACGCATACTTGCATTCACACTCGAGCATAGGTGTATCCGCCGACGCTGACCTTCAGGGACCATTTTCATTGGGGGAACACGCCTGGTAGGTGTAGCAGTGTGCGACCAATCTGGTTTAACTTTATATTCAGGCTCCCTTGAGCCGGTGGAGTCGACGGACTCATGGTTACGCACCTGCGCGCTACGAGAGGTACTAGACCTGATACGATTTTAGCAGCTTACACAGCAACCCCACACATTTTCCTACTCCCTGCTGACGAGAGGCAACTACCTCGAAACACGTGTCCAGGGATGGCACACGCCACGCATACTTGCATTCACACTCGAGCATAGGTGTATCCGCCGACGCTGACCTTCAGGGACCATTTTCATTGGGGGAACACGCCTGGTAGGTGTAGCAGTGTGCGACCAATCTGGTTTAACTTTATATTCAGGCTCCCTTGAGCCGGTGGAGTCGACGGACTCATGGTTACGCACCTGCGCGCTACGAGAGGTACTAGACCTGATACGATTTTAGCAGCTTACACAGCAACCCCACACATTTTCCTACTCCCTGCTGACGAGAGGCAACTACCTCGAAACACGTGTCCAGGGATGGCACACGCCACGCATACTTGCATTCACACTCGAGCATAGGTGTATCCGCCGACGCTGACCTTCAGGGACCATTTTCATTGGGGGAACACGCCTGGTAGGTGTAGCAGTGTGCGACCAATCTGGTTTAACTTTATATTCAGGCTCCCTTGAGCCGGTGGAGTCGACGGACTCATGGTTACGCACCTGCGCGCTACGAGAGGTACTAGACCTGATACGATTTTAGCAGCTTACACAGCAACCCCACACATTTTCCTACTCCCTGCTGACGAGAGGCAACTACCTCGAAACACGTGTCCAGGGATGGCACACGCCACGCATACTTGCATTCACACTCGAGCATAGGTGTATCCGCCGACGCTGACCTTCAGGGACCATTTTCATTGGGGGAACACGCCTGGTAGGTGTAGCAGTGTGCGACCAATCTGGTTTAACTTTATATTCAGGCTCCCTTGAGCCGGTGGAGTCGACGGACTCATGGTTACGCACCTGCGCGCTACGAGAGGTACTAGACCTGATACGATTTTAGCAGCTTACACAGCAACCCCACACATTTTCCTACTCCCTGCTGACGAGAGGCAACTACCTCGAAACACGTGTCCAGGGATGGCACACGCCACGCATACTTGCATTCACACTCGAGCATAGGTGTATCCGCCGACGCTGACCTTCAGGGACCATTTTCATTGGGGGAACACGCCTGGTAGGTGTAGCAGTGTGCGACCAATCTGGTTTAACTTTATATTCAGGCTCCCTTGAGCCGGTGGAGTCGACGGACTCATGGTTACGCACCTGCGCGCTACGAGAGGTACTAGACCTGATACGATTTTAGCAGCTTACACAGCAACCCCACACATTTTCCTACTCCCTGCTGACGAGAGGCAACTACCTCGAAACACGTGTCCAGGGATGGCACACGCCACGCATACTTGCATTCACACTCGAGCATAGGTGTATCCGCCAACGCTGACCTTCAGGGACCATTTTCATTGGGGGAACACGCCTGGTAGGTGTAGCAGTGTGCGACCAATCTGGTTTAACATGCAAGCCACCTTCAGTTGGATCCTATCTTCAACTGGGGGCCAGTTGAGGGTTCTGAGTGATGGTTAGATGTGGTCATACCAACGAATCGAATACCTGTTAACAGTTTTTCTGTTGCATTTATTGGTGCTTTCACTGGGGTTAGGCTGCCTTTCGGTAGACCTATGAGTGTGGCATTGCCATAAGCCAGTCTTAAGAGCACTGGTGATTGTAAAGTTTTAAGGGCGCCTCGCAGTATGAAGGGTTTTAGTTATCATAGCAGGTGCAGATTTAGGTTAGCGCTTTTCATTGCAGTTTGTATGTCGGCTTGCATGTTTAAATTAGAGTCTAGTGTGATACCTAGTGATTTTACGGAGTTGCAGATGGTCGGGAGTAGTTTAGCAATTCGCGGTTAAGAAGCCAAAGTTGCGGTTGAGAGGTGAGGAGAAGAGAATTAATTTGCTTTTTGTCGGGTTGAGTTTTAGATGGTTGTGTGCTAGCCATTCCTGTGTTTACTTCAGGGTGTCATCTAGTCTCCTGATATCCTCATGAGAGGAGAGTTTGATGTATAGCTGAGTATCATCAGCATACACGTGGTATGAGATTTCTGATTGTTTAAGGATTTCGGTGAGTTGTTCCATGTATTGTCTGAATAGTGTTGGTATAATTATGGATCTTTGCGGAATGCCCCTGTCAATGTCTGCTACATCAGATAGGGTAGTGCCGATTTTGACTCTCTGTTGTCGGATCTGCTAGGAGGAAGTGAACCAGTTATGGGTGGCTCCTGAAAGGCATTTGTGGCTGACCGTGTCAAACACCGCTGATAAATCTAGAAGAATGAGGAGACTGGATTTGTTTTGGTCTAGAGATGTTTGTATATCAGGTAGGATGTTGAGAATGGTGACCTCAGTAATGTGTTCAGGCCTGAAACCTGCTAGAGGTTTGTCCAAGTGGTGGAATTTTTTTATGTGTTTGCATAGCTGATCGTGGGTGCATTTTCTTCCTATTTAGCAAGGAAAAAACTGGATACTGGTCAGAAGTCATTCTGGTCAGTGCCCAGTTTTTCTTTAGTACGTGGGATACTTGGTCCATCTTCAGGCATTCTGGAAGGGATCCTTGTTTGAGAGATGGGTTTACGAATTTGGTCCATAAGGGAGTGACAGATTGGTGAATCTCTTTTGGTAGGTGGGAGGGAATGGAATCACCGAAATGTGTGGTAGGGTTAATTGACAGAATTGTTCTCCGGATTTCTTCCTAAGTTATGTCAAAGAGTTTTTGGGCCTATTCAGCGCTCTGTCTAGTTGAGATCTGATCACTGATGTTTTGGCATTCAAGATAGCCTTTTTGTATGCAGTCCTGTGCCTTCACAACTGTTTGAGATGGGTGGTGTTTGGAACCTTCCTCCAAAGTCTTTCCAGATGGCTTAATTTTCTTCTGTCATTGTTTATGTTTTTTTTGAGGATCAATTTAACAAGATTATCAATACTAAAAATGGAAACAAAATTACAGTTATGTCCGGCAGAGGAGAACATTGGGGCAAACTGGTTAGTCTAAAAAAGAAGCTTATTCGCGCAGAAACCCATGCAGACTTTCTTATAAAATATTTTAAGTCAGGCACAATCCCTATTGGCCTACAGGCTCGTAATGAACCAGGCTTGTTTATAGAAAATAAGAGATTCTTAGAAGTGTGGACTCAGATCTCTAATAGGTGCAGTAGGGATTGGATGCTTCTCATTATTGAGACAGCGCAAGAACTAATTATGATTGAGAAAGAAGCCATTGTAAAGCTAGAGATGGAACTAAGAGATAGTACAGGGGTGGAAGAGGCTAAAAGAAAACTAGAGGAGATAAATAGGAATATTGAAGGCTATAGAGATTACCTCATCAATAAGAAGGCGAACAAACTTAAAAAAGATATAGAAAGATTTAGTGCCGAATCAACTTATCCATATCTTAATGAGAAATATTACCAACAAAAATATGAACAGGGCTGGGAAAGACCAAACAATAGACCTATTTATAGGAGAGGTGGGAGAAAACAAGTCACCTTCTCCGATACATGGGGCTCTAGCAGTGAGGAGGAGATCACCTCAAAAGAAATAACAGCAATAGGGGCAATTTTGGAGAGTCTGGCCCTTCCTCTTTTTTAAATCAAAGATCAAGGCGGGGACAAAGATTCAATACGATTCATGGGAGGGGACAACAAACCCGGGGACCCCTCCTCCTCCGCAACAAGAATATATGAGAACGAGGAATCAACGGTACTGGCGTCAGACGGAACACCAGTGATTAACTTGTCTAATAGAGATCTTACAGAAACAGAGATTAGGGTTCTGAGCAAAGGCTTTAGTTTTATTCCCTCCACAGGTATCAATAAATACCAATTAGAAAAAGACCTGCAAGCTTTCTTTAGGAAAATTAGACTAAAAAGGTTCTTTGAGGATCGCCCCATCAGGGATAATAATAACAAATCAGGCTTTAAACCTAAGTCTTATTTCACCCCTACTTTAGCAATGGTGAGTAAAAATCATGAGATCTTTGAGAGGGCAGTTGAAAGTGGTATACAACACATTTTATCAGATAATCCAAGACAATTTGAAAGAAATATGAGCAGAGAGGAAAAGCTGGCTTTGAAGTCTTCAAAATACGATTTAAAGCTAACAATTAAGCCAGCTGATAAAGGTGGAGGAGTAGTGGTGTTCAATACCCTTGATTACGAACACAAGATGCAGGAAATGCTAGATGTGAGAGAACACTATGAATTAATCTCCAGAAGCCAATTAGCTAATTTGACCAGGGACTGTCTTGTGCTTCTTACAGAAGCAAAGGACAAAGAATTGATATGTGAAGAGGAATTTAAATACCTAAATAACAAGGAATTAACCTACTGCTTTGCCCATCATTATTCAAAACTTTTGAATTATAAACCTAATGTGTGCAACTCTAATGAGGAAACAGAGCACCCCAAAAATGACACCACAACAGAAGATATATACTGTCTTTGAAGAAGACATCTCACTGGAACTACCATATGAGAACACAGGTGTAATTATGTATGAAAGGGTAGGCAGAGATGATGGTGAATCCAAAAGGTAGTTTATTCTTTAGATTAAAGTAGGCATCTTAGGTTACAGGAATAGTAGTAAATTAGGTAGTTTTTGCAGTAGCCAACCGGGAGCAGCATCCCAGCTACTCAGCCCACACACTCCAACTGACATTTCACTCAACCAGACACACAGTAACATTCTATGACATCACTCATACAATGGCTGAGCAAGAGGGCACAGAATACAAAGACTGGACTAAACATCAAGAAGAGCAGATATCACAGCAGGTTTAACATCTACTGTGTCCAGGGGCTCTGATGATGAGTGTCTTGCTCCTGGGTATGAAGCAGAATTGGAGAAAGCAGCACTTAACCCCCACAAACCTTGCTTGATATGGAGAGGATGGAATCGATCCTGCAGGTAACTCACTGTAAATTTATTCTAAAGTAAGGAAAAGGGGGTACCTAATCAATCAAGATGTTCGTAGTCCTCAATTACTTGAGTGAAATATCATGCAAAAATAATATAAAATAACATAAAAATCTATATTATTGTCTGTTTCCAGACACCAAATGTTATTTAGGGTTGCCTCTTTGAAGTATGTGCTAGGGGTCTGCTTCCTTTTGAAGTGCCCACTCCTCTGTTCTGCTCTTCCTCCAAAAAGCAGTCTGTCACAGCAGGAGTGACTTCATATCTGTTAGCCCTTCAACATGTGCCATGAGTGTACCTAGAGGTTCACACCTGGATATCATGCACAGTGATATGTTCATCAAGAGGCTGCCCAACAGACCCAACCCTACTCTCTATGATTCTCTGAGCCCCATCTCCTCCCTATGGTGTGCCCAGACTCCTTTTGAGTGTTCTATCTCAACATCAAAGAGCACCCTTTGAAGTGTACAGAAGAGCCTGGTTTATCCTTCCTCCAATGTGTGTGTCCCACCCAGCCGCGGCCCGTGCACGTAAGAGTGGTGGGCAGTGGGGCCGGGTGGGGAGGGATTTGGACAGACGATGACGTGGGAAAATTAAATAAATAATTAATATTCCCTGTATATCGTCTGTTGAAATCGCCCCCACCCGGCCCCACCGCTCTTACCTGCACAAGCAGTTGCTAGTTCGACCCAGCGCAAAAGAATGCAATAATCCATAAACCTGTTTGGGGGAAATCATCTACCTTCTCATGCTCCTCTAGTAAGTTCTGCGGTCTCCCGAATGAAACCCAGAGTCTACCAAATATTGTACCACACAAAGGCACACATTCACTCAGCACACCCATGCTACTACATGCTGCTACATGCTAATTGATGCAAAGGATGAGTTAAGCACACAGCAGCGGAACTTTACAAGTCAGGGTCTGTAGGCCTCACTCCGGTGACTCAGGTAAAAAGCCTGTTCACTTTTACTGATCACTACACAGTATGCTGCCACCACCGTGCTCGTGCTAGTTACTCCTGGTGAAGGCAGTAGCTTTTCAACATTGTAAGGGCATCTCTTTGGGCGCCACTCACTATGTACAACAAGAAAGCAATCCTTGAGGCAGGCCTATGTCATGGTGCACACACATGATCCATGTTCATCCATGACTTACAAAATCAGTACCAGGGACCCATATATCATTACAGCTGGGGAACTCAGGTCAGGGGGGCATGTCTGTCACCATGCAAGGGACTTTTCCATCCCAACAACATGATGTCCAAGTCAGAACATGTATAGTCCCATAAAAAACTCTTGAAACTGAGGGGCCGATTTAATTAGCCTTTATGCCACCCTTGAGTCACGCAAGGTGTCACACAGCAACACAAAGGCTTTTTTGGGATTTAAAAAGCTACGCAAGGCTTTATCTGCATGGCCTTGCAAGGCTTTGTAAAGAAATGTAATGCAATGCAGCAGCTTGAGCTGCTCTGTGATACATTCCTCAGTGGTAGGAGTTCCATGGGTGGGGCCCATGGAACGCCTCCTTTGCATACACCCATGGATTTCATGCAATTCTAGATTTACTAAGGTTTGTAAAGTTGGAATTGTGTGAAATAGAATGCCTACCACCGAGAGGCATAACGAGGAGAAATATCTTCTGCTTTACTTTGTATTTACTAACCCGCCAAATTTGACTAAACCGCACAAAGTCACAGAAAGGGGCTTTGTGTGGTTTAACATATCCCAGATAAGGATTTGCGTTGCCTTGCGTCACACAAGGACAATGGATGTCGTTAGTATATCTGGGGCCAGGAGTAAAACATTCCAGGCCCCTTCCCTGCCACATTTAAACTGTCTCATCTCAGTGGCGGCTTTGTGTTTCTCTTCTAATTCTGAAAAAAAGAAAACAATGTTAAAGCTAATTCCTACAGTGTAGATACCGAACGCAGCAATAGCAAACCTCCAAAATACAGCATGTCATTGATAAACGTCATGAAAATATGCATGAATAGCAAAATCCAAGGATTACAGTTTATGTGAAAAATTCAGACAATACTATGAAAGCATATTGTAAAGTGACCTATACATTAGAAGTATCATATAGGTGGGCTGAAAAAAGGTCCCATGTTGGATGGATTGATCTGAGTGCCCCTTCTCCAGGCAAAAAATGCAGAAGGGGAGACAGCGTTTACAAGGCTGGTAATACCATGCGGGTAGATAACAACGCGGACTTTACATCATCCGCGTTGTTATCATGCATGGCATTACATCGCAAGTCGTTTCAACGAATTGCGCTAGATGGCGCGCAACACCAGGCAATGTGTTGGATTTTAAATCCGACACCTTCACTGCTGTTGCGCTAGCTGGAGTAGTAATAGTAATTTATACTATTCCTAAATCCAGCGCATCATCTAGTGCAAGTTGTTGAAATGACTTGCGATGTAATGCCATGCGTGGTAACAACGCGGACGATGTAATGACCGCGCTGTTACCTACCGCGTGGTATTTGCTCGCGGTGTAACATCACAAATTCATCCAGAAGTCCTTTGCTATCTCTGTCAGGGTTCTCGAATGGGATCCTACCAGTTTGTTGACCATCAATTGAAGAACAGGGATGCAGTATCACAAGGCATAAGTGGTGTTTTGAAGCCTGGCCTCATTGATGAATTACATGAGTGTATAATAACAGGCCACCTCTAGGTGGTGTTCTGGATGGCAGTATTTTGGATTTAAGGGTACAGTACAATATGCTGTTACTAGGTCACATTTTGTAGCCTGGAATAATTGCTGCATTATATAGATTTGTTTATCACATTTACTAGATTGCCGAGATATGGTCCATTTTCAAGAGGATGCAATAGCTGACTATGCACTTCGCCGACTCTATTCTTTGCTAGGCTCCTAATGGCAAACCATCCCTCCAGGAGTTCCAAGCGATTGAATAGTTGGAACTGATATCTTTGTAAAGTTTAACTTTGCTGCTTTTAGAGCTCTATTATTGATTTTGGCATGCTCATCTCTTTTTTGGGGGAAGGGCCTTCTCTCTCTCCCTTGCCCATCTAAATGGCACAGTGGCGCGCACTCTCAGCTGAATGAAAATTGTGCTTTGCTGCTCTGATTTTATGTGTTTTTGTAACGCCCTGAACGTCTCAGGATCGTTTAACAGACACGATAATGAGAACGCAACCACTTGTGAAGGTTTAGTTATTTTAATGAAGGCCAAAATAATACAAGGAATAAACAAAGGTTATAGTCACTGGAATCCTCCAGGCTAAGTACGTTACCAGCCCACAGCACGGATGGTCCTAACCGTCCTCTGCATATACGCCGATCCCGGCGTATGCCAACAGAGGGTAGAAATGAAATGGCCGACAATGCCAATCGGTAGGCTGTGAGGGGCACGAAGAGTGTTGGGGAGAATCGAGGAGTCAGGGAAACACCCAGCCGGGGTCTCTACCTGAAGGGAGCAGCCGCTCAACCTCTTCCTCAGACTGCACCGGGACGCGGAGTCACCTCCTGGTGATGCGTCACCGATACCCCAATCACAAGCAAAGAAGACTGAACCGAGAGCAGCCGCTCGATCGATCCCATGGACTTCCGAGTCTGTAACGCGGCAAACACCTCCTGGTGTGCGTTACAGCTGGCAGTCCCTGTATCTCTGGTCGGGCTGGGAGTTACGACTCCAACCAGCAAAAGCGCCACTGCGCTTTGACTCAGCCGAGTCAAAAAGCGCAGCTCAATGGTTATCCGGTAGAGCTTCCGTGTCCTTCAAAGGTGACGATGGGGCAAGACACGGCCCAGGGAGTAACGACTCGACCTACCTCCGTTCTTGCCTTACTGGAGCACCACTCCGGAACACTGCTCTTCACTAAGCAGGTACGTCGGTGTAAACACAATATCCGACAGCGTTGTACCTCCCGGTTCCTCCCTTTATAGGGCGTGTTTTCCTTGAGTTATGTAACAGCTCTCCTGTTTACATAAGGGCGTGTTTTCCTTGAGTTATGTAACAGCTCTCCTGTTTACATAAGGGCGTGTTTTCCTTGAGTTATGTAACAGCTCTCCTGTTTACATAACCTCTCAACCGCTAAGCATCCTGGGAGATGTAGTCCGGTTTCGCTGGTTACCGTTTTCCTCCCCTCGCATGACAGGAATTCTTGACAGTACATCCTCCCTCTCAGCGGCTCCCCACGGGTCCAGCGCTGGCAGGAAAACGCCGATGGAACAAGGAGACCAAGCGCGGAGCATGAACCCCTTCAGCCGGTTCCCATGACTGCTCCTCCGGGCCATAGCCTTTCCACGCAACCAGGTACCACAGCTTCCCCCTGCGCCATTTGGACGCCCGTATGCCCGACACTTCATACTCCACCTCCGACTCCACGCATACCGGCCTAGGTGTCCCAGACGGCTTGGAGGGTGTTGGTTTGAGCAATGATACATGAAAGACAGGGTGTATCCGCAATGACTGGGGCAAGCACACCTTCACGTTCACGGGACCCATACACTTGGTAATTCGATAGGGGCCCATGTACTTGGGATGGAACACACTGTTCTTTCGAAACCTCATGTTTCTTGTGGATATCCAGACGTAGTCTCCAGTGCGGTACAGTGGCCCGGGCCTTCTCTTCCTGTCTGCCGCAGCCTTGTATCTTCTCTTGGCCTCTATTAGGACAGCCCTTGAGCGCATCAACGTGTCTTTTATGTGTGCCACCCTGTCCGCTGTGGCCGGAATCCTGTCCTCTCTGAACGGATGTAGAAATGGCAAGAACCTGGGATGTTGGCCATAGTTGCTATAGAACGGAGATGACTGTGTGGAGCTGTGAGTGGCGTTGTTATAGGCTATCTCTGCAACCCATAGCAAGTCGACCCATTCTTCCCTGCCCTGGTCCACAAAACATCGCAGATACTGTTTGAGCGTTTGGTTCAGGCGCTCGGTTTGGCCGTCCGTTTGAGGGTGGTAGCTGGTGGACAGGGCGGTCTTAACATGCAGCGCAGTGCACCAAGTCTTCCAGAATTGCGCAGTAAACTGCGATCCCCGGTCCGACACGATCACCCCAGGTAATCCATGTGTCGTGGCGCTCACTCGGTCCTCTCCTCGGGATGACGCTGACGTTTAAAGGGTTCCCCCTCCCATCCGTCCCCAGCCGGGATGCTAAAATGACCCTCGGGCTCGGGAGACAGGTGGGCGAGGGACGGGAGGAGTAAGCAGGGATGGATACCTGAAAGGAGACAAGGAGAGAAGATTTAGTTGCCACTCCTTTTCTCCCAAAGGCGCTAGTTCCCCCCACCGGTGTCCCTTGTGTACCTGCCTGGTTGTCACTCTCCCCGGGTTGGGTGTGGCTTGAATCAGAGGTCCGGATGAGTGCTTGTTCTCGAGGGACGGGGGGTGTTTCCGCCCTCGTGCCGGCGAACAGGCCGTGAGGATCAAGAAGGTGATGCTGAAGTCCCTTTGTAGGCGCTTCTACTCCAGACCCGGGAATCCGAGGGGTCGAGGAGCGCCTATAGGGTGCTAGACTGGCTGGGAAAGTAGTTTGAAACAACGGAGCGGGTAGGAGCCCCCTCTAACCACTGGCAGCGCTGCCACTCAAGACCCAGGAATCCGTGGGGTCGAGGAGCGCCGTGGTAGCGGTCCGGAGGGGTACTTCCTGTTGTGAGGCGAGACAGCAAACGCTCCAGACGGGGAACGGAGGGCACTCGTTACCCCTCCGTATGTGGCGGAGTACACCAGAGCGGTTGCCGGTTCAACGCGGGACAAGGTTTCTAGGCTTCAGGAGGCGAGGGTCGGTGCTTCTGGCGAGTCGGGTCGTTCGTAGAACAGAACGCGCGGCAGAGGTCTATGAAGCGGGTCAGGGGCCGTTGGTCTGCATCGGGTTTCTGAAGCGAATCATTGGCGCCGCCTCCCTGCTAATTCCGGCTTTAATCCTGCCGCGCTCATGGTCACGTGGGGCTACTCGGAACCGCTATGCTTGACGGGAGTTGTAGTTTCCGCGAGCTTCTCCTTCGGCTCGCGGACCACTCCGTCTTGTCCACGATCATGACACCATGCAGTCGTACCACATTCTTTAGGAGTAGTGACGCCAATTCCCCAGCCGTAGGGACTCTCTTGCAGGGGATGAAGTGCCCCATTTTCGTCAAGTAATCCACCACCACCAGTATTGCCGTCATCCCCTGGTCTACCGGTAGGCCCACCACGAAGTCCAGTGATATGGTATCCCATGGTCTATCCGGGGTCGGAAGTGGATGTAAGAGCCCTTGGGTTCGGCCATGGTCGGCCTTCATGGTAGCACACGTAGGACACTCCTGTCCCCACCTCCTGACATCCACTCTCATGGTTGGCCACCAGAAATGCCGTCCCATGCTAGCCACCGTTTTTTCAAAGCCCAAATGACCTGCGCATGGAGAGTCATGGCACCAGATGAATGCTTGTTTCCTTAGCCTAGGCGTGGGTATCAATAGGCACCTGCCCTTCAGGGGTATCCCGTCCTTCAGCTGCCATTCTCTGTGACTGAGGAGCCACCTCCGCCATGCGAATGACCTGATCCCTCTCTTTATTCCCCTCAGGAAAGTATCCGGTTGGATAACCCCCAATACCATCCTCGGGGAAATGATGGAATGCTCGGTCGCAGGCAATGGTTCCTTAACTGCAGATTGACGGGACAGGGCGTCCGCCTTCCGGTTTTCCGTCCCCGGCCGATATGTGATGCGGAAGTTGAACCCCGCAAAGAAGATCATCCACCGCAGCTGTCTGGGAGAAAGGTGTCTTGTGGCCGTCATGAACTGTAGGTTCCGATGGTCCGTGTACACCGATACCACATGTCTTGCCCCCATCAACCAATGCCTCCATTCGGTGAAGGCGTCCTTGATTGCGAGAAGCTCCTTCTCCGCAATATGGTAGTTGCGTTCGGCGTCGTTGAGTTTGTGGGACATGTACGCAACGGGATGAAGCACCCCTGTGTCGTGGTTGCATTGGGACAAGATAGCCCCCAGCGCCACATCCGATGCGTCCGCTTCCACCACGTAGGGGAGATCCAGATCGGGGTGAGCCAACACCGGCGCCTTACCAAAGGCGCTTTTCAGGGCCTCAAAGGCTGTGTTCGCTTCAGGGGACCAGACAAACTCCTTGGACTTCCTCAGTAGCTGTGTGATTGGTGCCACCAATCCTGAAAATCCATCTATAAACCGCCTGTAAAAGTTGGCGAAGCCAATGAAACTTTGGACGTCCTTCACGCTTTGGGGCACCGGCCATTCTTTCACCGCCTTGATCTTTCGTTCTACCATCTCCTGTCCCTCTGGACTCAGCATCACTCCGAGGAATTCCACGGATGTGACGTGGAAGTCACACTTGCTGAGTTTACAAAACAGCATGTTTTCCCTCAGCTTTTGGAGCACAGTTTTGAC